>NC_092424.1:36681166-37281166 GCF_036169615.1 Heliangelus exortis
CTACCCAGAAGAAGACTTCAGTGGAGTCAGTCCTCTGATTTACTGGCTCAACAAAATTAGGGTCCCTTTAGAGCCAGATATAAAGCTCAGGGTTGGAGTCAGGAGGAAAAATCTCATTTTCAGCAGTGGGCTTTCCAGCAGACACAAAAACTCATCTTTCAAATCCAGCAAAACTCCTCCTCAGCCACGTGAGTCATAAAGGGAATTTCAAGAGCAACATTTCACCCAGAGTCTTGAACAGGAGAATTGCCCAAGTAAGACAAGAATGTGGAGTGTTCAGCTGTTCCCTAAGTCACCAGAGCTTGGTTTCTTGGGTCTAGTGCAGAACACAATGAAATCCACTTTCTCAGCAGAATGTGGCAGCCTGACATGAACTGGCTAAAGCAGGACATTTATGATGCATTTTTTTTATGGTTCAGCTGAATATCCTCTCTTGTAATTAAACTTGTGAACAGGTTTTAATACAAATGTAATAGATTGTTTTCTCATGAGCTGCTGTTTAAAGCCTCATATAGAATAAATATTTATAAGCATTTATAAATTAAATATTAATTGCTTAAAATGACATTTTAATGTGGTGCTACATGTCCAAGGAATGCTGGGCTGGCTACATGATGTGATCTCAGTTTGGGATTCCTGAACTCAGAGGCACTAAGGGCAAGCAGTTAGAGCGCTGTGAATATTCCCTGCATCAAGAATCTTTGATATGAGTTGAGTAAAAGTAGTGAGTAAAGAGGCTACACCACGGGATGTTTTTTTCTCTATCTAAAGCTATAGAAATGAGCAATGGCAGGGATCTGGATGGAGAATTGTACTTAGAGATTCATACTTTATAGGTCTATGGCTGGTAGAATTACAAGTCGAGGTCCTGGTAAAAATGAGAAAAGGAAGAAATTATTTCAACCAAGAGGTCAGCTAACATATTTTGTTTTCTGTTCAATATGGCATGTTGGCATCTTTTCAGAGAAACAGAACAGTTCAAATATTACAGTCTGAATATAAGGGGCCCAGCAGCTTCCCATTAAGTCTGTGCTATATTTTGTCCTGCCATTGAGTAGCAGGCATGTCCCAACCCTAAAGCAGTTGCACAGTTTGAGCACTGAATGAGTGAAACACTTGGTGGGTTCCTTGAGAGAAAAAGGAAACTCCAAACATTATTACTACTTCACTTAAATGTGTATAACATCAGTAGTATTCTTCAAAAGCACCCACTGTTTGGCTAAATCTGCTTTCCATGACATGAGTGCTGTTGGCATTGCAAATGTAGTTATTAGTTGAACCCTATAAAATACACCTCTCCTTCTAGGAAAAAGCTTCATGTGCAGACAAGCACATCATATCTCAATACCACTAGTTTTCATCAACAAAATAATTCGGAAGGCCTTCACCTTACTATTTCACCTCTGGGTTGCTCAAAAGAATTAACCCTATATACACTGTCTGCCAAAAAGAAACCAAAACCACATTTTCATTTCTTTTGTTCCATCATGGTAGTAAGTGTTCAGCACAGGCTGGATGCTGGGTCTGAAAGAATTACGGCCGCACAATACTCCTGACAGCTGGAGGAAAGCATCACGTTTGGATACAAATGACAAGTGTGGTAAGGTCCACAATGTGCCTTCAAAGGGTGCCAGTGTCAATTACCTCCGAGACTCTCCAACAGCTTCTGACAGGGCAGTGAGAAAATACCATATTTAATCTACTTAAAGCTAGACTGGACAAAGTGCTAGAGAATATACTGTATGGGGGAAAAAGTCTGCGTCAGCAAGGGCAGGGATGAGATGATCTAATGCAGAAGAACTTTTGTGTCTCTGATTTTTATGAATCTCTGGTATATATGTACAAATGATGGGTCTGAGGAAAAAAATTGTGAACGTTTCAGTGGATTTGTGATCAAGTTGATTGCATAGAAGGTGTACATACAAACTGAAATAAAGACAAAACGATTAAAATAAAAATTATTTTACTGGTCCTATTTGAGGGTTGAGGGGGTTATTTCTGAAAAAGGTTCTTCCTCTTGAATTAATTCTTTTACATATGACATTTTTAGTGGGATAAAATAGGAGAAAACCACACAGAGATCCCAGTATTTGGGGTCATTATATGGGGTCAAACTTTCCAAGCAATCAGCCAAAACACAATCCATCATCATGGCCTGTTTGCCTTTAATAAACACCTGAAACCACAGACAGGCCTTCTCAACAGCCTCTTGTAGCAAAAAGGCCAACCCAGCAGGGCAGCTTATGGGATGCTGGTGAAGGATGTGAGTCACCATGTCAGTGCAGTGACTCACATCTTTCTGAGCTGGTCACAGATCTAAGCAGCGTGTTGTACCAGTGGACATGTATGGGGGCATGAGATTTATCAAAGTAAATGTCAAAGTTCATGAGATGCTTTTGAGAAATTGACTTTTCAGTCTATTTGCTTCACAACATGAGCCAGCCATTGATTCCAGTGGGCCTTAAAGCTGACCTGAAAGTGTCCCGATGGCTGCCAAATTTTTACTAGAGACTTCTCAAGGTCTACCACGTTGCTGGAAGGCTTGGTGATGTCTAAAAGCTAGCAATTAGCTTTTGGGGTAACTAGGTCTGTTAAATGCCACTTAAGTAATAAGATCTTGCACCACATATTGCTGCCTCACAAAGCTATTACTAGTGACAAGAAATTACCTGTGGTCATCTGCAAACCTCAAGGAGGATCTCTGGGAGGAGGAAGGTGCTGTACAAAGAAATATCAACGAGCGCATGCTGAATAATTTCACTCCTTTTATGTACATCATGCCTGCTCTCTGCAGCCAGGAATTCTCTTGGTTTTTTACAGTGGTTTGCACACTCAAAGCCCAGAGATGGAGGTGAAGACACTTGGCTACCCTCACCCTCCCATCTCTTCTCCATAAGCTGCACAACAATTGCAGACTGACACCACTAAAGCACAAGGTTGTTTCTCACAACACAATTTTCAGGGCAGAATGCACATAGGAAAACTGGGTAACTGACATGTGATTGAAATACCTGCCATCCTCTCTTCAGTATCACCATGAGTTTAAGTACAAAAAAAAAGCAAAACATGACAGAGTGGAAATACCCTGCTAAACTAAGACAAAACTTTAAAAGCCTACTAAGGAATCCAATTACTTTGTAAACTAAGGGAGTGCTGGGACTTTCAGAACTGTTAGTAAAAATGTTTTCAAAACAAAACAGTAACCGGCACAAAGACAAATAAAAGGAAAATTCAATTTTATGTCCTTTCCAACTGTTTCTTCACCTTCCTTTTAAGTACGAAATTATTCAGCTTGGATATGATTCAACATCTGTAGAAAAAATCTTTTAGAAATCCACCAGTTCTAATCCTTAATTACCTGATCTTATATAATGCTATTTTAATGTCATGAAAACTTCATCAAACTACATAGAATATGCTTCAAGAACCAACCTGTTTAAAAATTTCCCACAAATTTTTCCTTTGCTATCTCCACTTAATATATATTGCCTTTGTGATACTTCCCCTGAAACCCAGACTAGCTAAAGCAAACTCTCTCTGACAGAAGGATTTTTGAAGCTGTTATTTTAATCTTCAGGTTTACATACCTGTCAGAGAATAGCACGTTCATAGCCTTTACTATTGTTCACAGATTCTTTTTTCCAACGTCTACAGATAGGTCTCAAGGGTTCTTGCTCCTCAAGGCAAATTACCTCTGAGTGTTTAGGTTCACCTCCAACTCCATATTTTTTTGCTTTTCATATGCCTCTTCCTTTGTGTTTTTTTTTCTCTTTTTTACTTATTTTCAACTCTTGACCAGGACCCTTAAAGGAAAGAAGAAAAGACACTTAGATACCAGGGTGATGGGTGACCTTATAGAAACAGACAAATAGACAAGGGTATTGTAGTATTTCTTTCACATTCTTTGTCTGTGCTACAGCTGGGTGAAAACATTTGTTCTACAAATAAAAGAAAACCTTTAAAACATTACTTTGGCCCCATTCTTCTTCCAAGTGATGTAGCTGAGGATAGGACCTGTCTCCTCATGGGCTCTTCACCTAGTCAAGGACTGAAGACAAACTGGTTAATGGAGTGGTGTCAATACAGCCAATTGACTGATTTTTCCATACCACAGATAATGTGGATTGAGCTTCGGTTTAGGCAAATTATTTTGGGGTTTCAAAATTATAACCTCATTCTTACTTCTCTCCAGACCTTGAAAACAGCAGCTTCTTATCATCATTACAATTTATTCCAAAGCATTTTAAGTGCTTTAGTTTGGACAGGTTTGTGACAGCAAAAAGACAAATTTTCAGAAAGCAAAAGAAAAACAGTAAGAATTTGTTTAAAAGAGGGGGGAAAGGTATGTTTAAGTTTTATACTGTTTTAACTATGTTTAAAAGTTTACTAGTTCAAATTATATCAAGAAAAGTTCTTCAAGTTCAATGCCAATTGTAATGACATAAGCATCTTCTGAATTGAGCCTGTAATATAGCAAAATGAACTTAAAGATCTTTTAACAATCCCATGGGTCATTTCTCTCAGTTCTGCCAAGCAGCCTCTAAAAACTTCACATATACAAGTTAAAACCTGCTGTTCATGCAAATGTAGTTGATTTTTGCCAGGCAATCATCCTCTTTCTCCTTTTAAAGATCTCATGCACAGTAGCAGAATCTGTACAAGCCATTGCTTTTCCAGGGCCAAGAACAGGATATTGCAGGTCCTGTGCTTTGTAAAGTAATTTGTCTGCCTTGCCCATTCAGAGCTTTGGTGAGAAAGGCATCAGAGCAGCCAGGACAGGGCATTAAAGAGGCACAGCTGTGACAGCCTAGAGAAGGCAAGAAGAGGGAAGGGAAAAAGAGGAAAAGGAAAAAAAATGGAAAAAAAAATGGAAAAAATGGGAAAAGAGGGAAAAGAGGGAAAAGAGGGAAAAGAGGGAAAAGAGGGAAAAGAGGGAAAAGAGGGAAAAGAGGGAAAAAAGGAAAAAAGGAAAAAAGGAAAAAAGGAAAAAAGGAAAAAAGGAAAAAAGGAAAAAAGGAAAAAAGGAAAAAAGGAAAAAGGGAAAAAAGGAAAAAAGGAAAAAAGGAAAAAAGGAAAAAAGGAAAAAAGGAAAAAAGGAAAAAAGGGGAAAAAAGGGGAAAAAAGGGGAAAAAAGGGAAAAAAGGGAAAAAAGGGAAAAAAGGGAAAAAAGGGAAAAAAGGGAAAAAAGGGAAAAAAGGGAAAAAAGGGAAAAAAAGGGAAAAAAAGGGAAAAAAGGGAAAAGAAACAAACAAAAACCCAAACAAAAACCCAAATAAAAAACCAAACAAGACAAAGACGAAGCTGAAGGAAAAGGCCAGGCTTGTTCTCTCTGATAAAAATCCAGGTGGTCCAATGCAGAGGGAATATGCAGCAAGGCTATTCTGCAATGTCTGGACATAAGAAGATGAGCCAAGTAACAACCTTGTGAAACAGAACTAGAAATTCAGCCAGAGACAGTACTGATTTTTTTTCTCCCCCCCTTCTCCTTATTCCTCCCGGCACAGAAGATACACGTGTTTAGATCAACTCATGCCCTTTCTGAGTCTTGAGGAGAAAAGGGCCTGACTCCAGCACTTTTCATACAGTCTGTAGGAGTCCTGAGCACACTCTGGGCAGATTACTGGCATAAATTAAGACCCAGCTTTACCCTATAAGACAATTCACACCCACTGTATTATGTGGTTTAAAAAAATACAAAAGGATCCAACAGACTTGCAACAAATCTTTCTAACTGCATGTGATGTTTGTGTGACAGAACATGACAGGAGGTGATAGACCCTCAGACCTTGGCTGAGAAGTAAGATCAGCTGGAGGTAGATGATTTCTGTCAATAGGTGAGCTTCACACAGTCAAAAGAATGATGACCTGAAGCTATGGAGAGATTTTTTATTTTCTTCTATCTCTGTGTGTACACGCTCAGATATTTTTTTAAATCCTCAAAGAAATAGACAGTGGTGTTTAAAAGCATGAAATACAAATGTCTTTGATTTGATGGAGGAGACAGAAAAACTGTTTGTGAAATTTGGACAGTGCAAAAGACAACTGCCCAAGATGCAATGTTCTTCCTGACCTAGCCCTGTCCTCATCTTTCATTTCATACACACTACATCGACCCCTGCCTCCACTCCACACACACTGCCAGTCTCCACCATCCATTTGCCAAACCTTCCAACAAGCACCTTCTATGTGATGAGTTATATGTAAAAATTCACAAGGTCAGTGGCTATATTATCCTGCATTACATCCCTCCTTTAAATCAGCCCATGAGGTGACCCTTGGGCAGAACAGGTCACAGGCAAAGCAGCTGGCACGCCAAGGTAGCTGCTGAGGACACCAGTTGAACTCTGCTGTCATCCTTCAGGGCTCTTTCACTTGCTCAGTGTTCACTGATGTTAGCTTCTTGTATGCCCAAGTCCATACATCTGCATGGCTTTGGGGACAGCCCAGGCTACATGTGTGCTAGCTTTGGGAATGTTCCTCAGCCACTGCAGTGGGGCAATTCCTGATGTACACATTGGTGCAGAAGACTAAAAGAGAATCAGAATCATAGAATCGGCTGGGTTGGAAGGGACCTCAGAGATCATCAAGTCCAACCCTTGATCCACTACCGCTGCAGTTACCAGACCATGGCACTGAGTGCCACATCCAGTCTCTTTTTAAATATCTCCAGGGATGGAGAATCCACTACTTCCCTGGGCAGCCCATTCCAATGCTTGATCACCCTCTCAGTAAAGAAATTCTTTCTAATGTCCAACCTAAACCTCCCCCAGCACAACTTGAGACCGTGCCCTCTTGTCTTGCTGAGGGTTGCCTGGGAAAAGAGACCAACCCCCCCCTGGCTACACCCTCCTTTCAGGGAGTTGTAGAGAGTGATGAGGTCTCCTCTGAGCCTCCTCTTCTCCAGGCTGAACAGCCCCAGCTCCCTCAGCCTCTCCTCATAGGATCTGTGCTGGAGTCTCTTCACCAGCCTGGTTGCCCTCCTTTGGACCTGCTCCAGGACCTCGATATCCTTCCTGAACTGAGGGGCCCTGAACTGGACACAGTACTCGAGGTGTGGCCTCACCAGTGCTGAATACAGGGGCAGAATCACTTCCTTGGACCTGCTGGCCACGCTGTTCCTGATACAGGCCAGGATGCCATTGGCCTTCTTGGCTACCTGGGCACACTGCTGGCTCATGTTCAGCTTCCTGTCAATCCAAACTCCAAGGTCCCTTTCTGTCTGGCTGCTCTCCAACCACTCTGTGCCCAGCCTGGAGCTCCCCATGGGGTTGTTGTGGCCAAAGTGCAGGACCCGGCACTTGGCCTTGTTGAACCTCAGGGCTGTTACACCATTCCATCAGCACCCTTGCTATTGTGATACAGCAGACTTTTTCCCTGAAGCTGTTTTCTCCTCTTCTTTTAGGTTGCCACAACCCTGCTTTTTCTCATAACACCTCAGTTCAAGAAATGCAATTTCAGTTCAATGAGCAGAAAGCAGGAGAGGTCTATGCATAATGCTCATTATATGCAAAAATGAGCTTGCCCCCCCAAATCCAGCATAGAACAAATGACTCATCTGGAAGACTCAGGCTCAACTGATGGAACATGAAGAATAAACTGTATTAAGGTAAATGAACTTAAGGATGATGATTTACACTAAAGAGAATGTAACATTTTATGGCAGCTGAGACAATGTTCACACCTTTTCATTACTTTTCTGAGGACAACCTGCACTAAAAAAACCATTCTGACACAAAGAGCTGTTGACAAGCATACAAAATGGAGCATAAATACTACCTGCTATTTGTAGATACACTCAGGAGACCTTTGCAGAGTGTTTGATATTCCCTGCTCTTTATTCACTGTAATAAGTGAAATGTGCTCTCTTAAGCCAAAAGCACAAGTGAACTCATGGGACGACATCATTTGTGTATCTGCTGCTGAAGCCAGAATTTCACCTTCTACCACAAGTTAAATGTGCATCACTGTTGTGGCTGAACTGTCCAGAGATACTGTTAAACCTTAAAAAACCACATCAAACCCAAACAACAAAAAAAGCCTCAAAACAAACAAGTTTAAAATTCTCTCTATAGATGCAACATGTTCCAAGAGGTAATCAATTGCTGCTGCTTACTGAAGAAAAGAGCCAAGAGCCATGTGTTTGTGCTATTCATTTTTCTGATAGAAACATCTGATTTTGTTGTTGTTGATTAGAAAATGCTTAAGAAAGGGCATCGGAGCACTTAGCAGCATGGCTGACAATATGGCTCCCTATTTGTTTGCTCTTTTACCTGCTACCTGCTGAAACCCAGTGTAAGTTTTGTACAGAGCTACACAAACCCTGCCTGCCTATACGGCAAACTGTCTAAAAGATTATATTTTGACTGTGCCTTCTGTCACCCTTTAATGTGTGCTTGATAGAAGCAATAAAACAAATGTTTTCTGTGGGGAACGTTTCTGCAAATACCGTATATTGACTGCTAAAAAAAAAAAACCAACAAAACCTCACACAGATTTTACATGTGCAAGAAACAAGCACAACTGAAATGCAGGCTGCCAGGCCTTCCTGGCACATGCACCACAGTCACAGCCCCCAGACACCAGTTCTGATCTGCTGCCACACTCTTCTGACACTACAACAGTCTCCTTTTTCCTGGTTAGCACTCACGAATTGCAGCATTAATTCCTCCTGGTTGCAGTGCCAATGACTGTACCGGAACTAGTCCATAGAATGAAGTGAATCCCATCTATTTTTTTTTTTTTTTTTTTTGTTAGACATCAAAGTCTTAACATTGGTCTTTCAAAATATCAGCCTGGGTTTCCAGAAGATGAATAGCTGTCTTCAGGCAGTGTTGGTCCAGCAGACTCTCTGACCTTTGGACTTGCTTTTCCCACAACAGGGACAACCGAGGGCAAACACTAAGGGATACAGCCAATGATTCAGGATGTCCTCTAGCAGTGATCTTACACTCTGTAAACAAATGACATTATTAACATGCCCAGTAGAGGTTTGGTTTTGGCTCATTCTCTTTCTTATTTGAATTAATTTCCAAATAAGACCATTTATGACCTTTATCTCAAGCAGCATTATGCAAGCCAATAATTGTGCAGGCCAGTGTCTGTATTCCAGGGTAGAAGACACCAGGAGCTAAGAGGAAAAAAAGTAGGTTTTTGCTCCAAACGCAAGTGAAACCAGGAAATGCCTTTAGACAAATAAATCACAATTTCAAGTCAACTGCAATAAGAGAAGGGGGGATTTTCCATGGAAGAGGACAAGGTCCTCCATGGAGCCAGAAAACTAGATATGGCTTTCCCAGACCAGGATTCTGCCAGTGCTTTTTCTGGCAAGACCAAGACAAATGAAACAAGAGTAACACAGGCTGGAAAGACTCTGGAGAGCTTACTCCAAACAGCAAGTGACTGTCACAAAAGTGACTGTCAGCTTAGTCAAGGCTTAAATCTTTCTTGGCTTGTTTGCATTGCTGCAATTTCTGTTCCTGCCATACAACAGCAAACCATGACATCGAGAGCCTGGGGAAGACACTGAGCACAGGACATCCAACACCCCAGTCCCAAACTTTTACAAAACATTGAATTCAATGATAAAAGCAAAGAAACTGCAATACTAGGTAAGGGCGATTGTCCATGGAAGGCAGTCTCTTGTGGCCAGGACCAGGCTTCAAGGTGCAAATCTGCTACCTGTAATTATTGGCTGTTTGTCCCTCTCAACCCCTAAACACCCAGTGACTGACGGCTGGATGCAGCGCATTTCTAATGACCTTGCCATTGCTCTTCCTGCTGTAGCATGGACTACTGCTATAAATTTGGTTATCTCCCTCTAAAATTTGATTTATTCTCAGTTGAACAGAAGCACAGAATTTCCCAGCTGAGTTACACATTACGGGAAAAAGTGTTCCCTTTTGGGTTTTTCAGCCTGCCATATTTCAGTTCGCTTGACTCTCAACTTCTTGTTTTGTGCTGCCTTCACATCCCTTCTTACTTGCTCCATTCCAAGGAAAAAACATTTCATCCTTTTCCATCTGCCATTAATTATCTCCCTACTCAGACCTGAAACTACAGTAACTCTCCAGTATCCTTACAGAGCTGGAGTGCTCTCTGTTACCTATAGCAATGAAATCTGTGGGTTTGTGAAACTGATTTATGAATTTCTGTTTAATGTATTTCTTCCCTACTGAAACAACTTCCAGTTCGCCATTCACCATATTACACAGTTCCTCTTCTCATCCCAATATTTAGATGCTCAACTAGATTCTAATTGAAAAAGCACGATTTTCCCAGGAAAAACCCTCTTTGCTTTCTTAAAGGCCTCAGTGGTAAGCATTGCCTAGATGCCCTGTGGACTAGCCATCTTTGAGCAGAAATATTACAATATTTCAAAAGCATTTATGGATGTCTGAGCTTCCAAATGCTGCAAAGCATGTCCATAGGTGTTTTACTAGAACAGCATCTGGGCAAGATCAAGCCCTGAACAGCACAAAGAAACAGAAGCCCACAGAAAGAACCACAAAACAATTGTAAAGCTTCAATTGAAAAATGTTTTTCCACGAGGACTATTTTATTCCTAAATATGAGAAAATGATCACCTAGAAAACAGACATCTAGTAATGAATGGTGAAAGTTAATTTTTCCACACACGATGCTGGCATTATCTTGTTCTCTACTGATAGGGAGCTTTGCTCCACAAGAGAACAAAGGAATGCCTAAAAAATTTTTTTTTTTAATTATCAGCTGTACACTAGGGCAGTAAAAGGAAATGCTTAAATTACAGCCTGGGTGTGACATGCCTTATTGAAAAAAACAGTCTAAGAGGACTCAAGCAATGACTGAAGCTTGTATACAATAAATTGAATAGCTGGCAGAATAAAACAGATGCATTGAGGTAGGACATAAACTATAGGAAGTTTAGTTGAGTGTTAAGCAAATCTCTCTTCACAGCCAACAACAGGAGGAGCACAGCTCTGAAAGACTCCACTTGTAGTGTTTGGTCCATGCTGAACCTCAGGTTTTTCTCAGAGCACCTGTAAACCTTGTTGGTCTGAAAAGATGGTGGTCTGAATTTTCGAGAAGCAGGTGAGAGGCTTTCCTGTGCCAGCCCTGAATGAGCAAATCAGCTTTTGTAATGTTATTTCATGGAAGGGTGAGGTATATGCTTGTGGGAGGGAAAGGGGGTGCACGGGGAAGAGAAAAGAGAGAAAAAAATAACCATTTTAACTAGAGACCCTGTCTGTCTCTTTTCACTTACTGACTTAGATACACAGATGACTATAGCTGAGGGATATTAAATGTGAATCCTGCACAGTATATTTTTAGGAGATATAAAAATCTAACGTACTGTGAAATTTATAGCTTCCTCTCCCAAAAAAAGGAAAAGAAAAAAAAAATCTACTGGTAGAACATATAAATTTTGCTGAGGCTCTAAAAGGTGTCATAAAACCTCCCTGCCACAGATACAGTTGGCGTTACAGCAAGTATTTCTATAACACAGATTTGTAATAATTTGGGTTTTGTACATTGGGTGGTAATACTGTGGTGCTTCAGGCAATATGCCTATAATGTCCAACACAACAGAATGCCTGTTGGGTCTCATTTCATGTATATAAATTATATATAATCTGAACAAACATGAATGGTGGGACCCATATATAAACAGTCTTAATATTTCAACACCTACATTTCTTTATGAACCTGGGTGGTTAGAAAGGCGGTTGCAAATGATTATTTCTTTACCAAGTTCACATGGAGTAGTTTGCTCAGTTTAA
Source organism: Heliangelus exortis (assembly GCF_036169615.1). Lineage (NCBI taxonomy): Eukaryota > Metazoa > Chordata > Aves > Apodiformes > Trochilidae > Heliangelus > Heliangelus exortis. The sequence goes on from NC_092424.1 coordinate 36,692,926, forward strand.
TAATAGTCTATCTTGTTCAGGCTGAACAAACTAGTCCCTGTGGGGAAAAAAAAAAAGGGAGGGAGTAATAAATCAATAGCCCAGATGTAATCTTAGGTGTCTAGAATGCAGAGAGGGATTTTGGAGCATAATGGCACTGGTTGTCTATTGTCATTCAGACATGAGCTGCATCAGAAAAGGGCTTGTGGGAACCTGATAAGAGTTGGTCAAAAGTGGGCCATAAATCAAACACAGGCAGTATTCTGCTGATTTCACACACACACTCACTGGGAGGGGGAAAAAAAAAATAAAGGGAAAAAAAAAAAACCCACGATAGAAAAGAAAAGGTGATAGATCTGCAATTTAGTGCTTATCACATCTGCTAGAAGTTTCATAATACAAAAGCCTGACCTTCAGTGAATAAACATCCTAGTTGACTACCTGTTTCTGCCTAGAAAATATGGCAATAGTCTCTTAGAGCTCAGAAATCAAGCTACAAAAATGACGTGACATCTTCAGGTTTAACAAGCTTCTTCTTGTTGCTAGCAGTTAAGTAGCTGTCACTTTAGTTACTACCAGCCACTTTAACTTCAGATGCACAGTGTTTATTGAAAGGAACTAGACACTTATTCAAAGACACTAATAGCCTATGGGGGGAAAGGAGTTCATAGCACAAGGATTATGGAAAGAGCAATGTGCACAGCTCTTTTACTTACATTTGCATTCTGCCACAGCCTAAAAAGAAAATAAAAACTAGCAGTAACAATACATTGATTAGAGAGAGGTGCCTGTGCTGCATTACAGGCATCTCTGCTGGGATTCTGGCAACCTCAGCATCCACAGGTGACTGTGGATAAGTAGTAACTAATTTACTTCAACCCTTTGTAAGGGTCATTTGTAAAGTTTAACCTTGATTCTTTTAAAGTTTAACCTTGATTCAGATTAATATTTCAAAGCTCTGGCAATAGCTATTTCTTTAAATGTTGCATACTCATTATTTCAAGACCATACATTTTAAATTATTTTTCCAATTTTTACATAGATTGCTAGATCAATGCAATTTTTACTGGATGTTTAACCTGTCTTCAGTTATACCTTTCTAAGGACTTACTGAAGATAATACCTATCATTCAAATTCAGGTTCTGTATTGTGAAGGAATTGGGATGAACTGAATTACCACATTACAAGAAAAATCCTAATAATATCAACTCACCAGCTATCCCTTAGCAAATCCACAAGAGTCACAAATATTAACTCATAGAAGACAAATCCATTCTCCACCCCAGTAGCATACAATGAGAAATAGAGTTTGAAATTAAAACAAAACTCAAAAATTAATAGAAGCCTTTTCCAAGGTGCTTGCACCTCATCTTGTCTGCACAGGTCTGCCAGATTCCCAGTCCCTTAGAGTAAAGGTTGTCCTGGCTTGAGACATCTTCTGCAGCACAGGGTTAGTCACTGCTTGAGAATAATGATCTGAATACACAAAAGATGGTGCAAAGCATCTTGGAATGTTTGCTGCTCAGATTTTGTAATGGTCATTTTGTTTTCTGGAAGAAATCTGCCCTTGCAGGTTCAGGGTCAAACCAGTCAGCTCAGGTAAACACAGAAAGAGGGAAATAATGGGACCTCCAATACACCACTCATGTGGGGACCCTCTGCAAGTGAAAACTACCAACCATACTATATAACCAGTACAGGGAGTGCACAAGATAGTCCCGTCACAGCAATTCTTTCCTCAGTTAAAGGGACTTCGCTTTCCTCAGATACCCCACTGAAACAAGCTTTACTTTTCCTTGCCCAGCTGCAGTGACTTTGGTATATTATCATGTCTAACAGCAGCTGTTAGGGAGAAGACAAGAAGAGTCCCAGGCTACTTAGAAACCATTCCTCAAAACCTGGAAGTAGAATTAATGAAAACATCTCAGGTTTTGATCCTAGTGCAAGTTCTCTGCATGCTTGCTGGTCTACTTGCCACTGCCGTGCAGGCTTCGCTGTCAGAGAGGACAATGGTTATCAATCACCTCAGAGCAGTTTAACAAGCCAAGCAAGCTACAAACACCTTGCAGAATTTATGTCACTGGGGGAGAGTCATTAATTTGGATTTCCAGCTTCCTGCACAGGCAAAATTAAAAAACAAAATATTGAATATAGAGTCGTTTGATTTAACGCACACAAATAGGTAATTGAGTATATATCTGCTGACCTTCCCTAAGAAGAAGGACATAAATATTCCGGCTTCGTTTTACAAACCAAACAAACTCTTATAATAAGAAAAAAGCAATTTAATTATTTTATACATATATATCTATTTGTTCACCTTGGTTTGCAAGGAGACTGATTCCTTTGTTAAAAATTATGATTGGAAGAGGAAAAGGACTTTAATTTGTGTAAAGTGCATTCCGAGAATTAACATTTTCCCTATCTGAAGGCAAAAAACTGTGCCATTAGATTTCACTGGTACTAAAAGAAAAAATCTGAAGGGCTACTTTGGTTAGGGATTTTTTTGCTGTTTTTTGCTTTTCTTTTGAGTGAGGGTTTTTTTTCTTGTTTGTTTGTTGGATTTTTTTGAAGGGTGTTAATCAAGGTTGCTGTAGGGGGAGATAGATTTTTCACTGCTTTACCGTACCTGTGTACCCTTGTCTTTTTTTTCTCTGTGGATGTGGATGCACACAACCAAAGGAAAAGTGATGCCACTTATAGCCTACACTTCTATCCTGATGACCTAGCAGTAGCAATAGCAGGGCTTTGTTAGTATCACTCTAGCTCTGCTATCTGTATATTAAAATTAGCAAACTGAGTCATTCTACTTTCATTCATACAATCTACTTCCAAACCTCTTAAGTCCTGTATTGTTCCAAACACAGACCTACCCCAGTAGCTTCCTTTCCTGTCTTCTGACATCCCCACCCCCTCTCTCTCCCTCATGGGGATGCCGTATCTTAGCTGAATACTCTCAGGACAACTCACCAGGCCTATTCCTTTGTCCTTTTGAATCAGCTTCAATGAGGTTTGGCCAAGCTTTCTTCTTCTACAAACCTTGCCTTCAGAAAGTCAACTAAAAAAAATGCAGGGCCTTCTAAACAGGACAGCTCAAGGACTTCACCCATTTTCAAACCCTAGTAGTCAGAAGGACTGGCTGAAAAATTCCTTTCCCAAAAGAACCAGGATATGCTAATCTTGGCAATTCCCTGGCAACTTCAGCTGGAGTCCTTTTTTTTTTTCTTTCTTTCTTTTTTTTCCCCTAGAACAAGATTTTGTCTGCATTTTCCTATTCAGCAGCTTGCACTGAATTAAAAGAAAATAAAAAAACTACAAACCATATGGAGGAAACACGGATTAATCGGTGTAGGAAGCTCACGTTATGCGTACGTGCTTATTAGAAAAAGGCTGAATTAGAAACACTCTTCAGCTGAAACAGCTGACTCATGTTGCTACAGATTGAATTGAGTCAAAAGGACGTTGGGGCTAATGGAAATATGTTGTTCTCCCAGTCCTAAGCCAAGAAATATTTATGTATTACCACAAGCTTGTGTCCTGCATAAAACCTCAGCCGAAAGTTAATTGCTCTGAATGTCTCCAAGGCTTTGGGTCAGCCTGGCAATCCTACCTTACAGAAATTCAACAAATGTCCCTATACAGAGCTGGCTGTGCTCTCGGGCTATGCCCTTACATCTAGGAGTCCACTTTGAGGCAAAATAAGGGGAAAGAGTGATCAAGAGGTGGAAGGACTCTGAAAGACACAGCAGCTCACAAAAGGAAGCTTAGAGAGAGCTCTTCCCAGGAGAAAGGAGAGGATAATTAGAGTTTAGTGAGAGTCATTCTCTTCCCTTTCAACGCAGCTCATAAGGGATATGTGTTGATTATCAAATAAAAGAGGATAATGCATTGCTGAGAGACTGTACTGTGCAAATATTCATTTGAAAATGTTTACACTACAAATTTAGCTCATTTCCTGCATATCTATGCACAGATGGTAATTTCCTTGGATTCAAAACTGGTTGAGAAGAGGGGGGAAATGCTCACAGAAATTCTAACAAATTCAAAGGGATCTTTACCTAGTGGCAGCCCAAACATTTTATTTTCTAAATCCCCTTCTCCTGCTTTTTTACCAGATTTCAGTCTGTAAAATGGTTATAACCTTTGCCAGCTTCGATATTTATAATGACCATGCAACAATACAAGCAATTGCAAATTATTTTTAGCAAGAGATTCTAAAGCAAATTTGACACAATAAGAAGGTATGAAAAGTAGAATACTTAATCCTACAAATTAAATTCTGCTTCTAATTATAATTATTTCAATTAGTAACAAATTCCAACCAAAGCTACTGAGCAGTTACACCCAGTATTTTTCCCCCTACCTCAGTAGGAATGAATTTTCAGGGAATAAGTTTTCCCTGAAACTTATTCTAACATTTTTATTCAAATAATAGACCTATTTTATGTCTGGACAACTGCTTCCTGACAGTGCAGGTGCAGGACATATTTTCAGCCTCTTCTTCATGACATTAAGACTTCTGCATACGGTATTGCAGGTTATAGCTACACAAAAGAAAGAGCTCCAGAGGACGAGAATTTAGAGTTAACATCAGGGGAGTTGTCAACAATGCTTCGATCATTCCAATTTCTTCCATGCTACTTAATAAAAACAGAAGCATATGGCAGAGTAAGGAGTATGTGGTGGACAAAGAGTAAGTGTGGTGGACAAAGTAAACTCAGAGTCAAAAAAGGGCCTTTTGCCCAGCATAATGAAATAAAGCTTTTGCTCTTTGGTCTTCAAGTATCCCATGATAATTTCAGGTCCTCCAGTGAAAGTACACTAAGTAAAAAATATTACTGCTGAGTTAGGACAAACAGCCTTACCAGTAGGACAACATGCTTTGGTGGTCTGCACTGTAATGCTTTGAAAGTCCTCTTGGAGACTTCAAGAAATAAAATCTGTGCAGAAAGACTTTACTTCAGCAGCAGCCCCCATTTCCTCCATGTAAAACATTTCACAGCTTGTCTCATTATAGCATTTGTAAAAACACTGTCTGAGAGCAGTGGTGCATAAATGAATTATTTAAGTTTTGCAGCAAATCACCCTGATCTTGTGTGCAGCTTCTTAATGCACTTTAAGTGAGCCCTGGGAGGCAAATCATAGTGGACCAGGGGTGTAATGTAAACCAAGTTTTATTAGCCACGAAAACTACAACATTTATTAAGTATCTAAGACACTGCATTTAAATAAACTTGATTGGCAAATAATACCCAACATCATGTCTATCTTCCCTATTTCAAAAGTTTTTTCTTTTAAAAAACAAACAGTAAAACAAAAAAATAGTGGTTTATTTTCTTGTCAGTTTTGCTAATATAACGGGTCCTCTCTATTTTGCAAATAGTCATTTTCAACAAATTACCACATGTCACAAACAGTCTGCAGCTCTCTAGCCTTAATACTTTGCAGAAAAAGTAAAAGTACATTAGGATGTTATCATCCCCTCTTTATCAGTGCAAGCTTCATGGTCCCTGCTGGCCTTAGCAGCCTGGGAAACACACATCACCCACAGCTCCCTGCCCTCAGTAAACAGGCCCCTAACATCCTCCTAATATTTTCCTATTTTAGGCAGCTGCCTTTTGTGCTGTTAACATGGAGCAGACCTTCAAAACCAAAACTATTTCCGCCAGACCTCCATTTTCAATCTGGTACAAAATTTAAAAGGCAGCCTAGCAAAGCATTCTTCCCTACCTCTGCCCTTTTCTTACCTCATTAACTGAATCTCTAGGAAAACCTAGGCACTACCTCACATGCCATTCCTTTATGACAAAAATAATTTTTTATCTTTGGCCAAGGAGATAAGTTCAAGTCCAGACAGACAATAACAATAAAAAAATTAAATATACCAAAATACTCAATGGGCAGATATTCACTGATAAATATTTAATGCTCTCATAGCAGAATTTGGGTATTTGCAAAATGCAGCTAGTTTTCCTTTGTGTGAGCATCTCCTTTGCTTTCCTCATCTTTGGTCTTTGGTCTACTAGTAAAAAAAAAAAAAAAAGGTAACTACTTCACGTGGTTTAAATGATGAATGAAGCAGTGCTTGAAACCACCCAACTGAAGCCACACAGGTTTGTAAATACAAAGTTCAAGTCCCCCATCCTTCCCATCCTTGGTTGAGTGGTATATGAGGGTGGTAGAAAACCAATAAACAAGCCACCCAAACAAGCAAAGATTTAGCTCTGCTGTTCTGGAAGGTTATAGAAGTTTACTACTCTTATTACTTCTCATTCTCCAGATTACTGGTTGTGCAGACATCCATTTATGCAAATAAAAGGCTTTTCTCTCTCCTTGGTTTAGCTGAGCATCCCTTACTAAGTAACTTCTGAGCTCCAGAGATAACTAATATTTGCTATTCCATCTCTTTCTGCCCTCAGAAAGGCTTAGCAGCAGGAACAACCACATTCATTCTTAAAACTATGAGCATCAGCATAAATAGGATAACCAAATCGAGACTTTTAAACTGAAGAAAGCAATAATTTTTTTTCAAACTGGCAACTTCCTAACATTTTTCTCGTTAGATATTTACATTTTGCAAACTGATAAGGAAAAACTTTACACTTATTTACTGACTTGATTTTTTTTTCACCTGTTTTTTTTGTTTGTTTTTTTTTTTTTAATAAATTACATAGTTTTGAAACAATAACTCTTTTTGCAACAAATATCAACTATTCATGTACAGTTTTGAATTGACTATGTCTGGCATGGGGGTCATTAGACAAAGATTTAATAAAATTACACAGTACAGAGTGAAAGTAGCAGATAAGCAGGCCTCCTCTGCAGCAGGATGCAACAGATGTTTCAGAGGAATGAGCAAGTTTCACTTACAGTCCAGATGTGTAATATATACAGAGAGAGCAATGGGAACCCAAAGGAAAAATGATGCCACTTATAGCCGTCCACAAAGAGATTATTTTCCTACAGAAAGGAGCAATCAAACAGTTGTCCAACTACTTAAAACAGGAGATGTTCATCTTTCAGCCATCCACATTTGAAAAGGTGCTGCTGAGACTGGCCTGGGAACCCAACAGCTTTACAAAGCAGATGGGCCAGGGCAAAATTTGCTTTCCACTATAAAACAAGCTTTTGCTTTCCATACCTCATCACCACCAGGAAAACTAAACCAAAACATCTACACCAAACCAATCACACCACTTCTGATGCATGGATGCAATACATGATGCCACTTTTCCCATCTGGGTTTTTTTATTCCTCTGCAGTCACATCCTTACTCCCTACATTAAGAACTATTCTGATAACACACAAGGGGTACAGTATTTCATGCTCAAGTATTTAACATTTCAAAGTTCAGAAGGAAAGTTCATTATCAAAGAAAGTATAAACAAGGACATGATAAAATGTTAACCATAAAATATAGTAATAATCCCTTCAATGGCATATTTTGATGTTGTAATTAACTAGTAATACATTCTTCCCATGTTTCAGAGTTTTACTGCCTTAATATATAGCTGGCACTCTTTAGCAGAATCAGCATAACTCAATCATCATTTTCCTTCTCCATCTAGTATGACCAAGATCCCTATCTATGTAGAAGTGTTTTTAATTCCTGTCTTACAAATCTATCATGCTTTGATGACTTATGAAAAGAATTTCCAAATTACACCACCATGTGAGACTTAACTGCTGTGTCATTTACTGTTCATGTTTCTTGATACTGCATGGAGTCAACCCATAAGTTTCTTAGTTAAATCTGTGTTGCATCTTCTAACCAACTATTAGAAAGCCATGGAGCCATGTTCTATGAGCAATTTTACAAACTTCTCCCTTTTTCCATTGTTGCTGTTTGTAGAAAATCTGATAACTGGTATTGATTGACTGTTTTTTTTTAAGTGAGCATGAATAATCACGTCAGATCGAGTTACATTTTCTAAATGTTCCTTAAAAGATTCTATTATCCTGATTATTGATCAAGGGAATGTGTTTGGTTTATAAATTTAAGTTGCTGGAAGGCCCACCATCAGCAACTTCACAACCCCTGGTCAAGGACATCTTGAGTAGTCATATTTTGTTGGGTTTTTTTCCTGAAAGAATATACATGTTACTTAGTTCTCTGTGCAAAGTTAATTACTTTAAATGCAAATCAGTTTCCAGTGATTTCACTTGCAGGGAGAAAGAAAAGTCAGGTTTGGAAAACTAAACTGCTCCAAGAGGTGTTCTTAATGATTTCAGCAAAATTAAATTAACTGATTGCTAGTGAAAATTACAGGAGCACACCCTGGAAGCTCATTTAATTTTACCACAGATTTTGCTGAGTATCTGCTGAGAAGATCTGGACTTCGGTTCAAAAATAGCTTCTTTTTATAAATATCAAAAAATATGGGATGTTGGGATGGGAAAATGGGAAAATTGCAATGTTGGCCTTGCATAATATCACTTGCTGGTGAGGAATGTCATCTCTTCAAGTTACTCCAAAATAAATCAGTTTGATGCTGTACATACACAGGGATCCTTCTTGGTGTGGAGCTACATATATGGCAATGTCAGAATTTTCACTGTCTGCTGTTTCTGCAAGCACAGGAAACACACACAGCACCTATAAAGCTCATCAACTGATCTTTTTCAATTTAAAACACTCCTTTCAGACACCTGGAAGGAAATTCTTGAAATCTGGGGCTTTCTTTTACAATGCAGATTTGAAGGAGCTGGGCTTTTGATTTTGGGGTTGTTGGTCTTGGTTGCATTCAGAAAAATATTGATGCCGGGAAGCATCATGTGAACTGTCTGGATCACCACATGAAGTAAAAATCCACAAGAACGGGGGCTACAGCTATCTCAAAATAAATGCATAGCTCTCCATATTACTTTGCTTTTCTCATGATTAAAAATATTCCTCTGGCTACTTAACTGTTTCATGCTATGAAATAAAAGCTTGACATTTTTCAGCAGCTGTGCTGGCATTAGATAAGTGCCTTGGCACTTTATAAAAAGTTACCTGAAGTTGGTCAACTTATAAGCCTTTAGGGAAAAATAATAAAATCCGTTCACACCTAATCAGAAAATACTTCTTTGACTTCAGCAGCTGAATTCTCTCTTGCCTGCATCTCCAGTGGGTCAGCTTCTGTCTGAAGCTGCAGAGGCAAAGCCGGGCTCTCTCCTTCAAATTTCTTCTTCAGGTGTCAGGCAGGGAAGTGACAAAAGGAAAATGTCTCCTGTGATCTCAAGGGTCTCCTCCTTACTGCTCCCATCATACCAGCTACACACATTTCAACTTCTTTGCCAGTGAATAAGTCCCATAAGTAACAAGCACTTTCTCTACATAATCCTGATTTACTTCCAGAGAGTCTATGTTGTATGCTAAATACAGCAAGTATGGAAGAAATATTATGACTCTAAGAGAGCACCACAGAGCAGACATGCTAAAAAGGCCACATTAACTTCACCATATTGGCAAAGGCATCCTGTTTGATATAATCTTTGGCATCTAGCTTTAGAAATACTTTAAGACACTGTGAAATGGCTATGTGCCTGTATAATTGGATATCTTCATATCCATTGAAGTTCATTAGACAGCACAATATTTTTTTTCTTTAACAAAAAATTAAAAATCATTCCCCTGTATTTGACTTCCCATTTCAAAAGATCTCACTAGTTGCTCTGCTCTTATTTCAGTATTTAAAATTTCCACTGACCTTGGGGAGGGGGGGGGCAAGGGGAGGAAAGAAATTACGTCAATGATGCACGTTCTGAAAATCCCACTGGCAATATACAATGAAGGGCCACAGTGCTAGAAATATTACAAATGAATATTGTACTAACATTGGTTGCACCAATACAATCTCCTTCAGCTTACCCTGCCATGCCATAAATATATTGTGGCATAATGAAAACTGCCTTATATAGGAAGATGCTATTAAACAGTTTATTTTTGTCACTGTTTGCCCAAAGCAAACTAAGCCCAGCTTAGTGCTTCATTAGTCACTGTGCTAATTTTTTTAAAAAATCTATGAAAGTTTGGCACTATAAACATTTCTGAATGCACAATTCCTCAAATTAATTTTTGAAATAATTTTAGTTATCAACACTAAATCAACACTGAAATTTAAATATTTTAGTATTCAAAATAAATGCAATGTTAAATACTATAATGTTTACATTTTAGTATATTTCATTTAGAAAATACTATTATTAGCACAGAGATACACTGTGAAAAATCCACAGACGGAATAATAAGGTCATAACATCTCTGAATTATATCCATGAATACATGAGAAATTGCATTGACAAAAAATTTTCAGAATAGATAGTACAGCATTTATACATCAATAGTACATGAATTAGCACAGCCCAGAAGGTGTTAAGGGATGAATGCTTGCAAGATTACTCCTATTCCTAAAAACTGAAAAGAGACAAGGCTCTAGTTCTTTTGCAAAGATAAATCTTTCTGTTAAAAAAAAAAAATCTAACAAAACACACACAAAAAAACCCCAAACCATGCTCTTCCCTACATAAAACAAAACAAGACACAACAAACCAACAACTTGTCAATGAGTTCACCACAGCTCAGAAAGATCTCATCTAATGATTCCAAGTCTTTTTTACAGAAACAGGATTTGGAGAGATTAGTTAGCATTTCAGGAAAAAATTTCATGAATGGCTTCATAAAATTGAGACAGAACAACACACTTCCCTGGTTATGCCACTCTTACTGTTCTCATTCTCCTTTCTTCATGGGGTGGGTTTTTTCCCCTCCCATTTTTATACAGGTAATATTTCAAGGGATAATTGGGATTACTATTCAGCCGTTTTACCTCCTCCTTTCAGAATAGTGCACAAGTTGTCTACGTGTGCTGTCACCTGCAGCTTTAGTCTCATTAGAAAATTATGCCCAATGTGTAAAACCTGCTGCCCCATCCCCTCCCCTGTGCATTCCCTGGACTTTTTGAGCCACGCTGAAAATATAAGGATGACTGACTATTGCTGGTGATTCAGGCTTTTTTTTAAGCCTACAAGGAGAAGATGTATGGAAAGGCTGGAGTTAGTTTTCAGTCTGGTTTATTTTATTACATTTCTGTGAAGCTTATTTCATAATTACAAGTCTTCCTATAAAAGCTTCAAGTTACTTGTTCACAGTGTTGTCTGGGGAGAAAGGACAGAGAGAGAGATTTGAAATTAAAATACTTCAGAACTAATTTAGAAAATAATTCTCAAATAGACTTGGAAAAATACTCTCAACAATTTTCTTAAGGGCTCCAGTGTAACTTTTTATATATCTAACCGTGTTATTCTTACTCAAAAGGGAAAAAGGATTTTCTTTTATGTGTATTTTTTCTACTAAGACGTTATTAGGCAGTAACAATTAAAACTGCTGTTGTTCCTCTAAGTACTTTGACATCTCTATAACCCACACGCTAATTGTGACTAAATTACAGGTGAAAAAAAAACAAACCCCCAAAAACTACAAATCGCTTTTTTGGTGTGGTTTCACCTGGAATGAAGACAAAGCTGTCTTTGGACCCAGGAGTAAGTCTGACCTCATTATTTCCTGGTGTTTGGAACTGCAAGCCAGCCTCCTCTGTCAGCCACACCTATGTCAACTCATGCAATTCAAATTAAGCGAATTGAGTTATTCCAGATTTATATTACTATAACTAAAAGGAGAAGACAGCCTTTCAATGACTTTTACAGGCTTCGTTGGAATGTGGACTTGTCATGTTTACAGGAATCTGATGTTTTCACAGCTAAGAAGTAGGAATAACAAGGAATAAAAGGTATATATGGGTAGTCATATGTATGCTTCAAAATGTTTGGGGTTTGTCTCTTTAACTCTGTAGCTATATCCTCAGCTATCAGGCTGAGGATAAAAATAAGGCAAGCCCCATTATTCTCATGGTATTCAAGCTCTGGGCCAGAAGGGAAATGGTGAAAAATCCCCTAAGATTCTCCAGCGCACAAGGACGCAGATGCAGGCTGTCAATTCAGGAAGACCCTCAGGAAGATAATACTAATAGTTCCTGGGCTTATAAATGTATTTTTTTTAGTTAGATTGCAAAAGATCAGTGTTGATGACAGTGATCTCATTTTCTCCTTAAAGAAAGCTCAAGTTCCTTGAAGAAAAATGAATTTCAGATGTTAACATCTACTGGAAAACAAAGACTTCTAAAGGTCTGAGGCACAGATCAGTGTGACTTAGTGTCACAAACTACTTTTTTGCCCTTCTTGCCATTTGGGAGAGCATGATCTATCAAGGGTCTATCCATACTCCCATACACAGAGTATAAGACACATCATGCTTACAATTAGCTCGCTAACAATGAATGTTGGCTTGCCCAGAAGACCCACACAATACACTATTTCTGTCCTTTGGTTGGAGAGGAATTCCACCCCTAATATGTTTATTCCCTCTGTTGAGTCATGAAGCCAAAACAAAGACAATAATCTTCAGTGGAACTCATTATGACCAGGTATGACTGAGGCCAAGGTCTGGAATCAAAGAATAACAGGAGTTTTCCATAGTTATGGAGACCATCTATGGTTACATGAGATAGAATTAAAAAAAAAAACCCAGACCGCACACATTGTAAAGAAGATAAATCTCTAGGTTTTAAGGCATAACCCAACTTTCCTTTGATAAGTTAAGAAGTTAAGTTTCCTTCTAAGCAGGTTATTCTGCAATGGTGGTGGGGAGAGAGGATCTTCCTCATTTCTAATGATGGAGAAGTGCTTCATCTACTCAACTCTGATGACACAAGCCATTGCTGCAGCTCTAAAGAGAAAAGGACATCTCCAAACAGCAACACATTGCCTGTATTGGGCTGAATTGCCCAGCAGAGGTACTTCTTTCTCCCACCAATATAGGATGGATTCTAGAGAACAGAGTTTTACCTCACCTAGAAGCAGGCAAGCTTAATACAACCAGTCTGTACTGTTTTGCTTCCTAAGCCTGAGACATCTGATGTTTAATACTGTTGCCACTGTACTTGCACATTAGTGCAATTTTTTATTTCAGACCTACAAAACCTTATGGGTTCAAACTGCTTCCTTTTTAGACAAGTAGTAAAAATAAATTATTACATCAATAATTTGGATCTGTGTTAGTAATGTAAACATGTAAAAGCCACCCTTTCAGTGTGAAGCTGAAGCTAGATAAATTCAGAATCAAAGAAGGCCTTAACTGTAAATGATCAGGGTAAGTAAGAGATTCTGAAAGGTGTAGCATGTTCTCAAAAACTGTATTTCCACTGCTGCTAGCTGCCTATCTTAAGGCTAAAACCTCAGTGTACTCCAAGTTAATGGGTGTGTCAAGCAAATTATTGGCCAATAATTTCCTACACCCCAGTGTTCGGCAGTAGGGCAAATGAGTTGTTGATAATGGTACCTTCAGGCCTCACAAGCTCTAAGCTACCAGTTCTCTAAATGCAGGAAGAGGTCAAAATTCTCAACTGCTATCCCTGCTTCTTGTTCCTTCTTACAGGATTTCACCCTGGAAGGATACAAGTATGAACAGACGATGGGCAAACGGGAGAGGACAAAAAGGGTAAAATAAGAGGGCTACATACCGAGGTGACCCTTTGGTGTGCTGAGTAACAGTTAGATGCACACTGACAGAGAACTGCAGGGATGCCAAAAGGAAGGAGAGACACTCCACAAGGTCTCTCAGGTAAATCCATGCCTGAGATTCACCACAGCAACTGTAGGGAGATCGTGGTCTAATTCTTTCCACAGTCAACATGTGTGCAGGTGTGCTAAAGCGAGAGATTTCTGCTGCACAACACCAGTGACACAACCAGGGGGGAGAAGAAGTAAAAAGAGGGGAAAAAAAAAGAAAAAAAAAGAAAGGAGTGGAAAAATCAATAATAGCTGGACATTCATTTAAACAAATGCATCATCCCATAAACAGTGCAGCAGCTTTCAAATGTAAACAAGAAAAGGTGAACTTCGTTCACATTATGTCTCCAGCTGTTTTGTGTTTCAAGACTGTGCACCACAGCTGGGCTGATGAGCTCTGAATCCTGGGAAAAGGGGAAATATTTAACCTAACTTAAACAGAAAGAAGCAAGCCTCAATGGTGAGAGATAACAGGTGGGAGTCGTGCTCTGCTGCTGTGCCTGGAGGGTAAAATCTGGCATGCAGAGGTAGCTTCAGAACAAAAGTCATCACAGCTGCTGTTTGCTGTTCTCCTCAAGTCCTTCCCTATTTATTCAGCATCACTGACAGCACCCTAGCAACATTACTTTAAGTCCCCATCAACTGTTATAAAATTAGCTCACGGTCCTGCAGCCAGGGCAAGATGTGGGTGACATTGTCTGGGCTTCTGTATGTCTGTGAAGAGAATGCATAGCTAAAATGTGGACTAAAATACTGAGATGGCTCCAGTGAAACACGGGTTATTTTTTTACAATCCCCAAACCTAAAAGCCACTTGCAGGATGAAAAAAAGTTTAAGAGCAATAGTAGGCAATAGTCTTAACATGAATAATCTTAATTATCTTAACAAGGGGACAAAATCTGATGTAGGCTGACTCCTAGTTTTGTTGCAGCTTCCTTTATCTGTAGCTTACTTTAATATCAGGCTTTTCAGACTGCAGTAGTCCTCTGGGTCTTAAGGTTCTTACCTAAGCACTAAAGCCAGACCAACATCAGCAGTGCTACAATGTACATTAAAATTTGGTGCTCAGGCTCTCCCTCATACAGCAGCCTCCTCCTCCTGTGTCATCACCACACTACACATAACATGCAAACCCTTACTCCATTACAGTTCCAAGATGTTATGGATTTGTAATTACCAAATGGAGTATGGCAAGTACCTGAAAAAGAAAAATATGTTTAAACCATCACAGCCTCCAACTGAAGCTGTTACAATTTGTCTCTCCTCCTTTTCTAATTTTCATCATCACTAAAAAAACTTAATAAATTTCAGACACATTATCTTGCTGGGAAGAGAAATGCAATATTCCAAATCCATTTTCTTTCCAAGCCACTGGCAAGAATACAAGCAGTTTAAAAAATAAAACCAAACAAAACAACAACATAACAAAACAACAATAACAAAAACGCAAACCAAAACAAAAAGTGGGCAGCAATGTGTGGGCTCTTTTCAGTATGCAGCATTCAGTACGATTTATCTTTTTTCCAGGGGTACTCTCAGGACCACCAATATGGATGCAGATGCCAGTTAATTAGCAACAAAGAGGGACAAACAAGTAAGAAAATGAGTAAGATGGCAGCTTGAGTGGCATATTAGAATTGCCTAGTACATAATTTTCATTGCACAGCAGATTCAATAGATTCACATCACTGCATGGATAAATTGTGTCATGATGAAGGGGCTTTCAAAATCAGATCTGTGGGGGTACTTTTGTACCCCCAGCACTAGTAGAGACTGCATAAGAGGCTGAAGTTACAGCCTGAACCAGAAATTAGTACAAAATCCCTCTCATGCTGACCCCTATGGAGGCCAAAAGCATCACACATGTACTTTCCAGCTGAAAGGATGAGATTTTTAAAGCAGTAGGAGAACAAGGCAGAAAACCACGTTCAAAAACTTGTCCCAGTTCATTTCACTAGAGCCAGCCACTGCAGAGAAAGGTAAAATCCACAGCCTCACTCAGTCCCAAATGTTCCCAGAGTGTGAATGCTGTGAATCTGAGTGCCCCTGTTTCTCTGTGAGCAGGAGAGCAGCCAGGATCTTGCAGACAGCCATTACTCCTCCAGTCATATGGGAAAAGAGCTGTGCCTGCTGAACGTGGGCACTCCTTAATCTCCTTCATAAAGGTCTTCCCCTCAGAAATGTTGCTCAAGCTGCTGCTGCAAACCCCAGCTGGGATATGAGCTTTACTGGACAAGATATTCATTGTTCAATTTATGGCTTGACTGTACTTGTAGAAATGTATTTCACTTCAGCACCAGATGAACTGGATGAAGGGAAGCAAGGGAGGAGTTCATCAGAGGGTTTCTTTCTTTATTTGATTTGTTTTCTGAATCACTGAGATGAAGACGTTTGTCAAGCTCAGTGATGGGTAAACATCTTTGCTTTTCCCTGTATGTCATTTTTTCGCTGGTAGGATTTAAAAATTCTAACAGTTGCATTTCTGAAGGACATACAGGGGCACACACAGACACAAAGGCAAGAGAAAAAGAGGAAAGTTTTCTACATGCTAGGAACCAAAAATCTGTAGCTACGCTCGTTTAAGTCTGCAGCCCAAACACCATCAAGGGAGGCACACTAGTGAAAATGAACACAGAATTCAAGTCCATTTAGAGAAATAAAATAAAAAGGATCTAAAGCCTGAAATTCCAGGAGCAGAAGAAAATCTACTGTGACATTTACCATAACAGCAGATCTTGGTAATGGAACTGGTTTTTTTAGGAGAGATGTATTGCAGGCACGAGCTGATAACGCAGGACAGCACAGCAGTTTGATCACCATGTGTTTTACTTTGTTGCTGAGTACCAGGACTGTCATGAAACCAGGAGAGGGAGGCTCTGTCTGGATGATGGACATGCCTAATGGGGCCTGGTCACTCTGTGAAATAGTCAGCCTTGTCAACCTACAACACACTTCTAGCCTACAACCTCATGTGTTATCATTCAGCTTAAAATGCATCTACACTTCCATACATGTGCTTGTGAGAATATTGTAAAAGCAAAAGAGGATTTACCATAGAGATGTGAAGAAGTTACCATAAAGGAGTTACTTTTGAGGCTTTCTAAAGTATGTTCAAAGTAAGCATTCCCCCACAGAATGTGAAATCAAAGAGTGAAAACCTGCCAGAAAGGATATTAAGACTCTCTTGATTGTGAAGGCTCATAAAATAAATGTGTTGGTTGTTATGGATTAAAGAGTGTACCAAAAAGATGAAGGAACACCTAGCATCTGGAGTCTATATTGTAGTCTCTAAAATTCCTAATAGATCTGTGTCAAAAAAAAAGATATACTCAGATTAATAGGCTAAAATGAAAACATATCCCTTCAAGATGAACAGAAAAATGTTTAGCCAGAAGTAACACCATTCCCAGGACTTATACACTTCCAAAACTCACAAGCCTGTCATTCCCCTATGCATTTTATTGATTTCTGGCCTTAAGATTTATCTAAAGGTGAACAATACTTTAAGTTGAATTTCATAGCAAATTCTGGATTAGGGATAATTAACAAAAAACAATGTGTTTTTTGCTCTTCTTGGCACTCATAACTTTCATACGAACAGGCTATGTCAGTGTTTAAATGCAAAGTCTCTATGTTGCCCCCTAAATAATTTAGAAAGAGACCACTATTAGTAAATTTTTCGGAACTGATCTAAAACCTCCTTAAAGGTTTCACTCTGTCTTTTAAAAGAGTCAGGGTAATAACATGAATTAGCTTCTCTGACAAAACTTGCATATGTTTCCTTGTGTTCCTACTGTTTCTGAAGGAGAATAAGATATTCTGTGCTTCATGGTTGGTGGCATCACCAAACACAGTTCCATAGCTGTTGCCCATCACCAGTAACTACATTCCCTGCATAACCAGCTATTTTACCTTATCACTACCCAGGGCCTGATAGACTTTGGCACTTCAGCCTGTTCACACTACTCTGATAGGATAGCAGAATCTGGAAGGAAAGCATAAAAATCCTTTAGGACCATATTTCCGCACACCTCAGACCACATCTGTGTGAAAGGGTCTTTTTAATATAAGCCAGAATCAGTATCACCATATTCCTTTCACATGCATCTTCCCATGTAAATGCAAGGCAATGATATGATGATCGCTTTCCAAAAACTGAAGCTGATAGTCACTCAGTAATCTCTGCTGAAAAGGGTTGCCAGATTTGGGTACTGCTCTTCAGAATTTATTCAGAGGGGCCCAGGAAACATTCACTGCCTCCTCTTTGCTGCTCAACAGCAGTAGGAGAGTCTTCTGCCACGTTTGTTCCTACCCCAAGAAGCACCTACCAAATACTAGAGCTGAAAAACTAGCAGCTAAACAAATAATGCTCTCCCAACCCAGATTGAAAGCTGTCCAGGCTAGAAAACTTCCACATACCAAAGACAAAGAGAGCAGCCTCCCAGAAAAGACACCAGCAATAAGGCAGAGAGACACCAGACATAAGAGCGGAGTTTAGGCAGATCTGGCTCCTGAGGAAGTGACTCTGAGAGGGACTTCAAACAAGGGAAAAGGAGGTGGGTGCAGAGAACAGGAGTAGATACATAGATGTCTTCTATTACCATATATCTCCAGGTTTGAGATGGCCAAGGTTTTTACTAAAAGACGAACAACACCTGGCTCCCAGTGAATTTTGAATGCCAGCTCTACTTTTTATGGGGTTGTCACTTCTTTTTCAAACAACTTTTATTTGTTACAGCCAAGGATTGTTTATTTACTTTCCTCAAGGCTGCCCCTCACAGCAATTTCTTTAAACACTGCGAAGGAACTGATTGTGCACAGTCTGGACAAGAGTTGTGGCACAGAAAATTTTATTTTTAATAACTTTATACTGTGTTTAATTACCATCCTGTAATTTCTTTTTAGGAGGTTTCTCTTCAAAACGCATTAGCAATCATGAAGAGTAACAGTATTTCTGTCCTTCCATCTACTATAAAGACAATATCTGCCAGAAACTGTATGTAATGACTATAGTGCTGTTTAAACCATTTACAAAATGAGTTCTTCCTACTTTCAAAATAGCTCAAAGGCAACTATGAATACAATTAATTGGTCCCCTATGATACTGGTACACACAGATTGATAAACTCCATGAGGATAATTTCGGCAGGAATGACTGAATGGCTCAGAATTTCAAGTACTTTACATCTCTTTAGGTTTTCTCACAAAGCACTTTTAATTTTGAAAATCTAATGTCTTCTCTCTCACTCAGATACTGCTTTCTCCCCTATTCTTTCTTGCTTTAATATGACTTTTATAAAATAACTGCTTAGGTCTTGACATTCCTATTCACAATATGAAATGCTAGAAACTTGTTTCTATTTCAAGTCCATCCTAAATATGCCAATAAGACACAGAAACAGTAAACTAGACCATGTTGTAAAGACAGTATCTGCTATAAAAAAACTATTCCATAGCAATGCAGATAGGTCATTTAACTCCATCTTGACAACTTCACTACAATTCTTTGTGGAGTGAGGGGGTGCAAACTTTTGGCATCGTTTCTACTTCAGTGGCACCCTCCAGCAAAAGTGTATGCAATATTCAGGTATATCTCAAAATTCTTTAGCTAGGCAAAAAGCTTAATTTAGAACAACAGAATTCCTTCTACATACAGCATCAGCATTAACGGTATGTTGGGGGAAAGTATGGCTTCAAGTACACCAGTACTACTAAAGTTCTTTTCCTCTTGGATGTTTCCTTCATCTTTTGTTTAATTCTTACCCTTCTATTTTCCCCAGGCACCTTGTTCCTCATGAATGCCTCATGTTTAAGCGTATATGAATCATTAGACTTAGTTAACTCAGATTCTCAACAGGATGCAAGGACTGAGAAAACAATGCAGTCTTTTGTTAGTAAAAGACATGGCAAATTTCCTCACTATTAAAAGAAAAAAAAATACCCAAAAAGCAACCCAGCAAACAAAAAGCCAGAAGTACTTGACAATGTCTTGAAAAGTCCTGAGAAATTCTATGATTTCTCCCTTTCTGACAACTCACCACATCTGCAGCTTCTAAACATGAGAGGATGTACTTACATGTCTAACCAAGTTGTCTGCACTACTCTTAAGTCAGAAACTGCTCCCTTGAAATTTCTGAAATATGCTGACATTGTTACTGAGCTTTAACAATGATAATGAAAACAAGGCTGCCATTTTGTATTTGGACTGATCAAGAAGGGGCCTGCATTATACATACAGCTGCTTATACCCGCTATGAAGGATAATTTTGCTGTATTAACTCCATAAATTTGATAGAGCCAGCAAGGCTTCCACTGCATAATAGCTTAATTTTTCATTCTAATAATAACTGGCTGCCAGTTGAAATGAATGGGAGCAAAAACAAACATTTCTGTTCTATGACATGATCCATGACAGATGTACAGTTTAGAAGGCCCTAGGGCAGGGTATTCCAAGCCTCTCCTCCCTTCACCCAACAGCAGTAAAAGCATTAACACCAAGAAAAGAGACTGAACTGTAAAGGAACTCCTAGGAAAATGACCCAGCTATCCCTCTACTTAATCCACAATTGGCAATATGCCTGATTTAAGACTATGCTAAGCATCCAGGATTTTCTAAAGTGCTTGCAGACGGTGTGTACAGTATAACATATGCCTGTAAACTACAGCCATACATCCCTCTCTCAATCACACACAAAGGTTTAGGGTTTGTTTTTTTTTTTCTCTGACTTCTACTTACTCTATTGATGCTGAGAAAGCCCCTTTCCCTTGTAATATACTGAAGAGATTAATAACTTGATTGTTACAGTTTATTATTGGTATCAGTTTCATGGAATGTAACATGAAAATATGTATCCCCTTTAAAAAAAAATAAAAAAGCCAACATGCTTGAAGCTTGACAAATTTCAGTGAAAATGGGGCTGCATAGTTCAGTGCCAACAAGTTACTCAAGCTTTATGTGAGTATTGATTTATCTGCTAAATGAAAATGAATAGCCACCATATCTGGTGCATTGTTTTGCTGCCTCTGCAAGACAGAGCACCTTTTTAAAGGAACCCTAAGTAGTTTTAAAAGGTAAGTTGACAATGCTATCTTTGCTATCTTTCAGTGGGAAAAATCCACTTTAAGGGGCAGATATTTGTATTGCTTTTGAATAAATGTTCTGAGGGCAGACACGGGCTTTGTGCACTTTTAGGATAGATTTTTAGTGTGGTTTTTTTGTTTGTTTAAATGACAACATTAATAATCTTTCTGAGAAAAGTGCAAAAGCAAGAATTCATGCATAAGCCAAGAAAGTGTCCAGTTGCTGTGAGGACAGGAAAGTGATGAGATTCACGAGGGTGGGGGATTCCCCTGACTAAATGTTTAGCACTTGAGACCTGTCAATGAGTTCTCCTTTGTATTTTGCTGGACTGCAAAATTCCCTAATGACTTCAATTAAAGTGGCTATTATAGGTCAATAATTTTGATAGTGTCTGAGAGGCTATCTAATCTGATATAAATGAAGACAACATATTGTCAAAACCCTTGGATCTCAACAAAAGGTGGTGAGAGAACTAAAAATCACCCTATGAAAGACATACTTGAGACTAAAAACTGCACATGAGGAATGAAAACAGAAAAATAAACAGCAGCATGGTCTTTTGAAGCTGTCATTTGCCAAATAGAAGTTGTTGCAACACAGACCAGAAAGGTTGATCTGTGTCTGCCTGATGCTAATCTTCAGATTCTACTCATAATCCGGAAGCATCGAGGTTCTACCAAGGGATCTTGAGTCCCCATATGCCAGCCATCTGTACCAGGTTTCCTGCTCACATGCAAAGCCAAACAGAAGAAAAGCTAAACAATGCCTGAACACCAGAGATCTTTTCCTCGGTAATCACGGATGACTTCAACAATGCATCCATAGACAGGCCTTCAGCCTACAAACATCTTCCTCCTAAAGTCTTAGATCCTGGTTTGTCAGAAGTACAAACAGTAACAAACTGTTCCCAACCAGGAACTGATGGATACTGCAGAATAGAGCTGAAGGGTAGGTGGATGCTGTTGAGATTGAAGTTATGAGTGACAGGACAAGAGGTAGTGACCTCAAGTTGCACCAGGGGACATTTAGATTGGATATTAGGGAGAATTCTTCACAGAAGGGGTTATCAGACATCAGAACAAGCTGCCTAGGGCAGTGGTGGAGTTTTAAATACTCCAGAGGTATTTAAAAGATGTGTAGATGTGGTGCCTAGGGACGTGGTTTAATGGTGGACTTGGTAATGTTAGGTTAACAGCTGGACTCAATGGTCTTGGAGCTCTTTTTCAACCAAGGTGATTCTGTGATTTGATCAATCAGTACAAAGCTCAGAAGGTAACTGAAATTCACAAAGTGAGAAACAAGAAACCAGTCAGAAACCTGGTATTTCTGGTACTCTGGAAAACTAGGGGAGGCTTCAGTCCTTCCTGAAGGACCCTTTTATAGCTGGAAGTAAAAGAATTATTATCTCCATGAAGTGTTGGTAAAGAACAGAGACAAGTTAGTGTGATAACAGCTTGGGTCTCTGATTTCCACCAGTAAGAAAATAAAGCATCTTCTTGAGAGATCATGCAAAACAAGTATTTTATATGAAGAAGGCAATCCTGCCTTCTCTTTCTGTGGCTGAGTGGTTTACCACTAAAAGTTAGATCATGTTAGAGCACACCTTAAAGAAGCAAAGAAGCTAAACAAGGCTTTGCAAAGAAAAAAACAAACTGTCTTTCACATCTTGAGTCAGATGACCATGGTTAAATAAAAGCCTACCCCAGCATAGCTGACAAACTGCTAAGCCAATTTTAGTAGTCAGTCTGTTCACCCAGAAGTACCAGTCAGTGTGTGAAGGTATTCTGTCTTTCTATGGAGACAGACACCACGAGTTTATGCCACCTATAAGCCATGGGAAGAAGCTCTCTGGAAACAGAGAGATACAAGGTATGACTTGTATTTGCAGTGAAATATGCCATATTCAAGGAAAAAGACAGGTCAGTGGGTCATGAGAAAATTCCATCTTTCTGTTTCTACTAGACTTCTGAGCACAGTATCTCAGCTAGTATTTTTTTTTTTACTCAACTAGAATCACAGACAGTTACTGACCATATCAAATTTGGATTAAAACAAAACCAAATTCTACTCAATGGGTGATTTAGTGTTCAAAGCAAAGGCATACATTTGAACATATCTCTCATTGGGTTTTCTTTTTCTTTTTTTTAATAATTCCCCCTCCACCTGCACCCTCTATGTGAAGGCTGTAGCTTGTCATTTGTTCAAAAAAACTAACTATGATACTAATATCACACATTTCCACTGGATATTTTATGCAAGACCACAGCAACTTATTGATAGGAAAACTCCATGTTTTTTGTTCTCTTTTTTTTTTTTTCTTTTTTCTTTTCCCTATTATTTCTGCAGAAGAACATGTAAAATGTTGATTGTGGAACCTTAACAGCATTAACCTCAGAATGGTCCTTGTCTCTGTCTTGCAAAAAGGAAGCCTTTTCCTATTTTAATTTTATTCATAAGTGCATGAATGCTGAAGTAATATTCACATGCTGCCAGGCAGTTCCATATGCCAGCTTTTTCCTTCCTGCATATATACCAGTCTCAGGTAGCAAATGTTGTGAAGCCAGATTTCACATTGTGTACATTTGCATACATATATACACGTGGACATGCATTTTTCCCTAATAGAGTCAGGACTCCCCATTTGTCAGCTAGGTCTACAAAAGGAAAAACAAAATCCACACTTGTGAAAACCTCTTTAAAAACAACAGTAGTAACAAATAAAGCCTAATCACAGGGCTTTGTCCAGATCCCACCAACTCTGGTGGTCCTTTATCTCACTGCCACACTAATACTAAAAAAGCTGACACCTTGATCGTGGTGGTCATTCTTTGCTGCTTTTATCATCCTACTCCCAACTATGCAGACACAGTAAATGGGGGGTGTTCTCCAGGTTCCTATTAGGAACCTCATTACTCCTCCTTTCTCTCTTTCTTGAATTAAAAATGTTTAAATTAGTTCAATATGTCTCAAACCCCTTCAGCATGCTGCTGTCTGTCTGAGTCACTTCCAAATTAAAGTGCATATATAAAAAAAATTGAATCAGTTCAATGATTTTAAATCACTCTTCAATGTGCAAAGTAATTTAAAATTACTGGAGTGCTTCCAATTTTTATTAGTCCTTGAATTTTGAAGTGATCAAAGTTCTTCTGGGCATGTGCAGTCCAGTGTGATTTAAAACTATCACATTCACACTTTAAAAAAAAAAAAGCCCCCAAAAATCCCCCCAAACCAAACCAACCAACAAACCAAACCCCCCCAAAACCGCACACACACAAAAAAATACATATTTCACTTTACAGCAGAAATGGCTGACAGCTACTGTGGAACAACTTTAAAGAATAAGATGAGGTTTGTACAGTTCCAAAAGGAATCATTCTGGAAAAAGCTCTCGCAGTTTTTAAAAAAAATTAAGAAACACCATAAAATGTTGGAACTGTTCTATATGCAGCTTGGACTCCCATTTTAATTGCTACAGCACCTTTGCATTTAATTACTTTCAATGTATCTAATTGCTCTAAATTTAGCAATTTCCCCAAAATCAATATGAAGACAGAATCAAAAGGGCTGACTTTCTCCTTAAATCTTCCAGATGCTTAGAGACACAATTAATCTTTATGCACAAGACTAGTCTTATTGAACTTAATATGCCTCCTCACAAGTTTGAGTAGTCTCAGTAAATGAATGCTACTCCTTTACTCACATGGGTAGATTTACTGGAATCCTACAGAAGACAAAAGGACTGCTAACAGAAATAAATATTAACAGTGCCAGTTAACTGTAGGATTTTGTAGTGAAATTATCTAATTGAAAATACTAACCAGACTGCTGCTTCTCAACAGTCCATTCTGATACACCTGTTTCATGCTCTCTGTCTCCCTTTTCTTTGAGATATAGCAGTTAAAGAAGTAATCATTTAAGCTGAAAGTCTTCCCATTCTCCACCATCATAACTGTAGAGTGAGGAATAAATGAAAAAACCCACAATGAGTCAATATGACCCCCATATGCCCAATAAATTTATCTGACTGCCTTGAAGGCAGTCTCTTAAGAGTGGATATTTTTATGCATCTGGGAAAACCTTCCAGTTTCCTCATCTACAAAGCTTCACAGAAGCTAAATCATGGGACATGTGAAATAAGACCTCCACACCCCCTTTGCAAAATGTTCACCGAAAAATCCCCACAAACCTTCATACATTCCGTATAAATATCAGGGAGCATAAAACGCAACCCGAGCTTGTGGGGAAGAGGATTGGCTCTGGGGTAGGCAACTGCAGTTCCACGTAGGCCTGTTTGCTACAAAACTTACGGGCAGAGAGATGAAATGGTTTAAGATCAATTACCTGAAACCAGGTGCTGAGCAGATGGGAAAAATGATTCATCTGGTATGCACTCTCTTCTTGCACATCTCACCTGATTCTCAGTGTCTCCGTGGCAGCTGCTTCACTGCACACTAAAACTAACGTGCCACTAGATTTGGCACCTAGGTCTCCCCATGTCACCCCATTATCCCACTGCCACTATTGAGGGAGAAGGAGGTACACACCGGGACCCTGCCCCTCTTCTACCCCTTCACCCCCCCTACCCCGAGTCTCTTTGCTCCTCTCTCTGAAACACTTTGAAAATGCAATTCAGTAGCAGTGGGGACAGAAGGCGGCAGTGGCTCTGGAACTCACTGAGGTGAGGCACTTGGAGTGCTCACTAGAAATGAAGTGTTCAAGGGAAGCCCTTTATCACAAAGCTCTACAGGTCACCATTTTATCACTCCCCAAAATAAGACTCCTGAGCCAGACTTCAGTCTTGCAGAGGCATCCCCTGGCTGTGTTTGACTGCACTCTGGAACGTGCTTCTCAGTGGCTGCCAGCAGCCAGGACTGAGAGAGAAAAGGCAGCTCTCATCTGCTCAAACCATGCCCTCATTCCTCTATGGGCTCCCGGGAGCCTTCTCTTCCAACCAAACATCTGCCTAAGAGCTGGCCAGAAGGTAGCTCAGAAGCTGCTTTTAAGAGTAAACAACTCAGTGTCAAAGCTTTTAGCATCAGCAGTCTGTGAAGGAAACAGAGGATTTACTGTGTCATATGAATTGAATATTTGATACATCCATTCACATATACCTGACTATATCCTGCCCTTGTAATGGGGATGGACTCAATGATCTAATAGATCTTTTCCATTTCTAGCTACTATTATCCTATTATTAAAAGTAATGAGCCTCTAATCTAACAACTGAACTAATCAATAAGAAACTGAGTTTGTTTTTCAAAATTACTTTTATTTTAAAAATACAGCATGTCCGTTCCCTGCTTCCTGCTTTTGACTGTGATAATAAAACTTTCAGTATGGCTAATGCAGTTTAGCTAAACAAATTAGACAACTGCCCCATTTAGGGGGAAGAGAAAGTTTCCATTAGATGTTTTTTGCCTGGTCAGCTAACAGTTTTTGCAAACCAGACATCAGACAATACACGATTTTAAATTCACTATAATGGTGGCATTCAGTGATCTGCTATAAACCTACAAATATTGTAAACATTACCATAATTTGTTGCTTTATGCTAATCAAAGGTGGGTTGGGTTTTTTCCAGTCATGGCAGCACAGTCTACAGAAATGAAGTTCTCCAGTGTCTTTCGGTCCAGACAGAGGTACCTGGGTTCAAGCATTAGTCCTTCCTTATACTTTTCGTTTCGTTTTGGTCAAACCATTAACTGTCTCCCAGGGAAGTAAGGATAAAAAAAAACTCCCTGCCATGCTTTTCACTCTACTGCTCTGACATAAACTGTAAGCTCTTGCCAGAATTGCTACATGTCTTTACAGTGCCCAGCTCAGCAGTTTTGTGACATTAGTAGGGATTGTTAGGAATATTAGTAAAATCAGGAAAATTAGGAGTACTAACCAAAATAGAATTTGGTATATTAGTATGATATACTACTAATTCACAGCAATATAATAAAAATTATCAAGTTCCACAGAAAATACACCCGTTTCAACAACCATCTCAGATTAGATGCCTTAAATCTAGGCTTGGCCTACATTAGCAACAAGTTTGGTTTGAAAAGAGCAGAACATCAGATTACTGCAGTTGGTGCTGAGGGCTCTGCATCTACAGAGTCTACTTTTGGGTGGATACTTTGAATTAGATTTTATCTGGTTCCTGGGAGCAAATTCTTCTGCCACTTACACAGATTTAAGTTGACTGAAGAACTGCCATTAATTTGGACCCTTTCTTCCCCATTGGGGTTGGTACATGGTTGATGAGTACCTAGAGTCCAGCTATAACCTAATTTTTAGCCATACTAAAATCACCACGAGCTGAACTGCTGTGGTGTAAGTAGTGCAAATCAGAGTAATTGCTTCTGCTCTGGACTAACATTCCAATTCAAAGACAGCCACAGATGGGAAAATACAGGGAGATCAATCCAATCCCTTGATAGCTTTTGTCTCCTTGTTATCACACTACCCATAATTCTCCTAGCTTCCAAGATTGAGAACAAGTTGCTTGACATACTGCTTTGAAGGACAGTCACTGATAAATATTGTCACAGCAGCTGTCAGGCAAAAGGGAAGATATAAGTAGAAAGATGCTCTAGAGCAAGAAACTCTAGATGCCCCAGTCATTGCCTTCAGATTTACTGGTTCCCCACCCAAGTTACCAATACTAATGAAGTACCTTCTTGAAGCAATGGATGATGGTCAAAGTAGCAGTACTGACTTTCCCAAAGCTTTCAGTTCACCTGATTTTACTACATCTTACTGTAATTTCGTCATGGTAGTGCAATGACATAACTTGAGACAACTGCAAATTACTGCTAATTTTCTCTTTGATGCTCTTCTGAGTAATATCCCTCTGTTCTCCATAAATTCTTCTGTATCTGCGTATCTTTGTTTTGGTATTATAAGAGCAGAAGACTTCTCTGCCCATGACATTTACCAGTGCCAAGATTTGTATTTCAACTCTGCCAAATGGAAGTAAAACACAATGACTGTAAGAAGAAAATATCTGAGCTTGACATATAACCCCTTCAAACTAAAGCAATGCTACTGAGAAGACACATTAAGAAATCAGCCAAAACAGCAGTCTCTCTGGCATGAAAGTCTGTCCACGTATTGGAAAGTTTTAGAGCCTGGAAGAAGCCTTTACTCTCTGTGGCCAGCTAGGTAACAGAAGACAGAAAACATACACAAAACACATCAATCTTGCTAGAATCTTTTGTTAAGTGCTTTTACCAAGGCAATTACAAATTCATGTCCCCCTGTTTCATATAGTGAAATTAAACTTCATTTACATACAAAAATTTCTAATTTTCTATGGAATTTCACAGTTTAAGAAAGTATAATAGCTTCCAGAATTTTATGTTCTTACCTACTTGGATTATTCTGGAATATAAGCCTATACTGTTTTCTAAACAGTTTCTAAACAACTCTAAATAAAATGCATTGATGAAAAAATAAGGGAAAGGGAGACAGATTCACACTGATGTTTTGGTAGTTCTCTGGGTAGTGTAAGATCACAATTTCTTCTTCAACTAATTAATATGAAGGATGGCAAAAATACAAATGCAATGTTTGAATACATATAGTAAGAGGCAAGTTAGCTGCCCAGGCTTGCCCCTTTCATAAACAGAAAAGTCATAGCTTTATTTGAAAAGACCTAAAATGAAATAAACACCAGTGAATGATGCAGACAGTTGCAGCAGCTTGTTTCTTGACCTACAGGTTTGCAAACCCAAAGAGAAATGTAAAAATGTTGACAGCTGCAGAACTTCCAGGAATACTCTTAATTAAGACATACGGTACCGAGAAGGGTTAATATTGTTTGAAAGTAAAAGCTCTCATTCTAATAACAAGACCTCTCTCTGTGCACTGCTGGGTCAGCATGGTAATTAAGAAAATTGCCTTTAGTGTGCTTGTTTGGTAATGCTATTATCATCTTTTTTCATCTTTTAACAAGAGTAAACTACTTGAAGATGTCCCCATTTACTCTTCTTGCTTCTAGTAACCCATGATCCCATCAAGTCCATACTATGCTAGCATTTAATGGCCTAAATGAGTTACTTTATCATCTGGTTCACCCTGAAGTCTTTTACATATTTTTCTTGACCTTTAACCTCCTGACTATTATTTTGACAGCTATCATTAATGCTGTGTCCCGGGCAACCACACATTGACTAAGATGGATGGCAAAATGGCTAAGGAGTTGAAAGTAACACACACCCACTTTCATCTTCCTCTTGATTAAATCAAAACCATACAAAGCCAAAACATACGATGGATCCCCTGAAAGCAGTAGAGAATACAAGCCACAATTTTCTTAAGCAAAGCTGAACAGAAAGAACAAAAAGGGGGTGGGGGGCAGTCGGGGGGTGGTGGTGGAAGCACCCTTATTGTAAAACAAATAAGCTATATAAATTGGACACCTAGAACTCTATAAATCTTCTGACTATTCAGCTATGAACTTAGATGAATCAATAGGTGGTTAGAATGAGAATACTTTATACTAGCCGGCTAAAACATAGATTTGGCAGTAAATTTCACTCAAAAAACCCCTCGATCCACTACACAAAGAATGTGCTTATGTGGAAAGGACACAGTTAATTAGAAAGAAAGTTTGATACAAGTTACTACTTTTCTAATAAACTACCCCACTTCAAAGGCAAGCATAGCCTCTTCTGATCACTTGCATGGAACACCACGGACTGTGGTCCTGCACAATTGTAAGGTCACAACAAATCATGCACCTTGAACAATTAAACTATTCCCCTCAGAGATGCTGGGTGATTTCATTTAAGAAAATGGAATCGAGATAAAAGGGCCAAAAGGAACTTCAAATAGTTCCACGTGCTTAAAATGAGATTAAAAAATGGAAGGAGATGTTAGTGTCAGATAAGATCGTAGGCAAAGAGACATTCTAACTGCATTTCAGAAAGTTGGTGTAATCAGGAAGTAGGTTAATGGAAAGGAAGGCACTATCTTGCCAAGCAGCACAAAAAATTATGATTTAGGAGTACACTCCAGTATTATCCAGAGACTAGTCTTAAGAAAAAACAAAACAAAACCACAACAAAACAACCAGGCTAAACTATCAGGAAAAAGCTAGGAACACCATTGATAAGGAAAGGAAACCAGACCAATGTCACAAAGAAAATTCTCAGCCTCTTTGTCTTCTAAAATGAATGACCCTTACTGATGGAAAACTGAAATACTACAGCCCACTGATGGACCTGACACTTGACCCCTCTTACTAATTAGGGATGGAATCTGGAAACTACAGCACTTATTTTCTTTAAGCAGCATTCTTTAGGCCCCTAACAACTTTTGTGATTGCTTTATGAGCAGAATTTTTACTATGCACGGGCCACGTGAAAATAAAGCTAACAAAATTATTACAGGCAGCTCTTGGGTAGAGGGAAAGCTAAACTTCAAATGACCTTGGTCTTACTCTGCTTTGCACATGCCTTGTTTTTTTCAAAACAGATGTTCTCCAAAAGCATGTTCTTTGGGAAGAGTTTCAGATCTTGATCCTCAAAAGTTATGCATGCCCCACAAGGCGCTAAGTGGGTCTGGAAAAGGGAATGGGTAGATCAGCCCCTGATAGTTGGGGACAAACCAAGAACCAATCTGCCATATCTTTATCTGTCTACTCTCAGTAAAACTATCCTTTTATAGAATTAGAGAATGGCTCACTACACATTATTCATCTATGTTTTATGTCTGGTATTTTTAGCTGCAAATATTTCCAATTAAAACAATACTTCTGGGGGTGCGAGTGCAATTCAAGACACCAAATCAGCTTTCAAATTACAATAAAGCAATAATAATAAAACATTTCCAGAACAAATACTAACCTATGCACTCAGTATCACACTGGCAAAAGCCTTTTAAAAGTCCATAATGATGCATTAATTAGTCCTGAATGATGATATTACTGATATGCAATGGCTTACTAACTGAGAAAATCACATTAACAAAGCACATGTGCTCTGTTCTTCCTTCACACATCACACAGCATGCTCAAGCCATTTGCATTATTTCTCTCTCATCTCAGGTAAGCCAGCAGGTCAAAAGATAATCAAAACAATAAGCCTCGTACTGCACATTTTTACTCATGCAAGCAAGTACAAACTTTCTTAAATGTAACTGCATGTGCAATACAATAAAACAGCTTCTGTGCGCAGTAACTTGCAGGTGTAGTTTTCAAGAATAATTTACTTCAGAAAGATTATTTAAAATTAAGATCCTTCTCTAGCTCTAGGATCTCAGATAGAGCTTAACTTCTCTTTTAAACAAGTTTTGCCCTATCCACATTCTGATGAGATCGCAGCAACTCTACTTCGGTGCTTCAAACCGCGACACACGCTGCACCGTGCATGTGTCACACAGGTGTTCACGGGACCGTTTTACTGCAGGGTTCAATGATCAGAAAAATCTACAGGGGAAATGGGGACGTGTTGCCCCAGGAATTACATATATTTTTTTTCATGACAAAAGTGTGATGTATGGTCTAGATCCAAAGAAAGAAAGAAAAATAATATGTATATTTAACAATAGCCCTGTATTCAGAAATGAATCAGTATAGCTATAAAGACCAAATAGTTTTTTTACCAATGAAAAGCACCCTTCTTCTAAAGCACATTTACAAAAGCTAAACAGAGACAAATGATATGTTGGTTTTGTATACTGCTGTGGATCACATTAGGTAAACCTTAATTACCTTATATCTCAAATATGCCACAGCACAACCAAAAATTGTCAGTCGTTCACTTTTTTTACCCTCAGTTCTTTCCAAATTTCTTCCCTTTGTTTATCTCTGCCTAATGATAATATAGATACATGGTAAAAAGGGAGAACTTCAAGAAGTCCAGCATCTCTAGACACTCATTTCAGCTACAAACTCTGATCATTTTGCTAATACTATTCGCAATATTGAATAACTGTAAAAGCTTTATTACAGCCTGTGTATCATCACAAAAGAGTAAAGACCTTATGTAGCCATGTTTCAGGAGAAGTTGCTGTGTGCATTAATCAGTGTGCTGCTGTAACCTTATCTACAACTCCTCATTAAAATCGTCTTACTTGATGAGCGACTGTTGTTTGCTAAAAGATAACAGTTTTTACAGCTACCACATCTTTATATGCCTATACTGTCCAAACTAAGTGCTATGTTTACTTCCTTGTATAGGATTTTCTTTATATTCTTGTACTTCCTTGGTAAAAATAAAACATCAAGTCTGCCCCTGAATCAATACCTCAACTCCCTACTTACTACAGGTGTAAAAATACATTGGAAAATGGGATATTCCAATGGCTTTTTGATTCCTTTTGCTGAAAACAATGCAGTGGAAAGACAAGATTAGTAATGCCAGCAATTGTTGGTGAGCAATATGTTTAATGAAAGAGAGTATCAACTTGAGGAATACAACCGATAGAAAATTTCCCAGAGAACGTAAACAGACCAAAGCTTTGAGCTGATGCTTCCCAGGCTAACAAAGCAACAAAATCACATGCTATGACTTGATGGATCTTGGACTTTTTCACATTAATTTTTGGGGGGGCCTTTTTTTGTGAAAGATAAAGAAGCAAGGACAAACAGATGATACACTAAGAGCTTATCACACTGATATGATTTACAGCCAAACTTTATTACACCTCATTCTTTCTTTTTCATCTCCTGGGGACATCTAAGGGAGCCTTTGCAGGCCAGCCCTTAGAAAGGCTCAACTGCCTTCCCCAGGCCCTCAGCAAGTGCTCAATAGACAGCTGATATTTTGACCACAGATCACAGCTGAAGAATTTCAGAAATAAACAACTGTGGGAAAACTGAGTATTTGTAAGCTATTTCTTGGATGTGTTTCGTTTCAATTGCACAACATTAACAAGATAAAGGACACTTCTGAAAACAACCTATCCCCCCCATCATCCATCCACCCATCCCCTAAATGTTTTAAGTATCAACATTTGTAACCACTCACATTTCACCGGTGCTAAAATAAATGGATTTTCCAATAGCAATATGACAGTATGTAATTTAACATGCACTCAAATGTACATCTAAGCAGGTATTGGAGTTAATCTACCTAAAGTCTGAAGGGCGTTTCCGTGGTAATTTTCTTACTGATAGGTAAGAGTAGTTGAGAGGTTCAGCTCAGTGCTAATTGTCAAAGCTGTCACCAGTTCACTTGCTCAGCTGAGCAGCGTATGCTTGCAGCCTGTCTGTGGGGCTGCACCCATGCTCACCAACATAAATGCAGAGTACCAAAGCAGCTGCTTTACCAGTGACTGCGTGGATATAAAAGCACCTTACTTTGGCCAGTTAGAAGCACCCGATGGCTTGGCTTGCACTGAATTTGCCCAGTTGGGCATAATCTAATAGACAAAGATATCATGGGTAATTTATTTGTTAAGAGTGGGCCATTGCATCTAATAAGAGGGAATTCTACAATCAATATGAATTATTTCTGCAGTATCATTGTACACCAGGTTATGGGAACCCAGGAAACAGAATCACAGAACTGTTCTCATTGGAAAAGACCCTCGGAATCATAGAGTCCAACCATTAATCTGACTTTACAGAGTCCAGTGTTAAACCATGTCCCTAAGCACCACATTTGCATGTCTTTTAAACACCTGCAGGGACAGTGATTCAACCACCTCCCTGGGCAGCCTATTCTAGTGCTTGATAACCCTTTCAGGGAAGAAGCTTCATCTAATATTCATCTAAGACTCTCCTGGAGCAACTTGAGGTAATTTCCTCTTGTTCTATAACTTCATACCTGGGAGAGGAGACAAAACCCCACCTCACTACACCCTCCTTTCATGTAGTTGTAGAAAGCAGTAAAGTCTCCCCTCAGCCTCCTTTTCTTCAGGCTACACAACCTCAGTTCCCTCAAATGCTCCTTGTAAGACTTCATCTCTAAACCCTTCCCCAGCTTCGCCTCCCTTCTCTGGATTTGCTCCAGCACCTCCGTGTCCCTGTAGTGGGGGCGCCAAAACTGAACACAGTACTCGAGGTGGAGCACTCAGTTAAAATTCATAAAATTTGAAGAGACAACTCAGTTAAAATTTGTAAAATTCAGATGACCATTTGACAGGGCTCAAATTGGAAAGATACTCCAGCTGAATTAAAATTTCTTTAAATAGGGAGTAACAGTAATTCATATTGCAGAAACACCTGCCTTTCCTGACCAAACAATACTCAAACAAAAAGCTGGCTATAATCAACCACTGACAAATAGCAGCTCTCTTAATTTATTAATCTAATTAATGCGCTTCCTTTATTTATTAAACTAATTGCATTGCTTTCTCAAGGGGAATTACATTCCCCTCAGTTCTGCTTAACCTGTATCCTAGGCAGAATCTTTAGTATTTTATTTCAGTAATTGAAAAAATATTTCTGGTATAATCTTACCCTATAATAAACTGCCATCATAAACAAGGCGTTGTGATTTCTCAGTCATAAAAACACAGCAGGTGAATAGAAAGAGGATGTGAGAACTCTGACAATAAAGTTTGCACTGCTGCCCCAAAAGCCCTGAGTATTGGCAGCTCCTGCCAGACGTTACAAGTGAATTTCCTCCTGGATCAGCACATCATGAAATGCTTTACAGAAAGAGAAAGGGGAATGTTTAATGTAGGCAAGACTCTAAGAAAATGTTTTGGAAATAAAGGAGGCCTCAAACTAAAACGTAATTTGGTAAATAAAACATCAACGTCAATGAAGCCATAACAGGCCAAATTGAGTATGCTGAGCTTGCTCTAACCAGCAGAAAATGCACAGTAGTGGAGAGAGAGTGAAAGAGAGAAAATGCATACAATTTTTTGGTACAGGATTTCTAAAATTATTTGATTCAGCTGTCTGTGACAAAGCAGCTAAACAGACCACTTACGGTCATCACAATGTTATGGATCTGATTTTATCTGTACTTCCAGTGTAAATGAGAAGTGATTCACAGTAAAACAGAGGACATATATAAGATTTCTGACTAATGTTAAGCCTTGTGCTGATCTGCAACAGTAAGTCAATTTCACATTCAAAGTCTCTATTATTTCAGTTAAATAAAATAATGTCTTAGCCTTTGTTCTAAAACAGGCATGGTTTTAGCAGCTTCCAAACATAAATTCAGAAGTGCAAAAATTCAAAGCTCGTTGAAAAATAAAAGCTGTCAGCATGGGTTTAAACGTGTACCAAATTCTCTCTGAGGGGACAACAGAGAAAGCTGATGGGGAAAAGGTACATTTCACAGAAGGCAAGATAGGTGGCTAAATCCTGTGTGGCAGAGAGAAAATAACATCTCTGGCACTCCGACCAAATAAAACATAGAAAGAGGGAAGTCTTGGACCTCTGATCAGAAAAAGAAATGTCTATAACAGACCTTGCTGGGTGAAGCTTTAGCAAGTAATATGTAATCCCTTAACACTCAAAAATCTTTTCAGACCTGAACAGGAAGGTTCAGGTCCCTTCAGCTATGGTACTGAGGAATGTTCAGACCCAGGATTTCACTATATATCCCAAGTAGCTGTAGTTTGGTTCCTCCAGAAACAGTAACTGAGAGAAGAATATCTCTGCAGATAATATTCTAGATACTGAATAATATTTTAAAATGTTATTTAAAAATGTTATTTGGATGGATTTTTTTCCACAAAGAAGGCGTAAGAAAAAATAGGACACAAAAATCAAAAAGTAACTTTAAAGCTAAAAATTTACTCTCATTCTTTGGAAAGAGAGGCAAAGCAATCACTGCAAGGCAATCATTTCTAGTCAAACCTCTAGCTGAAGAAAAACCTTTCTCTGCAACTTCTCTAAGTCAGGTGCACAGGTTTTGAAAATGAAACAACGGTTGCATGTTATCATTGGTTAATTATAACCATTTTTCTTAAAGTACTGCAAACAACATTACCAACACAAACATCTAAACCACAGGAGGTTAATAGCAATTACCAGCACAATAGATAATTCTGAATACCCTAAGTACTTCAGGTAGCTGAGCTTGTAGTTATAGCATTTGTGATTTATCAGACCTTCATCATAGCAGGCTCCCTTCAGTGTGAAAATCATTACAGTGAGAGGTCACCCTTCCATCCCCCAGCTCCAACTCTTTCTCCCCACTCTGTCAGGATCTATTCTTCTACAAGGAGTGAAGCAGCTCCCCAGTTTACAGCTCCATGCCTGCAATTCCATCACACGAGTCTGGCCTGGTTTGGCCAGTGCTAATTAGCAGCAGTAACACCCCCTTCCAGACAATACAGCTACCCCCTCATTTGCCCTGGTGCAAACATGTGGAGAATCACAATCTTTTCCCTCTCTGCTGAAATGGTGATGGCAAGAATTCAGCAGGCTGTGTGGAGCTCTTCTATACTTTCCAAGCTCTTTACTCCCAGTGTTAACCATACAAGTAAGATGGAAAATCACCCATGGAAGAAATATGAGAGGAAGTAGAAGGAACGTTAATCTTGAACTGTGCTGGAAGCATCCTTTTCAATTACTCTCCTTTCTCAACTCCTTTCTTGTTATCTACAGCTTCTTCGGTAATATCATCTCTTACAATTGGAAATCCTTCTCTAGTTCCAACATCTCCTTATGAAAAAAGATAGAGAGGTGCTGCTGTAAGTGATTTCTACAGGACAATTTAGGACTTCTTTCCTCTTTTTAACAGATATTCATACAAGAGACACAGCAAATACCTGGACAAATATTGCTCTGGTCAATAAAGAAGAAAACTCAACCATTTTCCTGATGGATGTTTCCTCCAGAAGACACCAGTTTGCACTTGTAAGTTTGAAACATATAGCTGGCTGCCCTTGGCTCTTTTTCTTTTACTGTTGGTAGTGCTTTGACAAGCCTGAATTTTGCCTTAAAGCTGGTTATTTTGGGCTTGTCTCTCTGGGTGTCACTTGGGAACTGTTGATATTTCACTTTTTGAATCAGCCGTTTCTTGGTGGTCCATGATATTATCAACAGGATCTTTTTCTTGACTTTATACTTGACATTATACTTTATCAGCATCTTTGTCTTTACCTGTTTGTCCCAATAGACCTCCTGTCTCTTTCTGCCAAAGCCTAAGACTCTTTCTTCCATTCCTCCCCAGAGTAAAGAGTAAGAGATTCCTTTCCCTCCCCTCTCATTTCTTTTCCATCCCACTGCCCTCAGAGGCCCTCCTGTTAAGCTAGCAGGCCTTCTGGACAAGGAAAAAAACCTCGGAGATCTCCTCTCTGTTACTTATTGGTAGGAATGCTGAGTCACTGAAGTGCCTTTGAGTCAAAGAAAAGGTCCACACTCATCCCTAAGGACAAACCCAGCTTTTCTCAGAGCAACAGGAGATTAACAGTGAAGCAATTTAGACATTACTTTCTACCTTGCTGTACATGGAATTAATACAGCTAGCGCTGGCCATTGCATACTTGCTGGATGCATTATCCTCCCTTACATTTTTCTTTATGGAACTTGTAAGTTAACAGGATTAAAAACTCTGCTGTCTGAAATTTAGAGGTTAAATAGACAAGACATTCTAAAAGAGACCTACATGGGATTACCTGACATTCTCCAGCCCCCGCTGAATGGGACATATTCTGCTGTGAAAAATAATGGTGCAAACAACTCCATGTGCAAAAACAGTTGACTAAATTTTTCTGACATTTCCTGTGTATTACAATTGTTCAGAGGCTTCAGCACTTGGGATAAATAGACAGCAAAGAGGTGGGCACAGCTAACTTTCTGAAAAGTCATCAATTTAAATGCACCTATCTTAGCAACTAATTCTGTGCCCACAGTACAGTTTACACAAGGAAAGCAAATTGTTCTGTTCGTTCATGGTAAGTAAGGTGAATTGCTTGAAGACTGCACTAACTTCCTTCACATTTAAGAGGAGAGAACCACCAAGAAGGGTATGCCCCAACTTTTGGAGCAACCACAACTCTGCCTGGATGTAAGGACCTCTGAAAAGTCAAAGAAACAAGTTTTAATGAAAAATCTTATTTCTTGTCTTTTCTAAAATGACAAAATTTCTATTTTTCTCACCCAAAATAATTTTATCATAGATTATTTAATCCAACTCATAGATGAGTAAACTGATCAGTACCAAGCAGGTAACTGCCTTCTTAAGGTCAGACATGAGTTAGCACAGCTGGAAACATCACCTCTCACTCCAACCACTAGATCAGTCTTCTCTCATTATTTACTCTATGTTCTCTTTCTTACACCTCCATATTCAAAATGAAGTCTGGAAAGGAAGATGAAAGACACAGGACTCCAAAGGAAAGTAATTTATTTTACAAAATAATCCTGAAAAGTCTGGCCAAAGTTCTCATGCTTTAATTAGATACTAGAATATGTTGCATCAATTCCCAATGTCCCAAACACAGAAAAAGAAAAAAATTGTAATTGAGAAAGTAAAAAATAAGGGGGTGGCAAAAAAAACACAAAACACTGAACCCACAGTCTTTCTAGTCATATTAATCAAGATTTATTGTGGCAACAGAGGAGAGCTCTGAATTTTGACTCATGTCACAAACTGCACTCTGACAGTTCCGTTGAGAGCTCCTTTTTCCACTGACAAGCTCTTGTTTTCACAAGTTGAAGAGAGGGGTAACTAGAAATTCAAAATTCAAATCCAGGTTCCTCTACTCTTGATGACTCCCTCGTTCTCAGAGCCTCTGCTTTAACTTGCCCACCACATGCTCCCAGACCTGCACTTTCATCTGTTACACCCTATAGCCTTGAATTTAGGTCTGAGGCACATGCAGATAAATATATTAAGACATTGCAAAGATGGGGGGGGAAAAAATCCTCCATGATTCCATGACCATAGCTAACTGAGTGGTCCATGTGCATTTGGTTGATTGATGTGTTACCAGTAGGCATAAAGACTACACATTACAACTCCTACATTTCCTTATCTGCTCCCATTCAGCAAAATATTGAGAATTGCAGAGAGAAGAATGGCAGTTTCAACAAAGTAATCTTGGTCATACATCATATTCTTCCTACCCAACTCCAGGCTCTTAATTTAGTCATGACAGGTGATGCAAAGCACTTCCAGTTGTCCCTCTCTCAGTTCCCTATAGAGACATTCTACAGTGACTACACTGAGCACAGAAAAGCAAAATTAACACAGGAAAAATCTGGACTTAACTCCTCCATCAAGTTCTAAATTAAGAGACAGGTGCCTAAAGACTTAGTTGAACTACAAAACATATATTCTACTACACCAATCACCCCAAATAACTGTAGTTTACTTGACCACTGTTTCAGCACTGGAAATAAAAAAAATCACTACTGTTTGGGTATTGGTAGCTAATATGTTGTTTGCCTGTACACAAAGGATGTATTATAGAAAAAAACACAGACTTTTTGGTTTTTTTCCTCCCTGTTCTTGGGATGTGAAATTGTTGAAACACCACTACCATTAGTAAACATCCAATTTTAGTGATACCCAGAAGAAAAAAGTTATAAATACACAGTACTATTTGGCATAGTATTAAAAATAATAATAATAATAATAATAAAAAGAGAACTCCTTATATTCTCCCCCCATCCTGTGCATATGGACCCACAGATTCTCTGTGCTGCACCATGAATGAACTTCTTCCTGTACAGTGGGCCCATTCCCAAGGAGGAAATATTGCTGATCAGCCGCACACATTAAACAAGGTAACATGTACTTTGCAAGATGTACAATATCTATACGTTTTTTTCTTTATGTATATATATAGCGCATTCTATGTAGCAGTGGTGAGCTGTGCAAAGGGATGTTCTAGGTTGTCTTAAGCTTGTGCTCTCACTTTCCACATAACATTTAAAACAAACAAAAAGATACTGCTGCTTGAACGAGTTCAGAGAGGTCGTCAGATGGACTATTTCCTCAGCTTGCCTGTGGCTCCAGATTGCTTTGCAAATCAGATGCTAGATATATTTTGATTAGTTTGTACTTTAATGGATCATGTACAAAGAGTCCACCCTTCACATCATAGCCATTAATTTTTTCTGGAGTCTGATGGAAAAACCAGGTAGAGGGGTTTGTGTGTGTGCATGCGCGCCAGCGTACGCATGTGTGCTGATTGAAAAGTGATGGATTATTTTCATGTGGTAAGAAACACAATGTTTTCTTTAGCACAGCAGGATATTCTGTTTGCAAGGTCTAACAGTGAAATATTATGCATATCTGCAGCTGGCCCACTGCCAAAAGCCAAACAGCAGAAATCAGAAGAGATTTTGAATCTGAATCTTAAAAAAACAGTACAACCCTACAAAAAGCAACTAATGAGCCATCCAAAACAGAAAAGCATTTGTACCACTGTACGATCACTGTCGTATATGTCAGCATTTAAGAAAATAGTAAATAATTATTCATTTAAATGTTACCTTGAACTTCAATTTGAAATATAAATATATTTTCAATGTCTTCTACCTATGAGCTAGTATGGGTTAATTTACTTCAGGTCATGATAAATAAAGTGAAATATTTACTAAGATTGAAGAAGCAATCACTTAAGCAGGTACAATTTAAAATATAAATAGCGTAACCTCAGAGCGTGAGTCTAGAAGAGCTGTAGTACACCAACCAAGAATTTAAGTATCCCAGAAAGCTGAACACCAGAATGCTTTAAAGTGTTTCAT
Organism: Heliangelus exortis; assembly: GCF_036169615.1. Taxonomy (NCBI): domain Eukaryota; kingdom Metazoa; phylum Chordata; class Aves; order Apodiformes; family Trochilidae; genus Heliangelus; species Heliangelus exortis. The sequence goes on from NC_092424.1 coordinate 36,733,198, forward strand.
TCAGCTCTCAGGAAGCAGGACAGGGCTGTGCATCACATTCAACCAAAGGGAGCTAGGCTGGGATCCAACCAGCCACTGCTGGAGCTACATGGAGATTTGCCATTCATTTCACTGGTAGATGACCCAAATATTCCCCTTTAGAAATCAGACTTTGAGGCCTTTTCTTAGTGCTAAGGTCCAGTTAAATAGGATGGGAGACATATCAGAGTAGAGTCAACATTCTGATCCTTACAAACATAACTCCTAAAAAAAGGCAAGAAAAGGTTCACATGAGGACGGCGGACTGGGATCCCACAGCACACACGTCTGGCTGAGGTCCTATAGCTTGTATGGTAAACTTGCAAAAATCCATTTAATGCCAAGATACTTTCTTTTAACATGTGATGTTGTAAAGCCCAATAGCCTCAGTGTATCTTACAGGACAGTCTCGCTTGGTAGTAAGACAAGAGTATCATCAGATACTTCTCTTAAATTTGTCATAGGGTGGCCGTGTCATTATAATAATTTTGTTGGCCAATATAAGGAAAAACAACACTTCTCTTGGTAAGCCTCCTTACATTTGTGCACACTCCTTCCCTGGGTAATTTATTGCACTTGTCTTATTAGATACTAGAATTATTAGATAGCACCAGATTTGTGTGTAAATGAACATATATGTCTGCATTTGAATGTGAACATGCAGTTGTGTTATTTACCTCTTAGCATGCTCTTCTGGCAAATCTCACTCAAGCTGCAAGCTTCCATGGAGCATCTTAATTTCCACTGCATTGCTTTTATCACAAAATCTTCACACTGGGTTCAGAAAATGCTTACAGTACTAGACAGTTTATTAAAAACAGGCTAGAGGATTTATCAACATAGTTAATATTCTAAGAGCAAAAGATTTAGTGTCAGGACACAATCAGTGTTTGGACTGTTAATAAAGAGACTGGGACATATCAAAAAAGGAAAACCTGGGAACTCAGGACGGTGTTTAACAAACTTTAAAGTAAATCATGTCTATTTTTATCATTTGAGTGTTTAAAAGCAAGTACTAGAAATTTGGAAACCCTACTGGTAAAACACTGTCATTTTTAACAAAGAGCTTATCACTTGCCCTGTTGCATTTCTTTTGACATATTACCTCAGGACCCTTATTTTAGAATACGGCTTGAGGTAATGACCATTCCTGACCAAATTAAAGGTTCCACCAAGCAATGAGTTGCCATTTTCCTCCAACAGGATGCATTACTATTAAGAATTTTCTGGCTAAGTTTCCACTAAGGATTTTCATTGTCATATTTTGATACACTGAAGCTGACTGGCACATCTTTTCAAAACCTTTCTCGTTTTTTCCAAACATAACTAGCATATAAAAAGAACCATAATATGTATTATGGGAAAGCAGCACAGCGATATAAAAGACTTCCATACTAAGAGCAGACGGAAAATGGTAGTTATTATTAATTTAGAAAAACAAAAGAGCTACCCAGCATTTCAGTAATGTGGCAAGTTGTGTGCTATTGAGGGAAAGAGGATTTTATAATTGGATTTTAGAGTAATTTAGGAGACGAGATAAGCTGTAATGGTTGCATATTAGAGGTTAAAACTACAACAGAAACTCATAACGTAAGGGTTCATTGCACTGAGGAAAACAGAACAAAGGAAAGCAATGCAGGAGCAGCCTGGTGTAGGCAGCAACAAGGTGAGTGTGGGCTATGGGAAACTGAGGAGCTTTTAGATCAGCATTAAGAAGGCATCAAGCAGCATTCCTTCCCTTCAAGAGAGGCTTCTTAAAAGAAAATTAATTATATAACACATATATACATTTTCTATTACATATATGCACATTTATATAGGAGAGTAGAGATAATACTTTTGAATATGTGCAGCCAGGAATGTCTTGGATTTAAGATAGGTACAACAGTAAATATTTTCACCTTCCACAATAATAATGGCCAAAAAAAAAAAAAAAAAATCATGCCACCGAGCATGGACTTAGCACAAAACTTCTGCACAAGGAGTCAATGAAATTTCAGGACACAGTATTTTCAGAGAGTGAGGGTGCCTTTCCCTACTAATTCTCCCTCAAGCACGTGGAGACTCAGCAGGAGACAGAATGCTCTCCCTGGGGTCCTCAAGCTCCCAGCAGACCCTGAAGCTCCCGCAAGCTCTGCTGCTGCTTCCTCCACCTTCTCCTTCCTCTGCTGCTGCTCTCCCCCCACTGCCTTCAGCTGTCAAGTCAAAACTTGAACCCACCCAATCTCCAGAGCCTCTGCAGCCCTGGCCGTGGCTGGAGCACACGGCAACGCAGGCAGCGCTTTGCCAGCAGCGAGGAGGGAGATGAGGAGCAGAGTCCAGAAACAAAGGCTGTGCCATCAAAGTCACACAGAGCAGAGGCTGAGACAAGCATCAGGGATCTGTGGCATGGCCACAGTGTCTAATAATTCATTATCAGGTGCATTCTGTGGCGCTGCTGCAATGCCAGCGTGAGGAGAGGCCCACCAATTGTGGCATCCAGACAGATCAGAAACCGGTGGTTTTCCAGACCCCTTTAGGAACATTAGGAAGCCCTTCAAGCTCTCTGAACCTTGCAAAAAAAGTAAAACTAAAAAACTTTCTGGGACCACTGCTTGCTTCTGTGCCACCTATGAGAAGAAACCCTGGTTGATATAGTGCTTAGCAGACTCTCGATCTAAGCAGGCATATGCCTGGGTGCACTGCAAGTGAAGGGCAGCCACTTTTTAAAATATAAGTGGCTACATCCCTGAAATCTGCAGTATATCAGCTCAGCAGCCAAGTCCCATTATGTTGTTGGGGTGGAGGGAGAAACATTCTTCAGCATTTTTCCAGGCAAGGAAAGGTAGCAGAATACACACTTTCAGTCTCTGTCTCCAGACAGATTCAGACTGGAGAACCAGAGCAGTGTGACCAGGTTCTCAGCAGTGGCAAGTGAGCTTAAGTCAGCTTAGGTTCAAGATTAGTTGCTTTATATGCTTTATATTAAACAAAGGCCAGGCTTTAAAAAGCAGATTTCTAATATATATATATATATATATATATATATATATTTTTTTTTTTTTTTTTTTAATGTGGTGAGGGGGTTTTTTGTTTTTGGGTTTTTTTTTTGTTTTTTTTGTTTTTGTTTTTTGTTTGTTTGTTTTGTGTTGGGTTTTTTTTGTTGTTTTTTTTTTGGTTGTGGGGTTTTTCATTGTTTCGGGGCTTGTTGGTTTTTTTCTGAGGTGGGGGGGACTTTGCCACCATTGAGATATTTTATGTTTGCCAGCTGCCAGTCTCTGGAAAGCATAGCTTCCTTGCTTCGTGATGCAACTCCATAGGCATAGCAAATTATGTACACGCTTGGCAAGCAGCACAAGTTTTTTGAAAAAAAAACAAAACCAAAACCAACAAAAACCCCCACAAACGTACCCTGTGCCAAGAAATGTAAATGCCTCCAAAAATAAAGGAGTTTATCAGAAGACAACAATTCCCCCTCCTGTTTGCCTTCCAAGGATTTAGCTGGAGAACGTTCACCTGAGCAACCTAAAATCTCAACCTACAGCCAAAAAGAAGAGGAAAACAACAATAAGAAAAAAAAGTGCATTATTCTGCACAGTGAATTCCAGTGCCGTGGCTTCTCCTAGCAAACGGAACACCATCTCTCTCCGAGAGGGTAAATAACCCAAGCCTTCAGGAAGCAAAATCTGTTTAGAGAGTGCGTGCTCTCTATCGCTGTCCTTATAATGAAGGATACTTCAAAGTTGGGCGCCTTCTTAGTTACCAGTGCTCGGCTACCCCCTGCTGGGCTGCGCTGCCTCGGACCTCTCGGCACCATCAGGCAGCAAGAGCAACGTGCCCTAAACACAGCAAATGAATCTCTGGGAGAAGTTTCCCCAATTAAAGTAGGCTCTGAGTCTTTACTCTTGGCTCGGTATTAAAAAAATGACACAGTCTGGCCAGCTGAGATTAAAGGGATGGCAAATTATCGCACCACAAGTCTATGTTTTAATATGTATTTTGTGTGGATTTCTCATAGATTTTCCCTGAATTCCAAATCAGCACAGTTTGAAAAAACAGTGATACACTGAGATGCCAATAGCTATACTCAAGAAGCAAACAAGCCCCCACACATGAAGATCCAGAAAACCAAATATTTTCCTAGTAAGTATAAAACCCTGAGGCAGGAAATTTAGTTGCTAATTCTACATAGATTGTGCGAGCATTTCTTAAACACTTTGCTCAGAGTTTTGTTTAAAAAGCATTCTTCAAATACAGATTCCTGGTATGAAATCCTTATTTATGGATTCTGTGGATAATTAAAACAGGAAAATGTGCTGCAAGATGTGTTCAAACAATAAATAGATCCTGTAAACTAAATATATTAAAAACCAAAACCAAAAAGTAAGTGAAAAGAAAAAGATTAGTTGTTTTAAGCTATAATACAGCTGTATGCAACAAAAGCCAGAAACATGTAAAATTAAATTGGATTTTGGGTCAGGAAGAAAATGTGGGATGGGGTTAAGCTTACTAGTAACTTAGATGCTTTTTTCCAAATTGCAAAATATTGTTACTGACACATTTTTTTTTTTTCATTCTGTTTATTTTTGCAGACAAGGCAGAAAAGAAATTGACATTTGAACTACATAAACAGAGGCTGCATATGCTGGCTTAGGGCTCTTGCCTAGCCTACGGCTCTTGCTTGGCCAGTGACTGCTCCTACATAGCACAAGGGTAAAAAAAAAAATGTCAAATATCCCTTCAAACATTTACTAGTGTCACATAAATAGTAAAATTCTGTTTACAAACAGATAAATAAAAGGTTGAATTAGTCTCTAACCTCTTTGATTTTTAAATGCTGCTAAGACACAGTCACCCCTTGTTCTTTTATCTAAATACAGCATGAGTAACAAACAAACATTTCCCTTGTGTTAGGGCAGGAAAAGGGAAGAAGTTTTCATTAAATAGAGTTGTAAAGGGATCATATTACTGAACTAGAGTCACATCTCTCTTCTCAACTTTTGTCCCTTATGCTGCCTGTCCTCTGCAAGAGGAGAAGTGGCAGCAGCAGACTTTGGGGAGGGAGGGGGAAGACAGGATACTGCTCCTGTCTGTTAGTCAGCAGGGGCCGTCAGCTACAGGAGACAGGTTACAATCTGTAGTTCTCAAAATCTAGACAACTAATCTTTTTTCTTTTTCTTTTTTTTCTTTTTTTTTTTTTCCCCTCCTATATTTAGATTCTGGTTTGCTCTCAGGATGCATAACCTTTTCAAAGTTTCACTCCTGAAAAGACTGAAGTGGAAGTGCAAAAAACAGCATTTCAAAGCTACAGGCCAACAAGGAATAAAAGGATCCAATCCTTCAGCTGCCACTACTGACAGAAAGCAGTTGCTTCACTCAAAATGGCTTTGCCTCTGCTGTGGTCCCACTCACAATTTATTTGATAGCAGGAGACACTTTTTGAAAAACAGGGCCAGAACCTATCACTAATCTGACAAGATTTCCACAGAGCTCCCACCCAAGCTTTGTCTCTCTTGTTTAGCACTGGCCATACAATGCCAGTAAAATGAACGTGGCCTGAGAATCATTGGGCAAGTAACCACCACCAGTGTCTAGTATGAAGAGTATGTCTGTTGCCCCCAGGCTGGGGACCAGGTAAGGAAGAGATGTACGTGCCTACTCTCATCCTGTCCTGCAGTCCTGGCTCCCAGGTGGGCAGAGCTGGAGTATCCAGGGATGCCGCCACACTTCATCACTGGCTATTTCCTGAGGGTTCCTGAATCTGATCCTGGCATAAAGCCAGGACTAGACTGGGATGTACATCCAAAGCACAAAGCTAAGAAACACTCACAGGTCTCACAGTTTATCTTATAGTCCTTAGGACTGCATCCAGCCCTGGGTTTAACTGTATACCCTGGTCTTCTTCAGGACAGCTTCCCCTCGGTGCTCCTCTTCCTCCCAAAACCAACTTTCCCATTCCAGTTTTCTCCCCCATCTTTCTTCCCTGATATTTTTTCATGGCTTTCTGACATGACTTTTAATGTCCCAGTTCTGGGTTTCCAGGGCTCCACATGTAGATAACTTATCATTTTCCTACAGACTCAAACTGCACAGATCTTTCTCTGAGCTATATAAACCCTAACTAACGTCATCTCTAACCTTAGTTACCCCTCTGCTAGTCTGCTAGTAGAGTCTCTCCTCAGCTTCTGTCCCAACTCGCTTGCAGACATCTTTTTCTGGAAGGTGCTAAAATCTTCTCTGATCTGTCAGGCTACCCCACTGACATGCACAGCTACCTAGATTCTCCAAGGAAATCTCATCACTGCTTTGTAGGGCTTGCCTGTGTAAAAACCTGCAAGATGCATTTTCTCACTGCCCTCTTTGTGGTAAGTGGGGAATGCAACAACTAGGTAACCTGGGGAACAGGAGAATTCCCAGTATTGGGAATTATTACTCCTGAGCATGGGAGTGATTTTCAGCTACAAGCAGAATACACTGCATACAAGGAAAGTGAAAGCAAGAGGAGTTAGCAAAAAAAAAAAAAAAAAAAAAAAAAAAGGAACTTTGGATAAGGCAGTAGTCTCAAGCATTCTTCATGCGGAAGATTTCAGTTCAAACACTGTGAATGACTCAGGCTGGAGTATCAGTAAATTAGCAACAATAGCAGAACAGATCTCTAAACAAATAATATGTTCCAAGGGAAGCCACCACTATTCTTCTGCTCTGCCTAATGTGTCTCAGTGTGAATCATGATAGGTATCACTACAGTTCCCAGCAAAATCAATGACTCGTGGTGACATGATTCATTTCTGGTTCTAACATCTGGCTGGAATTTTACGCATACAAAGTCTGTGATTTGTACAAACAGTTACTTTAGAGGAACAAAAATCTTTGCAATTCACCATGTCATAACCAAACCATCTGTCCAGCAAGCCACTACAGGATCATGTGGATGGAAGGCAGAAGGTCGCCTATTTTGTCCAGTATGTTTGTTTCAAGATTATCTTCTTTGGTCTTGTGTCATCAATAACTGGAGTTAATTCACATTACGTTGTAAGTTGATTAGAAACAAAAGTTCTGCTGCTGCCAACCTATTTATGCCCATACCTTAATTGTCAGCAAACCAAAATCATGAGCAACACAGGCTAGCCACTGAAGCTCTGCCTGCCCTACAAAACAAAGCAAATTATGACAGCTGAATACAAGAAATGGTATTGTACGTCTAAGCTTCCACACTGCATGCACAAGTGTTACTAATAACATACCTTCATTTCTCAGAAAACTGGAAGTGTTGGATATGTGAAAATACTATGTTGTTTTTAGGCAAATCCCAAAGGCAAACCCCAGAATATGTATGTTCACATGAAATTCAAAAGTGTTTAGATCCTATCGCAAGTTCAGTTCCTTATATGAAGGCGAGTAACTCAGTGTATATACAGCACTCTTGCCAGAGCAAATTAATGTTGAAAGCTGAGACATGAAAGACACCTTCCTTAGCCAAGTTGTGACTACCCTTGCCTAGAGCATATAGAACATGGCATTTAGAAGGGTCTGCCCCATGGAGTGAACTTTACCGAGTTGTGTCATGTTCTTGGAGAAAACAAAGAAGATGAATGGGCAGCAACACAAACATATCCCTTGATGAGAAGAAGGCCTTTTAGATAACATGCACTATGTCATCCTGCTGCCCCTCATTTGGCAAAACACAGGTTTAAAATATCTTCTGTTAAGATAAGAGTTTGTCCTCAGACAGTTTTAGCATAAATCAAAAGCAGAAAACAGGGTGACCTTAATTAAAAGGTCATTTACATTGTATCTCCTGTCCTTAAAGCAGGACCAGTTGAACTGTGATATTTCTGACGGATATTTCTATAAGCTGCTTTTTAAAATCTCAAGCGTAGATTCAGCAAGTTACCCAATTTGTCACCCCACGCAGCTGTTTCTGCACTCCATAGAGCATCTTGTGTTGGCAATGATAATATTCAAAAGGCTCAGGGGCTAGCATAACCTGAAGAGCAGGAAGGGTCAAATAGTGTGTCCTAGTTGGACAGAACAGAAGAGTATTCATTATTTAATAATTATGTTAGGAAAGCAAGCGAAGCCCCTGGGGTTAGCTCTGGGCTCCACTGTACAAAACCCTACCCAGTGATGGTATTTCATGTAATCAGCACACCCAAGTGAGGAGACATTTATCCAAGCTGATACCAAAGCAAGGCTCTATCATCTCTCCAGACTCTTCAACACTCACAGCAATGAGAATGAACAATCTATATAACAATAACCTATATCCGTGGTCCACTGACCAACCAGCCGTGCTTCTGCACAGAAAGCAGAGGTTTCCACACATGCAGAGCAGCAGCCTGCACTGCCTGGGGTTTTAGCTTGGACAGCAATAAAACTCAGGGCAACTTCCACAAGAGTGGCAGAACTCGGTGAAAAATCAAACGCAGAGGGATTTTAACTTCAAACAGATTTATAAATTTAAGAGCTCCGGTAATAGGCCATGGGACATGTAAGATCTCAAGAATTTTTCTTCAGAGATGTTAGTCGTACAGAGCCAGAAAGAGATGCTTTATTTTCAGAGCCATTTTGACACCACGCTTGTCACAGGAGCAACTTATGTCACGTGTGAAAATCAAGAATTCCTCTTTTTTCCCAGTTGCCTACTAGCACACTGGCTGGCACATGAGCAAACCCCGCCAAGAGCGATATGTTGTCCAATGTCATTTCCATCTTCCAAATTGACTTAGTCTGACTTTTCACGCCACTCACAATTTATTTCACGATGTGCACAAAGGTTTACATGAGCAGCACCCCTCTCCGAGGCATTACAGCTAATCCTAAAAAAGGCTCCAACTGGCCCAAGTGCAGAGGCCTGGCTGGGGAGCACATGCAACTGTATTGTGAGATGGTATTTCCAAAGGGCTGTCCTTCAGGAAGCAGAGAGATGATGTGTTGGCAATACCTCTAACAAGCAGAACAGATACTGGATAGCTCTTTTTATACTCATGTGCACAGCCTGAAAAAAAATATTTTCTTTTTTCTCGTTTTTTAAACTTAGACCCCTGCAACTCCTAATGAAAGCTTTCCTATTGACATAGTAACAGAAGAGTACACTTTAACATACACTTTCTCCATGGAGCAGATGTCTTTTCTTCTGAGAATTGGTGTATTTTTACCCTTAGAATGATCTCTGCTTTTATATGCCTAATTAAATTTTAGCGGTCCCTTGCTTAAATAAAGATTTATTAGCTGTTAAAATTGTAGCATAATTCTTCTGCCACCTACATGCTATCCTTTAACATATTTACAAGCAGACTGGCTTATCCACCGTAAAAAAAAGTGGATGATTTAATGTTGTTATGTTATTGGTGTCAATTACTAAACTTCAGCCTCACAACAGAGCTTTCTGAAGATACTACGACTTGACTCTGGAACTGTGAAAACATGCCAAGGAAGAGAAGCTGTGAGTGTTAAAGATCAAGTACTTGAAACAGTTTGACCAACAGAGGTAATCAGTAGATTTCAGTCCCATGTCCAGACTCTTCCACAACTGTGATACAGTCTAACATGTCATTAAATAGAGAAAGAATGCAGGGAATTATTTAATGAAGCTGAAATTCGCATCATCAGAAGCACCTACCTATGCATGGCTTTCTGATTTCTCTTTGTGTATGAGAAATACAAAGCACGTATGTGATCTCTTTGCACACATAAATTTTTATATACTGACACACAACGGTAACACAGAGTAGTACTATGTTTGCCAAATCTTTGGAAATAAATTCTTTATCATTCCAGGGTCTGGGGTTTGGTTTCTTTTTAAAAGCTCAGCTGTTTATTTACCAGACTTAGAAGACCAGCATTTTGATCATCTTTCATTAGTCTTACTTTACTAAAGCCCTGCTTTCTAACATATTTATATCACAGGGAATATCCTTTTCACTGAGCTGTAAGACCTCACCCTTCTACCCTGTACACTGACATCTCTGCACCTTGTAAACACCACTGCTACAAGCAATTGTGCTCCATGTGTTTGTCAGATTGCATCAGCAGCACTGAACTTCATCTTCCTGCTATAGTTTCAATACTGTTCAGATAAACTAAAGCTTTGGTAATTTCAAATATACTTTAGGTACAAAAGATAACTCACTTATTTAATTTCAACCTTCTGGGTCAGGATCTCTTGAAAAAGTCACAAAAAACAGGCCACTCAAAAAAATTTGCAATATATTAGTGTCACACAGTTGGTCTCACAAATAAATCAGCATACAAAATCCCTTCTTGCAGAAATTTGTCACAGTAAACATCAGAAGCTGTAAAGTGAAACTAATAGGAAACTGTCTTTTTGTTTAGTTTGCATGCATGTGTGCACAACACCATCTTCAGCTTTGTGCTTTTCCATACATGTACTGCACGTGCAGAAAACAAATCGGTATGGCCAAGATGCCACTAAAGATAATGAGAAATCTTAACAGAAACGAATGAAAAAGCCTAGAAAATTTCAGTTTTATATAAACATTTTTTAATATCAATATATATTGTTCCTTTGCCTTGAACTTCTAACTATAGCCACTGACTAATGCTACTCCCACTGTTTTTCATGCATCTGCTTCAAAGTCTATATAAAATATTAAATGCATATATAGGATACCACATGCACATATATGAAACACACATCAGAAATCCTCTGCAATCAACAGTGACACTGGAAGGGCCACCAGAGGGGCAGCTGCAACCAGAGCTGGGTCTATGGGACAGGCACCCTGCTTCATCCAGTGCTGCTCTGCAGGCAGCCCAGGGGCAAAGGACAGACCCTGGATGCAGAAAGCATTTAGAGGGCAGCCCATGCCTACACTTGAGATTTACTTTTGGGAGCCAAGCTGGCCACATCCACTGGGATCTGAGTACACATAACACCCTTTCTGGACTCTCTCTGGAACTAACTCAGAGAGGAAGATTCCTGGGCCAGGGAAATCTAGAAAACACCATTAGTGACAATCCTAAACAAGTTGCTGTTTGGCAAGTTTGGGGAAGGCAAAGTTCACAGGTGAGGAAGTGTGGTAGAGATCTGAAGATATTTAGGTATTTAAAGCACTAGCCTTACTCAGAAAACACTAGAATCAAGTAAGGAGGGATAAGTAACTAACCCAGAGACTCTAACTCTGCTTTCATTTCCTCTCTTTTTGAGGTTTACAGTAACAGTAATACAGGTAACAGTTATTTCGTCAAGATGCATACAAAAATAGCATGCAGGAAGTCATCTTCTTATATTATCATCTACAAAACCACAATGGCACATTAATTCAGAATAGTCCTCCGAAATAATTGCTTCTGTAAAGAATTACCCTTTTGTACAATCATGGCAGAAAAATATTCACGTATTTCCAAGCATGGAAAAAATTGCAATGGTATCTCCTTACCACAGTTTCACCTTTTGATGTTTCTGCATAAATTTCATCACTTAAGAGTTGATGCTTCAAATACCAAGAGCACAGGAACAGCAGAAGTAGCAATGTAAATCAGTAAATATTTATATATAACTTGTCCCTGAAAAACACCCCTCTAATGGAATACCTCTGCTGCGAATTGTCCAGCTTAGAATTTTCAGACGAGTTGTCCAGTTTCTAAGAAATACCACAGTAATTATCACTGAAGTCCTTTTAATTGTTTTTGAAAATTTCAAGCAGTTTCCTCAGTAAGGAGAATAGCCATGATTTCTAATGGCAGTTAGTTCCCAGATTTTCACTACGTTCATGCCCTTAGCATCCTAATAACATAATATACCTGTGTCAACCCACAGCACTCCTGACTTCAATGCAGGTTATCGTGTACACGTCAGCTGTAGGCATCATCTCAGACTGCACATACTCCTCTTCAGCTTCCTAGAAATGCTCCTTTTGCCTGCTATGGTCATGGAAGCTATACAGGATCACAGGCTAGAGAATGAAGAGGGCTGTCCTTGTGGAAAAAGAAACCAACAAAAGGAAGTACCCAAAGCACACTGCCATCACCCACCCAACACACTCCATAATCTCCCATCAAAAAACCCAAACCCACCAACCCTCAGCCTTGGAAATATGAACAAAGCATACACTGAAGATTTTCCCACATCTGGGGGATGGCTTTTCCCAGCTGGCCTGCCTGGGTGTCTCTGAGAAGTCCTCGCTCCAGTAATCTCAGCAGATAGTAACCCTCAAGTGGAACAGGGTCACACCATGATGACATTAAACAGATCACTTTAGCAGATAAAAAGATGACTGGTTGTTCACCAAACTCACATGGGATTGGGGGAATGTCATGGGGAAGGACTGCCAGCAGGAGTAGCATGTTTACAGGAGGAGAAAGAGAGACACCAGAAAACACAAACCACAGCAGTCCTTAACACTACGCTCAAAATTCCTGTTTCACATTTATGGAACTACAGTACTAAACATAAAAGTGAAACAGAGAAAGATATAGGTACATACACACATCCACATTTCACCTCAATGGGAAAAGCCAAATTTTACTCCCAACCTAATTACAACACTCATGCTAGGGAATGTGAGAACAGCTTTGCCAACCAACCATAATTAAAACTGGACTTTTATGGCTGCTGAAGTCAGTCAGATCACAGAGGTCTCAGGTAAAGGGGTAAAATGATGGACCACAAGATAAATCCCTTCTACATCCACTCAAAATCCCACTGCCTGTACCCTCTGTGCCTGCTTTATGAATGTAACAAGAATAATGGTTGCTTTATTCACAGATTCGGTCCAGAGCAGTGAAATCCCCAACCTTTAACACCACTCTACTGAAACACTCCCTTATTTGTGGTGCAGTGTTTTGTGTGAAGCACTCAATGAGTCTAAAACCAATCCTACAAATATAGTAAAAGTCTCATGCAGCATCCAGGAGACCCTCCCACTAGCTTGTCAAATGACATTGAATGACTTTCTGAAGAAGTAAAGAAGAAGAAGGAGCTGCTGCTGGGACATTTAGTCTATCAAAACAAAAATAATTAATGGTTGAAAATACTTTTTGTTTAATAATTGCTGTTCTTCATTAGTGTGAACCAAGGGCACAGACTATCTGAGACAATAACATCTGCACCCCATATTTCATTATCACCAAACTTCACATTTCACACAAAAGCATAGCTAGCAAAGCCTTACAGCTTTAATTAGTTTCTGCCATAGCTGTGAAGGTCAGCCAATTATTGTGTGTGAAATTTCAATATGAAGCGGCTGAATTGAAGACAGCATTGCAACATTGTGAAACTGCATTGCTGTAAATCTAGCATGATAGAACCTTCTTTTTTAAAAAAACACAAAGCATAAATTAATCATCAGGTATGCACAGCTTCAAGGCTTATTGGCTAATTTAACATGTGTTTGCAGGGGGGGGAGGGGAAGAGGAAGGGAAGGAGGTAATTTCTGATAGTGTCTTATGCTTTGAGGGTTTTTTTTTTCTTATCAGTGTCACTAACCATGACAAAATACTTAGTTGGGTCCTCATTTCTACAAGGAAAACACATTTTCAGAGTTTTTCTGTCAAAAGAAAACATTAGGATTGAGGAGATGAACTTCAACCATCTAGAAGAAGGGGCATGGGTTGTACAGCAAGCCCTGCGAAATCAGGTCTCTCAAAAGATGCTTCAAGTTAGGCTCCAAACTCAAGGCTCAAGATTTTAAAAAGCCAATCAAATGTGTTACATACATGTGGGTGAAAACATATATATAAGAACTTGGATTCAAATGCTACGCAAATAAATCAATACCCCAGCTGGCAATGAAGAAGCTGCAAAGGATGCAAAATGGTACACTGACCCCCCCCATCCAGGACACAGACTCTTTGCACAGAGAAATTCTTTCTTTTGTGCTGTGCATTGGGATTACAGATATACAGAAGGTTTAACCTGAACTTGAATGCACTCAAGACCAGCGTTACTCTCAAGTCTGGCCAGCAGTTGTTTGTTAAATAGATATTTGTTCTGCCTTTAGTGCTTTTTAAAATAGGTTAAAACTCTAAGTAGATTTTATCATTTTAAGCAGGAAGCAGCAAGACCATCAAAGACTTTTTACCCTTTTATTAGGATACCACAAGATACACAAGTCAGATTTGAAGTCAAATAATAATGATGAAATGGTTCTACACCTCTAGGTCCAGTGAGCTAACAAGGCCTACTCTTAACTATAAATTTACAGGTGAGATTCACTGGGTTTCGGTGGGAAAAACAAGGAAAGCTTTGGGAATGGATTTATTTTTCATATTGTTCCTATGTTCAAGCCCTGTTTTTCCAAATGTAATGATCCTGATGGAAAATACATGCAAGCTCATTTTTAATCAAGCCTGGGACAAAGCACATGCAGCTCTAGTAAGCACCAAGCCTTCATTCATGTGGAAATACTTGCATGTTCATATGCATATAAAGTATATAACAAACAATTCCCCCTTTCTGTGCCCCATTTTTTCCTGCCATTGGGAGGACCAGTTAAGTTGTTAAGCAGAGCCTGTATAGACAGTGCAAAACCAGTGAAGCTATTGCACCACTCAAACTTTCTCCTGGCTTCCTTTTTGGCTGGCACAAAGCACATTCACAGCAATAACATGACTCATGGCACCATTGTCAAAGCTTTTGGGTTTTTTTAATAATAATAATTTTAAAAAGCATCATAGTTAGCATTAGATGCTCAAGAATGTTTGCAGGCTCCTACATAAATGCTTGTATTTTTGGAGTTACCAATATTCCCAGTCTCTGGTTACATAAGCCAGGGTACGGTCTTCCTCCGAATCAGCAAGCTCCAGCACGTGGTTATAGAGAAGATGAAGTAAATATCTATATGCATCATAGATTATTTAGAATCAAACTCATCACAATGATGTAATTTTTCCTGCCTCTAGAATAATCCCTTTAAATAAACCCAACTGAAAGAGAGATTGTGAAATAGCTGGCCATTTGTTTTCTGCTGCACCTTTTTTCAACACCTCCAAATATATCCATGTGTGAAGGAAACACAAAAATAAGATTTCTGTTTTAGTTTGCATTGACAGACAAGACTGATGCCTTTTAACCAACAAAGCCTCAGCTGGCTAGAACACATATTGG
Organism: Heliangelus exortis; assembly: GCF_036169615.1. Lineage (NCBI taxonomy): Eukaryota > Metazoa > Chordata > Aves > Apodiformes > Trochilidae > Heliangelus > Heliangelus exortis. The sequence goes on from NC_092424.1 coordinate 36,748,265, forward strand.
GAATGAATTAAAAATGAAATTAGATGTCACAGGGACTCAGGTCAACCCCATAGAGGAAAAAAAAAAAGTTAGCACAGCCTTATGTTTAAAAGCCAGATCTTTAATGCAGTTCTCTAAAATACTCAGTTCCAATCCTAGAATCTCAGCAGTGCTTTAAGAAGGTGACTGGGAGGCTGAAGTCCACTTCAGACACTGCCTAGAACTCTCTACCACAAGACTCAGACTTAAGCTGATGCACACTGAAGAGCTGTACACAGGTACATCAAGTCTCTCAATGTCTACAATAAATCTAGTAAACAAATGCTTAAAATTAGCTGTGGCATGTTCCTTGGTTTCCTTTTCTATCTAATTAGGAATATATTAATTTCTTTCTGTGCAGTTACCTTGTAAGACATACCAGGGAGGTATTTTCTTTTATTACTCCTAGATATAGTGGCTAGCTCAATGCAACCCAAGACACCGGATTAATTTCCAGACACTGCTTTTGTACCTACAAAACACAAAAGAAGTTCATTGTTCTAGAAGTAAAATAATTTGTAAGTCTCAGATGTGTGCTGCCCACCATAATACAAAACACTCACTGCAAGCTAAAATGTCAAAAAAAAAGGAGAGGGGAGGTGAAATAATTAACAATGACACCAAGAGTGTTAAAGAATATGTATATTAGCTAACATCATATTGTGCACTATAGATAGGTACGTCCTCTCTCTTAGGAACAGTAGGTGACAAGAAATAATTGAAATATAATATTACTGCTGAGTGGCCCAAGGCAAAATAATATGGGACCACCTGAGTAAAATCAACTCCAGATTAGAAGCGAGAAGGGAGACATTGAGCCAGACCATGTACACCAATGTGAATACAGACAGACGAAGAAATTATTCTTACTGAAACAGACTGAAACCTGTCTTAGGCACTCCACCCAAGGGAGCAGCAAAAATCAAGTTTGGCTGAGGGCATCTTCTACTAAAGGTCAGACAAAACTGCAGGAGAAACCTCAGGGATGCCTTAAAGTGGTTCCCTAAGACAGGGGATGCCTAATGGAGGCGGAGAGTTGTGCAGGTTTCATTGTGGTTATTAAATACACACTGAAATATTAAACATGATAACGGCAGCTAAACTAAATCAAACATACTCTGAGTGCGATACAAATCATCGTTAGACAATGTAAACAAACACTCAACATACACAAAGCCATACAAAGCCTTTATTGCAAAGCCTGGCAACTAGATCTGTCCCCCGAGAGATGTCACCAGTGCCAGGAGGCCCCAGCTGTGGAGCCCTCCTTGGTTAAGGACACTGGAGATGGGTGAGCTCTGCCTCAGTCCGCTACAGGGTCTGACGGACGCTTTTCTTGCTAAGAGTCTCCCGTGCCTGCTTGCTCTGTGCTGGCCCTGCTCCAGCAGCAGCACTTCCCTGCAACAGGGTCTCCACTCAGCCCAAACCACTGGGGACCAGATCTTTTCCAGCCAGGCTTGCCAGCAGCAGCTGCTCCCAACCAAAAAGTCTCTCTCTGGAGAAAAAAGCTTTCTCAAAGCCAGCCATGCTGCAAGAACGGTGGCTCCAAACATAAATGGTCTCCCTTCAAGAAGAAATACAGAAGTCCTCACAGCCAGTGTCTTTCCAAAGGGAGCAGCTCGCACATTAATGCAATGAATAATTCCAGGCTGAGAGATAAAATATTTAAAGCTAAAAAAAGGGAAAAGATCTTCAGAGTTCACAGTTTTCAAGCCAACCTTCAGAGCTCACAAGCTCTCTACCATTTGCCAAGTAGGATCAACATGAGGAGTGTGATTATAAGAAACATGAAAAATTGCACTACCAAATCAACAGGGACTTCAGAATTTAGCAAGTGTAGGAGACAGTGGAGCTGCTGAAATGCCAAGCTCAGGAACCACAAGCAGAAGTCTGCCATGGTGCCATGATCTAATGAGTGATTCAATTGATAGTCATTGTATCACACCAGGAATCATCATATTGTATCAGACTCATCTAGCAAGGGTCCTCCAACAGTAGCCAATATAAAAATCTTCAGCAGGCAAGAAAAGGAAATCTTCCAGTGAGCAGCTGAGGTCTAGACACCTTCATCAGGAAGCTTCTTTCTTATGCTGTGACTCAGAACAAGGTTTATGTTCCAAAGCCTGAAGGTCTGTTTGCCCTCAGGGTTGTTTTGAATACGCAAGCCTTCATCCTGCACAGAGATGCCCAAGTATGACCTAGAAATGATATCTGTGAGTATTCATAGCATCTTGCTCCATCAGGTTACTTATGCATTGCCTACAAAACATCTCCTTTAACCCATTTCAATCTGCTCTCCTTTTCTGAAGTATCTATTTGTTCCCATTTTGTGGGAAGGTGAGCGTGAATCCTTAATTCATCTTTTCTATACTATTCTATAAAAACAAGCATAGTTGCACTATTCCTGTGAAAGAGCATACATGTAATTCCAAGTTGCTCACCACTGCTGCAGGCTAAGGTCACGTACACAGGCAACTGCTGTTGCATCAGCTGATTTCAATAACTTGTTAGCACTCACACCACTGAACTTCTCACTTTGAGAAAAGCCCTTACAAAACTTGCTGTAAATATTCTTGCTGGTCAAAGATTTTAAAAACCCAAATAACTTGTCAAATGGATCTTTTCTAGCCATATAAAATCTGTAGAAATTCTGCCAACTAGAGCTAACATCACAACTATCTACATTTTAAAAAGTCTTTCATTTTAGTTCAACCCATTTCTCCAGTACCAAAACAATGCCTGCTTTCATCAAATTACCTGAATCTCTGCTGAAGCCTACTTAAATTATAGATAAACCTGTGCTACTCTTCATCTTCTGGTATAACAGAAGTCTTTGATAAAGACTGCACTTTTCCCCCAATGCTTCAGCCACTCTATTTTAAGATCTTTCACAGCTCTTAGGTACATATTTTCAGATTATTTTCTACCCTTTGATTTATCGGCTGGTTGTAACACTTCTTCTATTGACTTGTCAAACCATGAATGGCTCATCTTAACTGGCTGAAAAGTAGGCATTTGCTCAAGATATTTAAAATAAAGACAGAGGCTGCTAAATAATTTGACTTCTCTGAAATATCTTTCACCTCTATAATATTCTGCCAGGCTTTCTCCTTCACATTTACTTTGAAACTTTGAATTTGTTGCTGGTTTTGCTCATCTGATCAATTTTGCACTATTTCTTTCCTTCACTATAGTCTTGTTTCTATAAAGTCAGTTCTATTTTCTGAAGGATGGCTGTCTGCTTCATCAAGTCACTTCTCCTGCCTTAATTTTTAAGTAGGCAGGCACGATTTCACATGGCATGCTTTGAAATAGCAAAAGTTTGACTAAGCTTTCCAAACTGTTCTTCCCTAAGATGTCTGATACAGCAGCTTTATCCCATGCTGAAAGTATCATCAAGCCTTGCTGGCCTTTTCCACCCTTCACCTCCTGCTCACCCCACATAAGCCTACAGCTAGGGGCAAAGCTACCTGGCCCAGTCTGGGCAAGAAAGGCATGTGTGCATGGCTAGAGCTCCTCATGTTACATCAGTCCCACTTGGGGGGGAGGAGAGGGGAAAATAAAAAAGGAAATTCTGTTTCTGATCCTTGTTTTTGTGAAGATACAATCAGAAATCTGATCCAAGAGTGCTGACTGAATGCTGTCTACTCAAGCCTTGAAACGTCTGGCAGAATGAGTTGTCACATGATTTTTTCTCATTTTTAGAGCAAGCCTCTCTCCTTTGATCTAGTAACAATAGACACTGAGATGCATCAAGTATGTTTCAAGTTCATTCCAGGCTCTTAATCATAATGCAATAAAGATTTTGATGTTTAATTCTTTTTAAAAACTTATTTCTTCTGTGTTATACTGTCAACACCCTGTCTTATCCAATCTGGACCTTCCTGGATGTCTGTGGGACGGAAATGTGGGAAGGCATTTTTCCTACCTTGCTACCAGTCTCTAGCCATGCCACTGTATTTTATCTGGGCCATGCTCCAAAAGCTAGAATTCAGCCTAAAATCCTTGGGCAAATATGCTGCACATGCTTCAGCATTTTTGTTGAACATCCCTGCTCTGTAAAGCAGGGGACCCACATCTCAGTGGAAGTTTTACCAAAGTCCACAAGGAAAGCTGTGTCTGAGAAGAGAGTAGCCCTAATGGAATGACCTTTACTGGGACTTGACACCTGCTACCTTGTAAGCTTCTTACACACACAGCTTAATCCACCTGGAGGCTTTTTTTGCTAGATGGAAGGTGATAAAAAAAGCTGTTAGACTGTAAGCTCTTAGATTCAAAGCATGTAGGCTCCTTGATATTCTGAAGCTTAGGGCACACAGAAGGGAAAAATATTTCTTAGTTCAGGTGCAATTCTCAAGTTGCTTATTAGGAATGAACCCTGGTCTAAGAATCACTTCATTGGTATGAAAGTGAGGGAAAGGCTTCCTGATACAAAGAACGGTCCCAGTTCCACAGTACTCACAGACAAGATAATGTAGTAGTGATCATAAAGCTCTCCTCAGCAGACAAGAAGAACAAAGAATCCCAAACTCTAGAAATTTACAATCCACAGAGGATCAAGCAGATTGTATTCTAGATACCTTAAAGGTGAATTCTCTAAAACATGCATCAGTCTTTACTAATAAAAAGCCAGTCACCTCCAAGTATAAATAACACACTCTCTTTGCAATAAGTCTAAATCAAGAAGTTCTACCAGTGTAATTTTTAGCACAATGGAAAGGGGGAAAAAGAAGAGTAAAAGACAAGCCCCACTGCAGTACTACCTTGGCACACCTGTTGGGAGAAGCCAGTAGATAATTATGGAAACATCTTCAGAATTAGAAAAGAAGAGGAATTAGCATTATTTGGGAGTTAGCTTTATGTAGAGCTGAAAGAAAACAAACAAAAAACCCCACTGCCACCAAAAAACACCATAGAGACAAAATCAACAGAAAAAAAAAAAACCCACAAACCAAAACCATAAAGAACCAACACTGTAAACAGCTCATGTCCCTGAACAGAAATGACCTATACTTAACTGTTCAAACTGTAGTGGAAGCACAAGGGAGAACCAAAAATACAGCGGTGGCTGAGAGCTGAACTAATGCTCTTCAGGTCATTACTCCTTGCCCATTTCTCTCACTGTGCCAAACACCAACTCCCTCAGGGACATGAATCCCTGGAGCACATCTTCCCTTCTGCCTGAGCTAAGGTGCATGAAATCCAACAGCTCTGGCTTTGCAGGACCTGAAAAAGGAAATTCTGCAAACCACTTATTCCATACCATGAGAGAAAGCTCCAATGAGCTCTCTTCAACTGAAAGCTTTTCCAAGTACAAATTCCCCTTTCATGGTCCCCTGGGTATCATTTATATGATTTTTTTAGGTTTTTTTTTTTTTTCTTTGAAGGCTGATGTTGACAACCCCCTTATGACCATGGAGTCTTCAAACACTTTGTCCTCTATGGCTGGCTCAGGTGACTGGCTTACTGCTTAAATGGTTAGATACAAGAAGTTCAGAATGGAAAAAATTACTCAGAGACTGATGTTTAAGAAAAAGAAACACTGTGAAATAGTTGGAAGCTTCTTATTTATTTTAAAGTAGCTAATATCAGTATTGATGGTTTCAATCACTTAGATCTAAGGATACTTGCAAGCACTCGTAAGATGGGAGTTTGTGTTTGAAAACACCTCATTTCTATCATATATGCTGGGCTCTAAACATAGCAGTATCTAACATTTATCTGCTGGATTTTATAATATAGGCCATTTATATGTAGTGAGTGGAACATCGATCCTCCTGTTCAAGTTTCCTGAGATTATTCTGTATTAGTATTGCTGTGATTAGTCACACCATGGCTGCTATTCTTGTAGATTGTTTGACACAGTATATTTCCCACTGTACACAAAACAGCACTGTAGGAAAACCCAATTCAATCAATTTGAGCAGCCCTTCTTGTGCTACATTGGTATATTATGTATTGGACAGATAAAGTTGTGATCCTATCGAATATATTCTTTGGCTGGTTTGACTGATGAGTGGAGATACCTAACGCTATCCAATCCTGCTGCTGAGAGATAAAGGCATTGTTATTTGAAGACAGAGCAAAAAGGGCAGCAGGGTGAGGGAAGGGTTTAACCACTGCTTCCCACATCTGTGGTGAACATGGACACTACAGCACATGAAGGAAGAAAATCAGGCAAAGGAGACTTCTGACAGGAAGCAAAAGAAAAGGAGAAAGTGAGAACAAGGAAGAGCTCTAAATACGGGTGTGATGCCAACGACTGCAGAAATCAGGCTCTGTCAGCCTGATTTTTCAAGAGGTGCTCTGCAAACTGGAAGGCACTATTACATAATCAAACTATCCAAGCTCCAGCTTGTTATATACTTTTCCCCATTTTTATAGTTATCTGTTGGGTACCTACACCCAAGTACCTACACCCCTGAGAGAGGGCCCATCACACCTTGCAGCTGTAAGCATCACCTGGCACAGGAGAGCAGTTGTAGTTTCCCTTGTGGCTGCTCTCTAGTGACAGCACTACATGACTCCAGGGATCCCAAGTTCTAAAAAGGAAATTAAACATTACTTTTTTAAAAGCTTCTTCTAGTTGATCTGCTGATCTAAAGTCTTCAGCAGGTAGTTAGTATTTGGGACTTTTGCTTTTCATCACTGGGGCAGCACGGAACATTTCAAAAACAAGTCAGCTTTTACCTAAAACACCTTGAAGCCAGTCCAGGAAGGGAGCCAAGAAATTGTCTCCTGTGTTATAACATAAAAAGAAACACAACAAGTAGCTCACAAGAACATTTATTAAAAATAAAAAATAAAAATTAGGAAAAAAAAAGGGAAAAAGGGACAGATATGACATAATGGAAGTGCAGTATCACAGGACAAGTTAATGTAAGGCACAAGATGTATTGTCATAAATGTAAAATTTTGAAACACGTAAGAGAGCAGACACAGAGAGACAACAGAATAATGGTGTCATCAGCTAAGGTCTTTTCTCAAGTCATGTATGTAAACTCCCTTGATTACTTCAGTCTCTCAGCCTTGCATTTGTTTCTCCTGACAGATTAAGACAGCATTAAATTTACTGATGACATGGCTTTGTCTGGAAGCAGCACCATTTCTAGCCTGTGAACCACATGGACTGCACAGTTTTACTCAATTTATTGTTAGCATCAACATGGACAGCTTTGCTAGTAATCTGCTGTAGTCACTGAAGACTATTTGGGTTTAGTTCCAACGTTTTAAAGCACTAGTTTAAAAATCACTAATTGTTTCATCTTCTGTACCAAAATATTCACATTCACTTAAATTAAATGATAGTTCATCTGAGTAATGCACGTCTGTGTGTAACAAATCACTACATTCTGGTTGGATGAATTTTCACTCATTTATATAGCAGTAAGATTCCAAAGACTTCACATTAGCTACATTCCACTGCAGTTGGGACTGCAAATACCCACCTTTGGTTCCTAAGTTCTTCCTTAGTTTATTTAGTTACTTTTAATGACCCTCCCCAAGGCCTTTTACAAAGATTTTTTTTCTTTTTTTAAATACGAAGTCTTTTAATTGACTTTTGTTTTTTTTTTTTTTTTACAATTTAATTAGAATTATCCTTCCCTTGTGATTACATATATTTTTTACACTCTGTCTCTGTGCCAATTTTGATCCCATTAATTAGTTTTCACTATGTCCCACATTGTTCACCTTCAGAAGTACGTCCGTTACATAAACTCAGCTGTTTTTCTTACATAAATTATCTGAATGTAGATAAAGTAAGAAAACACTTCTTTTTATTTCTTAATCATACCATGATGCTATTTACCAAGTTGTACTGATGACCCACCTTAGTCACAACAAAAATAATGGGATTTCAGATTCTCTTTGTTGCTCCTACCACCATTACCACTTGTCCAAGGACCTAACCTTTAGTAAGAGAGTAACTAAAGGCCAAATTGTGCCCTGGGAGCCATCATCAGCTGTCGTCTGTAAGGATGCATTTCAAAATTTCATCATGGATCTCTTCTCACTGAAAAATTCTCTTAACTTACAGGCATCTCTTTGCCTCCAATAGTTTTCAAATGTTGTATCTGATCTTTTCTCTGTTAACAATTGGTTTTATTGACTTTCATGCAGGCTGAGGATAAAGCAATACAGCAACCTAAGGCTAAGGCACATAATAACCACAGGTCAACACTTAGATTTATGCCACAGGGCAAAACATATCTGTTATGGAATCTCCAGTCCTGGAGATACTCAGAGCTTTGTTGTACAAAACCCAGAGCAGCCTCATCTCAGCTGGCCATGCTTTCAGCAGAGTGAGAGCCAATCAGGTGACCTCCAGAGTCCCTTTACAACCTAAATTATTTTATGCTTCTGATCAAAAATCTCATTCAAGTTTTTTTTGAACCAGGGCATTCTCAACCACTTTCATTTCGCCAATGAAGATACTGAGCTGGGAAGTTTTCAGCCTGAAGATTCATCTCACTTAAATTCAGACACTTAACTGAGATACCTAACTTAAGAATCTAGTTGTTTTACATGTCATTCACAGTTTAAAAAGACAGGATGACACCATGACTCATGTTCACCCAAAAATCTAGTCAACTAGGAGAGAGGGACAGTTACTTTTTAACTCAGCTGAGTGCTTGAAGCAGGTGGAACAGACTTGGAATCCAGGAGCTCACCATGGCAAGTCTGTAAGGAAGAGTTAGCAGCATTTTCTGCATTTCTGCCACAACAGCATACTTGTTTCTTTTGACAAACTGAAAACATGGGTTTTTTTATGTTCATCATCAACATTAATGCCTCAAGAATTAAAGTGGCAATGATATTTTAAGTGGTTCACCTAATATTACAAACTGAGTTAGTACATTTCTAGATTTTTATCTGATGTACATAAACTTAGAGGAATATTTCAAGAAGCACAGTATTTTTTTTTTCCTTCCTTGTGGAAACCCACAACCTACTCAACTAATACTGTATCTCCAAATCTGATTATTTCTCAGGTCTCAAACCTTTCAATAGGTGAAATTGCATTTGAAAGTTCAGGGAAGAGTAACAAAATAACCTGACATGTGCTGTTACTCACAAGATCTGGGAAGAATGGTTTTGCTATTTTTTCCTTTTAAGCAAATTTGCAAAATTAAACAAAAAAAAACTTGGCAAATCATTTTCCCTCCCGTAATAAAAACAGATATCTGGCCTCTAACATCCACCTTCTTTTTGGAAAATAACAGGAAGGTGTAAGCTGAGCATTGTTCCCAGCCAATAGCACAGGTTATGAGGGGTTTTATCTTGAATAATACCAGGCAAATTTTTCTGAACTAATTTGTATCAAGCACATGGGGTATAGCCATAAAACCACACCAACTGACCCTGCACCTGCCAGATACAGATTTTGCTTATCTGAAGGAGGAAGAAGAGTGTGTGCAAAATGACAAAAGATTGCCTTTCTACTGGCTTGACCACAGCAGCCTTACCAGGAGATCCCTACCCATAACAGTCATGAATTCAAAATCAGCCCCCAGGGGGCTTTCAGCAGCAAACTGGACAGTTTCCAAAAAAATCTGTGCTTGTTTAATAACAAAACCAAACTAATTTCCACCTAAGATGAATTTAACATCCAAGAATTCCCTCTAGGCTTCGTGCCTTCAGTTTTGAAGACCTTCTGAAGCCCAAATCTATCCCACATCAAAACTAAATTGAAACCACTGAGTTCTGCGTGTGCACAGCCACAACACAACAGTGTGTACATTTTCAGCTTCTCATGGAAGTTTCAGAGATTCACCAACTCTTGTTCTGTGAGGAACAGGTCACTGTTTACCTGTGTAATAGGTGACACCATGGGCTTTTTTCCTAGACACTGCACAGGAGCTCTTTAGTTAAACTGCTTAAATTTTCCAAGAACAGTGGCATGGTTACTGCAGATTTTCCATCCCTATGATTTGCCACCTGAAAGCTAATGATGGAAAATATTTTTAAAAGCATAAGTAGAATTATTCAGATAATGCTGCAATGAACAGCCTGACATCAACCCTATGAAAAGTCATGAAAAAACTGATATTGGATGAGATAAACGTTAAAGACAATTATAATGAATGCTAATTACTACTAATCATTTCATTAGCTTATGATGAAAAAAATCTCCACAGGCTTTATCATCCACTCACTAATAAAATTACTGGTTTGTTTAAAGGGAATGCTGTTCTAGAAGGTGTGTGAGTTATCCAAAGGAAGGTTAGAAGTCTGATTATTATACCACATGATGAAGAGTTATCCACCTCTGAAAATGAAAGAAAGCTATCAGTGTATTCATCTCTAAATCAGCAGGAAATGTGTAATGTGATGAAATAGCTGGTAGCCACAAAGACAAAAATAATAATTAACAAGGGGATCACTTTAAGCAAGAAAAAGATGGTCAGTGGCAGATTCTTCAGAATTCCAAATCTTTTAGAAAGAGACCTTCCTAGTGTAAGCATCTGGTACACTTACATAATAGACATTAGCAGGGTAATGCAAAATTAAAAGGCATTCTGGTTTATATCACAAAAGCAATAATCATAACGGTCTTTTCAGGCCTTAAAATGAATCTATTAGCAAGGCTCTGATGTGCAGCACATGGGGTTCCTCAGCATGATCTCAAAAGCACTTTCTTTGATCCAGCTCTCTTGGACATCCTCAGAATCATTAATCCCAAAAATGTTGAGGTCTGTCTCTTGCTATTTCCTCATGTAATGTCATTTTAATTCCCTCTGCAGTAAGACTTTTGGAGCATCTTAACTTCAGCACCTTAACTTTCCTAGAGGCCTCCCTGGTATATCACCTAACAGTGTCTCCAACTGTGTTGGCAGTTTCCAATTTTTTCTTTGCATCAATATATCTTTTAAGATTTTGATAATGTTTATGGCAGCTTTCTGAAATCATGCTTGTAGCATTACACCTTAAAGCATACACCATAGTTTGTACCATTATACCTTGAATGTGCATCTACCTGCAAGGTGACACTGCCATGCAGTGCCTACGTTTGGTGTCAATAACCCATCTCTTTATTTGGATTCCCATCATAATGTGCTGTATTGCCTAAGTGTCCAAATGTAAGATCTAGTTCGATGTGCTTCAGGTGAAACCCACCTTGAGCTCCCTGCCTGTCAGGGGAAATTGTCACCTCCAAAGTACAGTAGATCCCCCATCACTCCAGGCTGGGCCAGCATCTGGAAATACCTTTCTCCACTACCATACCACCATCAAAACTAAAACAGGATCCTAACTCAGATGATGTCAATTAGTTATGATCTGAAAGTTAGGCAGAATGAATATAAGCCTGTATGTTACCCTTGTAGATCCAAGAGAACTGATACCAAATTAGATTAGCATTTTCCTCCTTTTCCAAGTCACCTTTTTTTAAAATGCAGTTTCCTGTTTACAACATTGCTGTAGCAACCTTAATGGGTATTTTGACCCAATGTACCTTGTGATAAATGCCATAATCATCCATTTGGAGGCTGTCCCATGTTCTCAAGACCATAGATTTTTGGATCCCAGCCTTTTAGTTAATTTTCATTTGGCTTCTGTTCCTAAGCACTTTGCTTATTATGAAGTGCTTGCGTTGTGTGTACTCCAGTTCCACCCCAATTGGCTACAGTGTAGGTCCATGATCTCTATCAAATTAACTCCTATTGTAATTGAGCCTGCTAGAATCAGATTTCCTGCATAAACTCCTCTTTAAGTCATACTCTCATTTTTCCAAGATCTACACTTAATGTCAAACTCGTAATGTTTTCCTTTACGCTTCCATTGGTGACTACACATCTGAAACTACCATGGACAAAAGCATCTTTTACACAGAGTGCCTTTTTCTAACCACAAAACAGCTGACACAAGATTCAATATGTAATAGTAGAATTAAAAATTGGTCCATTCAGCTAAGTTACATGACTTTGTTGATTTTAGAAGGATCAGGGGAGTCTTCCTGCATGGCACAGAGTGAGCAGACATAGTGCAAGATACAGTTAAGGAGTGTGAAATAGTCAAGATGTTCCATTGTGGCACCTAGGCATGGCTGTAAGAGTCTCCTTCTGGATATGTTACTGCCCTTGTGGAAGAGTGGAAAAAAAATGAAATTAATTTTATATGCCTAAGACATTTTGTTTACTATCATCATCAATACTGTCTATAAAGGCAGTGAAATCTTCATTCAAAGCCAGGCACCTGGACGTACTCTAGAAAGGTTTTAATAACACAGGAAGTATCTGCACGAGAAACAAAACATTCAAGATTTCCATTTGGATGCTGTTACTCAGAACAAAGCCTTGATGTACAGGTGCCATAATTAATGGCGTGAAAAAAAATAGAATGAACTATTGGCACTGCTTTAAGAAGTAGCTTAGTGAAAATAATTAGAACAGGAAACACAGCTAAGTAGGAGCTACCTCAGTACTCTTTTTGCTGTTTTTATGTGCACTGGTTAATACATTCTTATATCTTAAGATAACTAGGCCAGCTTGTCTGAGGGAATGCAGAACAGGGTGCTAATTTTGTCTCTGCCTCACAATTCACCAGTGTCAGCACTTCCTAAACTGGAATTAGGCATCCTGTCCTATTTGATGATGCGGCATAGCAAGTTCTATACATTGTTGCTTTTTGCTGTTAAATTAAGCAGAAGTCAGATTTTGACAAAACCTGTTGGATGAATAGTAGTTACTCAATCACTCTGTGGCCTTCAGTATTGCTTTATCCCACTTCTCACTCATTAACATCACACCCTGTCTTCAGCAGCCACTTGTATGAAGTATCCAAAACTTTCCAGTGCCCTTTAGTTATTACCATTCTTGGAATAATTGATAAGTACACAGACCAAATTATAGATAGATGATAAAAGAAAAAGATCTTACTTATAACTGACTAATCTTGGCAAGCACAGCCTGCATTTTAGCAATTTCTTCTGTGGAAAATTACCTACAAAAGCACAAAACCAAAATGGTTGCTTTCAGTTCAGTGTAAAATTTCATAAAGACTCTGCATATCTTCCTGATGAGTCACTGGCTGCCTTTAAGCACATAAATTGCACTAACATATTAAGATATGGAAATTCCAGAGCAACTGTTTGTCATCAGATTAGAATGCCACTGACTTTATACAAAGATGAGGAAAGATAAGTGATAAATGTATAGCTGCAGCTTGGAAAACAAAACAAACCTATGTTCAGTTATTTCTAAAAGCAGGAATTTCTGACTGCAAACTTCCTAATTTCTTGCATGTTCAGGTCTCATTGAATCTCCTTTCTGGACTGCAGACCCACACAGTCAGATTAAGAAGGGAAAAATTAAAGTAATTTAACATAAAGGCATTTATAATAGTGAAGTATCAAATTAAATGTAATTATTAGATTAAAATTATGATAGGGTATTCTGATTTAGGTTCACAAGTATTGCTTTTTTAGAGCTTCCTTATGAAAAACCTGCCTTCAATGAAAAGACTTGCTTTCCAAATAGTAAGTGACATGTTTTTAAAAGAGCTCTTGTTTCTTTGAGCAATACTGAAGACTAGAACACCCATAAGAACCTACTAGAAAATTCCTATTCCATTCCTTTTCTACACTTTTGCTTTACTTATTTGGCATGCAGCTACACAAAAATATTCAGAATAAACATGACTTTGGATACACAGTCAATGAAAAAAGAAAAACAACAGCAAACTTATGACCAATTTATCATCACAATACAACTACAGTGCTGATTCTTCTTTTCCAATCCAGTCTGGACCTGGAACCAAATAGAGCCCAAGGGGCTAATTCATTTCCCTGCATCAGACAAGTCTCCAACATGCCACTGTATTCGATTCTCAGGCTGCAACATTTCTTGACCCCTGATATGCTTATATAGCATTATCTGTATAACATTTTTCTTGTGAACACAAAGGCTGCCTTATGATATTTTATTACTTAATGCTTCAAGTGCAAAAAACCTGCAGTAATCTAAAAGAGCAAGAGAGAACTTCATTTGTTGATGATTTCAGAAAAAAATAACTGATTTAGAAATCAAGTTTGGAAGGCATATTTTTCCTGTAAGTAAACACCACCTACTTGATATACACCAAGCACCTCTACACCCTGCACAGCCTCTGAGACCATCTAGCACTGGCTTAGACACCCAGTAGTAAAATACAGAGCTGGACAATGTTCACCTCTTGCCTCTCCTATGCACTGGAAAGGAACACCACATATACACAACTACCCAAGAACAAGACTTGAAAACATTCCTGTCTATTATTATCTATAGTCAATTTGCTTTTCTACAGGTATGTACCCAATTTCACTCTACACTATTTGTTTAAATGCAATTCATTCACAACACAGATCCCCACAACAAACACAGAGATGCAATTTTTTCCCTTTCAAAGCAGCAGAGTCTCCAAAGGATAAAATTTTACTTTTCATATTGAATAGAGTGAAAATTTTACAGATTTTAAAGTATACTGTAATTTACTCTCTATAAAACAATACTATTATGAATTCCGTATTTACATTTAACAGAGGTGTACAAACTTCACTCGTACAATTCCAGGCATATAAATGAGGTGTCTGCTGAGGAGCCTGGCTGTCCTACACTCCCTCTCCACTTGAAATAGTGACAGAAACAAATTTCCTAAAGTGTGATAATTCCTGTCCTCCCCCACCACCCCTAAATAAAACCTTTCCTTCCCTGTAACCTGAACAACTTTGGTGAGATTGAGAGATATGCATCCAGTTTCTCTCAGAGTTCTTGATTTATTGTCTACATGGAGACAAATTATGGTTGCTTTATAAGAACACAGGACTGGAAGCAATGCCCTGGGATATCACATCAAGACTCTGTTCTCTCCCTGTGTTTACCTCCCCTGAAGTAATTGTAGAGAGCAATGACAGTCCTCCCCAGCCCTTATTTTGCTAGTCCAAACAAGCTGGGGTCCTTTGTTCTCACCTTGTAGACAGCTTTGCATTTTCCTGATCACCCTGGTAGCCCTTTCTTAGCCCTTATTCCAGATTGAATTAATCTTTCTTGATTATACTGACCTGAAACACACATTGCTGCAGATACAGCTTCATCCTAGCCTTATCCAATAGCAATAATGCTTCCATGTCCACTGGAAATACTTGGTCTCACACTTCTTTAGATCCTGGTTGCATTTTTCATAGTGCTATCCTATTGGTGAGTCACAAGTCTCCTACTAGATATCAGTTGTCTTCAGCCATGCTTCCAGCTAGTCATGGCTGCCCCCGAGCCACAACAGTTTTAATGAGTTAAATGAAACAGGCAACAAGTTTTTTTTTTTTTTTCTGGCTTTGCTAGCTGAGATATTAAACACATATTAAGATCGTTACTTAGAGCTGTTCTCTCAGGGGCTATATTTCCAAGCCTTCACCAGGATTAGCCAGCCCCATCCGGAAACACAGAACCCTCAGCAAAACAGGGCCACAAGGCTAACCTGGCTCTTCCCACCAAGAGTTGCAAGAGGCTGCCAGAAGTTCATGCTGTCTCTTCTTTTTGTTTTTATTTCTAAAATATTTTATTCAGCTCACCAGAATGACAGAAACCAAGAAATCTTATCAGTTTAATGATACAAAATGGTTCAAATTAGTGTCTGTCTTGTTTTTCTCTGTAGTTTAAGAGATCAATATTAATGAAGAGAGAAGCTATAAACATCACTAATGAGGATGAAGTGGAATATCCCCCATCAGAGTTGTACGCGCTTGAGCTTGCACCAAATGAAGATGACATCCACTATTAAAGGCTGCATTTTAATCCAGCCACAATAATAACGGTGAAGTTAATGCTATTGGTAAATTTTAATAGATGATGTCTTACAAAAGCGCCCTACTTGAAATTCAGCCTAAAGACTAAATTAAAGTCAAAGCCCTAGTCAGTTAACTGGCCTACAACACGTGAAGAATTGATTTTCTTATTTTCAACTGTCAGACCTGCTACAAAGAATGAGTTTTAATTCTGGAGATGTTATTAAACTCCTTGCTTAACTGGCAGAAAAATGGAACCGCCAGCCAGGCGATGCTGGTGCGGCTGTCGGAGTGAATGACACCTGTCAGAGTATGATGAATGACCCCCTCTGCCCCACAATCCCCCGCTCTGTCACTCAGGTGAGGGCCATTAATCTTCATCCAGGGCCTGTCAGGCCGGGCAGCCACGACGACAAAACATCTTCTCGCGTTTGCCGCCGCCAAGCACGTAACAATGCGATATTCTTATTGTCACAGCGACGCTGAATTAGCATAATTTATTATGACTTTCCTCCCCCCTAACCCCTCCCCGCCCAAAACCCAAGTAGGGGAGAGATGCGATTAGACAGATGGAGGGTAGGCCCAGCCTGCCAGCCCCGGAGCCCCCCGCGGTGCTCGATGAGGAGTGGAGCATCTCTACAAACCAATCAAAAAGCTGGCAGTTCAATTACAGAGTAATAAAGGGACATTCATCATTCAATTAGGCACCTGTCATGGTTTCACAAAAGGGAAAACTTCTAACCTGAGACTCCAGGGAGAGGATGCTACAACCAGGAGGCAGAGAAATAAATGAAAAAAGGACAAAGTCAATTACTGGCCAAAGCAGACAAAAGGAAATATGTTAAAATAAGGGAAAAGTTATCCCTAGGCAAAAATCAGCAAAGTTACATGACCTTACAAAGATTATAAAGGGACAGCATTAAAAGAGCTGCACCATGCTACTCTGCGATACACACACACACACACATTACCTGATTTCCCCCCTTGCAAGCTTTGACGAAAGCTGAAAAGGCTGAATGTCATCAAAATGAAAGCTTTGGGAAAATACGATTGTGGTTTAAAAGCCCCAATATTGCTACTGCAAGAGCATACAGTGCACACCATCTTTAGAAGGAACACCTCTATTCATCTCAGCTTGATTCTGTGCCTTGTTTGAAATGCCATAGGCACCTGGGGTGAGTCTTCCTATCACATTAGAAACATTAGCAATTCTGTTCACCACCACCAAAACTAGGTGAATCCCTCATCCCCTCCCCATTCCTTCCCGCCCAACCCCCCCCCAAAAAAAAAAATTGCTAACAAAAAACCCTTCAATACTAAATGTTAAGACTTCAGCATGTGAAATAGCAGAGACCAAGCAGGCATGCTTCATTCAAAGTTATTTTGTTCTATTTATGTGCTTCACAGTTTGCAGAACCCAAATCTTGAAATTTATCAAAAATTAGAACATGGCAGAGATGAGATTGTTTGTCAGGCGGAGATTGGAACTAATGTGGATTTATCCTGTTCTGCAGCTGCAAATAACAGGTAAAAAAAAAATAATAGTATTAGATTGCTGAACAGCTGCTTGTGCAATAAAGTCTGTTAAGTTGATTACCTGCCTGCTAAGAAGGTTTATAGTAAATTGCGACTCCAACATTAAATTACCAGAGCAGCAAAGGTAGAATTTGGTTAGAAAGACGTAAGACTAATCCAAAAACATTCTCTAGAGGTGATGAAGGAAAACCTATGTAACCAGCTACAACAGGTAGAAAAGTCTAGAGCATCTTGATGATTTGAATCCAACACATTTTCAGAAGGGCAGTCTGAGTCTTGGTGCCTGCTTACATAGGAATCACAAGGAATCTTCCATTTATCACTGTATGAACATAACACTGTGTGTCTATTCATCTCCCTACTCTGTCACAGTGAGCCCAGGAGTGCAGCTCACTAACTCAGCTATAGGGTTTCCAGGAGACAAGCTTGTTCCTGTGTGGGGTTGCAGTTTGACATGTAGATGTGTCACCTCACTCAGACATGGGTCAGGCTACAGCTGAGCGCCCATGTCGCATCAGAGCATGGAATCTATGCCTCCAAATCAAGCCAATGGTTTCCAAAATCCTGTCTAAATGAGTTCATATAGCATAACATTTAGAGAACTGTTTGGAAATATTTTGTCAATAATAAGATAAAAAACACATTGTCAGATAAGTTTTCTTGGGTTCAGCATACAACTAACTCCAAGTACCAGCAATCACATAGAGCAGTAAGGGTTGGCCTAAGGGGAGAGGGAAGGAAACACTATGCTGTGGAGTTTTTTACAAAAGGATCTAAATCTACAACAGGGTGAAAAATAACCTAAGTGATTGATTTGTTTGCTGAATACTTCCTACCATGCCTTTTACATTTTCATCCCAAGACCTAATGAAGTTCTTCTACAACATAACAAAGAGGCTATAACAATGCCAAGATACATCGCTCACAGGGGGTGCTGTGGAGATCTATCTGTTAAGGTTTCCAGACTGGCTTGGAGATGAAAACTGCTATAGCATAAATAGTAGCTATAGTATTGTGGATTGTCTTCATTACACTGCTTTAAAAACCTCACCATAGATAATTGTATCAGTTTTTTAACAATACCAGGCAGGAGAGGTTTTGTTTCCCCCTTTAGGTATAAAAGATTTCTATTTACAAGCTTGAAAAATCCAAAAGACAGAAAAAGGGGACGAGGGAAGAGGCAGAGGACAAAACTAATAACTTTATCACAGAATATCAGGGATTGCAAGGGACCTCAAAAAATCATCAATTCCAACCCCCTCCCAGCCAGAGCAGGATCAACTAGTGTAGGTCACACAGGAACACATCCAGCTGGGTTTTGAATGTCTCAGTAGAGGGAGACTCTCCAACCTCCCTGTTCCAGTGTTCTGTCACCCTCACAGTGAAAAAGCTTTTCCTTATGTTTCTACAGAACCTCCTATGCTCCAGCTTGCATGCATTGCTCCTTTTCCTGCCATTGGACATTACTGAGAAGAGCCTGGCTCCATCCTCCTGACACTCACCCTTTACATATTTATAAACATTAATGAGGTCACTCCTCAGACTCCTCTTCTCCAAGTTGAGAGACCCGACTGCCTCAGCCATTCCTCATTAGGGAGTGGAATAACTCCTTTCCTATCCTTTCCCCTAGAAAATAGAGTTTATCAATACAGTGATTACTTTTGAGATTAGTTGCAGTGCCAAGGTTTTCAACAAAACAGAGGCAGGGAATGGTGCATATAACTCAACGGTGTTTGATGATATCAGTCCTCAAGGTCCTGTGCAAGCAGTTCCACTGCTGCTGTGCAATGGTTCAAAAAATTGAAAGCCAAGTGTCCAGGGAATAGGTTATAAAATTAGTAATTTGTTGTTCCTGCTTTGATGTCAAGCAGAAAACAAAAAGAAATAATACCCCTTTCAGGAAGTCTAAAAATAACTACATAAAACAAACAGAGCTAAAAATACAACAATTGGTTTCAGATGTTGAGTTGCAATTATCAAGCTCCAAAACATCCAATTTGCCTTCCCTCCTGCACAAGCACACATTATGAACAACACTGGGAATTCAAAGACCAATGCAAGGATTCTTAGAAGTTGTGTGAGGGAAAACATGTTTGCTGGGTTTCTTTGTTTGGTTGGTTTGGGTTTGGGTTTTTTTTTTCAGTTTGGTTTGGTTTTTTTGGGGGGGAGGGGGGGTTTGGGTTTGGTTGCTGTTGGTTTTTTGTTGTTGGGGGCAGAAGAGGAGCATTCCTACATCTTCCTAGTAGGTCACTAGTATTTAAAGTTTCATTTTGCCACATAGACTTCCATATAAATAACGTGCCATAATAACTTACTAAACACTACAAATTAAGAAAGTATAGACAATCCTGAGTTTCCAATATGGTAGCCTTTAAGAAACCAGGTTATCCAGGACTGTCGTATCAGTGATCTGGTTTATTAAGTCTTACTAAACCCAACCAAATGTCTCAAAGAGTAAAATTTACCCTCCTTGTTCATGGGGATACTGTGCAGTTGCCTTAAGAAATACAATTTTCCAGGGAGGAAGTGATATCAGGGTACATGTCAGCAAACCCACAAGGAGAAAATGAGGACAGAGGGAATGAAAAAAAAGATAATCACGTCAAAACAAAATGGGAAGACAGTAAAGTACCAGGACCATAGCAGGATGAATAATTGATGAGCTGGTGGTTTACAAGAGAGTTTCATTAATGTTATCCTGCAGATTCATTAAGCACTGTCCCAGAGTCAGCTTCGAAGGTTCCTCCTGAGTTTTGATTAGGTGTTCCAAGTCTTTTGCTTAGATATCAGAACTTGAAGCCTTTGGTGGTGACAACTTCCTAAGCCCCAGTCCCTTCAGCCAAGCACCTTTCGGAGCTGTTTTCTATTCCCCTCCCACTAATCACAAGTCCCTAACCATGACAGCAAGTCTTAGTAAATAATATATCAAGATAAATGATAATTGTTCTGTTTTAAGTGTCTCCTAATGAGCATCATAAATTAAAAATTAATATTGCAAAGACTGTATGAATAGCATCAACGCTATAAACAGAGCAGCAGGGATCAAGAATGCAAATGAAAGTGAAACACTCCCTTATCCACCCCCCAGTATGAAAAAATTCTGGAGCCAGCAGACTGTTAGGCATTACAAAGCTAATAAATGACTTTAATGAAGTTCCATAACAGGCAATTTCTTCTTAATCCTCCCCTCACCCACCACTATTTGGCTTTTCTGGTTTGAGAGATTTCTTCTGTTGATTTTTTTTTTTCTTTCAACAACCTCTCAAGAAGTTTGTTTCTCGTTAGGTGCAACAGTAATCTCAAATAAAAGCATGCTGCTACAGCAAAAATTAGGGAATGGGCTGGTTAACAGATTGCTGGTCCTGATCATCATGAAGGAAGGCTAAAGAGATTTGGCAGTAGCCATTCTGTTATGTGAGGTTGCTATTATCATTGTGCCTTCTATTCAGAGAGTGCATTCAAATGGTGTCTTTTTCTGGGTGAATGAACAAGATACACTTAGCTATGCCCTTGTACCTTCAAGTTTCAGCTAGAGATAAAGAAGGGAGCTGGAATTCTTACTCTTCCTTCTTCCAGAGACTGTTTGTTCAATTTAGATGTAGCAGCAGTATTTCCACAACCAATGTTTGCATTGTTTCGTAGCCGAAACTCACCTCCTTCAGTTTTGTAAATACTGAAATTGATCCTTTTGAAGGAATTGTCTTTGGATGCTGTATTTGTATCATCATGTCACTAATCATTCCTAAGCAGTAGATAACGACAGACTTAGAGAAACAAATATCATACCATTTACTAAGTTATGAGTGACACAAGGTACAAGTTCATGAAGGAATATGACACTCAGGCTAGGATTTGAACACTCCCATAAGTGACTTTTTTATCTTAAAGACACCTAACAAGTCTTCTGGTCTTTGTTAATAACCAACAGCCAACCAAGGGATCACAGAAAATAAGACTTGACAATCCAACACATCAGACTGGATCACAGAAAATGCCATTTCACCCCCCATTCTGTAATTCCAGTCCTCTGGAATTTTTTCTCATTTGCTTTTACATCTCCTCATCTGGCAGTTTTGAAATAAGGAACAGCAACACCCAGTCAGCTAGTCTGCTTCTTAAATTATATGAGACATGGAAGTAATAAGTTTAAAGAAAGAGAGCAAAAGTTATACATCACACACACACAAAAAAAAGCATTTACTGAGAAGAGGCTACTTGTCTATCTCTGTCATTTTTAAGCCTAAGTCAATGAAGTGCTCGTCAATTAGGGCTGAAGTCTGGATTTCAAAGCTCAACTCATTTCCATGATGCATCCCCTCCAAACAAAGCAGTTGCTCTTTAGGCATAGAATGACTTTTGGGAATTTTTTAATATTTTACATCCAGCTCATTTATATGACAAATTAGATACCCTATGCTTTTTTTTAATGTTCCAGTTGAAGTTAGTACTAGAATAACTCAGGTTCAAAAAACTGAAGCAAAACAGTTTTTCTTGGAGTAAAAGGTTCCCATCTTCCTCTTGGATACCATCAGACAAGTCTAAGACTCCTCTTAAACATGACTTCAGTGATATCAGATATAACTAAACTACACTTCAACTGTAAAAACTTCTTCCAAGTAAGTGTTGCGAGAGACAATCCCCTAATATTAGGAGCTCCCTTGGTGGAAGACTTCACATCTACTGTCACTACACCTAATGGTTCAGAATTGCTTGCTTGGCTTTGTTGCTCTGGAAGTTCAGGCAGAAGCACAGGCAAAGCCATTGAAAGCACAGAGTCATTAAAAGTTGGAGACTAATGTATCTCTGAAATCCAATTTCATCTCCTTTGGGACAACAAACAGTACAATGCATTAAACATAATTGTATGGTTATCTCAGGGCATCACTAGATAGAGGAATTAATGCTATTCCAAATTTCAGCAAGCCTGGATTTGTTTTAAATGTGATTTTAATTCTAAGGTACTTGGATTTACAATTTTGGTCTTTACTTAACTAAAATATTACTGTAACATCTGTAACCTTTAGATTACTAATACAGTACATCCACAGTGAGCTGTAGTTCAATGTTGGAAACATTTTTTGTTTGGAGATTTACATTTGTCTGGGGATCCTCAGCTGGTGATAATCGCTGCAGCTACACTTAATGGATCTATGCCAAATCTATGCCAGCTGAGGATCTAGACATGTGTATTTGCTCTCTGGCCTTTTTTTTTTTTTTTTTTTTAACTTCATACAAACTATGAGCACTAGGCCCAAGTGCAATTCTTCTTTTCTGCCAACAATGGGGTTTACACTGCTGCCCTCAAGTTTGATCTGTGCTGAAGACACCTGCTCTCAAGGAAATGAGCTGAGACCACCAACTCATTTCATAAAGGGCCACTGAGCAGCTGTCACATGGTGGCAACTCCCAGGCAGTACCGACCTGTAACAAATCTGAACCCCTGACCTAGCAGTGAAAAGCTCTATATCCAATTACCAATCCCCTGAGAGAGCCACTACTAAATTTTGCCTTGAAAACAGAGATAAGTCTGAACAAAAGGATAGACAAGAATGAAGTGACACCAAAGTTACATCATTGTTAATGTTTTGCAATACACCAAATCTTGGAAATTGAGTATCTCATTGCCACCAGCAGACTCTCTGGACACCGTGCCTATGAAAAAAGGCCTATTAAGAGGAACAGACTGAAGCAATATTCCTCCTTCTTTCCTCTTAAATCACTAATAGAAAACATGACTATCCACACAAGATTTCCATAAGGGAAGAAAAGCGAATGGTCGATTTCATGTTCCTCCCCCACCCCATGAATTCATCTATGTAAATAACATTTTCCCTGCAAATAGCTAAATGGTAAGCATAAAAATATCTTTATTCTGTGAAGTAAGCCATTTCCTCTGCTTGCAAGTCCAAGAAAAAAAGGCCACTTCATGACTGAAAGTCTGATAAAATGAGCTATAATGCTATCCAGTTAGAGCTCAGAGAAAAACAGCTTGCTTTTGTTCTATTTCATTCACGTTATTCTTGACAGTGTCAGTAACCAGCAGCAGAAGAGCACAATCTTCCTTTTTTTTAGCAATACGGAAGCAGCCTCTCTTCTTCTCTCCCAAATATTAAAAAAAGACACCTAGCCTAAGCAGCAAATAGCTGCCTTAATGATTTCATCTTGATAATTTGCTGTAATTATTACATAATTATATCAACGCAGCTCTCTAACTGTGATAACACAAGCTTTAACTAAGGCACCTTTTAACAAAGGTAAGGAAAACAGTTATTAAAAATGAGTCACTGAAAGTTCACTTCCTCTTTTAGGCTCCAAATCATGCCACACATAGCCCTCTGGGTCTAGGTAAATGTGGACTGTAAGCTCCAGGCTGAGTGGCAGCTTGCCATCCATCTGCCCATCTTGCCAGCATCTTCCTCTGTCTCACCCAAGAGAACAGGAGCTTGGTAGAAAATATGCTGACAGGATAGCAAATGAACAGAGAGGCTGTACAAGTCCTGATTTCAAGCAGCAGCTTACAGAAATTTTTTTAAATCCCACAAAGCACAGTCTTTATTTCTGGTTTCCAACAATTTCTACCACAATTGCTGTCCCCTCATGAAACAATGAGTACGACAGCAGGGTCACTTTGCCAAATGGAATGTTTTGGGGCACTTGTCAGAGGTTTTGCAGAGCTGATGCACTGCAGCCCATTAATGTCCTCACCTTCACGGGCAGGGAGAGCCTTGAAGGCAGCAGAGCCAATACAGAGATAAGAGAGCCCTGGGGGTTAGCACAGGGTATAGATCTCTGTTCCAATCCCAAATCTGCCACTGCCTTGCTGCAAGGCTGCAGACAAGACCCTTCAAGGTTTTCCCCCTTATTATGAAAGAATAAGAGCACAGGTACCCTTTTCAAACTATGTTTTGGATTCTGCATCTATAAAAGTTGAACACTTACTTAAAGGAAGAAGCACTTTGCATGCACTGGAGAACCTCCTACTCCTTAAGCAGCAGAAGTAAAAAGGGACAGAGAAACTCCTTTCTGTGATTTTTCTGTTGCACCTCAATGTACTTTTCCTACTGCTACTTTGGAAATGAATGCAGCACACAGCCAGAGAAACACAGCAACAAGGCTCTGAGGTCTTAAGGAACAGATATGTTGTTTTTTTACCAAGCCTTACGGATTAACCTGGAATTTAACTTGGCTCTTCAGGCACCATGCTGGGATCATCATTTGCCTCTCAGAGGGAGCCGACCATAATGTGGAGAGTTATCTTTTCAAGAACCACTGTCTGATCTCCCTCTTGGACTTAGACAGCTGTCAGGAGAGGAGTACATTAAAACCCACAGCGAACAGCCCAGCACTCCCTACAGTGCCACAAGCCTGAAATCACTATCGAATGTTTATTCCCCTCAGGTGAAAGCACAACAGTGGACATTCAAAAACATGCAGTATGATCCTCGTTAAGAAATGAAGTTGCTCTAGAAATACTGAATCTAAATCATATTCAGATTAATTTCCACTTCAAAATGTTTTATATCATCAACTTCAAAATGTTTTACGTCATCACTGTTGAAGGATCAGTAGCAGACTCTCCTTTAACATTTGTGTGCCTTAGCTTGGAGTTCACATTTCTAAAGTTGACTTTTGCATGAAGAATTTAAGACAGTGACTGAAAGAGAACATCACATTTGAAGACCTGAAATTTCTTTTGCCATTTCTAAAGTTGTGATACTAGCCAATAGTCTCCTCTGTACCTCTTCCTGCCCAGCTGAGTGGCAAACTTCTTGGAAAGAAATTTATCTTTGTTGGTATCAATTGCCAAGATTCAAGCATCCTACACATTGTCTCTACTTTGTGAAGACAGTACTTTGGATATATCCCAGCTAAAGAAACATGGGATGCCACAGGAGCAACACTTACAGACTACACAATGAGAACAAGTATTAGAAAACTATTCTTAACAAGACTCTTAACTTCTAAACAGATAGAGTTTTATGTGCAGTATTTGCACATGTTTCTGCACAGCATTACTCCATGCCAGCAGACAGAAAATGTGGCACAGAAAGCCCAGTGCAGTATTCATCAAAAATCAGTGAGACCTGGATCAGCCCCTTAAAATCTGGGGGTGGTTTATTAATTTTTAAGGAAATACAATGGTGAGAAGTACAGGTGGAGAGATGGGGCTGGCAGGAGGAGGAGAAATCTTTCAGCTTGCCAACACTATAAATCCAGCATATTTTCCCCCAACTAAATATGTAAGCAAATGACCATTTTAGGACTGCTGTGAGCCAGTCCAGAAGGAATCATTTTTAAGAAAGTTGTTAGTGAACGGAAACAGGTGGCTATAATTTGAGTTAAACTGCAACCTTAACTGTAGTGTTTGCTATCATGAACACTATAACAACAGATGTACAGTTGCACCTTGGGATGAATTCATTATGGCCTGAGAAACATAATCATGCCATTCAGACCATATTTTGTCCATATGCTCATGTGGTTTACACCCCTGGTTTATTGGCATTGTACTTGGTTATATAGCAGGAGATTCCCAGGATCATAATTTGCACTTATTGTTACCATTCAGGAGAATCCCTTTGTAGCACTGGATTCCTGTTAAGGCAAAGATTCCCTTTTGGAGCAGGGAAGAAAGGCCTGGGACACACTCTGTGAACACTGTGGAAACTTGACATCACCTGGGAAGATTTTCAAACAAAAAGTATTGCATACTTCAAAGAAACAGAAAAAAAATGACCCAAGAATATAGGGGGCTACTTTTCAGGATATTTTACAGTTATAAAAATGTAGATTATATTGCTATCTTACCCTGTAATTTATGGGATGAATATTTTAATTCACTGAATGTCATGACTTATCTTTTATTCATATAGTTACTATTCCATTACCAGAGAGGGAGGTTTGTCAAAGGTTAATTATTTTAAATTGCTCAGGCAAATTTATTTTGATTTGTACAATTTTTTTTTTTTGAATAATCAAAGGGCTATATAATTATATTGCCTTACGAGGATTCATTTTTTAAAAAATATTCTCCTTACTGATACAGTCAAACAAATGCTTTCATAAGGACCAAAAATGGATTCTTTCAATACTAAATGTAAAGAAGCTACAAAAAATCTGGCAATGATTCACACTCTCCGTTCAGTTTTACTGAAAAAAAAACCCAAAAACAAACAAACAAAAAAATCCACCCAACACTCAGGCTATGGAATTATCTTTCCCTCCAGCAATCTATTTACAAATAAAGAGCATCTTGCCACAATCTCAAGACCTGTGTCCCAGGGGCAAGGATCATTCATTTTAATTGCTTCCAAAGCACCTATCACAACAGGTTCTTGAATTGTGCTTGAGCCACAATGAAAAATAAGTAGTACCATGCTACTGAAGTATTTATTGCTCAGAATTTGCCTACTGCTTTGCACCTTTTGGTTCCTAGAGATGATTGGTCATTATCAATACAGGCAACTTCAAGCACCTAACAAAAGAGTGCAGGTTCTGGAAACCATCAGCAGATCCACACAGAAATGAAGTGCTCTGAACACACAGCCAAACCCAATGCTGTGTAGCAGGAACACCTCCCCTCCACACTGACCCACAAGAAAAGCCCTTAGAAGCTCAAAAAATGTTTCCAGTAGGAGGCTCTGGCATGGCATAACAAAACCAGGATGCCAAAACCCAGGAAAGCATTCTAAAGACAAAACTAATCTTCTGTCCTTTTGGAGAAGAAAAAAGAGAAACCACTAAGAAAACCACAAACACAAAAAACCCAAAAAACCCAACTAGCCAAAGAAAAAACAAAAAAAAAAAAACCCCTCCACAGCCAATTTCTGTATCTGTTTCCCTGTAAGCAAAGTGGGGATAATGGTACTTGCTCTGTAGGAGTGCTGCAAGTTTAAATCGATGCACAATCAAGGGTTGCAAAAGTCTTAAAAGGAACATGCAATGCAGTTGCTCAGCACCATACTAAAAAATAATTACTATTCTTATTACTAACTTGTGATGAGCCTGCTGGAGCTGTAGCAAAAGAGAAGATGGTCCTTGAGGTACAAGGGATCTTCATCTGGACCATTTTCTGCACTTTATGTTGGCATCTACCTCTAGTCAAGACTGCTGTTGAGACAGAAATGCTTTTTGGGAGGGCAGAGTGCCATAGCAAGGGAGATAAAGCTACTATGTCAGCATAGCTGTGGGTTGGAAGTCATGCTACACAACAGGCCAGGAGCAAAGTATGAAGTACACTGTGGATCAGACTCTCCTAGGAAGTGCTTAATTTTCAGCACCTCTCGTAGCAAGGAGGCTGCAGCAAGCAGTCAGTACCCCTAAGGGCAGATTCAGACCCTGTACTACTGGGTAGTGCTGGATGAGATGGAACCAGAGTGCTGCAACACCCCTGCTGGGTTCCATTTAGCCCAGCCAGGCGGCACAGGGTGCAACAGCAGCTAATTTATGCCATGCTGTAAGCAACAGGGCATGCATGGAGGGGTGGCAATTTGGGGAAACAGGGAAGGAACAAGATCCTGCCACCTGCCTTGCCTTTACCACAGCTGCACTATGCTCCTGGAGATCTGTAGCTCCCCCATCTGTGAGGCTCCCCATGGAGGAAGCACACAAGTTGTGGGTCTCGGCCACACCATCAGGACTTCAAAGCCAGCTTTCCCTGGCTCCCTCCCAACTCACCACCACCTCCCTCTCTCACTACAAGCAAGGCTGCATTTGCATTCTGCCTGTCCTCAGACAATATTGGGCCTTATGGGCCCTCTGCCAACATCTGCTGTTGCTTTAGCCAGAGAAGACAACAGCCTAAAATCTACCTCGAGTTACCTTGAAGTCTGGTAGGTAAGACTATAAAGCAGTGTCCTGTTGTTCTTACACTCCCCCAACCCTTCATGTTTTCATAAAGCTCTTGGACAATAGTGGGGGTGAGGGGGAAAAAGAAAGAAAAACTCCAGGGAAACAGCTGATTAGATTCTGGCAAGGCGGACCAAACATCTGCTTCAAACAAAAGACATCTGCATATTTCACATTTATTTTTCATAATTTACAGAAGCAACCTGCCAAAATTTAGCAAGGGAGAATAAACTAGCACATAATTAGGTAAAGTTTGCTTGCTTTAGAAGTTATTAGCATGAAGCCCAGTAGCTCACCTGGGAGGACATCAAGGAATGTAGATCACTACAGTTTGATTTTGTAAATTCAATTTTCGATCTGGCATGCCAAACCAAAAAACAACGTTGCTGTGCCAATTAACACAAGCCAGCAAACGTCCTCACGTCCCCATGTCATACACTGTACAGCTGTCTCAAAGGCACTGATAATACTTTTTATTAAATAAGGATCGATTAGACAGACATCTTTTACTCCAGTTTACATGGTACAGCAGGCTACGGGTTGGGAAGCAGACCTCTTTTTAAGAATTAGGGGGTACACTCTGTGCTGTGTGTACAGATGGTACAATAAGTGCTAGGGAAGTGCGCATGAGATTTTTCAAGGCAGCCAAAGAGTCCTTGTAAAAAACACAAGAAAAAGATCCAGGACTGTATTTGCCCTCAGTGAGCCACAGTCCCTCAATTTAATTTGTCATCCACTGGGTTACTTGTATGTTTGATAGCTAATATGCTTTAAATTTTAATAGAGTTGAGGGTAATAGCATGGAACCCCGAGGTTTTGAAATTTAGCTTTGAAATCAATAGGTGTTTCACTAAATACACTTACTAAGTCTGTATTTGGCCTGTGAGGGCAATAAATAGAAACAGGCAGAACTTCAGGGTGGGAAAAACTGCCTTTCTTGAAAATGAGAGTAGAAAAATGCCTGTTAACTCTGACATAGTCACGGTTGTGCCCCGAGTTGGAACTGGAGTTGAAGAAATAGAAAAGGACTTTCTTACAAACCCAAAATTAAAGCCAGGTTCATAAAAGCATCTGCAAATCTTCTAGATGAACCAAGGTGGAGGTTTGCCCTTCTCTCTCTGAGGAAGGATTTATTGTTTCAGACAGAAACCATGGGAAACTCACTCACGTGGACTAAGTAATTCTTCTCCACATTTCAGATTTATTTAAACTTGAATCTCTGAGCAAAACTGAGTGAAAACTTAACTGCCAAAATACTCTGCCAACCCCAAAGGAAATTGCCAAATACAGCACAGCTCCAAAAGAAATTTCAAGCCCCTTAATCTGGGCTTTATGGCTTGTACCTCTCCATAGCAAGATGGGTCTGAGACTCAATGTGAACACTACAAACTTTGTGGGAGGGGGGGAACATATGGAAGGAGTGAAATTACACCACCTAGATCTGAGAGGGTTTAATTCTAAGGTTTTGCACCTGAAGGATTTGGGCAAGTGAGGTCACAGAAAGACTAGAGTAGAAGCTTCTTTTCATGCCAGATTGAACCACAGCTACCTAATCAAGGATTCAGAGCTCTGAATCATGCCCATCACTATCTTAAAGCACTTTTTCTCCATGCAGACTTATTTTAATGGAGTCACAGAATCAAACCCACCTAATTTCACTATATAAATTACAACCTGTAACATTAAGTCATTCAGACACAGCATTTGGGTTCATACTAAAGCTGACTATTGCAGAATTATAATAGCCATCTTGTATGCTCATCTTTCCTCTCCCTTCCCACCAACATCTTCCATAATTCCCTACCAACATATCATAATTTTCTTTACAAGTGAGGCATATAGTAACAACATGAACATCCCTAACTTGGCTCTTGGCAGAGGCAGGGATCCTACTGCAGTGCCAGCTGAAGCTATGACCCTATTCATCTAAAAAAACTAAAATTAAGAATAGTACAGTGGATCTGACTAAAAGCCTGTGTTGACCTATGTTTAGTCCAGGAGGCTCTAATTAGATATGTAAATATTCACTCATTTTGAACATGCACTTAGTTTCTGTTTGAAGAAATTCCTAATCTTGTTTAGTTGAGTGACCATTACCACAGTGTAATGGTTCTGGGCTTATCAAAGGATTCCTGCAAAACCAAACTGCTTCTTCCTAAGCTCCTCTTTTTAATGCAAGATTTTTAAACAAAATATAACTTCAAGCAGCTAGAAGCAATTCACTAAGGGTATCAAACTGGTACTCAAAATCTTGAGACTTTTCATTTTGCAGTGAGAACACAGACCAAATGTTGATCTGTCAGCCAGCCAGTAACCAAGCTTACTTCTAAATATTTTAGATCCCCAAAGTTTCACATTAGAAGCCTTACCCAGATGTAGCCATTCTGAACAAGGCCCACCTAACTAGAAACAAAGTTGATCAGTTATATGATGAACTCCTGGTGTTTGTTCAAACTGGACAGGATATTCTACATTCCTGTCTGTGGGAAAGCACTTGCTTAACACACAGGTGGGTCTTTTGTCCTCTGCAGAACCAGGATTTAGTTACACTGCTGAAATCACCACTTTGCTCAAAGCGTGAAGATTTTTATGGCATGGTCACTAGAAAGTGTACTGTGGACAACTACTGGCCTTCTATAGACTCCTGATTTCTTAATAAACCCTTCTCCCAGACCCTACTGTTGATACTACCTTTTTGCCTTCTCCTTACTGCATCTCTGTCAGGATTACAACCTGCTGAAATGCCAACAGGTAGAAATATTTTTACCACTACTCTGGACAGAATACAAGATAAGCAGCAACAGGTAAGAACAGTAGTAAGCAGACAGTATCAAGCAGTAGTAAATGCACTCATGAACATAAAATGTATCTGGGGCAGTGCTAATTATAGCTTGCAGTATCTTTAAAGAGAGAAACAGTGCTTACATGGGTCAATTTCTCAACGTTATGTTTGATCTCACATATGTAGTTTCATACTCCTGCTTTGTCATTATTCAACTTGCTCATTCCTTTTAAACATATATAGTAATTTATCATATGTATTTTGGCATAAAGATTTAATTAAACATATATTAATACAGTCTAATGACCAAAATTCTCCCCTGCCTAAGCTGAAAAGGAGGCATTGAACATAAATTTGTACAGTAAATAAACAAAACAGAGACCACCTTGTAAAGCAGGAAGAAAAACATGGACTACATGGCCAATCTATTTCAAGAATGTTACAAATGGGAAACATTTACTATTTTAAAAGCATTAATCATATACTCACTCCACTTATTTATTTGTGTTCTTCATGTAAATATTTCTTGAAAGTGTGTAGACTCTTTAGTATTATAAACAAAAAGTGAAGTCACATTTGGTATTTCACCTGTTTACACTGTAATTACTCAACTTTGCTGAAAGCTGATGAATTAGAAATCTTGCATTTCTTGCTCTGTCCTTGTGGATATTCACCATAGGTTTCCTCACATTTACAGAACACAAGACAATTGGAGTACACAAGTACAATTTACAAAAGTAAATACTATACAGCTAGGTAACAAAATACTTGACAAACTAATAAGATTTGATCAGATTTGACCACATAAACCCTCAATCTTGTGTCACCCTTCTATGTTTTGTTTGTCTTGGAAAATTATGGCTATGTACAAGGTCAGAGAAGAGCTCCCATTGCTCAGCACAAGGTTAGAAAGAAATAGAGTAAGTTTTGCAGTCCTTTGGTTAGATGCCTTTCTCTGAAAGGTGACTTCCTTCGTGGCCTGCACTAGGTGGTCCTGCTCTGGCAGGGGGGGTTGGACTATCTCTCAAGGTCCCTTCTAACTCTTAACACTAATTTCTGATTTCAGCACTACTTTTTCGTGAGGTATGTTGCACAGCCCAGCTGGTTTTCCTTAGTTTCATGAAGAAACAGTTGAATTTTTTTTTTCCATCTTCATAAGACTGGACAAGTCCTAACACAAGCAGACACCCTTGGATGGTAGCTAGAAAACACCTCTTGCATTCTCTGCCTCTTGACTCTTAATTCTCTCACACTGTACCTAGACTAAGACCAATGTCTATCCACTGGCCTTTCTCTTCATCCACTCCAGAAAAGCATGGCCTAGAAAGAAATCTCCACTGTATTTTGCTTGGAGTGCATGGGATAAGGATTCTCAACTGTGAGAGGAAAGAGTTGCCATCAGTGCACCATGCTTCCACATTACAGATCTTTCAGTGATGTCACATCTCTGTACTTGTCCAAGTACTTTTTTATTCTGCACTTGAAAGCAGATTAATATTCACAGCACCTCCACAGTCTTAAAAAGAAAGCCTTACACAATTCCAGCATTGTTTAGTTTGTCCCCTCAATGGAATTTCAAGCAAAGCAAAGGCCAGTTTTCAACTCATGGAAAAAGAAAATGAAGCAATGTATATCTGCAGCATGCTCAGAGTGCCCTTTTTAGTTCTCCTCAGCACCACAAAGGCAGGCGAGTACCTGGTCATCCTAGAGTTTTTCTCACTTGAAGGCAACAACAAAAAGGGACAAAGCATAGCAGTTATGTTTGTATATTATTCCTGGAAACATTTGAGCATCAGCAAAGGTAGGTGTGACTGAAGCAAACACACTGAAAAGTATAGTAGTTACATCCTTGAGATCTTGTATCCTGAACAATTTGGGACTTTGGGATTAGGCAGAGTACCTGGGTTGATACACAAATGGGCACCAAACTTGGTAGGAAAGTATATAGTAATATATACAAGCTCCTCTGACCACACAGAATGCAACAACATACTTAACTAAGTTCAAATGCTTGCATAACTTTTAAAGATCTAAAGCACCCCATCATCTTGTATAACAGTACTTATTCTTTGCTTCTCCATTGCATCCACAGGGCTATTGCCAGACAAAGAATGTGTGTTGAAGACACAAAAAACAGCAAACCTACCTTTCTGGAGTTAGCACTGGTCATCTCAGAGCATGGTCCTGGGCTGTTGCCAGCAGCAACAATTGGAAAATTCAAGAAATGGAGTCAGGATGATTGCCATTTTCAAACTTCCCTCATGCAGTAAGGGTATTTAAGACCTAAAAGAGAGGAAACAAAAAATTCTATTAACAGCAAGATCCACGATTATTATTTTTTATGCTACATTAAGACCTGTCCTTTGCACTGTCTCTCTGAAAGCACTGGGCTAAATTGCCAAGACTACTGAACTGAAGACTACTGGTTTGCAGCATAGCAGCTGCCTCTGTTGAGGGGCTCTCCTCAACAGTCAACTCCAGCTCAAAAAGAAGATTCAAGTGCTGTGCTATGTACTTTGGGAAAGGCTTGGGTCCTTTAAAATTCTAACTTCTTCTGATTAGAAGATTGGAGTGTTAAATGCATCTACTTCTCACTCTAAAAACAGCAGCTCCAGGAGGAAAAGGCCTTCTCGTGTGTCAATCTGGTTCTGGTAAGGGTGTCATCTGTTCATAAATATTCCTTGGAGATCTGCTATGCAACCACTGATCTGAACTAAATCTGTTTGGACTACAGAATTTTCATCACAATATCACAAGCTGCTATTGCAAGATACCCAAGGCTGAAACAAAGAGCATTTATTATTCTATTGAAAAATCTCTTTTGGCTGAATTTGAATAAAAGCATCACATACTGATACTTCTATAAGATCATAAAGTCAGATGACAAACTGGTATAGTTATCATATTCATCAACACAAACAGTGCCCGGTCACTTCCTCCCTTTTGCTGAATTAGCCATGAAGGATTGTTTTCATGATAACAAGAACGTGTTAAAAACATGCATCTCAGTGGCAGTTCAGAATGGGAAACTCAGAGGCCCACATCAGAGGAGATGATGGTGGGGGTGAAAACAAAAAAAAAAAAAAAAAAAAGCACCTTGCTAGGAATGACTAAACAGAGGTGAAAAAAACCCCAAAATATAGCTGTGTGGTAGGGGAAAAAAGTAGATTAAAGACTAAAAAGCAGGAACAACTTTGACACTAAAAACATACTGCATTATTCAGACTTGTGGAAGAGTGTGTGAACAGAAGTGATGACAAAAGCTACAAAATTCAATATGATCACTTGAAGGGTGGGAGTTTTTGCAAGCAAACACACCACTTTACAGCAACAGTCTCAAAACATTTGAAATAAACATTGAAATCTTACACATCAAGTTACAACCTTGTTTATAGGCTTCACGTGGTCTTGTTTCCTTATATTCCTGAGAAGTCAGACAGCCACATTGTACACATGGCATTTTCAAGTAACAACAGCATTTTCAAAGGAGAAATCTGTTCAATAATTTGGTACTTTGGTCTCTATTTTGAGACAAAAGCATCTGTATTGGTCTCAGTTGGATTAAAAAAAAAAAAAAAAAAAAAAAAATCATACCTAGGGCTTTAAGGACAAGGCCATTAAAATAAGGAATGGCCTTTTATTTCTATTTTTAAATTATTACAGGTTGACTGATTTATCTTTATCAATTATTGTAAGTACCTGCTGTACAATGTAAATTCAGGACATACACATGCAAAAAGCTGTTCATTTTTTCCCAGGCATCCAAATAAGGTACAGTCAAAAATAAAAGAGCAAGTAAAGTAAGTTTTAGCAGTTAAAAGCTGAAATGCTTATTTCTGGGGAGGGTTTAGTTTCTTTTTAAAAAAACACAGCCAACAACTTCTCTGGGTTTCAAGCAACTACCCAAGTAAGCATATTACATCAACTACACTGAAGACCCTCTTGCTCTCAGTTACTCATCATCCCCAGACGTATGAATACCTTGGGGTGCAAAGGGAAAGGGATTATGAAGCAGCAGAAAAGGTCAAAGACACTCCCAGTCTTGGGTTTTCTCTGCTTTGGCTCCTTCACAGGCTGCTCCTACCATGAATGTATGCTAAAGCAGGGAGGAAAAGTACGTCCTCCATGGAAAGGGTCTAATGCAGCTTGCTCTTGCAAAAGGCCCTCCTAAAAGTCAACCCTGAAACACTCACATGCGTTTGCCCTCGCCCCTCGCCTCACCTCCCCCCCGCCCCTGCATCCCACAAAATTAAAAAACTTGGAGTTTGACCCAAAGCCTACTGAAAGGGCTCATCAGCTACAACAGGCTCCAGACCAATTTGAAAAAAAAAAAACAAAATGCTTTTATTCAGACAGAGCAGCATATTGATATTTTCCTACTTTTTTTTCAAGCCTCATTAAAGCCACAGGTGTGGGGAAAACTGTTACCAAGGCAGTAATACAAATATGAAAGACTGCTTCACCTATGGGCCTGGGATGGGATTTTTTGTTTGCTTTTTTAACCTAAATATTTGTTTTGGAATCATTAGAAATATAAAGACAGGAAAAGAAGGATTACCTCATTATTGTCATGAGCTCACTTTTTATCAGATCCACTTAGTCTTCTGCAAGGCCTAGGGGTACTCAGAAGACTGAAATACTTTAGTGAAGAATAAGTAGGTTAAAGAAAAAGCAAGCTATAAATGAATTCTGTAGTTTGTACCACTTCTCCCAAAGCTCATTTCATGTTTGAAGCTTCAAATGAAGCTGCCCTTCATTTGCAGCAGAAACCACTATAAAAGATTCAAACAGGAGTCTGTCAGATCCATCTTTGAGACATTGTTTTGCTCTGCAGCGGTTCTTTCAACCTTAAATTGCTGACTTCTTCCCCTGTAAAAATATCTTCCTGCAGCCTGTTACTGCCTTCTCAGTTTTTACCTGAATCTGGCCTAGCTGTGAAATACCAAACATGCTGTTGAAATGCTCTCAAAGAGCATTTGACCTCTTGCATCTTGTAGCTGCAAGAGGTACATGTTTCCAAAACCACAGAGGGGGTTTCTTGGGGAAAGACCGATGGGCACAAGGGCCACGGGGACCTTCTGAAATTCAGTTAATCTCCATATGGCTGTTTCTTACTGAACACCTATTGTCTGCTGAAACAGCCTTCTCCTTCTGACCCACAGATATTTTTTGTGATGTCTAGTGGGCAAACTTCCTCCATCCTCTTGGCCAAGACAAACTCATGCTCTGCACTAGAGGAGAACTACCCTTAGTTAGGAACAGCAGCCAGATACTCTGCTGTACAGCAGTGAAGGATTTCAGAAATAAGGGCTGAGAAGGTCAGAGAGTAAAGACATTGTTTCCCTTGCAGGTGATAGAAATAAAGTGCTTTCTGTAGCCTGGTTTAATTTCATGTCAGCCATGCAGGTATCTCAATAACAGAGGCCAAAAATAAATTTTCTAAGAGCACTGAGAAAAAGTCCATCAAGATTCATACAAAGACTGATTTCAGTAACCTTTGGATCAGGCCACTGGTAAATGCAACACTTAGAAAAAAAATAAAGACAAACTTGTAGACCTCAATATTTTGAGGTCTAAAGTCTTCCTTTGACTCTTTCAGAGATACAATCTTCTTCTTCAAGGGAAAAACAATCTTCAGACAGTACCATATTGTGGTATCACCAAGTGGTTCTACAATCACCTAAAACACTCCTGTACACCACAGGGAAAAGGAAATAAAGGTTCAATCTTCTACACAGCAAGCTGCTTAGAAGAGCAAGCAGAAAAAGTTATTTCACTGAAAGAAGGTTAGATTAAAACTATTACAACTTTAGCCATTCTCTGTCCTCCTCTACATGATTTTTGAGGTCCTTTCAACTAAGTTACCTTTCAATTAAGTGGGGTAATCCAAACATATAATGAAACAAATCGGTGCAGGTTGTCAGTTCTGATAATTTCTGGAAGACTTCTTTAACTTGCCTGGACACAAGAGTCCCCTTTACTCCCTCAAAGCCTTATGCTTTTGTTCTGTCTTAGAAGACATTTAAGTGTATTTACACTATTAGCACTTGAATGCTCAAGACTGACCAGAAAGGTTTGAAGATGATCATATATTCTAACTCGGCGTTTTATTTCTTCACTAATATTAAGTTGGTGCCCTAAATCCATTTAATTTTTCTTATACAGTGACTAGGGAGACTGTAGAGCTGTTTACAGATAGATTTGCAAGGTCCTTTTCTGCAATACATCTCTCATCACACAGCCTAGAGCAGTATTGCAGTGTCTTTTTTTGGGAAATGTACTGTAGTACTCCAGGACCAGACTTATACAGTTATTTTGACACCTAGATACTTCTGCAAAGACAGCCAAAAGAGGTTGATAACAAACAAAAATTAGTCTCAGCATTCATCTCAAAACAGTAGAACAGAATTTGCCAGCTCCTACTGGAACGAACTTCTATACTCAAAAGTTTTTTGCATTCTTTTAATCTCTAAGCAGTCTAATAGAAAACAGATCTTTTCAATAAAATCATCATTCTACTTCTGATTTTTATATAGTCTCACACATCCCTGAATGCATACCTGTATGTGAATATAATATAAGCTCAATCATGAAAAGCATACCTAAACATATACTTACTGATACTGGATTAGGGTAGGTGAAGCTTCATGAACATTTTTTATCCCATTAAAATCATTAAGGTTTTATTTCCTTCAGTAGAAGGGAGAACTCTCCCTTACAGCAGAGGTCTCTGAGCACAATTTTTCCCCACCCCCCTCTTCCACTAAGGAAATATTAATCTACTGGCATGCATCTACCTTGCCATTTATAACAAAAATGTAAACGGTTCAGGGCAATAGCAGGAATTTGTGTGTTCTGACAAAACCACTAATTTTCATTATGGAGGCAGTTTTGGCTCAAGTCTCTAACACAGCCTATTTTTTGGCACAAAGGATTTGCAACATTGTTGTGAAAACACAAACCTGAGATATCTGCCCAAGAATGGCCCAAGAAACATTTACCTTACCAGTAAAATGAAGGCCCACTCAACTATTTCCCCTAAAGGACAGGTATTCATCTAATCACATCTGGAATCCTTTCCAACTTGGTTCCTGCAACTAATGCTACTCTGTCATGACCAGATGGTTTAATCCTAGTTATTAAACTGCTTATTCTAGTTAATAATAAAAAAAAATGTGGAAAAATGACTGCCTGTCAGTGTACCAACCTCAAAGCAAACACTGAGAAGTGGTTTCCCCTGCTTTCTCTAAGCAAACCAGGAACACCGTTTGGAATTCAGAGCTTCAAAGAAAAGCTGCCAGATCTAATGAAAATACTGGCAAATTTACCAGGGTGAGGTTTTTTAAATCCCTAGAAAACAACAACAAAAAAATTCAGTATCAAACCCCAGCCTTTGCAAATGTAGTTTTCCCTACTACACGCCAAGTTCTTTTCCAGGGTCTCAATGGACAAAATGTAGCACATATACGTAACACAATGTATATGTTACATACAACCTAATATATGTAAAACAAAATATAACACAATGTCTGAGCCAGCTGTGATATGCTTCCACTCAAAATGTTTTAAACAAAAACCAACTTTAACAGATGCATCAAGTTCTTCATGATTTTACAGGAAAAAAACCCACCAGAATTCCAAGCCTTCATTTTCCAATGCTTCATTAAAACCAAATATTTTTAGATCCAAGTGATAAAGCTTTGCCAGAAGCCTCTGCTGACTAATAAGACTTTTTCTGTTGAGAACACAATATTGATGTAAAAATTGCCAACTAGATTTAAAAAAAAATATATATTTACATAGCTATAAATAAAACAGACATACCACATAGACAACACACCACATGTGAAAACAAACTGAACTCAGTATAGCAAGAGGTTTCCATTTCCATCAGAGCAAACTTAAGCTTTGTCCACACATTCCACAGCATGAGACTAGATGGATTTTTCAAAATCCAGGACACAGCCCAGGAGTAACTCATAGCACTATTCATTCCCCACTGAGAAATATGCACATGTGCTACCTTGTTCACACAAGAAAATACCTTCAAATTAATTATTTCAACTTAAGTCTGAAATGTTAATCACATAGTTCCAACTTTCACTTTCTGGCCCAACGTAAAATTCTCATTTCAGACTTCAAGGGGGAGGCCATCCCATTCACTATCCAGTTTCAAAAGCATTTTTGGCAGGTCATTCTTCTAATTCCTCCATCACAAACAGAAAAGACTGAGGAACTTTTTAGGAGGAAGAAAACTAGTGCTTGGAAGCTCCACTCCAGACGTTTTGACAACAATTCAGGTCTCAATTCCCTCATCACTCAACTCCCTGCCACTTTAGGTACAAGATGCAGAAACTACCAAGTCTGAGCCAGGGGAAAAAAAAAAAGCAAAAAAAAAAAAGCGCATATTTTTTCTCAGCAAAAAATAGCTAACTTTTCACCTGTTCACTATTATTGTTAATGGAGGGAGAATACAAACTATCTAGAATACAATCTATTCTTTCTGCTGTAAAGGTTTTGTTTCTAAATTCTAGACAAGAAGTATACCTTAGAGCTTTTGTTTTATTAACTCTAAAGTAGTGCTGGATTTTAACTGACAATAACTGCTGTCACGAAGACTGTAAGAGGTTATCTATTGATAGTCAAGACTCTTTCCCTCCCCTTCAGATAAACAGCACATCTCCCACACTGAAACACCTCTCCAAGGCCAGGAGTCTCCTCCTAGAAAAGAGGAAGTAACACATTTTTGGCTATTTCCCTCAGCAAAGCAAGTGAAATCCCACAAGAAGGGAGCATCCTTGCTCCTATTGTGGCAGCATTGCTGGCTACTCCTTTTGGCCCCAAGTCACTCAGCACAGAGGCCTCTGCAACACCACAAGTCCTAAGTGCAACACCTCATCAGTGCTGCTGCTGTTAAAAGGACTGAGGAAAGTGAACAGCAGTAACAGGATTTGATGGGTTTGATTCTCAGTTAAAGGCTGGGAGGATACCAAGGATCAGTCACAGCTGAGGCTTCCCATACATGAGGGGCAACCCTCTTTCTGCCATCATTTCTGGTCCCCACCTTCATCTCAGTCAGAGGGCTCGGATTGCCTTGGCTACATTTGTTTTGCTGAAGTAGTTTCCTGCCATTTTAGCACAAGCACCAGAGCTGAAGCAAGAGAAACAGGAAGAACACAAGGCTAGGAAGTATCAGCAGGCTATTAGATCAGCTCATCCATCTTGCAGTACCTCATCTGTAACTTCCTAAATTAGAAATAAAGTCTCCTTAGTCCCATACATAATCAAGAGAAAGACTCAGACAGAGTGTGACTCTAAATGCCTAGGGTTAGTCCTTTCACAGGAGGTTTCATAGTAGAAGCTTCAGCCTTCCCCACAAGAAGTCTGCAGAGATTAACCTCTAAATTTAGGAGTGTAGATCAAGACAGAATGATTAGTCCCCAAAGAAAACAATTCTTGAGCTGAATCATCCACTGCTACTGAGATTTACCTAAAGCAGGCAAAATTAAATCGATGCCTAAAAAAAAAACAAAACACATTAGGGAACCTCAGGGCAAGAATGACAAAGGCATCCATAAGCTTCACACAGGGTAGTGACATCCTGGCAGCCATCTGGCAGGAGAGGACTCAAGTCCCTCAGACCTGCTAATACCTATTTCCAGCAGCATTTACTAACAGAGGCAGCCACTGCTCATTCAGCCTGTGAGGCTCCATGGATCATCTCATTTCCAATGGGGCCAGGAAGCAAGAATTTGAATTCAAAATGCATTTTCAGGTAACACATCAGATTGCCTGATGTTAAAATAACTCACAAAAGGGAAAGGCATGGATTAGTCTGAGATGCATGCAGACACAGCTGCCAAGCTTCTGCATTTCAGCTAGATTAATTCTCTTTTTTTGTTTGTTTGGTTGGTTTTTTGGGGGTTTTTTTGTTTGTTTGTTTCTTTGTTTTTGTTTTTTTTTTTGTTGCTGTTAATAACAAACATGAAGAGCAAGTCATTTGACCACCTCTGAAGGATGCAGCACTGGATCCAAGGAATTCCACATATTAGTAAGATGGATATTAATGTTTTGGCGTTTGGTTTTTTTTCCTCCCTGTGCTCAACTTAGAAGTGTGTGTGTGCAGGTCACAGCAAAATAGCCGGGTCTGAAAACACCATATTAAAGCTAAATGCAACATCAGAAGTCCTCTATCTCAGTCCAAGTCTCAGCTATTTGAGTCAATGGGAAGAGTCCTGCTGGGGTCAGTGATCTGTGCTAATAACTCTCAGCTCTTTTTGGCAATCGTCACCCAAGCACACTACTCAAATCAGAAGAGGACCAAATGCTGCCACACAGTCCAAGCCACATTTTGAAAAAAAGCACCCACCAGCAAAAATTGCATTTTATTTACTCTTCTGGGAAGAAACACTAAGAGTTAGGGATTGGTGGAAATGCAAGCCTGGGGTGAGCATGTCATGAATGGCTAAGCTTTTGCTGAGCAATACTGACATCACACAAAATGACTTGCTATAAAAACCTTCACACTACATCATCCTACTGTTTCAAAAACAGCAGCAGCTATTTGACAGATGCTCAGAGGTACAGAATTTCAGAAGTAGACCTAAAAAAGGCAGATTAATGAGCAGACGATGGTGAGGTAGTAAAGCCGCACAATAAATGAAACTTAGCAGATGGTTCTGCAACTATAAAAATCTCCAGATTCCTAGATTAGACAGACTGAAAGGACACTTTTTAAATTTTCTTGAAGTATTTCTGCTCTTTCCTTATGACTTTGGCAATATTGCTGCTATCTTCTTTTTAAATAGCACAACTTTCCAGGTTCATTTTTCCTTCTGTTTAAGGACCTAATCAGACAAACTTTCTACTCTACCAACAAGAAGGAAAACATTAGGGCACACATTAGGAGCTGTGTATGTCGGCTCCCTACAAACATTAGGATTTTGGTTAGGGACAGAATCCCAAACACTCCCAGCACGCTATCAGTTGCTATTGTCACCATCCTGCTTCTGAGTGTTTGAGAAGTAAGCAAGACAGCTTTGCTCATTAGAGCTGTTAGATAAAAAACTCTGACGAGGCAGTGACAGCACAGACCTGAGGATGG
Source organism: Heliangelus exortis (assembly GCF_036169615.1). Lineage (NCBI taxonomy): Eukaryota > Metazoa > Chordata > Aves > Apodiformes > Trochilidae > Heliangelus > Heliangelus exortis. The sequence goes on from NC_092424.1 coordinate 36,790,310, forward strand.
GCAATGGGAAACCACCGGTGCCCTCTGCCCAGGGAGCCAGCAGAGCCATATGCATCCCCGGGTGCTCATGTGCAGCCATCTGGGGAGGAAGGAAATTTGTGCCTCCCACCACAGCACCTTCTGTCGGCTGCACCGAGATGAACAGGAGTCAGAAAACAGGAATTCTGGCTCTGGATTATCTTTGACTCACCAACTCCAAACTTAAAACGAGTCATTCTGACAGTGATGCTCTTGTATATTTCCACTTTCATACATAAGATTCTGGATTTCCCCTCTTTCTTTCTGCATCCCCCTCCAGGACATTCCTCCCTTAAATTTTATTTACTTGCGTGTTTTTAGGGGACTATTTTTTTCTTAAAACCATATTCCAAAGTTGAGACCAACATTTTACAATAATATTTTACACCAGACAATTCCAATATTGATTTAACACTGCATTCCTGAAATCTAATTCTTAATAGCAGAGTTACTACTATGCTAAAGTAAATGCTTGAGACAATTTGACCCACAATGCCAATACCACAGTAAATAGAACTCTAGCTAATTCCACAGGAAGAGCTATTAAGGAATATAGAAGTTTCAGATGTTCTGCAATTTCACTCTGTGTCAGTAGCACATACATTAGGAACTCAACTATCAAAATCTAAATTTTCTGAAAACACCCCATCATCTGAAAGACAGTCATGTCCCCTGACATCTATTAATTGCACTGAAAATTTCCTCATTATTCAAAATGTCGATTATATGAACTTATTCAATGTCTCCCCTGACATTTGGATAATCGAGGTTGTATTGCGGATGGGCCATTCTTGCAAACCTTTGAAGACAATTGACAGCCCTCAGGAGTAAAGGCTTGCAAGATCAAGCTGTATAACTCATTTGAACAACATCCATCAAAAATAACTTCAAAATAATTTTTTATATATGACCAAGTGTTAGTATCAATAAATGGACATCCTGGTAATAACGCCTGAGTGTATAGCATAGGTCTTTGCTAATATAACATTACTAATACTTTATATTGATCAGCCAGCCACTCTGAAGCCTCTTAAGCAACTTTTTTTTTCAAGAATGGTAATATGAGTTTCACAAAAGGCCACCCTGCACTGTTCCTTAGTTTTCTACTTCTATTCCCCTTTAATTTTGGCGGGTTTTTTTTGGGTTTTTGTTTTGCTTTGGGGTTTTTTGAATGAGTTACTAAGTCTATGGAGAGAAGATGATGCTTTCACTTGTAGCCTATAATTCCTCTAGGTTTGGGTCTATCCCCCTTGGGCCTCATGTCACATATGAGCCCAGCAGAAGTTTCTTGAGGAAGTTAAGTGGACACCAGAGGTCATAAAAACAACCCAAAAACCCCTAATATTTACACTGAATATAGGACACAGACCTACAGGTATTGCATCAGGCACATAAATAAATACAAAAAATAGCACTCTTTGCTGACAAAGAAATATATGAATATTAGGGACAGAGACATTTTATTTCTTCTCTTGGATTTTTTTACCACATGTGTGTTGCATATTAGATTTGGCTAGAAAATGTCAACAGGCCCATACAGCTAAATTACATCACTGTGTGACCTACAAAAACCATGCTAAAGTATGCGGAAAAGTAAGCAGAATTTAGGTTCATCTTAAACCAATATTAGAAGTCCTCAAACACTGTTATTTTCTATCCTTTGCAAACCCATAAAATATACAAAATGCATGTTTTCAGCTTAATATTATTATTATTTGCTAAATGCACATTACTGTTGATGCACATCTAGGGATAAGTCAAAACCACAGCACTCTGACACAATAATTTATTCCAGCAGCAAAGAAAAAAAGAAAAAAATTGCACTCTGTTCTCTAAGCATTATACATTTTGCTTTAGGGCATAAGCCATACATTCAGCTCCCCAGCAGGAGGCTGTGCAGTAGCTATACTCCAGAGAATTAACTAGGAGTATTCTGGCCTCAGCTATGGGTATTCAAATTCCACGCTGGAGGTGGGGGGAGAGAAGCTAGGGGGACAGGGGGAAGAAATCAAGATTCAAAACCAAAATACTTCACTGACTGGGAGGTATTTAGAGCCTCCAGTCCTATGCGTCCTCAGGTAACTTCATCCCTAAGGTACCTCTCTTTATTATAATAAGGGGAGAAATCCCACCACACAGAGACTGATCATCTATCAACACACAAGACATCAATGTCCTCCATTCACCCTTCCAGTGTGTCTTGGCCACAAGTGACTTGCACAGGCATAGGAAGAGGACTCCATGCAACTCCCCAGACAACACAGCCTGTCTCTACTAGGATAGCTCCACAATGAAAAGAAACCACTGTAGTTTTCCTAAATGCCACCCTGCACCACAGCTGGTCATGTGTGCCATGCTGGGTGTGTCATGTCCTGTCCCCATCCCCCCTCTATAAACTTTATTTAAAATTACTCTGTAACATAGGGAACAGCCTCTTTCCCCATATAACTGGGGAGAGCAGGCATTGTTTTGTTTTATAACAAGGTGTCATAAGGGAAATGAGAAATCCTATTCCTACTGCACTCTTTTCTGTGGAAAAAAAAAAACCCCAAACCATAATAACATTGTAGGGGTCAGACAAATACACCTGATTACTGCGGTGAGCATTAGCACCTTCTCAAGGTTCAGAACAAGCTCTCTACACCTGTACCTGCTTTGCTGTCTCCGTTAATCATTACCTCACTTTCTAACCCACAAGGAGCATCAGAGATGTGTACAGAAGTCTAATCTCTCATGTATCCTGACAGTGATACATTTAAATGCCCCTTGTCAGCATTAGAGAGAAGACAACACTCTCTTTGCACACTAGTAACAGGTGACTAATTCAGGCTACAATGCAAACTAAGTATTTAAATAGCCAGGAGTCAGTCAGACAGAAACATATATCAGGACAAAGATCAATCAGTACAAACCCTCAAAGCCTTGCTGAAAATGTAGCTATCAGCATCCTGCATTAAACTTGCTCCCTATCCGCAGCACCAAAATTTTCAGCTTGCACATTTATCCAAGACCAGATGAACTTGTAACTACCAGAAAGTCAATTTATAAATGAGGTAACATCTTCCTTTGGGAAGAACACTAGATTACTCCATTAAGATTATTGCAGCTGCATAACATTAATAAAGGCATATCACTTTGCTAATGGGACCATCACTTCCAAAAGATTCCTTCACTCTCATATAAACTTTATATCAATGCATATATCAATTGCTTAGTGGATCATACAGTGCCAGACATCTCACTGCAAAGCCTCTTTTGCCTCTGTATTTTGCATCCATACCCCTAATTGCGTTTTTACTTCTCCTCCCAATCTTAACTGCTACATGAACAGTACTTCCTGCTTAAGATGATTGAGTATTTAATATTTTGGGGAATTTATTAAACCAGCCTGATGCTGAATGAATTTCCCCAGGAAGAACTGAACTTTGTTGAATTTTCAGACAGACTGATTCCCACCATCCCCCAATCCTTCCCTCCCCCCTTCCCTCAATGCAATTTAGGTCACTTGAATACAGACGTCTCCAAATCATGGGTGCAACAAGGGCACTGCACGGAAGTGACCTACAAAGAGGTCTGCTGGGGACCGAGCTGAAAATCTGAGTCTTAAGGGACTGAAGGAAACATCATCTAATAAAAATCATCTTTTCTTCTGACTCCAAAATTATCACATTAAAAAAAGCCAAAGTGCACATCTCTCATCTGCCTGTGAAGCCATTTCTTTACTAATTTATGACTGCAGAATAGCAAGATGGTAAATAACATGTAACACTAACATACAGCCAAATAGGAAGGATTTTTCTCAGCCATGAAAAAGCAACAAGGAGGTCCAAACATACAGAAGGAGCCTAAGTTATCACCAATGTATTTTTCAGATGCAGTACCCTGTAATTCATTCCAGAAACATTCTCCTCCCATAAATTTCAGGTTTACACTCAGACCTCAGAGGAACCCAGAGTGAAGTAAGATTCATCCCATGAAATCTGCTGGAAGACTGAAGTTGCAGCACCAATTCCTACCACATATCCCTTAGGCACCACACTGAGCTACTAATCATTGCCCCTCACCTCTGTTCTTAGGCTTAATGCGTATTTCTGCAGAGATCAACAGCTGCACACAATCCTGATGAAAAAAAAATGTATGACTATGTGTTAATTATACACAACAGAGTAATTTTGAGACCTTTAAAAAAAAAAGAAAATAGATAGTAAGATACAGGATGTAGAAAGTACCCTCCAGTCACTGAAACGGTCCTCTAAATACCACACCTTGAATTGCAGAACTGAGGGAAGACAACATCCATCTTCAACAAGCAAGTTGGCAGCGCTAGTTTTGACCCTTTTCTCTCAAGGTCTATCCCAGGGTTAATAAATATTTGAAAAACCACAAAGGAGCAGAGGCCTCCTACACACTCACCTCCTGAAGGTGCTCTTTCCTCTCCTGCCCTTGGGATTTAAATAGACCTTGGGGTGGGATATGAAGATCAGCCACTGATCTAGGGCACCTGGTAATTCTTACCCAGGTTTTGTAGTTTAGGCTGATGGCCTGATTGGGTCCTGCAGCTCCACCCTCCAGATGAAGCAGCCCTACAGGTAGACCCTGAGAGATCTCCTGGCCAGCTGAAAGGACTTTTCTTGGGATGAATGGGAGGACCCCTCAAACAGGGCTACTCAGTTTTGCTCTTTTTGCATGGTGCAGATGGTGTGTCTACTTACAGGGGCAAAACACTGCTCTTCCACTTGTTCTGTGCTTGTGGCCTTAAGGTCAGCAGAATAGACTTGGGAGTTTTCAAGTGCTTAATCAGAAGAAACCAGCCCTGGTCCGATTTTGCTATGCATGATTTTCATAGGTCTTAACTATATTTATATGGCAAGTTGGATTCCTCTGGCTCAGCCTTACCTGCTAACCTGAGGTGCTTTTTTTCTAAAGCTCAAAGTTGTTGATGAGGAATGGACACCTGCAGAGTGTGGCTGACCATACCTGCTGGCAGAGCTGCCCTCAGAAGGAAGGGGGTTTTTTGATAATTGACAGAAGATGGCAAGAGCAAAGAGACTCCTGGCTTGAGCACCTCAGCTAAGTGCTTAATTTTAATGTGAGATAAAGCCAGCCCATTGCTGCAAGACACTATTTGGGAAGTTTGACTTACTCTCAAAAATTGGCAAGCAACTAGCCTCAGGCTGTGAAGCCCAGTAGAAAGCAGAACTCTTTTCACCAGAGTAACAAGCCCTACACCTCCATACTCTGCCAAAAGAAAACTCTGAAAATTTGTTTCTCCCCTTAAACAAGAGTGTTTTCCATTCAGTAGCTGTCAGCCCCTCTGGCTTTCTGATACAGTGATTATTTTTATTTCACTGTATTCAGGACTGAAGAGCTTGGTGAGCTAAAAACCTGCAGAACATTATGCAGTAATTACAGTATGTAAAATAATTTAAATAATTTCTACCGTATACATTTTCTTTAGCACCAGTGCTTCTGCCACAACCCTAGGGGCAGGAACCCAAAACATACGTACATAAAAAAGGTAACATCAAGTTTCCTCTTCATAGCTCTGATGTGGAATAACACAGGCAAATTAAGTCAATTGTCCTTAAAATGTCTTCTGTACATTTGGCTTATTTCCCCTTTATGTTTGAGAAGACCTCGGAGGCTCAGCTTCAGGGAATGAAGTAGAGTCAGAATTCTATTCATTTCCGTTAGCTGAATTTATGTTGTAGGCTTCTGCTGGGGAATGCCATAGTTTTTTGGGATCTCAGTTTCATGTGCAGGGGAAGTAGTCAAACTAGATCTCTTTCCTTTCTAGGAAACCATGTTTCTGTGGATGGCTATCACCCAAAATACCTGGCAGTGAACCCAGAGAACTAGGGAAATTGTGAGGTTAATTACAAATGGGGTGGTGATGATGTTTTCATCTTCCTCTTCATCAAAAGTGTTTTCTCTGGCAAGAAGTTCTGCACTGACAGTATATACTGGGAAGAAATCAATCCACAGCAGAGGAGCAAACCCAGACACAGGAGAATCCCACACTTTGCCACTTCATACACATGAGGCTGGAAGGTTTTTGCCTCAAGCTGAACGCAGAGCATCTAGAGAGACACTGTGCTGCTCTGGGAGACTTACCAAGAGAAACATCCCATAAAAGGATGTTGCTGAGGTGAGTAGGTGTTAGCCCAAGCCTTGTAAGTTAAAAGCAACATCTCATAATCTCTGCTAAATGTAATGGGTAGTCGAAGTAATGAAGCTAACCCAGGCGTAATGATTAATCTTAGTGTGAGTCGTGACCCTGGCAGCTGCATTCTGAACCAGCTGCAATCTATATAATGCATTCCCAGGAAGACCAGACAACAAGGAGTTGTATTAGCACACAGTGCAGATGGTATGAATGCGTGTACCAGCAGACTCAAGCCTAGCCAAGGAGAGCAAAGGTCTTCGTTTACTAATATTCTTAAAAGGATAGCAATTTCTCTAAGATATTTATTATGCTTATCATAATCAAAGAGCTTGATTTCTAGCATTAATCCTTTTACTGCCAACAAAAAATATTACCATGAAAAAAGGCTGCTAGAGTGGATGGAGGCTCTGAGCAATGCATAGGATTAGCCATCAGCCATACATTTATCCTCCTCCTCCCCCTACAGAGTGTCAGGGTCATGTAAAGTCAAACCACAAAATATAGGACAACATCAGTGGAAAGCAAAGCAAGCTTAGCTGCCCACAATGGAAACACAACATAGGGCCCCTTGCAAGGTAAACCCATCAAACCAGCATGACACTTAAGCTAAAACAACAAGAGGCTTGTTAAATCAACCAGGAGTATATGTGCCTTAACTCAGCCCTGTATTAAGTCATTCTGGAAATTTGAATAGGTTATTGCAGGAAGAAAAACCAGGGCAGACAGATTAGGAGCACTTGTGGGGTCCTTTGGGGAAAATACACAGGCCTGAAAGCATTTCATGGGTGGATTTCCACTCAGCAACGGCAGTGTCCCACCTAAAGATAGTAAACAGAAGTTTTTATCTAAATGGGAGCTATCTGGACTGACAAGCCTCATAATGTCTCCTGGAAAGTGCAGGAGAGGCAGAACCAGCTTCTTCAGCCTGGAAAAGATCCCCTTTCTGCTGGAGACCTCTGCCATGACTCAGCTCGCAACTTCTTCCATCAGTCCCAGTCTCTTCCTTTAACAGATCCACTGCTATAGGCTTGCACTGTCTACACCAGATCTTTCCCATCAGAGCTGCCAGTTCAAAACAAGAGCCTGGCAATAAGCTGGCTTTTTCAAAGTTTATCCTGTAGCTATTTTTGGTTATGTTCTGAATCATCTTTCAACAGCTACTGCTTATTGAGAAGAGGCATCTAGTATCCACGTGATAAGTTTTGCAGTGCTCAGTATCTGGAGTTTATGCTGCAAGAACAGTGAGATGGCTGATGGGACAAGGGATGTAAAGGTCTTAAGAACTTCAGTGGCAAAGTGGACAAAGAAGTAGAAGCAGTATTACAGCATTGTGGTATTCAGGCTGCTTGCTGGTACAGTGCAGAGCTGCAGTCTAACACGCTAGTACATGCCTGTCAACTGAAGAGAGGAGCAGGTTTAATTTTGGGTCTAATGGTTGCTGACAATGAGTTCCTTTTGATCCCATCTTTTGCTTCACTTTAAAATATAGTTTGAAGGGTACTTGACATACAGTTTCAAACTAAAACCCAATTCCGGATTTCTAATCTATTCTATCATTTCCTCCTAAGCTGCCTGTCACTGCAGCAGCTGAATACCAGCAGCTCTCATACTGAGAGATTCAGATCTACTTCTGACCTGCCCTTCTGTTCTGAATCTGCATGGCAAGTGAGCCCAACTGGGAATGGTGCCATAAAATTTCAATTGCTGAAGAGGCTTTTTTCTAAATTGAACTAGTTAGAACTAAGCTGATTCATAGCACCATGGTGCATTTTTTAAAAGTCCATTTCTATGGATCTAAGCTATTCTCCTGTTTCTTGAAAAACCCTTATCCAGTAAGGCCTGTCCTAATGCAGAGTAGCTCCTCAGTAACCCTGCAGTGAGCTGCTGTCAGTATAGGGTACCTAGATCATCTAGACAAAATGAAAGCATCTTCAAGAGTCATCAGAAGAGAGACTGGGGATACTGGTGTAGCAAAACTTGCATGAGAATACCAACAAAATGCCTTTATTCCTGCAAGCTGGTTTTGGCCCAGCTGAGGACAGTTCTTTTCCTGGGTTACGCAAAAGACTGTGCAGGTAATGAGCCTGATACTTTTCCACTTACTCATAGTAGGAGAAAAAACAGTAGTCAGTAATTGTGAAAAGAGATAAAGTAGGTTCTTTAAACTGAATATTCCTCACATAATTCTAGGCAATATCTTGGTGTCCCTCCATCCTTAGCCCTCTGCAAAACAAATACCAGTATTGCTTTATAATCCATATGCTCTTGGGTGCTTGCTGGGGGAATAACATTAATTCCTGTATTAGACAAATATCCTGACAGATATTTGCTGCACCCCATTGTACCTCAAGGAATGGCTATCCCAGCAACTTCTGGAACCAAATGTGGAGCTCAGAGCAAAAGGGCAGTGATCCACAATAGTGAGTACAGTCTGAGCCTCACTAGTTTAAATCTTTCACATCCCCAGAGTGTCTGGGGTGTAAATGGGTTGAGGGCTCACCAAGCTACAGATTCCCATCTGACAGCAAACTCTTCATTAAGAAACCTGGTCCCCTCCACACAGCAGATAGCCACAAACAGACAGGCTCTTTGCCTCCCAAGTCTCTTGTGGGTTTAATGACTTCAAAGTGCCCTCATCTTGGTTCTTGGTTCTGTGCTCCACCACAACAGAAACAACAAAGGTGGCTCCTAGAAGAGATGGCACAAATGACGACGCAGTATAAAGCAGCACACACCTAAATGAGCTCAGCGTTGTTCATTTGTAGTATGCTCACCTCCCCGCCCCCCATAACAGCAGATTATTATTCACCTACAGTAACATCTGTTCCTTTGCCACAGTCTCACCAGTGTCAGAGCTGTGCTGGAGCAACTCCTACATCCTCTTCCAGGAAAATCTCCAGTGAGGCACAGTATTATAATGCCCTGACCACTGAGAGTTGTATACACCAGATGGATACTACCAACCTGAGCACTTTAAGCACATACACCCTACAAATTAAAGCAATCAGTCAGCCTCAAAGAGGAGTAAGAAATATCAGCAGATTTTTTTTCTGCCAAAAATTCAGCTTCACAATAAAAGCTTCAATGCCACACCTTTCAAAATGCAAAGTTGTTTAGTTCTGTTAAGATCAGTAAGTCCCATTTCTGTTTTCTTACTTTGCTTTCACGGCATGCTAAACTACAACCACCAATATTATTTATATACTATTTTAAAATACCAAAGGCCTATCTTTAAATATTTTATTGAAACAAACTAATTGTATGATGCCCAACTGAATGCTCTTCTGAATTTATTTTATCCTTGAAATTACCTGTCACTCTCCCCCACTACCAAGGTGCAGAGTCTGCCACAGAAAAGCAGTGGTGTTTCCTGAGTACCTTTATGCAGTGTATATACAGACACCACTCTAACCTGGATAACTTGAATTACACTCTTCAGCATTTACCAGGGGTTAATGCAGCCTTAGTAAATTGAGCAGGTGTTAAGATCCTTCAGGAATTACTCCCTATCCCTTGAGAGATGCTGAATTGTCTGCCTGAAAGCCCTCAGCCACTGACATGTTCTCTGCTAGGGCAGAAGAGGGCAAGCTGGAAAGGGTAAGTGACACAAAGGCACAATTAATGTAGTTTTTATCCCAAGGGCTGGCCAAAAAAATGAGCTCTATAACAGCTAGAACCCTCCACAAATAAGAGAAATATACCCGCCTGTCTGCAGTTCAAGGTCTCATCTGATACAATTGAAGGTGGCACAAGTAATTTCATGGAGACCACAGCAATGCATGCCAAGTTTGTTTCACCATTATTTCACTCTTCCATCAGATCAGGGTGCCAAAGGTGAGAGAGCAGCAGTTTACCCAGTATGTCCCTCAGTTTCTTCCTTCCTGGCTTTTAGCATCCCATCTGACAGCAAGCTGCCAGAGTTTAAACAATCTCAGAGGCACTCACAAACCATATCCTTTTTTGTTGTTCATTTTACAAAATTAAAAACATTAAACATTAATGCCTCTTGAGTTTCCTCTCCCCCGCAACCCCTCCCACCTCCCAAAGTAAAATATGTTTCTGTGATTCCACATCAGAAGGAAACAATGCTCTGTTGTGCCCAATACTTCGCGGGTGTGGGTGTTTTCAGGAACCACTTCTGAGGAGAAATCCCAGAGGTTATTGTAATCATTCCTTTCACTCCTGGGTACTCAAGCACAGGATTGCCAGCAATCAATTTGCTCTTGCATCCAAGTATTAAACTCCCTGTGTATAAAAGTATCACAAGCACTTTCTATATTAATCTATGTAGCAATGTTCTAAAGAGCTTTTTATTATACTGCAAAGAAATTACAAGGCAGAGCAAAAGCCACTAAAGCCTACTTGAGCATTAACACCAAATACCAAGTTTGGGTCAGATCCTCAACACACTCCAGCCAGAGTAATGGAGCAGTCCTGACTGAATTCACTGGCTCCTTTCAAGGCAAATTCAGGTACAGGTCCCTGGAACACAGCCCCATAAGCCAACCTTAATCTTACAATAAGGAGGATTACAAAGCTACAAAAAAACATGACAGGAAATCAGAACACGTTTAATGTAAAACATATGAGCAGAGATACCGATTGCTTTCAAGCTCATCTTTTTTTACACTTTTATATCAAAGATCTGGATGAACAGAAAAAGATACTAGCACCATAGGCTGCTCCACAACTCGCCCAGCAAGGTTTAATCCTTGAGCTGTAATCCTTAGGATATTCCATCAGAAATTATCCCAACATGAGACTCAATATTAAATGTACTGTTTAATAGTATTGGCTCAGGGAAGCAACTGCTTAACACAAAGAACTTGAGACTACATTTTCACCTGCAAGTTACCTTCAAGAAACCCACACCACTCTTCCAACATGATCCAGCCTTCTCATCCCCAAAGAGAAGGTGTCTCAGGCAATCTGAGCTAGTCTGTTCCCAGCTACCTACAGGATTCTTCACTTCACCAGCCAGCACTGCTGGATACAAGAGGACAGCTTACAGACAACAATCTTACATGTGTCTTTGATGATTTTAACTCTGGTTAAGTTTTCTGTGGATAACCTATAAAAAGGATGTGATGCCTCAACTACCCTTTTTTCAACAATATTCAAAAACACTGGGAATGAAGTGGTTCAATTCCACAAGTGGACCAAAAACAAATTTTCTGTTTGTGTCTGAGCTGTGCTGATTATGAGGATAAAAAGTCCTGTGGCACTATTTCCCCTTCCTGGACTGACATGCACACAGATATTCCTGCTTCATATGTAGGAATACATATTCCTACTTCTTATCAGCTCCAAGTGCCTTTCCCCTGATTGCTCAGGCACCAATTATAAAATTCACTTGGATGTGCATACTGAAAATTATTGTAGCACTGCTGCCTAAAACTTACAAACCTGACTGCAACAAAACTATTTCAATATTTGACTAATTATAGACAAAAATCTCCCAAACCAATCGAAATGTACACTCTTTCTGCTCACTACAACTTGTGGTAACTTGTGCAGGCTGGATTTGATCCAAATATCTTGCAGGGAGATTCCTTAGCTCTGCATTAATCCTTCACATCAACTCTAATCCTCTAAGTAAACTGTTTGCATTTTGCAAGTTTTCATCGTAAATGACAAGGAATTCTAGGTTAGAGATAACACAAAACACAACAATGTAAGAAAGGAATAAATAAAGAAAAGCTATTCAGTGTCTGACAGCATGGGATAAGTAAGCAATATGACCCATAGGGCAAAAATAAGAACAAGAATGAACCTGGGGATATATGTTGCAGGTTTTGTAAAAGGTAATATAGGTTTGGAAGAGCTGTAAAAGCAAGCCACACAGTAAGTAAATGCAGCTGCAGCTGGAGTTTTATGAGAATGATGGATTCCCAGAGTAGAAAAGAAGCAGCTCTCAACAGAAAACTGTAAAAAAAGCAGAACAGTTCAGTCCTGCTATAGGACATTTGACTGGACAGAAGATAGGAACTGCTTTCCAGGTCCTGCTGATTAGAGTTCAGGGTGATAGAAAGAGATAGAGATACATATAGATTTATATAAAAATGGGTAAAACACTGCAGTCTCTAACAGTGGCAACACTCACAAATGATCATAGCAAATGCTCAAGCACATGTATCTGCAAATATTAACCCAGATCCAGAGACTTTTCTTGTACATGACACACCTTCCTTTCTAAGGTTAGCCCGTAGTATTTATTTCTGTTACTTTGGCTTCAGTCGTTCTTTCTAACTAACCCATTAATGATAAAGATTGTGCATTGTAACAGACTTAGGAATACTTCTAAGACTTAAAAGGAAGGCTTACATTACTGCACTATTTTGGTCCAATGACAAGCTTTATCATGAAAATGTTATTGACTGTGACCATAGAAAAGTGAAGTTTTTCAAACAGGCCATTTTTTAAGGTATTGTAATTTATGCATAGTGTTAAGCTAAAACTTCCAGAGCTATCCACAAATTAGTACCACTGTGATGTTTATTAACTGCTGCATCAAAAGCAAATCTTCTGAATTTGTGAACTAAAAAAAAATGAATGAGAGAAAAACCAGCACAGATGAAAGAGTCTCAATTCTGTAAGAGTTTCTCACTCATTTTCAATCTTGACTGTTTTAACTCGCTGAAGAGCTCAAAAAGGAGATCAGCACATCTCCAATGTTTATGTTTATGCACCTGCTGCTTAGAAAAGTTATGAATACAACAGGGATTCTCCTGTTACCCTTTTTACTTTCATCATTCATGCATCTGCAAACACAGACCTTTCAAAACTCCAACAGCAATGACAGTGCTTCCAGCTGCACAGGATCTACTGCTTTTCTGAAGGCCATCAGGACAGACAAAAAGGTCAGTCAGGGATATCTCCTTTAACAGCCACAGAAGTCCCTGACTTCAGGGCTTGGCTCTACATGCTGTTAAGCTGCTGACTTGGGGCTCACAGAGTCAAGCCCTTAAGTGCTGTATCAACTAAGAGTAAGCAGACTCACCAGAACAGAGAATAGCAATTTGAAAGGCCCCTACACACAAATCACTTACTTCTGGAGGTACACAAACACCATCAGAGCACATCAGACAGTCTTTGAGCATGTGGCACTCACTGTTTAGTCTGTCCAGACAACTGCCTGCAGGTAATGTGAGGGAAAGGGACCAGCCTTCAGTACATTCCTTTCCCCTCAGTACTGCACTCTTTGCTTGTGATCTTTGATGTCCAGCAGCACAGTTGCACTGGAGAAGCAAAAAGCATCTCTATCTTTTCTTCCTTTCCTCCTTTTTCTGATGAAGATGCAGGTGGTGTGATGATGGCTCCTGTGAGTTGGCAGATGCAATTTTAATGCTTTAATGTTCAGTCACTCTCCAGGAACCCCAGTCCCAGCTGGGGCACCCAGCAACACTTCAACAACCCTTGTGCAGTTCCTTCATAGCATGGCTATGCCTATCCCAAGCTGATGGAGGCATCTTCTGAGTAAAGTCTATGGATTCTGGAAAGCACTTAAGACTTCACAGTGAATCTTACCCTCTTGCTGGCTCCTTTGATGGCATAATGCTTCTAAGACATTCTTCAACCACTGCATGGGTCTCAAGCATAGGGTTCTGTGGGAGGAGGAAGATGCTGCAGCACCTCTTCCTTTCACTGTATCTGACTCTACCCTGATTCCTGTCTCCACTGCCCTGATGAGCACAAGATTCACCTTAAGAACAAGGACAGCATAATTTCATCCCTTTCCTTTCCTCTCATACATAGCCTTCATCTAAATGAAATACAAATGGTCAAGACTGCCTATTATACATAGCCACTGTCCGGTGTTTCAGAAAAACAATGTACAGATCTGGTCCTCTGTAACAAAAGGCCAGTTTTCCATGCAAGAGACCATGCCATGGGATGCGTGCAGTGCCCCAGAATGCTGTTGCACCAGGAGACTTCTTTTGGAGAGGTTCAAAGTTTGATGTGAAAAGAGAATGGCTAAAGCAGATTCTGTATTAACTAATGTCAGGCCTTTAGCAGTATTTGAACACAGGGGTTTAGTGGGGGGTTTTATACATCACTACTTTGTAAACTGAGCACTTTTCAAAGTGAGCTCCAGAATCCTACAGAGTTATCTTTAGGGGGCCTTTGATCTTTCCAGAGCACCTATCTTGTGTGTCTGTAATTGCTCTAGTTTAACAAGTCTCCATAACACTTCAAGAAAGAAGGAAAAAAACCCACATCCTTTTATTAAGGCTGTAAACCCAAGTGACTGCAGTGATGGAATGTACTGCTGTGGGCACCCTGTAAAACCCAGGAAAAAAAAAACCAAAACAAACCACCACCCGAAAAAAACAAAAGAAGAATCTCCATGATGAAATGAAATGAAATATTTATTAAACATGTTGCCAATGTCCCAGGTGGTATGAAGAAGCCTTGTGGTATGCTGAAAGGCTTGATCTTTCTAAGTATTATGAATGCTGATTTTAATGATTGGGTGAAAGCTGAGGAAGTTATGGCTGAAATTTTGGCTAAAGATGACAGCTCTGGGTTTCAAGTTGCACAAAGCAGTCTGAGGGATTAAGCCAACAAAACCCACTCAAAGATATCCAGTTTCAGAAAGGGTAATCTTTGTATCAGTGATTCACACTCAGACAATGGTGAGGATTCCTCATTACTCTGACTTTGCCATATTAATCTTACTTTACAAATACATGCAGTGATTTATATCATGTTTAATTAACTGATTGAGGGCTCCTGTGGTAAAATGGCATCACATTAAGCTCTGTCCTTATGGCAAATGCGAATCACATCTTTAGCCTTGCAAGAACAAAATATCATGGGATTCACTGATGACAGGATGTAGGAATCGAAATAAGGTCCCTCCTGTTGTTTGAGAATCCAGTGAGGGTGGTTGCCATATGCTCATCATTTCCAAGGGAAAAAAATGACAGGGTAGAAGAAAGAACTGCTCTAGTTCTTCCAATATGTTCAAATCTCAGATGAAAATGATTGTACAGCAGTTCTGTACTGAGGCCAAGTTTTACATGAAAGTGCATAGCAAACTTTCAGAAAGCTTATAATGAGATCTATTTAACATGATTTTTTTTTATTTAAATAAACTGCTCTGTGAAATGACTTCTTTTTTTTTTTAGAAAAAAAAAAGAAAAAGTAGATGCTACAAAAACAGGCTTCTTTGCCAGCAACATAAGACAACACAAAATTAACTTAGCTTTTGCTATGAAGTTATTCCCCTCTAGCATTCACAACCTGTTTTTGAAGATAAAAACTACAACTGCTATAGTCTGATAAAATTAGATGGTGTATATAATTTCCTCCTACCATTACCAAGATTAAAAGCCTTGTTTATATTATTACAAAGTTTCTTAAAATTCAGAATGTTTTATATTTAAAAGCTGTCTTATTAAGAGACCATATTTTTTATACTTACAATGAACCTTACCTCCAGTAAATTCTCTAGCAACTGACAAACTGTATTACATGAGTCACAGTTTGCTCCCAGGAATTCAGTGGATTTTTGCGATTTGTTTCTATGACAAAGAGGATAGAGGTGGGATAGGAGAAGCAGGTTTCACATTTTGCAAAGCTTTTGTGAAATGTCAGAGATGTTCCCCTTCCTCCCTGGGACTAAGGCTTTTTGAACTTTACAAATGAGAACAAGAGTCAGACAGACAGACTTTAAAAGCTGGTTAGGTAAAACACTCGGTGGTGCCTGCTTTGCCACTCTCTCACATTTTACAGGAGTACCTTAGCCATAGGGTTTCAGGTTTGTTCAACACAAGGAGGATACATCAGGTCTCAGTATCTCCTGCTACCACGGCTCCACGTTGCAAAAGAGGTTAAATGCACTGCAAGCAAACAACTTGAAAGCCCAGTGTTCAGGGCACTCACTTTGCAAATCTCACATTCAAGTCCCTAGGCCTGAACCTTGATTTTCCACATTCCAGGTGAGTGCCCCAAATGCGGCGCTACCTGATACTTCTCCAACCTTGCCATCTCCTTCCCTGGTCTCAACCAGAAATTCCATCCGACGGCTGACAAATCTCTTCTGATGAAAGTTTCTTTGAAATTGATACCTGCCTGCAAAAAAAAAAAAAAAAAAAAAAAAGTTTCAGTTTCCTCAAACCAGCCATTTCAATCAAAGAAAGAGAAAATTCCCAACCCCTTCTAACCATTTCACTGATGGGTAAAATGGAGCCACTTGTACACCCGGGCGACAGTCAACTCGGCTGGCACATTTGACAGTGCAGCTGAAATCAAGGGGCAACATTTTATTTTTGCCCACAAACACCTGGGCAAGACATCACTCCTGCAAAATGTGCTGAAGAGGTGGCTTTGTAACACTGTGCTCCCATGCCCCCTCTTTGTCCTCTATCAGAAGTCAACGTGCTTCACTGCTGCTAGAAACATTAGTATGGTTTTGTGATTAGAAAGGTTATTTACGCTTTACAGTCAGTCACTTCATCCTGCCCCTGTTCAGATCCCTTAAAACTGAGTAGAAACAGGGTAACTATTTGCCCTTTCTGACATACATAAACTCCGACTCTCATCATATATCTTTTTTAAATTTCATCGTGAAGCAACCCCCTCCTTCCCTCTCTCTGCCCCCTTTACAACATTTGATGTTTTAAAACGTTTTGAAATTGTTTTCCAAATGTGAAGCTCTAACAGGGTATCAAAACCAGCTTGGTTTGTACTTAGTAAGGAGGATAACTGCTATCACAATAACTGCAAATAAATGTGGACCATATCATACCTTCTGTTAATAATTTTGAAGCTTGCAGTTATTTTAACACCTGTGCCATTAGTCCACAATAATTTGTGATAATTTCTGAAGTTCTGAAATGCATTTTTAAATTTAAAACATCTTTTTAAAGGTATTTTTAAATTAAGGAATTCAACACAATTGGTAATGACTTCCTGTTCGATAAAAAACACATGTCTAAATATTCCAATAACGCTAACCCAATGCTAGGAGCAATGCAAAATTGGTTGCATGCAGAAGAGCATTTTGATTCTGAACAAACAAATCTTAAGAGGCAGATATAGCTATTTTAATATTCTGAGATTACATTCACATTCTATACACAATTAATGAGTGGTAAAAATTATCTTGCTGTCTTAAAAGGCATTTTAAAACTTTAAGAAATACATTTGTGCAACTTAAAATATCCCGAGCAATATATGATTAACTATTTTTGGCTATTTTTGCTTAAAACTTACTGTTAACCTTAACAATTTTGACATTTCCCTCCAAAAACTGTTTGCATTTGAATTTCTTAGTATTTAGAGCAGTACTTTCAGCTGAGTAAAAAGTACCTTTAAAATATGTGAAGGTCAAAGTAAACCTTCATTTTAAATATTTCAAATTGTTACAGTTATTGCTTTGAGATAATTTGACATTTACAGTAATTGCTGAAATTCCAATTACTTTCAGTAAAACCTGCTTCTTTTGCAAGCTGTTCAAAAATATAAAGGTGTGTTGGATATTGCATTGCTGGAGAGCAAGTCTGCAAGTAAAGGCAATTAAATGGGAGTTTGATGATACACAATGTCCTGGACAACATTAAAAAGACTTTTCCGTGTTTGACTGTTTACCAGTTTTGTCTTTAAATAATAGTCTTCTTTTGGCATGTAATGTATATCTGCTTGCACTAAACATAATTTATGAATATTTTAACACATGTGTACTCAGTGGGGTGTATTATCATACTGATATAAATAGAATTAATGAGCAGTCAACCTGCCACATGTCATGACATATGACAGGGCAGCCAGAGCATGGGAATAATTCTTTCTGTTTCATATTAAAGCTTCTTTTCCCAGTTGAATTTTTGTTCCCAGATGCCAACAGACCTAATTTTCTAAGGACCATTTACAAAAATAGTAAGAAATTACAAACCTGGACTAATTTATCTTGGATCACTTCAAAGAATGTTTATTTTTATGCCATTTCAAATGCATAAATAAACAGATTAAAGGAAGTGGATTTTTCAGTAAAATTTTAGGGATTTCACAATGAGGGGTTCGGTATCTGCCTGAACTTTCATTCCTAGCTAGCGTACATTTTATTTACTGCTGATTTTGAATTTTTTTTCAATGTCATGTTATCTGTTTCTTCTGTTAAGGGACTAGAATACATCAACCTCCTAAACACTAAAATGACATGTACCAGTGAAATAGTTATTCCGATGCAGAAAGAAATTCAGATGCAGTTAGATACTATCTTTTTAAGCAATTATTCATTCCAATTTCAAAGGCTAGGTACCAATCTGCTAACCACGAATAATAAGATTTTTTTTTTTAAATCAAGATGCAGTGCAAGTTGACAGAACATGCAGAATACAAAGCTAGTCCATATTCCTTGTCTGGAACTTTATTTTAAAAGACAAATATTGAACTTTTATATTGATTCTGTTTACAAAAGGTTGATAAGGCCAAGAGTCATTATACATGAAACAAATTAATATCAATCATATTGCCCCGTTAAATCTAATTAAAGATCCTTGACTTTAAAAGTTTAGGGTTTTTTTGCAAAGAATAATGCAAATGTTCTTTGATGCTGCAGTGTTTGGCACCTGGAAACACGGAGGGAGATACATACCCTGCTTCTTCTCCTTTTTAGGTCTGAAATAACTTTTTTAAAAAATGATTTTAATGCTCATGAATCTTTGAAGTCATGACTCATTCTCACTCTTTAACAAGACGATCTCCTAAAGATGCATCTAGTTCAGGTTTTCAGACTTGAAAGAAGTAAAAGAGACTTATATTGGTCTCTTAATTATATTACCAGACAAGAAGACCCTACAAGATTCTGTGCCTGATGATCTTCAAGGCAGGGCAGTAGCATCTCTCCTGGGAAATCCAGCTCTGTCACACTCAAAGAAAAGGGGCACCATCTAGTGCTTTTTTGGAGGAAAAGCTGCTAATACTAGCAGGGGTGTACTGGGGGGAGGAACACATGAGGGGGAGGGAGAAGAAATGACACTCCATTTTTTTTAAAAAGACAAAGAAAACCTGTTGGCCTGTTTCATCTTCCATTTTGAGGCACTGCAGTATTTAGCTCCAGGCTGCAAGTAAAAATCCTCACCTTTCACAAGGTGGAAGGAAGGAGTCCCAAAAGCTGAAATAATATATACAATTTAAAATGGAAGGGGAGATGGTGTACAGACATTATTCTGCTTAATAGGTATTTCTTCTGCCTATTAATACACTTAAACACTTCCCTATCAGCTCTTTTCATTACACCTCCTTTCTTTTATTAATCTAAAAGAAACCCTTTTAAAGTCATTTTCATTTCATTGGAAACTACACTGTGCTGTTAATGTTCCTGGAAATGTTCTTAGAAATAATCTGTCCAGAGTTCCCCAACATAACAAAGAGACTCTCTGAAAAATGATTTGTAGTGCAAAATCCTTTAAAGTGCAATAAGATCAAGTTAACCACTGATGCTGCTAGGAAAAAGCTTGGGACATTTTATCTGATTGGCAAAATAGGTTCATATCCCAGTCCCAGGAAAGAGTGCCCTTTGATAAAATTTTGCAGCACTGAAGTCTTAATATCTGACTGATTTTTGAAACCTCTTTGAAAACAACTTTGGGACGAGGCGGGGAATATTTCTTTCAGCTGTAACTTGGGAAATGCATGATTTTCTAAGAATTGTGAAATAGTAGCTCAATATTGTTTAACTTGCTGATACTTTGAATTGACAGAAATTGTGTTAGTCAAAGTAATAACCACTCAGTCAAAATAATTACCATTTCAAAGGTACAACTGCTCCTTGGGAGCTCTAGGTTGGGAAGGTTTTTGTAAACTGCAGGGGCTGCTGCCTTTCAGACACCCAGAACAATCACAGCCACACATTGTCTGTGCTCAGGATGTGCTGAAAAATTAAATGTGCTCATGCCCTGACCAGAGACCCAAAAGATACACAGTCAAGATGAGTGCTCATTTTTTAACTTCTGGGGCATAATCTTGTATTCCCCTGGGCACTCCATGCTTTCAGTCAACTTTGTTGCAGTAACAAGGGAATGTCAGACCCCTGTGTAAGACTAAATAAACAAGAAATATTTCTACTAGCATAGTGCTGAGCAAAGCAAGTATGTAGCTCGATGTGTAATTCTGGGAGAGAAACCTATCCCAGGAAACAAAACCAAAAGTATATTTTATGTTCCCATAGAGCTTTTCTTATGAATTTGATTATATCTGGAGGAAGATCTTTCACAAAAGAAAAAGCAGGTCTTAGAGCTAAGGGACCTGACTAAGAGCAGGTAAGGCGGGAAATCAGTAAAAATGTGAGATTCCCAAATCCTAAACAGAGGTAGGAACAACATGCTGGTCCTGACAATTCAACAGTGCTCTGGTCTTAGTGGTCTGCCCAGAAGCTGGGGAACCATACTTGGGACATACTTGCCCTGCAGCCCTCAGATTTCAGCATGTCAATTCAGAGCCTGCCCCATGGGTATGTTGAGCTCCCTTGTTTCCTGGTGAAATCAGGAACTCAGGGTTTCTACTGTTTGGACCATGGGCTTGAGTTGCCTCAGTTTAGGCACATGCATTTTCATATTTTGCTATTTAACCTGTCTCTGCCTCAGTTTCCACATCTGTAAAGCTTGATAGCTATGCTTACCTTGCATGGGTGTCAGGAAGATTATTTCAAGTCCCTGAAGAACTTTGAAAAGGAGAAGCAAAACGAACTGAATTTATGTATTATTTGTCATTTTATATCCCATAAAATGGAAGTTATGGGAACTTCCCAGACTGTGAACTATAAGAAAATGATCACATCAGCCTTCCCTACAGTTTTGATGCCAAATGAGTCAGTTAATTCAGCATGGCTTTATGGGAAGAAGGCCACTTCCTCACCTGTGACCTGGCAACACCCATATTAAATGGTAAGTTAATGTCTTAAACAACCACAACATGTACCAACTGAGTGCTCTATCCATCACCAATACATGCTCTAACTGAACTATCAACGTATATTACTGTGTATCTCTGATGATCAAAATATCTTTTTTTACAGAAGAATCCTTGAAAGGAAGCATACCCTACTGGGAGATTAAAAAAAAAATAGAAAATCAACACGGTAATAAAAACTTCTCTGGGGTTTTCCTAGGTGCAGAATGTACCTCATTAGATTTCAGGCAGCCACAACCTTGCCTTGACAAGTTTCAGGTCTTCTGGAATTTATTAGCAAGCCCCTTAGAAAGTCTACATCTGTTTCTTTCTAAAATTTTATTTGAAGAATAGTGGGAGATTTTACCTATCTTATCCCTTTTTAACAAAGCAGCCACTCGCCTTCCATGTTAGGTACCTTCACAAACTCCAAATGTTTCTTCAAGCTTCCTGTCTGAAGCTTCCTTTCCCCAGCCATTTTTCCTCTGTCTTTAAAGTCTCACTCTCCTGAATGTTATAGTTCAGTGAAACCCTCTGGTAATGACAGCACTGGAGTGATAATGTACTTTCCCAGTTTCCCGTTAATAGTAGCACTTGATCCATCCAGCAACGGTGCCAGCTCAGTGGCAGAAGATGCTTCAATATTTTCTAGAGGTAAAAGGACCAATTCCATTTACAGCCTTGGCTAACTCAGCAGTTTTGCTCTGCCTTGGCACAGAAATTAATGTTTTTGTCAGGAAAAAAAAAAAAAAAAAAAAAAAGCCCTTAGTTTGCTCAGTTTAATGCCAAAGTAGCAAAGTAGCAAAGTACAATTGTTTTTTTCTCCCTGAGGAAATGTGTGAAAACTGCATAATGCAATGAAGGAGTTAAAATAACCAAGTGGGAGGAGGGAAAAGAGGAGGTGAACACCAGCATTCAAAAAGAAAGCAGTTTGTTTTTCTATTTTAATAAGAGACACATAATCACAGACCATCCAACAATACGGGTACCCTTGCTGAAGAGCTGCTGATATTCTACATTAACCTTTGATAGCGAGAAGTGTATTACCCCTACTGTTTTCCACAATAAATTATGTTATATCTGGCATCCAAAGCGCTAGGAAGTGTTCAGCCAGCTGGAAGCACCAGATTGGCCCAACATCCCTAACGTTCAGATTATAAATAAAGGGTACCTCATACTGCTAGTATAACAAAAACAAGCAATGCGGAGGAAGGGCAACTTCCCCCCTGCCCACAGAAGCAAAGGGCGTCAGTTGGGGAATGGCAGAACAGGAATTCAAGAGGGCAGGGTTTCTGCAGTGAGATGCAGTTCCCAGCATGCCAAACCTCAAGCCAACGCAGGGCTTTAGGCAGAGAAATGAGACTTCTCTCGTTACATCCTTACCGAGAATTTGCATGTTAAAAATGCCAAGAGGAAGCGTATCTGGCTCTGCTCTTTCCAGATGGCATAACCACACAAACACATGCTCACACATACGCGTATCTTCCCACTCTTTAGGCAGCGCTGCCTGTCCTCTTCCAGCCGTGAAAATAATTTGCTCAGCCACAACCTCAGTTTCAGAGGATGTGGTCAAATGTGCCACAGCGTGTGCGCCTCCCGTGCTCTCTAATCAAAGGACATTACGGCCCTAAGTGCAACAATGGCATTGTGATAAAGGCTGAGGAAAGCTCTGCCTGTTATGGTCTGGAAGGTGAAGATATCAAATAGGAAGAGGACAGAAGATGGTCCCAAGACGCAAAACCCAACGACTGCAAATGGCTCCACGTGGGCTTTTTGAAAAGTTCGCAGCGGGTCCAACTTTTCTCAAGGAAACCATTTCATTAGCTTGAGTGGGAGTACAACTGAACCAGTGCTGAGAGCTGCTAAACCAGCTCTACTGCTGGAAAAATTAACCTCATCTATTTATTTTCAGGGCTAGACTATGGTGGTCCCTGGTGAGGATGTAATGGGAAGTTGGACACAAGGAGCTGTTCTCCTCACCACTTCTTTTCAGTAGGGGTTGGCCACAGCTGCAGTCCCTGTGCTCTCCCGAGGGCAAGAATTAGCCCCAAATTGGTATATTCCATCTTCATTACTCCAGCTATTACATAAACATGGCTATATGCTTGCTTACTTAAGCTGAAAAATGGAAAAGAGGAACTAAAATTAAGGTTAATAGAGCTGGACAGAGTATTCCCCAGTTACCTTGCCCTCACCATAGCTGCTTCCCCTTTCTGCCTTGAGTAGATGCCTCCCCCTACAACAGCACCATTCTTCTCTTTTCCTCTCTTCTGCCTTCCCACCTATTTTTCTTTCCCTGGTGCCCTTGTCCCTCCCCATTATCACTGCTGTTGTGGCTCTATAACTTTGTCTATTCAACATGCAGCCTGGGATTTCTGAAAGAAGACACCACGACAGGAGCTCTCTCTATAGTCTGTAACACCATGGGTAAGGGCCCTAGAGAACTGTACTAACAGTAAAATTTATGAAATTTTCTGCATCTTGTCTGGGATCTCAGGACTGAAAGGAGCTTGAAACTGGGCAAAGAAATAATGCATGGCCAGCAACTTTTTAATGTCTAAAATTTCCTTTCAAAGGCTACCCATCTATCTCTCTTCAGCTGGCCTGTGCCAAGTTTGGAAAATTTTCATTTAGGCAACTGAGGTGCTGCCTGAAAGGCCTCTAATCCATTGTTTTTTTCAGGCCTGATAGAGTTGCTGAGCTGAAACAGGGAATAACACATCTGCCCTCATTTATTTCAGGTGCAGCTAAGTATTTGTGTTCCTCAGGGGGATGCAAGAGGCTAGGCTGAATGCAAGAATCCCACATTTGCTATTGCCTGTACATCCCAAGTTTAGATCTCTCTTTCTTGTAAGAGATGATCCTTCCTGCTCAAAACAGTGGTTTGTACAGATCCAATAGCTGGACCCGAAAAGATTGCTTGGGTTTTTTTAAAAGACTATGCTCCACCCTGAAAAAATAGCACAGATTTGCTGTTTTTCTCCAAGATTCATTATACCAGTGCGAGGTTTTTAGAATTAAAAAAGATTCAGAGAGAAAGGTTTGAAGAAAAAGAGTCAGATCTGCAGTACAACTTCCATGCTCTTTTCACTGTTGGGAATAACATACTGCACAGCTTGTTTAAGGATTCTGGATAGTGTAGTCCCAGCAGACATTTCCTGTACTAAGCTGTCTTCTCATTAGAGTTACCAAAAGGGAGTATTCAAAACATTACTTATCTGCTCATAATCACTATATCACACCATGTATCCTTTATTTTAATTCCTACTTGCATGCTAATTACTCACCATACTGAAGGTCTCACAACTGCTCTCCTTTCAGCAGCTTTGTTTGTAAAGTGTCTGGCAATAATCTCCTAGCAGTGTATTATCATGCCCTTTTCATCACACCATTTAATCAATAGGGTAATGACCTCATACAAGCTTGTTCCAAGACCTAGCCATGCCATGCTAAATAAATGAAACAAACAAAACTGTGAGCTACATGCCTTCCATTTTACAAACCTGGACAATGAACCTTTTCTGCATTAAAACCTATTATAACATATAGAAATGGTAAATTCTTCACATCTCTTGCCAAAAAAAAAAAAAAAAAAGCACTGCAGGGAAATAGCTAAATAGCTGCTTTCTTTAAACAGACATAATTGTAAAACATGTGTGTTCTTGATCAAGTGTTCATCAGAAGATTTATCCTGATAACACTGGAAAAAAATCCTTTACCTCAGTATATCACATCATCACTTAAGAGGTCTGAATGGTGCCCATCACAGCTAATGGGATGAAATCACATTCAGCACACTTCCAAAACAGAGGCTGGAATGAACTCACTTTTCAAAAGGATTTCTGTTTTAGTGAGCAGAAGGAAAGCAGCTCCTCTCCATTTCCTGAGCTGTAAACTTACAAAGTGTGGTTCACTTTGATTTTGCATCCCATGGCTGAATTATACTCTGCCTAATAAAGCACATGTGAGATGTGTTTCATAATGTGTGAACTTTGGAGCATATGTAGCATCAGTCCAGTGTTGTGACACTCTTGTCCAGAGGAATGGGGGATGACAAATTGGGTCTGTCTGATCTTTTTAACCACTACTTTTCATAATACTAGTAGGAATTCAGTTTCAGAAAGGCTTTTTTTTTTTAGAAATTTTGTTGAAACTGGACAACAGAAAGAGAACACAACTGACTAAATAGCATACAGAGTGACTACATATCCCTTGTATTCTTGGGGAAACCAGGGAAAAATATTCACAAAATCACAGAAGTTTTACCCTATGCAACCTCTGACAGAAAATAAGCTGTCTACATGAATCCAGCACAGCTGGGGAAGGGTAGTTCAGGGACAGCTGAAAAGAGTATGCACTATGAGCATAAACTGCAAAATTCTGTGTTACTGTTTCAGTATCACAATGCACTGCTTTCCCATGATGCCCCCAGAAACAGTGGGACACAAACCCAATAGCTCTTAATCCTGTTTTACCCCAGGTATTAACTGAAGGTGACCTATTTCTACCTATATACCTTGCGACAGATTTTTACTGGAATTTTTTTGTGGTAGCAATGCCACTTACGTACTTTTGGCACTTTCTTTTTAGGTGTGTTATGAAAATGACAATGTGCCAGTCATCCAAGCTGTCAGCACCAGCTAAAATCTGTTCTGAGGCAGAGTAATTTACACTTGGATGAACACCTCCCAAGAAGTAATCACATAAATACCTTCATGTTGAGATGTAACTCATTGCTGGTTAGATAACTCCTATAATGAGTGTAGGTCTGATCTATCCCAAGGATCTGAAAATGGCTTCAGTGCAAATATTCTGTTAAACTCATGTAGAAGATGTTGGAGTGGTAACTATGCAGAGTGCCTGTGAAGCACTTGCTGTGTTACAAAGTTTAGGTTCTGGAGAATAAAACTGTTTTTTTGAAAATGTTCTCTCAAAACATCCCACATGACACTACTCTAGTAAATGAAGAACTTAAAAAAAAACATACCCAGTCCCTTAATGAATGAAACTCTCCAACTGGCCCATCTGGTTATCTAGCCACTGAAAAACTACTCCCTTTACTTCTGGTGCAGAGGCAGAAATAGCAAAAAATAGCAAAAAATTAAGGAAGTGATAAAGCTAAGAAAAAGAAAGAAAATTCCAGATGTCTACAACTTAGGCAAACCAACCTAACCTCCAACAATGGGTAGTCACACTAGACATTAACTGCTTCCTGATATTTATTAGGACACACAGAATTAGTCAGTGTAAAATATCACTGTCAGGTAACACTATCTTGCCTTTCCAGCAAAATCTGTCCTTGGATTACCCAGGAAGAAGGACGTGTCATTAAATTATTTCTCTAATCCATCTTTACAGAAAATAAATGATTCTTGTAATTGGTGGCACCGCAGTCCATCTTGGTTAAGTACAAAAAATCCTTATGCATCTTGTGAAAGGATCCACTTCTACAATGGCAACACATCTCTCCTACAGACAAACAGGCATGGCTGAAATGAAACATGAGAACTTCTGTCCTTCAGGATGCTTCTCAAAATCCAGCAGAAGGATCAAGCTGGACAGCATAGCAATGACTTGCCCTTACAGACCATCAGTTTGGTACCAGGTAGCTTAGCCTGCTGATACTTAAAATGTCACAAGTAGTTTTTAAGTCAAATGTTAACTTGAATGAACATTCTTGAAAGGCTCTTAGGTAGAATTTCAAGCTTTTGGGGAGTCTCCTTGTCCAAGAAAACACCACTGTACATTTTCTCCTATCACCTTTGTTCTGCAAGCACCCTTGTAAGCTGGAGGCAGAAATTCTTATTCCAGAGCATTCTCCTCATGCAGTAATATTATATAGGGAAAAAAAAAAAAAAAAAAAAAAAAAAAAAGTTTTCAAGTTTTCATCTCTTACCACATAGGTATTACATGATCATAATTTTATCTTCAGACCCACAACTGCCTTTGCAGAGGACAACAGGAAATTTATGGTCTCTTTGCTTCTGGATGTCTCCATTTTACAGAGAAAAAGGAATAAGAAGAACCAAAAATTTTATAATTTTTCCTCAGATATTAAACAAATATTTTAAAACATGTGAGTTTGGAAAGAGAAACACATATTCTAACATATTTGTGAAACTTTCTGCTTTTAAGTCTTAAAAAAGCAAGCAACCAACCAAATAAAAAAAACACCACTACCTCACCATCCACTGTGGAGATTGCAGGACTTTACCATATGGGCAGGATCGCATGGTAAAGACTTCTGAAGATCTTCTTGTAAGAGATGGATCTAAGTCATCCTGAGACCCAGTGCTCACTGACAAGGACAAGAACACACCACTTGTAAGTCTACCTGATAGAGATGGGAGTGGAAACAGAAAAATCTAAGACATCAGAGCCTCAGATTTTTCCCAATTTGGATGTGTGTCAATATTAAAGTGGAAAAAATAGGAATTTGATAAAAAGATCTGATAGAAAAGCAAAAGAGGCATATAAGTGATAACTAACTTGATAAAGAACTAAAAGGTATAATCTAATTAAAGCTGACCCACGTGCATTTCTGGAAAACAGATTTTGTCAAGCTAACCTGATATCATTTTCTGATGAGATTACAAATGGGACTGCTAAAGGCAACCATCTTGATGGACACCTGTAAAAGAACTGGCTTTGTACCTCACCACAATCTGACCAAAAAGCTAAAAAGCATAAGAGATGGGATTCATCCACAGTAATTGCAGCTGTCTAAAAGTTTGGCATTTTGTCTTAACTCCTTTATATTCCCAGTATAGTCAACAAAATGTTCTGTCAAAAAGCAACTTCTGGCTTTTCAGATTAAGTCCACCTGGGAAGTTCTCCATCTCTCTTCAATGTCTATTAAAACTACAAATCATTAGATGCCAATTTTTGGATGACTAGAATTAGAAGTAATGAATCAGAATGACATCTTAAACTCTTTAAAAACTATATAGCCAATACTTCTAACCATCTTTATGTGACTGGGGAACAAGGCACTGGTATTGGAATTGGTTATTGCCTTCTGGCAATCTTTCTTTTTGGTCAAAAAAGTATCATTTTCACAATATTGGTGGATGACTAGAAAATGAAAAATAATGAAGATGACAGTTGGGTAGGTGAGTGTAACCAGACATTATGTACTTCAGCATAGTCAACAGGAAGGCCATGGATGAAGGAACAAGTATAATGAGGTACACTTAACAAGGAGGACTTGACTCTGAAAAAAAGAAATCCTAAGGAGATGGCAATGTTTTGGGAACAGAGGCCAAGACAAGTAACCAAAATACTAAGAATTTCTAGAGTAGGGCAGTAACAAAAAGCTACTGTGCTTGCCAGATGTACAGACAATAAAAAATAGGAGTAGGGAGGTTATGTTCTTTTATTTGGCATTAGTGAAACAACAAGTAGTTTTGTTGGGTTCATGACGTTGTTTTAAAAAGACTATGAAAAATTCCATAGATTATGAGGGAGCCAGGGAAACAATTCAAGTGTTAGGAAACAAGTCGTACTGCAAGACACTCAATGCACTCAATCAATTAACTTATCAAAGAGGAAGCTCAAGAATTATTTGATCACAGACTACAAGTGCCTGTCAAAGGGAACAAGAATTTGATAATAGAGGGCTCTTCAATTTAGCAGGCAAAAGCAGAACAAGATCCCAGGGCTAAAAGTTACAGAAAGACTAATTCAGTCTAAAAAGAAGGTACAACATTTAAACACTCGGGGAATAACTTGAAATATCTTGCCAAGAATTGTGATTTATTTTCCACCACCAGAAAATGAGTTTTAAACAACACTCAGACTTGTTAGAACTTTATACTTCTATATCTAAGCTTACTAACACATGCATACTTAGAATATCAGAATGTTATTGTGGAGAAATAGAATAAATGATGTAAGTTGGTGAGCATTCGCTGCAGTATTCAGATACAGCCAAGACAATTCATTTCCATTTGATCAGTAAATCACAGACCCTCTACTGTGAAGCTTGCTTAACTGAAACACCTTCTTATTACTCCACACAACACAAACCTTCTTGATTAATGAGCACTAACTTAAAGTAGATTGCACTAAAATTAGGAAGCAGGAAGAAATCATAATTTGCAATTATCTCTCACAGAAATACCTCAATACAGTACTTCAGCATAATTTTAGGTGCACCATTGTTTTCCAAATGTAAAGGAAAAATACAAATCACAATATGGTAAAGATCTCTCAGTAGGCAATTAAAAATTTATCAGCTAATTAGATCAAATGAAAGAGAAAATAAGGCTCAGGAAGACATCCATTCTAATTAACATAATACTAACTTACAAAGGACTTGATCAGACAAAAATAAATCATCTTTATTTCAAATATCAAGCTAATCAATAGAGGGAAACAAAGTTATTTCTTACCTTGTTACCCCCATGACCAAAGCCAAAAGGAAATTGCAGTAACAGTGAGTCAACTGCCTGTGCAACTGTATTAATTTCTTATTATTTCTAATCTTGTTAACTATTGGAATACACAATTTAAACTAATTCATAATAAATTTATGGGGATGCTACCTATATTGTGTCTACTGTATACTTGCTGTGCTTCTTAAGAACCTTCCAGCTACTTAAAAAATAAAACTAATGAGATGCAAACTCACACATCGGTTTCTCCTCAGTTAGGTGATTTCTAACTAAAGAAGAGGGCTTTACTGTGGAGACAGAGGATGTTAAAATAAGAAAAAAGTGGAGGGATTCTTAAGACCGTGTCGGGGATGATAACATATACTCTCAAGGAAGGAAATAACATTATAGCACACCTTATTGAATAAACCTGACTGGTTAAGCGGAAAGGCTCAGGCAATCAGACAAGGAATTGGGCATGGTTGAACCTAATTAGATAGACTGCAGAGATTAGAAGTATCTGTAATTATAGGAGAGTTCCTAAAATACTTTTTCAAATGTCAGATTACTTCTGCAATGACCAACCACCCCAGCCTCCTGGCGGGAGTCACAGGACCTCTGCCACAGACTTTCCAGTTCTCCAAGAGATTCAGCAATTGGGAGACAGCCACGACTCCCAGCGCAGCAGCCACGAGGATGGTTCTTGGCACAGCCCAAAAGTACTGCATTTTGCAGCCCTTCACAGATCTCCCAAGTGTTATCCAAATTGATATTATCCACTGACCACTTTGCCAGGCCAGTGCAGCTCCCCTGCCCGTCTCATGATGGCCTGCTTCGGGAGCAGCCCTTCAACTTCCTGAGAGCTGCATGGGACTCTGCTACAGGACAGGCTGGACACATTATTTACTTTTGCATGGAAAGAAAGCAATCTAGAAAGGATATGCAAGAAAGGATATGGTTTAGTAGCAGACCTTAGAAACCATTCCCACAATGAATGTGTTTCACTTTGATCACTCCTTCTAGCCCATAACAGAATGGAGGCACTATTTTGTTTTGCAGAAATTAGCCAACTTCAAGGCCTGCAGTGGATTTATTATTTCTGCCAGGGCTTGCACTTCCTTTCTGATCCACTGCTGTAAAATCCAGAGGGACAGAACAGCACAGAAAATTACTGCAAAGATGTAGTGTGACATAGGAAGAGTCAGACGCATTATGTGTGAACAATACGACAAAAGGAAAAGCCATCTGAAAATAAATGAAAAAATGAATAATCAAAGGGGTGTCTAATTCTTATTTGGGTGCTTGTATGCTCATTCTCTGAATTAGGACCATCACGCCATGGCATATAAAGCTGGAAGGGACCCTGCACCCAGAACTCAGTCCTTCTTGAGGAAGGTGCCAGAACCAACAGTTCTGGGGAAAGAAACAGTGCCACTAGAAGACAAGTGAGGCATCAGAAGTGTAATTTTTCTCTGGCTTCATTCCTGAAACCAGGGTTCCGTGACCTGGGGCCAAACCAGCATATGAACTCCAAGCTTGATCTTGTCACTGAAATGACCAGTAATGCCACATGGATCACAGAGGGCAGCAGTCCTACAATGTGAGCAAGAGGTGCTGGTCAGAGACTTCAAATCCTTCTGGAGAGATGACAGAACTGCTGTTAGGAGAGAGCAACTTCCAGTCACCCAAACATTAAAGCCAGCAGCCATATATGCTGCAAAATGAGAGTCATACACGCACACAGAACAGAAAAACTTCATTGTTATGCACTTCCATGTAAACTGCGGCTTATAGTTAATGGGATACAGACTCAAAGGATAATGT
The DNA here is from genome assembly GCF_036169615.1 of Heliangelus exortis. Lineage (NCBI taxonomy): Eukaryota > Metazoa > Chordata > Aves > Apodiformes > Trochilidae > Heliangelus > Heliangelus exortis. The sequence continues at coordinate 36,821,588 of NC_092424.1, forward strand.
ATAGAATTTATAAAGCAAAAGCCTCAAAGGAAAGCACTTTGTTAACAGAAATTGTTTTTTCAACTGCAAGCTATGAACACTTCACATAAAACTAAGTCTAACCAGAAATCGCTGAGTATGTTGGAGAAAAATGGAGAATGACTGCACTTGGAGGATTTCATACCAGTTTGATCACTGATTCTTCAGTAAGCTATTTAGGACTGCAGGCTAAACATTCTCCTGGAACAGATGTATCAATCAAAAGCTAAGCCTACTTTAAATAAATAAACAGTGCCTATTTTATTCTCCAGAATGTCTGATCAAAAAGCTGTCTTCGCTGGCCATACACTGCTTTGTGTTTGGTAGCTGACAGAACACTTCACTGATTTACACAGCAGCATGTGAGAGTTTTAGCAAGTCAAGGTCTCAAATACAGGTCACTTTTTGTCACTGATGAAAGAAATAATCTACAGGGTACATAGTAAATTAATATTTGTCAGGCTTTCCAAACAAGCTGGAAACCTATTCTTTCCTGTTCGTTAAAAAACCTTCTAACTTGTTTTCTTATAAGGGACAAAAAAAATTCCAGATAGTAAGAGAGCCGAACAGAAAACCTATTTCTCACTCCTTGATAGCCTGGAGCTGTAATACTGTAGGATCAACAGATTATTAAAAAAACAAAACAAAACAAAACCAAAAAACCCACCAAAAACAAAACAAAAAACCCAAAACAAAAAAGAAAAAACCCAAAACAAAACAAAAAAGAAAAAAATCCAAACCAAAAAACAAGACAAGCAAACAAACAAAAAAGAGAGAGCAGAATAGAAAACCTATTTCTTACTCCTTGATAGCCTGGAGCTGTAATACTGTAGGATCAACAGATTATTAAAACAAAAACCAAAACACAAACAAACAAAAAAACCCCAAAAAAAAACCAAACAAAAAACCCCCCACTGTTGCTGCTGTAATTTCTATGAACAGATTTTTATCTTGCCTTTCTTTATATCTTCTCTTCATGTACAAACAATAAGGTAGCTGAGGGGGGCATCTCAGCTGGGACAATCACCCAGGGTGTGTGTCCTCCTTGGTACGGCAAACAACAGTAGCATGGACATGAGTGAAAAATAGTGAAAAGCTCTGAAAGCTCCTTGGCAGCAAGACCAGATGCAGCAAATAAGTGAGGGGATGGAGAATAACTGCCTCATGACTCCTCCTGGTAACTCCTTGGTGCAAACCTACCTGGTGTGAGCCAGCACAATGCAGAGATGCCCAGATTATTGTACCTATTCAGAAGTAGCTGCCAGGCTACCTCTGGGCAGCACAGAAGCTAACTGTTAGTATTTAAGGCAGAAGTTCTACAAACTGCAGTCTCCACAGTCTTGCACAACCATGATTCATCTCCTCAATGCAGTTTGCCCTGGGCACTGGAGAACAGCTGTGGAATTGAGCCTCCATTATAATAAAAAACTAATAGAAGGCCCTCCCGGTGGCTATCTCCAGTTTTCTGTAAGGGGCCTGAGTGTCCAGGGCTCCCTACAGACCTCTGGAACCTGTAGCCTGTTCACTGCCTGACCTAATTCTTCTAAATGGCTCACCCATTTTGGCTGACAATTTCCTCTAAATGCCCAGACACCAAGCAATGGAAAATTTCCTTTAAATGCCAGTTAACGAGGAATGGAAAATGTCATCACGATGAAGTTATGCAGGTACTTAAGTACTCTGCTGGATGAGGCCTTTGTGAGCTACATTATAGTCTCATATTTGATGAGATTTTCTGAGTATGATAAATAAAATAAGATGAACCTCCAGCATAAGAAAAAAAAAAAAAAAAAAGATATATGTAAAATGTTTTTAAAGCTTCTATGGTTCTCAAATGGCATGGTGGAGAGGAAGGAGAAAGGGAATGCAAAAACATAAACTAGTCTGTGCTTCTGTAAATTACTCTGACATTTAATAACTCTCTACTAAAAATTCCCAAGCAAGGCTACTTCAGAAATGTTTAAGGTCATGTATCATTTACTGCCTAGGTCAATATATGCATCAGCAAAAATTGCAGCAAACTCTTCTGGAGAGCACTTAAAGGTATATGTAACTCATTTGGCAATATTTTTCTCACCAGTTTCTGCTCTGTGAACATTTCACCTTGGAAAATTAAAGTAACATTCTGTAATAAGTGAAGTCAGAATGATATTTCAAGGCAAGCCAAGGACAATCTTCAAAACTACTATCAAAATGCTATTAATAAAAGCAAAAATACACACACGATGCCTGTGTTCCTTTAAGGACGGAAAAAATTATTGTCCATTTTGTTAACATTTCAGATACCCTCTCAGCTTCTCCTAAGGTCCCAAAGGAGGCAACAAAAGACATATCTCTTGCAGTTAACTTGTATAAACTATCTGCTATCGTGTACTGCTCTATTTTAGTAAACACTCCAAGGCTTCTTAAGAAAATATATGGATGAGTAGGATTTCTGGGGGGCCAAAAGGCAGAAAACTGTGGCTAGTATATTCTGCTTTCACATTGAAGTTTTAGACTTGTGTCTCAGTTTATTTTTGTTTCGGTTCACAGGGTTGTATTTATAGATGCATCTTACATTAGACACCTAAATTCACTACTTTGTTTATATAGCTCCCCTCACCGCCATTTCCAAGAGGTCCATGGTTATCCCCAGGACAACCCATGCTGCAGTAAGTACTATCACCTCATTTTGACAGATGTGAAGCCAGCCATTCCAAGGGAAGGCCTCTGTGGCACCAGGCAGCGCTGCACACACAAATATCCAAGCTGGCTCTGAGTGCACAAATCTGGCTGGAGGATATTAGGTACATCAAGTTACCTCACTTGGTGGAGAGGTTGCTGAGCCATACTCTGCTGGAATACATTACAAGGTTGAGGGCAGTCTGCACCATGCAAGGAAGCAAAGTCAGAAACTCTATTCTCAGAACCACTAAAATATCCTGAAGACTTCTGCAGAACTCTAGACTGAACGCAGTTGTGCTATAACCTTAGATATATTTGCTTGTGTTAACATTTGCTTTTGCATTTTGCTTTCGTACACAACCAAAGAAACAGACAGGTTCTCACATGCTTAGAAAGCCTATGGCTTTTCATAGATTAATAGAGTGATTTGAGTCACAAGGGACCTTAAAAATCACTTTAGTTCCAACCCCCTTGGCATGAACAGGGACACCTCACATTAGACACCTACATTGCTCAAAGCCCCATCCAACCTGGCCTTCAACTTTTCCAGGGAGGAGGCAGCCACAACCTCCCTGGGCAACACGTGCCAGTGACTTAGTATCCTCAAAGTGAAGAATTTCTTCCTAATGTCTAACCTAAATCTCCCCTCTTCCAGTCTAAAACCATTCTCCCTAGTCCTATTGCTATATGCCCTTGTAAAAGTTCCTTGTAAAAATCTGCAGGAGGCTCCTCAAATCTTCCACGTTTCTTTCATTTCATGTTAGAACCTTGTCTCATAAAATAAAGTGAAAAAGGTCCACCTTTCCTGTAGCCCATTCAGGTACTAGAAGGCTGCTATAAGGTCTCCCGAGGGCCTTCTCTTCTCCAGGATGAACAACTCCAACCATCTCAGTGCCTCTTCCTAGGAGAGGTGTTCTCTCCCCTTGTGTTGGGTTCTCCAGAAACAGGACATGGACCTGCTGGACTGAAACCAGAGGAGGGCCACAAAGACGATCAGAGGGCCCGAGCACCTCTCCTATTTTCTTGATACCTGTCCTACTAGAAATCTAACTGTAGAAGCAAAAAGAGTGTGATGTGTTTAATGTATTCCCTTAGATACATAATGCAGGTGGCTCCCCAGCTTACAGACACTCTTTTAAATTTTTCCTTCCCTAGCAGAAAGGGAAGTTTATGTTTAAAGTACCACACATAATTGTTCTGAGTTGTAGAGTTTGTAACCACACCATTTTAAAAACCAAATTGTTTAGGGAACACATGACTTGGAGAATTTGCCTGCTGAACTGGTCTCAGGTGATCCAAATGCACACAGTCATGTTTTCATTAGAGAGAGACTATGAGCACATGTGTGCATTTTGTTTTATTCTTTTTTGCAGTGCTTAAATAGCTTTGAAATGAAAATGTAGTCTGGGAACAAAAAAAGATAGCTCACTTGGAAAACATCAGAGCATTTATAAACATTCTGGAAAAGGGCAGTATTTTTCAAATCAATTTCATCGTTTATAATAACTTTCATGCTCTCACAAATCTTAATATTTTCAATGAAATCACCATTATTGATTTTCCCTTTTTGCCAGCCCTAACAAAACTGAAAGATGAACTACCACATGAAGTCACTTCTCCTTGTTAGTTACATTGATGTGATAGGTTAGATATTTTGAAAAGCCTTACTAATGATACATACATACTCTGAGATAAAAATTATCACTTTAAAGCCCTGTGCTCAAAAGACTTTAGAAAAGGAACCTTTTTCCACTCTTATTTTTTATGTTCTCTCTATACAGACGGGAAATTCTTAGGAAACTTCTCAAATCTTCCACATGCATTTAATTTCATTTTAGATCCTTGTCTCATAAAATGCAGTGAAAAGTTCTCAGGTAGTTTATAGTACTATTAAAACTAAGCTAACTTTATTATTCATTCACTCTCCTCCATTATTTATGCCCCTTGATTTGAAAGTAGGACTCACAACTGTAGCACTAGGAGTTTCCTGCAATTCCCTGGAACACAGCCTCACCACAATTAGCCATTGATCCAGCTGCTCATGCCATGACAAGGGAACACAAACTCCCTCCTCCTTGAGGCTACAGCTCCACAGAGAAACCTTTCAACATCACAGACTTCTACCACTAGATAAACAGCACTGGCTCAGAGATAAGCTCATAAGTAAGGTGCAATGATACACACACACTTTTATCCATTAAGAAAATGTGTGTCTAGTGTCAAGTTTTTCTCCATATGCAGATTTTTTTTTTTTTTTTGACAACTTTTGGTAGTGCTACTTTGCATGCACTTAAATTTGTGTAACGAGATCCCTCATGTAGAGTTCGATACACATCAAATGTGTTGAGTTTTTTTCAAAATGCTTTTACTCCATGAGTAAAATCTTAATAATGTGTGAAAGACCTGTGGCAAATATTCACATTTTATAAATGAGGTTAGTGAACAATGATCTTGGATAAAGGAAGACATCAAAAGGTGGCCCTGCAACATTCATAACACTCAAGTGAGTATGACAGATGTCACTTAATTTTAATTATTGATGACAGTGTTTCAGACTATGCTAGCTGACATGAAGCAGTATGAAAGCAGGCCACTCTACAGTACCCAGCTGCTACGAGGTCACTAGGCAGTGGCAGGAGACATCAAGATCTTAGTAGCACTTCCTAGTGTGTTTATTTCCATGTTTTGTTATCCCTCACATTCTATCTACCACTGCTGTAAAAAGGCTGTTTCTTCTCTCTGTTCTTTTTAACTGGAAATATGGAGCAAGAAATCTGCATTGCACCTACAGGTAAGCCATTTTTGCACCTGTTTGACACACTATAGCTTTAAATTACTAAATTGCAAACCAGCAGTCAAAAATCTCACTCATGCTTTAATACTCTGTACTGATGCACAGATCTATCCATGTCAGCATGACTGCAAGGCAGTAACCACGTCCAGATGTCCTTTATGGATTCTGGAGTGTAATTCTTGACTTTTTTTTTTTCAGTCTTGTCTCCGATTTATATGATTGGTATGACATAAACAAATCGATTATTCAAATGTCAAACCTTTCTGGGATTAACTGTGATACTTTAACCATGTATCCAACACTGTATCTCTGTTTAATACATAGTACTTTTTTTTTTCCTTGTTAAAAGTCTTATAGTGACTTTGATTACACTCAGGAGAATGAAGAAGTGAAAAAACATATTGCTTGCCTGAGGCCTCAGGTGGAAATGAAAGGTTTCACTGCTCAGAGAATCACTCTTTGGTGACTTTGAAACTTCTCATACTCCTGATCCTCGGCCGAAATCCACTGCTCAAGTCTTATAAATGAAGTGTGATCCCAAAGTACTCCAAATTGATTAAATGAAAACCAGGCAGGCAACCTATATACAAGTGGTTCACTCCTTGACCCTGTATTCTTGGTAGATACATAATATACTCTGACATTTAGTGGCTAGGGGAGGAAATATCCACCTTATGATGTAATACATACATGTGTTCGCTTTTTTTTTTTTTTTTAATAATGATGTAATATCACAGTCCCTCAGGAACTTCATGTTAATTTCTTACCTACCAGATTTGGCTTCTGTAAGTGCCTCTCTTGCCAGCCCCAGTTCCTGTGCTGGGCTGAAATGGTTTCTGCCTGTCTGTTTTCTCTTTAAGAACACTCCCAGCAGACCCTTCTAAGTCCCCAGGACCTCAGCAGAGCCCTGGGATGCCTCTGCGCTGGCGGGGGGACCCAAGGTGCGAGGAAACCTCAGAAACCTCAGAGAACACGAGGCGCCTCAGAAGAGCGCAAAGCCATTCCAGGCCAGGCCGGCATTACCACACCCCCCCCCTCTGCCGGCGGCGGCCTTCGCTCTCTTTTGCCTGAAATACTCGAGTAGAGGTTTTGATCGCGTTAGTGACGGGGCGGCCCGCGGAAGGATTCCCGGTCGGGAAAGCACCCGGGGCCAGGCGGGCGAGGGAACAAGGAGGGAAGGAGGGGCCGGCACTGCTTGTGAGGTGGAGGCCGCCGCAGTTCTCTGCCGCGTCCGCCACCCCGCCCCCGCCGTCCCGGCCCAATGGGCGCCCGAGGCGTCGCGGCGGCGGCCAATGGGCGGCTGCACGGCGGGCTCCCCGGCAACATGGCGGCGCCGGCAGCGGCGGGGTGGATGCGGCGCTGCCGCAGCGTAAGCCATGCCCGGTAGCCGGCGGAAAGGGCCCAGCCTCAGGCCCGCCGCCCTCAAGAGGCGCAGCGGCGGCGGCGAAGAGCAACACCAGCAGCAGCTCACCCGGCGGCGGCCCCCGGAACCCCCCGCGGAGGAGGAGGAGGAGGAGGCGGCCGGTGGCGCAGGCCGAGGCCTGCCCACGGGGGAGGTGGTGGCGGTGCGCGGCGCTGCAGGTACAGCGGGAGCGGCCCCGGGGCTCCTGCCCTGCCCGCCCCTCCCCGGAGGGTTGGGGGAAGAGCGGCCCGCCCGTGAGGAGGGGCCGGTGCGGTGTAAACCTCCGCTGTGTCCCGCCGTGTGTGTGGGGAAGGATCCTCTTGTCAGGGAGGGATGGAGAGCATCTTCCCGCGGCTGATACCGAGAACTGACTGAGAAGGCTGATCCTCTCGGGCAGAGGATAAAGCCTGGCCCTGCTGAACCCTCAATTGAGTGCCAAGCGTCTCCTCAGATTTGCTCCTCACGTAATCACTGCATCTTTAGAAATTATCTGTGTAGGGTTCCACACCTGTAACGTCATTTTCTAAAGGGCAGAGGTTGAGCCTTGCATAGGGTGTTCGGTTCAGCTTTACTGATAGGAGACAGCTGCAAGCTGGATGTCAATAGCTGTGTTCCTGCTTTTAACAGGCCTAGCTAAACAAGGTCCAGTGGAGACTCGGGTAGGTTGTGACCCAGAACACTTTGGGAGCCCATTAAAGTTGTGATCCAAATCAGAATCTGGGTGAAAGAGAAGGAACAAGCCAGAATGCAAAATATTCTCCCATATAGGTATACATAATTTTCTCCTTGTGTGAGCTGTAATCAATATTGTCTCAAGTATTAGAATTGACAGTTCTCATCCTTACCATCAGATTCTTAGCACAATAGGTATCAATATCATGTAATGGTGTTATCTCTGTGGTGATGTCACTGACAAAGGTATTCTGTATTAAATGTACAGGTGCAGACAATATTCCTGTTGTAAGTAAAAGAATGTTGATGAGTATTAACTTGATTTTTACTCTTAAAAGACACCTAAAGCACCTTCTTCAAGACTTTCCCTGTTCTATGTTTTGAATTATTTTGGCCTCGTATTTGTTGGTTTTTAAAAAGGATCATCTTTCTGTTTACACAGAGTCATCTTTACATAAAACACCAAAGAGATCATTGAGTAGGAAATCCCGAATACCTACTTTCAGCTCTCCTGTTAATGACACCGATATACAGCAAGAAATCTTTTGGGACCCTCATTCACCAATTGCACATACACTAGGTAATACTTACAAAACTCAGTCTTCAGGGCACCTATTTGAGGTATGCAGTGGGAATGTGCTAAAAGTTATAAAGTTTCTTTTAAAAAGGTCCCTTTCCCCTTTCTATTATTGGGGTTGTTTGGGTTTTTTTTATTATTAAAAACCCATTAATTTTTCAATGTGGTGCTGAATCGAGTTCTGATTTTAGCACATGTATTTGATTAATTTGAGCTATAAATGCACTTCTGAAACTGAATTGTTTTGCCGTTTTTAAGAAGGTTATTTTGCTTTGCTTTCATAGGCAATGGAAAAGCAAAACAGTCTACCAGGAGATGTGCAGTAGAAATTTCAGAAATTGTTAATCGTATTGCTCCACAGGTAATTATTACTTCCCATGCTCTGTGTATGCTGTGACCAAACAGAATAGCAATGCAGTATTCAGTTTTAGTGAAGGCTCAACTTTAGTTACAGTAGTCTCTTGAACACAGCAAGAACTGGGCGTGCAGAAAACGAGTAACATGTACATAAAACTGGACTGAATTAAAATTAAAAGCATAATATTTGATGGTTGCTCTTATGAGGCAAGGATGCTGTAAAAAAGGATGTATTAAGAAAGTGGACTTGCAAAAGCGCCATTTTAGAAAGTTTTGCTTTTAGAATTCAAATTACTACCCTTGGTCTTAGGGGTCTGTTGTGTTTGTTTATCCTTAATCCACTGCTCTGTTAAAAGGTAAGAGTTTCTTCACATACTAGATTTACTTTGCAGTTGTTTTTAAGCATTTTGGGTGATCATGAATGACTGCTGAAGCACAAGAACAAGAGGCAGATGAGAGAGATACTCCATGATACTATAAAGATAGTAACTTTGTTTCCTTATTCTAAACAATTTGCCATTTTGCCCTAAAAGCTATCTCTCACTGTAAACTTGATGTCCATAGCCTGGAACATAAAATACAGTGTTGGCTTATCATTTGTCTTTTACTAATTTAAAGAAAAGAATCTGTTATTCCTAAACCACTTCTGTAGTATTTAGCTTGCAAAATATGTGTGCTTATTTGACAGGGCCATGTAAAATGTATTCACTATTTGGCATATTTGTGAAAAAATATACATAAGACTTGGAAAATAACTGATAAGGGATGCCACTTTCTTTTAAATTATTACAGCTCTGTTAATAATGTAAGTAATATATTGGATTTGCAACTGTCTGTTACTCATGTTCCTTTTTCTTTGGGGGGGGAGGGGAAGAGAACCTACCTCAAACTAGTCTGCTTTTAAAGTTCAGATTGCAGTAATTTCTCAATCCAACACATGGCTCTAGCCCTCTACGCAGCTTACTGCTACACTGTTTTATCTCTTAGATTTCAGAATTCAAACCCAATCCTAAACTTTGAAGTTTTAAAACACAGTTCATTTAATTTCCTAACTTCACTTGTTTCTGTTTAAAGGCTCCTTGTATAAATGAGTTTTAATGGAGCAAGAATTTTTTTCCTGGAAGCATATAGAATATAGTTTATTTCAAGTTCTGTAATCTCTTAATGCTGCTTTAAGCAGACAGAGACAGTAGAATTCAGGTAGCTTCTTAGTAGTATACTGAACTAGATTACAGTTTGTTACATGTATTGCAGAATATGTGTAAACCTGAAGTAAACAGAGTATGAGATTTGAGCACCAAAGGAAAAATCAGTTAATTTAATAAAGTTGGTGTTTTAAATAGATATAATTAAAGTGTGCTACACTCTGAGTGTAACTATCAGCAGACAATGTTGCAGTAATCTCATTTAGCTTGTACTGGTTTAGATCATAGCTGTCAACAGTTTGATTGCTTTAGCAACTTTAATGCAAAGTGTGCATCTAGTCCAATCTTTACCTGAAGTCAGATTACTAAGCATTACAAATCTAATCATTCAGGATGAAAAAGCAGCCTGTAATGAAGGCTCCCTTTTAGGGACATGGATTGGTGAGGATGCTATTCCCTGTACACCTGGAGTAGTAAAAGTGAGACCAAGGACAAAATTAAGTTGTACAAGGTAAGTAATAGTTTTGCCTTGCCCATAACAGCTGGGCTTTCATGAACAAGGGTTTGTGGTGGTCCTTTATGTACAGTGAGCCATGTAATTGTATATTAGGATACAGAATGCTTTTAACTTTGGGCTTATCTCTTCTTAATGGGGTGTTTATTGGGAATTAAAAAAATAATTGCATACTGACTGGTTGGATTCTGTCATATTCTCTCTAGTTGTTAATTAGAGTATCAACAGTTCAGATGGTTGTGTTATTGAGCTTGGCTAAGCTTTCTCAGTAGGTCTGACTTTCTTTTCTGTATTTTTTTTTTAATCTAGAGATATTAAAATAAAAAGAAATCCTGAAGAAGAACTAATGAAATTGGCTAAGGAATTTGATAAAAATTTAGTAGAGCTAGATGCTGTTCAGGAGCAAGACAAGCTTGGTCATGACTTCATCCAGATGGCCTCAGAGTCTTTAAATACTTCTAAAGATGAAGGAAATATGAAGAACCTGAAATCACTCCATGGTGACATTTCTGAAATAGATATTGCTCTGTCCCTGAAACCAGTTGGACAGAGCACTGGCATCCCTGCTGCAGAGCCCTGTCACTCTAGCAGTCAAAAGTCTATAGACCTGGAGGCTGAAATAGCCCTTCATGCTCTTTTTGACTGCTCTACACAGAAGTGTAGTGGACGGTTGAGCCAAGAACTGTCAAGCATTTCTTTAAATAACAGTTTCCATGAAAATAAAAGCACCTTGGAAGAGGAATGCCTTCCTGAGCATATTGAAGATAAAGAACGTGATAGTTCAGAGGCAAATAAAAAAGATACCCCATGTGCACTAGGAAGCAGGAACCAGACTTTTCCAAAACCTGATATTCACATGGTAACAAGAAAAAACCCTAGTTCTTTGAAGACACAAGTTGTTGTCTCCAGTAAGCTTGCTGGAGTAGTTAATGATGATTTTGATGACTGGGATACAGATTTGTTGGCAGATGACTCTTTTGTGATGCAAATAACCCAAAATCCTGAATTGCTAAGTACTGAAGAAGCACCACCTACTTCTACAAATCCATCTGTGCAGGGTTTCAGTGATAGTAACAGAACAAAGGAAAGAAGTAATTGTAATTCAGTAACTTATTTGGGGAGTGTACACAAATCTAACAGTTTTCAGTTTTCACCTTTGAAACATTCTAGTAAAATCACACAAAATGTTGCAAAATCTCTGTCTTTACAAAAGCCATATACTAAGACAGAAAACTCAAACACAGAGACTGTAACCTTTCATTGCAAAGGTGATGTTAAGCCAGATGAAATAAATTCTATTTGGAAAAATGCTCAAAACAGTGATTTGAACTATGTTCCTGTTTCAGCACAATCTCAAATTAAGAATGGAAATGAAACTATTCAGCCTAAAGGTGATCCTCTTCCTCTTTTTCCTCCAAGATCTAGTCCTCATAAACAACAGATTGAAAAACCTGGCAATAACTTACACATTTTCTGTCAGTCATCCAGTGTTTCTACCAGTGTGAAACCTAATGATCTAACTAAAGTGGTTAAACAAGCTCATACAGGTCACTTAAATCATACTGAAATACCAAAGAAATGTCCTCTGTCATTTGATGACTGGAAGGAACCAAAATTCTCTGATGAAGTATTAGATATGTTTTGTGAATCCAATAGTCTTTGGGATACAAACTGTGAAGATGATGAATTGTTGTACCGGGTGTGTGATGATATAGAAAAGCAGACTCGGAGTCAGGAGGTTAAACAAGGAAATGAAAGAGCTAAACCTCCTCAAGGAGCCAGTATCAATTCCAGATCAAATGCTGATAACAGCTTCCCATCACCTAAGCAAGGACTACCTGATTGCCTCTTGGCACAAAAAGCAAATGCAAAACAGGATACTGTCTCACTAAGTGATTCCTGTAGGAATTCATCAAAGGTTACACGTGGGCTGGCCACAACAGGTCACGTAGTGAACTGTAAAAATGTCTCAAATTCTGTAACTGTGATCCCAGGTCCTCCTATGGAGTGTAAATACAAACTGTCTACAAACTGTCATCAAGCTGCTTCTGAAGATTCTACAAAGACTGTTTCAGGAAAATGGTACAGGTCAAATTCTGTGCCAGCAGGACAGACTGGTTCTGAAAAAAGTCCTGCTAATGCAGTAAACCTTGTTAGCAGCAAAACATTAGACAGTCCAGATCTTTTGTGTAATATGGGAAAGATGTCAAACAACAGTTCTGGAAACAAAACATCGCTTATGCCCTCAAAGTTTAAGTTCCGAAAGACTAACAGTTCTGAAAGTGTTTTTCACATCGAGTCTGAAAATCCAGGGATTCATTCTGGCATTGGAATTACTCTTCAGGGTTTGGAAGAAAGTAAGAATCAGGTGAATGTGACTTTACACAGCAAGCTTGACAATAAGAAACCACCTTTCAAGAGGCATCTTTCAGAGTCTTTTGCACTACCTACATCAGGTATTTGTCTTTACTGAATAACTGGTTTTGCTGGTTTTCTTACTGTAAGCAGGATGTCAGAGAAATGTATACTGTACTCAGACTTACAACGGGCTTCAATATTTATCCATTCAGTTTAAGTTTAAGTAGATTATCTGATGAGAATTTGAAGGGGTTTTTCTCCAAAACAAAATGGTTGTCACACATCTTTTGAATTCCTGGAGTTTTTTCTGTTTCACACTTTCATTCCACTTCTCTGAGTACTTCACACTCTTTCTCCATACACACTTGCAATCACTAGGATCAGGTATAGGCTGACTGCAGCAGTCAGCGTAACATCTTCCTAAACTGTTATCTAAAAGTACTACTATATGATGTATGATGTATTTTACATTCATAGAAAAAAAAATATTTATATATATATATAATATATATATGATATATATTCAAATATGATATATTTGATATGCAATAAGTGTTGGTAGTGTGAATCAGTTTTTTAATTTACACTTCATCATGAAAAACATGAACAATTACTTTTCTTAGACCTGATTCATAAAGCCCCACTTAATGGTAGGGCAGGGAAAGAAGGCAGCAAATGATATAGAAATTTTTGTTTGTTTGCTTGTTTGTTTGTTTTTAATATGGAACAGTTAGAAACTAGACACTTCTGAAACTTTGGCCTGTATTGTTCTGTCTGAAACTGTCAATGAAATATTCTTGTGTTATCAGTCTAAACACTAACATTTTCTTTCAGCTAGAGGGAGGGTCAGTCGCTTTTCCAGCAGTAGTCTGTAATTTTCCATTCATTGGTGTTACTTGCTAAGAGAATGTAGAACCAGTCAAGTGCTAATCAGTCTTGTTTCTACTTGATCTCATGGCTTGGTGAAGTTTTAATCAATACTAATTTTGATAAAATGTGTCCTCAAAGTGTACTATGTGAGCCTCAATTTTCAGGACGCACTGCTAAGCAACAGCAAAAATTCCTGCAAACTATCAGCCAGCATTATTTGAAGAATCAGTATTTCATCTGTGTTTCTTCCCCAGCAAAGCAGCAGATAAATGGAAAGTAGCAATTTCAGATGTTAATGGGGAAGGGAGAAGAGAGATAACTAGTCATTCTATGGAATATTCTAGAGAAAAAGAACAAAAAAGAATAGCATAGGTTTTCTTTACAGATGATCCACAACTGTCCTCATCTTAAATTTTTGGTGAAAGGACATCACTGTAACAAAAGGTGAATGTTAAGTGGTCCTTTCAAAAAACGATAATTTTTCATGGACACTATTTCTTTTTTTAAGAAGCAAAAAGACCCCTTGTTTTATTTATTCACTTTGAAAGACTGCTTCTTAAAAATACTGTAATTGGAAAGTGGTGTAAGAAAGTGGCAAAAATCTTGACATAGAGTTTTTCTGTTGGTTCCAGTGAGGTCAAGATTTTATTGTATGGGAATTTATAGTTCTGTAGCACAACATATAAAATATTATGCTTAGCTATCATGTTCTTGTCTCCTCTGTCAATTTTTATTGCTACTTTTGACCTTTTTTCAACCTTTCTGGTTTTATTTGTGTGACACCTGTACTGTATCTGACCCCTGTGTCTATACCATCTCCATGCCCATATTTCTGCCTAACTCCCTAAATTGTAGAGCCCTTTTCAGTCTGAGAGCCTTAACTTTCTTAACCCATCACCATCTCCTATGTTGACTCCTGATGTCACAAAGTTCATTTGAAGGGCAGCCAAGTAAAATTTCCTTGAAGCAAATGTCTGCATCCCAGTATTTTCATTGGGAGGTAGTAGTCAGTAGCACTACAAAGGTCATGCATCTTATCCCCCTTCCTGCCTTGGGGACAGGATAGATGAGCCATTTTTTACTTGGGTGCCTGGCATGTCAGAATAGTGTGCTCTTGCCATAGATCTTCAAACACTGAAAAAGGTAACTTAAAATGCATATTGAAAAAACTTGAAGGCTCCTAATACATATTTTTTGTTTACAGTGTCTATGGTGGAACAAAAAAATAGAAAATGTTCTCAAGAAGAGATTGAAAGAAAGAAACAGGAAGCTCTTGCACGAAGGAAATCCAGGATGCAGGCATTCTTTAAAGATGCTTGAATTTGGAGTTTATTTTTGTCTATGGAGTAAGTTTTTGGGAAGGGAATATTGTAATGCTGGAAGACACTTTAAAAATTCTGTTAACAGCTATTGACAGCAAGCTTTTTCTGTTTCTTAATTGGAAAAAATCTTGACCTGAATCATAATCAATAGTATTTAGTCTGAAGTGTTTGTATAAACACATAAGTGTAAGATGCCAAAACCAGACTGCATTTGTTTTGGCTGTATTTTTTTTATTGCATTGTAATCTATATGAAGACCCTGAAGTACATCCAGACTGAGAAATACTAACATCTGCTCTCAGGTAGAAGAAGTTTTTAAGTTTTCATTTAAAGAAAGTACAATCTAGAAAACATTCAACATCAGAAAACTAACAGAAATGAACAGGATTACAAATGTGTGTTCAATTTGTCACTATTACCTTAGGTAAGAATTGTACATAGTGAATGAAGAATTTAATATAAAATTTCATAATGTGAAAAAGCATCCTGGGAAGGATATTTGATTTGATTATTTTATTATTTTTTAAATTCCCTCCTTAAAGAGTTCAAGATACTCTAGCTGAAAAAAATTGGACCACTTTTTTCTAAATATGCATTACCAATCTAATTAAAGGGAACTTATGTCATTTTACTGAACCATGAGCAATATACAATACTCCAGGTGAAATCTCAACTATGAATCAGCTTAGCCTTATGGGTTGTACATATTTTTCAGACTAAAGACTGTTAAAACATAAAAATGCAATGTCATGTCAGCGTAACGGAGGCTGATAGAATTTTTGATGTGATAGATGGGTGCAGAGCTCAAACTGCAAAAACTGCCTGTGGGTAAGCTGCAAGATATTTTTCAGCTGAGAAATGCTAATATGTAAACATGTGACAATATGAAAAGTGACTGTAATTTTTCTTTGTAAATATATAACTTTGAAATGTACCAAAGGTTAGAGGAAGCTTTGGTTTCTGTAGTATGCACCATTTTTGTAATGCCTAAAAATGTATGTATTGTATATTTGTAAATAACCATTAAATTTTTTTACATTTTTCTGGTCTGTTCTGGAAAACACTACAGAAACTGGTAAAAGGGATTGGAATGGGAATTCTATATGGTCTTTACCTGATCGCTCTCTCTTGGTAATTTTCCCAGTTACTCTGTGCCTCAATATTTTACCAATAGTGGTGACAAAGTACTTCCTTTGATCCATTTAAACTAGAAATCCTTGGTGGATGGACTGGTTCTACACAGTCATCTGCAGGAGAGTCTTGAAATACTTCACTATAATGCTTTTCAAAGTAGTGAATTTGCTTTTTTATTAACCACTATTCTGGTTGCTGGCTAGTTGATGATGAAATCAAATACCCAGGCTCACCAAAGATTCTGCTGGTGCCCAGCACACATTCTGCAGTCTGTGGCAGCAGCTCCCTGTCCTGCCAGCTCCAGTCATTGTGCAATGACTGATCTGACTTACTGATCTGACTGAAAATGAATACAGAAAGAATGTTTTCAGCTTTTCAAATAACTGCATCATAATAATACACTTAACAGGTAATATGAGACTGCAAGACTCCTCATTGTGTTATCAAGCCTTTGCTAGCAGTGTTCAAACAGTTCACAAGAGAGAAGATGCAGTATGTTCATATAACAAATAAAAGCATACCCTAAATCATGGCTGTTGCAAAAGCAGTATTTGCACTGAGGATGTAGTTTGATCTGTGTATCTGAGGGCTATGCTTGTCTTTTGTGCTCTAGGAAAATCTAAACTATTGGGTAACTTGCCAGATACACTATTAGCCAAGAAAGTGACACTGAAGACTGAAAAAAGTCTTCTACTATCAGTATTTAATATGAGTTATAGAACTGGCTTTTGATGTACTGATACACAAGAACATCAAATCTTACTGAGAAAGATAAAAGGCATTTGCTAGGACTGTTCAGCTTATCAGCCCTTCCCTCCCCAGGATATTTCTGTAGAAATAAATCGATAAAGGAACCAGGATAATACTTATTTTCAAGGCTAATATAGTTAATTATACTTATTTGAGAAGATGAGATAACTGGAAAGGGAGGAGCTGTTCTGGGAGCTGGAGAGTATTTTTTTAGGAAGGTTTCCTTCTCTGACGCTGAAGGTTTGATACTGGGATAAATAGTAGATAACATAACGTGAAATACAGACTAAGCACATCATGGCTTTACATGCTCAGCCTCCAGAATCACACATCCTGAATGCCTGCCTCTTTATCCTTGAGCCCACTCCAAGTTTAAAACCAGCTGCCTGCCCTTCCAGGTGATGCTGACTTTGCCAGTGCCCAGGACAGAAAGGCCCTGGAGCTACCTGCCTAAAATGACACTACTGGGCTCCCTTTGAGAAAAGGATAAGAATATACTTGCTCATCCTTCAAAACAAGCACCTAAACAACCCTCTATCTCCTGAGCTGTAAAATAAGAGTTCTATATATGATTAGGGGTGATAAGGGGAATTCTGTTGCCCCAAGAGGTGTGGAAAGGACCCTTTGAAAACTTCCCAGTCAGGGGAAGACACAAGGTACTTTTTGACCAATTACAGTCACTTACTTAGCCAAGTACTTTGTGCTGCTTAACCATATTTAAAGAACCTGTGTGTGAAACACATTAATTTTAATAGTTTGCAGCAAATGCTTCCTAAAAAAACAGTGTGAAACACGTTAATTTTAATAGTTTGCAGCAAATGCTTGCACCACCCTCCCCTATTAAACTATTCATAATAGTGGGGATTTGATTTTTAGTTTTCTAAGAAATATTATACTGAAAACCTGTAACTTGTTTTTTCTTCAACTTTACTTTCCAAACACAAATCACAAGTTCTTGGGATCATTGTTGCTTAACTGATGTTGAGACAAACTGCAAAGATTTTTTTGGTCGAGCATTCCCAAATGCCCTACCATACGATCTCTCAGTTAACAAATTGGAGAGTCCCTTCTTGTTGACTTGACACTACTTACTGGAAACAGAAAAATAATTCTTGCATTAAAATGAAACTATATAATTTTTATTGAGTAAGTTTGATAAAAGTGAAAAACTTGAGAACACTTCAACTCCATACAGTTTCATTACTGGAGTCAGTGCAGGGAGAAGATTCATTGGGGATCAGAGATAGTTACAAAGAAGAATCTCCACACTATCAAAATAAAATTCCATTAGCAAGAAATTTTTTGTCTTTAAAAAAATCAATAGACTCATATTGATTGGTCAGAAACAGCCAAAAGACTAAAAGAATAAATCTCATGAGAAATAAACTTCCTAGCTATGTGTGCATTGGAAGGGTACACACCAAGCATCTTTCTTGTCAGTGCCTTTGTTCCAAGGGCCAGTCTTGCCCTTCACCTCTCCCTGCTACACGGGTATCAGCAGAGTGCTGGATATGGACCCAGCCCAGCAGACAGGGTGGCATACTGACATTGACAGGGGTTCATGACAAAGAGTTTAACATCTGCCAGATTTTCAAACATCTGTATAGTAAAGCCAGCAACCCAGCTGGGGTGTGGCTACTCAGCACTGGTGAGGCCACACCTCAAGTACTGTGTCCAGTTCTGGGCCCCTCAGTTCAGGAAGGATATCGAGGTCCTGGAGCAGGTCCAAAGGAGGGCAACCAGGCTGGTGAAGGGACTCGAGCACAGATCCTATGAGGAGAGGCTGAGGGAGCTGGGGCTGTTCAGCCTGGAGAAGAGGAGGCTCAGAGGAGACCTCATCACTCTCTACAACTCCCTGAAAGGAGGGTGTAGCCAGGTGGGGGTTGGTCTCTTTTCCCAGGCAACCTTCAGCAAGACAAGAGGGCACGGTCTCAAGTTGTGCCGGGGGAGGTTTAGGTTGGACATTAGAAAGAATTTCTTTACTAAGAGGGTGATCAAGCATTGGAATGGGCTGCCCCGGGAAGTGGTGGATTCTCCGTCCCTGGAGATATTTAAAAAGAGACTGGATGTGGCACTCAGTGCCATGGTCTGGTAACTGCAGTGGTAGTGGATCAAGGGTTGGACTTGATGATCTCTGAGGTCCCTTCCAGCCCAGCCTATTCTATGATTCTAAGATTCTATGATACAGATGGATCTGTGCCTCATAACCTGAGGGGTCATTTCAGGCGCTC
Source organism: Heliangelus exortis (assembly GCF_036169615.1). NCBI lineage: Eukaryota > Metazoa > Chordata > Aves > Apodiformes > Trochilidae > Heliangelus > Heliangelus exortis. Next base: position 36,840,396 of record NC_092424.1, read on the forward strand.
TTATGGCAGTCGGTGATGCAGAGAGGGCAGTTCAGACGTTAGGTGCCTGCACTAAGTTGCAGATGTGCTTGGCTCCACATCAACAAAAGCAGCCATCTGCCCAGCAGATATTTTAGGGATGAGGTAGAGGGCCTAGACAGCTGCTCTGCAGTCAGTGGGCAGCCAGCAGCTTCAGAGAGCAGATGAGAAGTGCAAGAGCTGCTGCCCTACTCCTTGTTCCCATGTCACATTCCCTCTCCTTACCACTGAGGAAAGAAGTTGAGCATCAGCCTTGTGACCCCACAGATTGTACAGGTTATGCTCAGCATCTCTCATGCTTCCTGGTAAGCTCTTGGTGACCCACTGATACTGTATGTGCCTTACTCATCCAATCTTGCAGTAGACAACAGATCTTCATTAGGAAAGTATCTACATAATTTTAATGAATTACTACATATGTACGCCTAAGAAGTTTGGTACTTCAGTAGCTGACATTTCACTATGAAGTCACATCTTCCTCCAGGCAAAAAAAGACCTATACAAATAGTAACAGCAATCTTAAATACTTTCTAAATTAAATTATGACTGTCATGTTTCATTATAAATTAATTGATTACTGTTTGCTTAAGCACTCATCTTCCTTTCATTCAGAGCATAGTAATTTTTCCATGAGCAGAGCAATCAGTAAGCTTAAGCTGGAATGTAAATGGAACTCCTGTACATCCCCGTATCTGAATATAATTTTTATTCCACAGATATGGAAGCATTTCACAATGAGTGATGTTACTAAAATCCAAGGATTCTCTGTTTCAAGTAAAACCTGTGGTGGCTTTTTTCCTTTTAGGAAAGGCATGATATGATCAGGTAGAGGATCCATTCAACATTATCTGTATCTGAATTTATGTGTTCTGGAATATACATAGATACATTCACACCCTTCCAGTTTACAATGGTGAGGGATTATGTTTAAAGCATTTGAGAAATTTAGTAGCATTGGGGTTTTATTGTGTTAGTTGTATCAGATTTTCAGAGAGGCCAGCATCCAGCAGCTCTTCAAATTTTAGCCTATAGGGCTAAAATTAATCTTAAGGCTGTAGTTCAGGAATAGCAATGTAATCTTATACTACATGTACCACTTATTACATCTAGAGCTTTATACCCAGAGGAATAACATAGATGAATTCATTGATTATATCTTTTTAAGCCTAAAAAGAGCTACAATTTGTCAGGGAAGAATAGCTGGAAGCAACAGATAGTGACCTAAATAGTAGAATTCCAAAGATAAAATAGAAGAAAATGAACACAAATGCTTTCTTGTTTGAGAGCTGCATTGTCTGCAACACACTCCAGTGAATCCAGAGCTTGTGGAAGAGGCCAAGGCAGATATAATCCGTGGAACTAAAAATGACAGCCTGAGTAAGTAGCCATCAAAAACGAAGCTTGGAAGACTCTGGCAATTGTGCTGTGAATCATAACTGCAATATTTGTTCAAAGCTTTGGTTACTATGCATACTGATGGTTTTGTCAGAGCAGTCAGAAAAGTCCTGCCTCATAAAACACTTATGGGTAATGTAGTGTTCTTGTGGACCTAAATACAAATTTCTGTGACTACTGTCTGGGCATAATTTCAGTATGGTAGCTGGCAAACCATTAAGGGCCCAATTCTACTCTTGCAGAAATTTCATTAGAGCAGCGGAGGTAACGGGGTGACTCAGGCAAATAAAGAATCAAGCCCAGGCATTTCATTATTTAAGTAGTTTCTGTCTTTAAGACGATAATCTAGTAAAACAGCATTTATCAGAAAATTTTATTGTTTATGCAAAATTTGAAAGGCTTTTTTTGGGAAAAAAGGTTGCATTTACACACAACTTTTAAAAGCCACAGTTAACAGCTTTGACCTTGAACAATGTAATTAACAGAGGTGAGGAAAGGACTAGAGGATTTATAGATTTCCTTTTTAATGAGGCCGTCTGCTCTTTGCAGATTTTCCTCACTGAAGGAAAAACTTCATTCAGGTTTTAACCCTGGAAAATTAGGTCCTATGTAGACACAGGAATGAAGCTTTGCCACAGTTTGTGTTAACAGAAGACTGACCGTTCCAAATAAAATATCATAGTCTAACTAACCAGAGCAATTTAGGTTTTGGTTATTATTTTTTTCTCTCTGAGCAGGGTGGGATTTTTTACATGCCTAAACCTGAGCACCTGCTTGGCACAGTTTGCAGAATGGTGGCTGTAGGGCCAAGTGTGTAAGGCAATTTAAGCACCTGGGGAAGTTATTCATGGCAAGTCAGATCTGTGATTCTCAATGACAGGAAAAAGATTGTTTTTGAATATCCCACGGACATCTAGCTGCACCTTTGGGTGTTAAAGAGACATCCAGAAAGCTGAACCTCTAACAAAGAGCCAACATAGTGAGAGAAAGGAAACAGTTCTCCAAGGCTTGCAGGACAGTTTCGAAACATGTGGAAACATCAATAATGATTTGCAAAAGACTTTTTTTTTTTTTTTTTTTTTTTTTTTTTAAATAATTAGCTCTCCTGTTCTACAGCAAAAGCCTGAAATTTATGCTTAGAAATATCAGAGATCTTAATTCCTTTCTTCCTGGTTGTTTCTCATGGACTACACTGCACTTGAATAAGGCCAGATGTTTTTATAAGCTCTAACGCTGTAGATGAAGATGACATTAATTTCAGTAACTACTTTGTTACTCAACTTGAATAGGTGTTAGCAATTAATAAATGAAACCAAATTTTATGTTTTCCGTGTCTCTTGTTCAATTTTCAGCATGCTGACTTGTGTGTCTTCAACATAAGCTACTCATCAGAAGTGGCAGTCAGACCAGCAATACCTCAGTTTCTAGTATAAAACATCAGAAGATACCAGAAGATTTTATGTTTCTTTCTGTCCAAATCTGAAATGGCTTTTTTTTGAAACTCCTTGAGGCTTTTTTTCTCTCCATCTGTAACTGTAATCCCTCACTGTCTGATGTGGCTGTTAAACATGCTCTGCAGATCAAACTAGAAACCATGTCCTATTAATGTTTTCACAACAACCAGACTCCAGCTCCTTTATGGAATACTGGAGCTATCTACCAAGTTTCAAATCCACATTTACTTGTAGTGAGATCTTTAACTCAGATATATCCTAATGCATAAGTCATTCACTCCTGACATTTAAGGATCCCAAGTTTGATGTGTTAAAGCTGTACAATCTGTAATCTGTGGATAAGGGGTGGGGAATACCTGGACTGCTTCTAAAGGAGGCATGCAGGGTGAGCAAGAACAGCAAGTTCATATATGCTATACAGCAACTTATGTATGTGACATTGCTTCATCACCGATGAAAAATTTCTAGAGGTCAAAAAAGTCTGAATACACAAATCTTGACAATATAACACATTAAAAAGAGCCCGACTAAGTGACAGTTTTCCCGTAGATAACCACAGACATAGGAAGAGAAGTTGGAGGACAACCTGTAGAAAGAGTTCTGAAGGCAAATGGAAAGAAATTTGAAGATGGTTTAAGATAATGTCAGTCAGTGTAGACCAGATAAAAACAGACCCTTTTTCATTTTCTCAAGAAAGTTTGAGGCACCAATGAAACTACATAAAACACCTGCTAGTTATAAAAATGTCAAGCAAGCATCCATTTGGGAAATGGAAGGATACAAACATTCATGAAAGGGCAAGAGATTCTTGGAAGACATGTCGGATATATTTGTCATCTCAGAAATTTGCCTGTCTGTGTTCCAGAAAAAACACAAGTAGTTTTGTGAGCACTGAAAGTAATCAAGCCTGATTTCCTACAGACTAATTAATGGAGTTTTTAAACGATGCAAGTTCCAGTTGAGGCTTTTTTGGTTGAGTTCCATAGCACGAGAATCCAGTGTGGATTCTCTAGGGACCAATAAAAATGAATGTACACCTGAGCTCTTCTGCAGACACAAGGGGTTTTTTAGACTTTCTCCTCCATCATCCCCCTCAGTTTCATCATACTTCTGAAAAATACCATAATTTTTTAGACTCTCTAAAGAGCTGACCCTTTTCTCCCTCAGACTACTCAGTGGAATTTCCTCATCCTTTTCACTTAATGGTAGTGTTGTACCCATGACGGCTTGAACACATACAAGAAAAGATTACTTCCACTCTCCAAACCTGCCTAATTTTTGTTATTCACAGGAGAAGTCTTGCAGTTCACTAAGTAACAAGTGATTTGATGTTAGCTTTTTACCTTTGAAAGAGAAAAGATAGGAGAGGGCCTGAAGCTTTCATTCCTTGTCAAGCTTCATGTGAGACCCTGTGCTTTTCTCCATGTTGTTGTCAGTCAGCCACCTTGCTGCTGCTGGAAGCAATGCCACTCTGCTTGCTCCATTGCTTGCTGAAACCAGCAGTCCTGCCCTGATATATATATATATATATTTATATGTAAGTATTAATATTTTGATTAATTTTCTACACAGGAATATTTATCAGTTAAAATCAAGAAGTAAATCTATTTTTAAATGAAGCCAGCTTTAGTATTTACTGCAGCTTAATGACAACTTTAGACAAGAATTTAATTACACAGAGTCAGCATACCATATATATTGTAGGGATGTACCATGGGACTTATTTTAAAGTGTAATTTAGAGTGTAACTTTTAGACTGCTCCTCAATATGAACTTAAATCAAAACATTTCCACTGGTGGAGCACATTCTTCAAAACTGATTACAAAAGTAGCCACCGTACTAATGAAGGCTTACTTTAATTTTATGTGTTATGGTATAAATGACTTGCAAGAACACTCTTGGGAAGTTGCACAGTAAATTAATATCTTTAAACCTAAAAACTGCAAGGGAAATATTTTTTCATGGGGACTTTCTTTTTACTTAGAAATATATCTTTTTGTAGGACAGTTTTGTATCTCTTGCAATTCACATACCACATCCAGAAAATACATAGAAATGCCGTGCTGTGCTTTGCAGAACCAGCGTACCCTGAGGGACGGATAACAGAGGAGGACTCCAGAACCTGAGGTTTTCCTCCCTCCTTCTCACTGCCAGCTTTCTGCTGCTCTCAAGAAGTTTATAAAGGCCAGTGATGGTTTCTTTGTACATCAATACCCTTCGCTTTGCCAGCACCATTCATGGTGTTACGAGGAGAGGGAAGTGCCCTGAAATATCTGAATTTCAGGGCCTTGCCATGAAAATGCTACACATCTGCACAGCTGCACCCCACCACAGGGAGACATGAACTGCCTCTGTGAATACACAGAAACAAGCTGTGTTTAACAGTCTAGCCATACAATTAAATTCTTATTTACACTGATTTCATTTCAGTGCAATGGATAAAAACTGTTGCTCTGTGAAAATATTTTAGGCCCTGCCTAAACAAGGCTGCTGTCCAGTTTTTTAACAAACTTATTTCAATATAAGAGTGGCTGACACCATTCCCTGACTAAACAATTTCTAGAAGAAAAAGTAAGTCAGTCAGCACAACACTCTTGGGTAGATGAGGAGCTAGGCTTATTCCAGGATGTAACTGCTTAAAGATGCAGACCCGAATGAAATGCACTATACCAAAACACAAATTCCACTTTTAATTATCTTGTGTGGCAACTTTCTAGTGGGCATTACTTCCAGATCTTTATTTAGGTAAAAATAGCTATATTGCAAATTGCTATGGCACCATTCCATTGTAAGGTTATGCCAGGCATATGCTCAAGGATGTTTCCACTTTATAGACAAGCGTGCTATCTCCTAACTGCTCCAAAGGCATCTAAAAAAAGATATACATCCATATAGTGCCATAACAGCTCCACAGGAACTCTAACTAGCCATGAGTAAATAAGGCCCATAACCAAAAACGCTGAGCAGCACCTCTGTTGGTGTAAATTGTTGCAGCTCCTCTGTGGAGCTGGGGACATTTTATGCAACCAGAGGATTTGTTCCTTTGAATGCACAGAATGTCAACCTACAGTACATAAAACATCCTTGCACAGCAGGAATGTGCAAACTTTCCTTTGAGCTCAGCGGGAAACCTGATTACAGTGGGAAACTGGAGTGATTTCTCACTCCAGCCCCAAAGGTGTGCTTCCCCTTTTATTGGTCAAGATAGCCATTTGCAATGGTCCACTGGGTATCAGAGAGATGCCCTTTTAAGTTCCTTTCTAAGATATAATCTAACTGTATCTGGAAAAATTTACTTGCACCTGGAGTTGCACTCAGAAAGTCAGACAGACTTTTAGGTGCTCTGAGATAAATGCAGTACTGCACAGCCATCCACTCCTGTGCTGAAAGGGTCATAAGGCTTGATTAGCCCTGATGGACTGGGAGGCCAGGAATTTGCAGTAATTATCTTGCACTTAAGCAAAATCATATAAACATATCCAAATCAATTTTGTGACGGCAAGGGCAGGACTAGGCCTTGGCTGCCAAGTGACAGCCAGCTGGGCTGTCTGACAGCACACAGACAGCTGTGGGAAAGCAGACAAGACTTTGTGCCACTGTGGCCAAAACCACGGTGGAGGGTTGGTGGTCATTTTTAGATTTTCTAGTCTGCAGAGAACTCTTGAACTGATTGAGAGTTCAAAGGTGGCTGAGAATTGGAGGGTTTTCAAAGGAAAAATTTCCTATCACACTCTGTGAGTAAGAATGGATCTACACAATACACAGGTTACAAGACAATAAAGGTGAGATGAGGAGGCCATGCAGTGACCTCAGGCATTAATTTCATCTTGCTTCCTGTTTTGGGGGAGTTTTGGTTACTATAAAGGTTGTGGCATGTGGATATATAAAAGCAGGCTGTAAATCTAGATCTGGAACTTTCCATTCATTTTTCTGTAGCTCTCACCACTTAAAGCCTATGGATCTAGACCTTGTCCAAAGTATATTATGGTCCTGACATACACAGACTACACAGAAAGAGAGTAATTTGTAGAACACAGGATACATTGGTCTGACCTGAAGTTCATAAAACCAAGCACAGTCCTGCACAAACTGGAAAATGACTCAGTTGTCTGCAGCACATCCGGACTCTCGAGTCAAGACCTAGACAGCCTCTAGATCATGATTTTAAAGAAGAAAGATAAGAGCACTGTGTGGCATTATATACCCTCCCTGTATCAGAGGGAATATATCTAATCATCTCACTTAATGATCCACCCACAGAAGTATTTCATTATTTCTGTCCTATGAAATTTAGCTGTCATGCTTTTCCAGCACTCCTTTTTAGCTTGGCTGGGAGGACTTCACAGAATAAAATAAAAATCTACATGAAAAATTCCCCCTGCTCTGTAAAGCTCACTGAGATAACCTCATTCTAACTCCTACATAGCCTTAGCCACAAAGACTCACCCAGTAAGACCTGGAGTTCTATGTAGCAAGTTGCTTTCCAAGTCACAAGTTAACTGTAACAAGTCACAACAAGTTAAAGTAACACACAAGTTAAAGTAACAAGTCACAACAAGTTAACAAGTTAAAACTACCTAACTTTTAATGGAAATCTTTTAAAACAGTAGCCAGTAGTGTGTTTCAATGCAAGGAAGTGGAAATTGTACAGTTAGGAGCTCCTGCTTGCAGCCTTGCTCCAGGCTTCAAGGTGTTTATTGCTTTCTTAAGTATTTTTCCCCCTAAATACAATAATTTAATTTCTCAGTATAGAGATTATTCTACATTCTTAACAACAATATATTGTGGTGCATCGAGCAACTTCCATGTATTACAAATACAAGTCCCAGATACTGACCTCTACCATCCCCCAGCGAGGTTGTGGATGCCCCATCCCTGTAAGTGCTCAAGGCCAGGTTGTATGGGGCTTTGAGCAACCTGGTCTAGTGGGAGGTTTCCCTGTTCATGGAACTATATGATCTTTAAGGTCCCTTCCAACCAAACGCATTCTAAGATTCTATAGTCTGTACAGGCTCCAGATTACATGGTAGACATTAACTGATTTCACTAGGGCTGTGCCTGGAATTACATTGCATTAAAAGGGCTCTGACCAGAATCACAGGTCTTGTCTTCCAGTGCCCCAAAGCCTCTACTTGACTGACAGAAAGAGAGAGTTGGAAGTTTAGATGGGAGTTTTAATGAATGATTTCAGGAAGCAAAGGAAAAAATTGCTCATGGATGACAACAAAAAAATGCTCCCATGTCTACTGAGCAGCACAGCAGAAAGTGCAAAGAGAGGCAGAATGAGATGGCAGAGATGCATAAAAGAGAAGAATAAGAGAAGCAGTTGGCTAAATGAAGTGGAAGATAAATGGCAAGACCTTCAAGCAATAGATTATACAGGGTTTTTTAATGGCTTGAATTTCTTATAACAGGTAGTAGAAAATCAACGAAGCTGCTGGCTGGTGGAGACCAGGTGGCTTTGGCAAGGAGCATTTTAGATGGAAGAGAGGAAGCAGGGATATCTTGCAGACATCATTCATCAATAACACAGATGATCATAATATTTTTAGCTCGTGTTGATTAATAAAAAAATTATCACCATCATGACAGGGAAGACCACCAGTGGCAGGGGAAAATATGGTCTAGGAGCCAGCCCACGAGACAGCAGGTTTAACAGACCTGATAGAGGAGATGAGAACTGGAACATCAGGGAGAAGTGGGAGATAATTGACCTTAAGAAGTCAAGTCAATTCTGAAGTGCAGCTGGATGTGCAGAAGCAGCTGGTTATGAAAGTCCAGACAACAGCATTATGGGAGTGGCTGCCAGAGAGGGGCAAGTGGATTCTCACATGGATACCTCTGGAAGGCAATGGGGAACACCAAGTGCCACTGGGTGGTGCAAAAAAATAAAAGGAGCTGTCATTGAGGGTGCATCACCAAAAGAAATCATAGAATCATGGAATCATCAAGGTTAGAAAAGACCTCTCAGATCATCAAGTCCAATTGCCTACTCTAGAACCCCTAATCATTTAACCATCCACTGTAGCACCTCATCTACTCATCTTTTGAATATTGTGAATTGAAATTGGGAATAAGAAGCAGAGAGAATAACAGAAGCCTAGTGTTGGGAGGGAGAGATCAGGAAAGAGAGGGGCAAAGATTGTCCTCAGAGGGAACCAAGTGCAGGAGCTGGAGAAGCCTGTCTATTAAAAATCAGAGGCAGAGAAACTTCCTTAGAAGTGTAAATAAACAGCAACTTCTGAGAAGGCAGAGACAGGAAGGAATCTGTGGGTTGTTAAAGAGACAGATAATGAAAGGAATTGCTTTTTTTTCAAGACAAAGTATCAAGAGCAGGCTTGAAGGCAGAAGGTATAGAAAACAGTGAGTGGCTACAATACACAAGAATAGAAGAACTGAGAGATAACAGAGAAGTTGCACTGAGCCTGTAAAGGCAGTATGATCAAGAACAAAGAGAAGGAAGGGAGCTGGAGTTTGGGGAGGACGGTACAAGTGGAAGCTGGAGGTCTTATCTGGGCTTATTCACTCTGTCCCTTAAGAAGAGGACTAGATTCTGGCAGGGGAAGGATGAGCGTTAGCAGAAAACCACATTTTATTAGTCATGAGTAAACACAAAGGGTTTGAAGCTCCCAGCCCAGTATAAACATCTGTATGAGAGGCAGTTCAGTCTCTGCAAGAAGTCGTGACCCTATTAAAGTCAATGACAACATTCCTGTTGCTTTCAACAGAGCCAAAAATTTCACCTTGTGTCTGTGGCCATTCCACTGAGATTTCCAACATGAATGGCAATTAGTGCCAGTTTCAAAGGTGACATTTGTGACACGGATATGAGATGAGCTAAGATTATCAAATTGAGTTTGCACAGACCAGTAAAGGTAAGTGTGACATTCTCTGTCCTAACAATTGACTGAAGCAAGTCAATACACATACACAGAAATAGCTGAGATTTTGAATACTTCCAAAGCACAATAGAGATGGCATCACTATTGATTTGCGGGAAAAAAATTAAATAGAAGTGGATTACTGTGTAGAGTCTTTCAGATGCTAGACTTGGGCAACTGCAACTATTAGCACATTCAGATTAATAGTTGAACAGTAGCTGGAATATTAAACAGAATGTGTCATTTTGATTTTGTAAAGCATACATACGAGTCTTTTACTTAATACTGGGTGGATCTGACATACAAGCAAACCAGGCACCACAGTACTCAAAACAGTTACTTTTTTTTTTTAATTTGCATGTTGAATTCTATATAGCCATATCAAAACCTATACAGTCGCTGTATTATTTAATACATACCAGTTCCATTTAATTCAATACCAGTTCCAACTCCTGATAACAGTGAGCCCCTGACCCTTTGTAAGCCTCTGTGACACACCAATATTACAAATAGCCCTCTAATGCATCAGAGTTGTAGTTTCCAATACAATTGACCCATTTATGAGTGTGAATCTGGGTGAACTCCGTGCAGAGAATTTCACTGTTGTGTTTTGCCCAAATTTTAGGTAGAGAAGACTGTCTCCTAATGTGTCTGATTCCAATTCTTTGCTCTGCTCTATTATTTTCATATAAACATTTAATCTACACTTTTTAGACCAGTGTAATAATGTCTTAAAGCAGTAAGGGAAAACCACAATAATATACAAACTACAATAAAATCTACTTGGTAGCAGGTAAGCCACATTTCAACCCCTAAGAGATTCCTGCTTCAAAGACAATCTGTATCTCATTCTAGGCCAGGTTCTGAATAAATATACGACCACATCAGGAAATTACCACATCACTTATCATATGCGCATGTACAGACGCAGACATCACCTTTGAGCAGCTGAGTCTGCTCAGAGGAGACCAAGGCTGCCACAGCAGAAGGGTTGCAAATCCAGCCTGAAAGCACACTGGCAGCTCTGCATGTGGAAGCTTGCACATCACCTGCTCACGTTGTACCTAGCCCTCAGAAATGCACTAAATCTTTTAATGTTATACATGCCAAATTCATCAACAACTTTGAGAGAAAGAAAGACATAGATATCTTTTTTTAATTGTTGCTATTACGTATGATAAAATAAAAATCAGACTGAATTAATGTAAACTCACTGCTCTTCTGCCACTGTGTGGAACAAAGCTTGCTTAACACCTCAGTATCTTTACTGTGCAAGCCTGTTAAATTAGCAGTCTCAACAGAAATTAAATGAGCAATCGGGCTTTCTCAGCCTGTATCACCCTGCCCAGATTTCCTCTGCTTTTGATCCCCATGCTGCTCCCCCCTGATTTCAACTGCAGTCTTGTGCAAAGATCACTGGTAGAATACAACTGATTGCTTTGATACTGTATAGAATCACAGAATCATTAAGGCTGGAGAAGACCTCTAAGATCATCATGTCCAATTGTCAACCCAACATGACCTTGCCAATGTTATGATGCCAACATGACCATGTCCTGAAGTGCCACATCTACATGGTTTTTGAATGCTTCCAGGGGTGGTGGCTCATACACGTGTCAAAGGGCCCCATCCCAAAATGCTGAACATGAGCTATGCCAGTTCCTGAAGTCAGGCTGTGAATGGCTGTAGCAACAGTGGAGGTAGAAAGCTGAGAAACTTAGTAGTTTTTCATCCTAAAGCTGTGGACTAGACAGGTTTTCCGTACAGAGACACCAACTTGACCAGAAGAGGGGTGGAAGGGGGGGTGCTATGTGTGTATGTGTCGAGTGAGGAGGAGATAGGTTTAATTAATCTTAAATGCCTTTGCAATTCAAGAATTGTAGCCCTGGATCGGTTCCTGTACTAACATAATTAGCAAATATTGACTTTTGAGTACAATAATAAAGTGTCATCTGAAACCCTTGATAAGTAACTTAAGTACTTCCTTAGCTTGCATCTTATTAAATTAGATGAGGTACAGTTGAGACACATTACACAAAACCATTGAAATGAGAAATCAGACCTAAAGAAACTCTGTGGCCCATATTCTGATCTCCATCCATCGCTGTGAGTAGAGATTGCCTTGCTCTAGGATTTACATGGGTGCTAGTGAGCTGCACAAAATTTGTTTCAGTATTTACTAACTTATGTGTTTTCTTCTTTGGCATGGGGTGAGGTCACTTTTTTTCCATGTTTGCAATGTGGTAATTCTCACAGTTGTAACGAGGGTAAACATTTGCTATTTGTGACTTTCTGACATCCTATCCATCATCTGATTATGTATGATGACCATATAATGTCAGTTTTATGGAAGGTTAACTGGCATAGATTTGGAGCCTTTGAAGTGAATATAAGGGAGAAAAAGAAAGGCGTCACACTTGTGTGCCTGTGAATATGGTAAGTATAATATACTCAAATCTGTTCATAAGGTTTAGTTTAAAAATGTGTACTGCAACTCAACCAAGAAAGGAATTAGAAGATGTGATACTTCTCAGATGCAACCTGACAAATCTTACTATATTGATTAGTTTTCAAAGGCAGTGCAGTGAGAACACTACACTTACAATAGACTTTGGAATGAGTGTTGGGGGGTTAGAAAAAAGCTCCAAATGTCATCAAAGTAAATGGTCTGTGAATGTTGCTTCAAAGCTAGTCATTAGTTGCCAGGGTATTTTGCCACAAAGCTTGTAAAAAGGTTTTCCTGGAGGGGAAGGTACGACAAAATGCACTTCTTGGCAAGATGACTTCTGCTTAAATATCAGGACACATTAATTCTTGCTTGATACATGAAATTAATTAGAGGATTAACATCCTTTATGAAATTTTGCCAGAGATTTTCTCCTTTTTACCAGGAATAGACCCCAGGCTTTTTCTGTACTCTAATGAAATTGCAAATTGACTTGTGTTCAAATGATGCTTGACTAAAATGAATAATTAAAAATGTATAGCTAACAATGAGATGGGTCAGCTGATCTTTTCAAGGATTAGTTTCAAGAACCATCTTTCTTATGTAACACAGCAAAGGCCAATGCCAGCACACCTTCTTTTCATGCAGTAGTTCCCCTTGAAGTCAATGGACCTATTCTGCTCCCAATTATCCCAGGTTTTATTCAAGATTCAATCTGCCTAGAGTGGGTACAGCAATTCAGACGGGACCTACGCCTGAAGGAATTGTTATTCTATCTACACTTCAACAAACCAAATTCCTCTCTTTATTAGGGTCTGATCCAAAACCAAGCTGCACTGGCACAAGTCTCCTGTTTGTCTTCATTAGGCTTTGCATCAAGGCCAGAAAAGTGAGTTACTGTAAAACCTAAATACCTCTAGAGAGCTGAACAATGTAACATCCGTGTAAGATCTCTGTGACTGCAAAAGGAATCTGGATTAAATTTTCCATAGGTCAACAAGGGGATAAATGGAGAAAAGCTAAGACTCAAGGGACTAAGGAAACCTGTGTGTTTATATGTGCATGCTTGTCTATGAAACGTGTTGAGATTTACTACTGGTCACCATGAGTAAGGAGGTTCAGGATCTAGGAAAAATTAGTCAACATAAATTTTTCAGAGGCAGGTCAGGAATCTGATTCTCAGACTTTTCAAAAGTTTAAAGTCCTTAATTTCCAAAACCACCTCTGTGCAGTTGCTTGGTTTCCATTTTCACAGGTGCCTTGAAAAACCCCACTGAATGTCCACCCGTTTCTTTACATATCCTCAAAAATTGGCTCTCAGTCCCCATTTTGAAAACTGACTCGCATACTGCGGCATCCAACTCTGGCAGGATGCCACGCAAAGTAACATTTGCAGGTTAAGAGCAAAAAGCTGGAAAAACTGCTCTACTGCTGTGATTCCATCCCTATCAGTATTTGAGTTAGTTCATTTATTTAGGGCTGATGTGGGCACGTTTGCACAGTGCTGCCTGTTGCTGTGTGGAAATTTTCTTGGGTACTTTGGAAACTTAACCTTTAGCTTCGTGTAAGGTGAGATTTACGGAGGCATAAAGGTGCAAAGGGAGCTGGTGATTAGAGTTGAGGACACAACTGGTAACTTGCTGCTGAAAATCTTTTTCATTGATCCTTCACTTTTAAAATATGAAATGTCTGAGTTACTTCCCTAGTGTGTGCAAATAAGCGTGTTTCACTTTTTAAATTCCTTAATCACCTCTTGTGTTTGTAAAAGGTCCCTTTCTGCAAGGAGAATTTTTAAAAAGGAAACCTAACATTCAATTTCAGTGTTTTCTCAAAACACTTTCTAATTCTCAAAACGCTTATTTCGACTTGCATGTTTCTGAGTTCCTGTCTCCGATGGATTTTTCAGATGTGTTTTATGTTGTGTTATGATGTTTCTAATTTGGGTGGTGAAAGGTTGAAAGATACGCCTGTATGAAATTACCCAGTGGCTCTTGTGAACTAACCTCCTATCTTATTGAGTATGATCACTCTGTCATTTGCTTTGGCTACAGCAAAGCTGTCAGATACAGTAGGAATAAGTTTGGATCCCCAGAGCCTACTGTAGAGCTTGAAGGGGAGCAAAAAGACATAGTTTCCTTGCCTGAGATTTGCTAGCCATGTGTAAAGAGACGATGCTCTGGAAAATGTTGTTTTTCTTTGGCTGCCCTTTAGTCAGATCTTCTCGCTGCTGGCATTGTGCAGAGTCAGCTTAAAAGGTGTATTTAGTATTGAGGGATTTGGTAAATACTGCTTTATTGTGTTTTGTACTCCCTATAGGGCATTCTGAAGAGATGAATAATAAGTGTGAACAGGAAGAGCAAGTTTCCAGTCCTGTCAAATTAATTAGAGCAGTGTAGAATGAAGAGAGGTTTGCCGTTAGGTAGGTTGAAAACAGGCAAAGGGGATCACTCAGGCATATACAAAATGTTACCCCACTTCTATTACTATTTTCTTTTGAATCAGATACAAAATGTAGCTATGTTTTGTTACCCGCACCAAAACCTCTCCCAAATACTGGGCACATAAATAAAATAAGCTGCATACACAGAGCTATCCCCCTGCTGTGGCAAAAGCAAAACTTGCCAAGCAATGACGCTGCCCTTATAGCTGCTGTTGGAGGAGTGTTTCCTTATGGTTTTAAGGGAATTAGCGACACCCAAGCTCAATGTCATTTAATTCCATAAAGACATTTCAGAGCTTGACTCAGCTCCCAGCTGTAAAAAAGTCCCTCTGATTTGCCAGCTGCCTGCTTCATAATTTTCTGAGACTTGCATTTTTCCTTCTAGAAGCCCAAAAAAGCCATTCTTGGTGTCATACTTGGGCTCCAGTTTGTGTCTTTTCCTAAGTCTTTTCAGACAGCCATCAACATAGGAGGTAAAAAAGGGTCTGATCCAAATCCCACTTAACTCAGTGGAAAAGATTCCTACTGCATGAAGTGAGGGCTGGATAAGATCAGTAGACCCAATTTTTTTATTCCCTGCCTAGACAGGAGTGATCTCTATTGTGCATTTCCAAACTCTGGTATGAAATGACTCAAAATTCGAGGCTAACACTTCTCTTGAAAACTACTCCCCAGACCAAACAGATCATCTGATACAAAAATTATCCCTCTCCTTTATTGCAACCCACCCCCTAGAAAGCCTTAACTTTTATTCTTCCCTAGCGCTGTTTTCACATTTCATGGAGTAATTAAGCATGTAACATATTCCTCCTGTACTTTGCATTTGTATGTATTTAGGTGCTTTCCTACTTCCTTCTAAGTTTTTCCCATTTTTTAAACATTTATTACTCTTCTGTGACTTCAATACATAAATCTTTCTCTCACATGCCTGCACATGGTGTCTAGAGATGCAGACTGCTTTGCCACAGTATACTACAGAAGCTAACTCCATTGGCAAGAATATTGGGGAGGGATCAGTTTGATCCTTGAAATTAGTCAGTCTAGACCACCTTTGAGCTGATAGGGGAGAAAAAAAGATAGCTCCAGGGCCTAAGTTATGTCATCCCGAAAAAGAGATTTCAAACAGGTCAGGCTGTGACCTCAAGTGCCTGTTTCTCTACTGGGAGACTTACAAGGGAGTCTAGAAGGACTGGTGGGGCTGGGGAGACATTTCTCATCACATGATGAGTCAAGTCCTTGGAAATGTACAACTGGAAACATTCAGAGTGGCTTTGAAGGGGAACAAATGCCATGTCTAACAAAATAAAGCTGTTCTGAAAAAAATGCTCCCTTAATATCTTGTTCAGAGAGGCAAACAAAAAATAAGCATTATTATAACCTTGGAAACTCCTGCTTTGATGTTTTTAGAATGGAAAGATGTGGTTGTTGCTGCCATTTGTGTTGAAAAGTGTTAAAATGAAGATGCGCAAGATTTCTAAAATGAAGTAACAAAAAATTATGCTGACACATGGACAAAATGTTTCAGCATTGCCTGCATCATATTTACAGTTTGGCCTTAGGTTTCTTTTCCTGATTTTGCTTCAGAGAATTTCAAGCTTCTTATGCTGAGCCTGCTTCAGAACAAAATCATACTTTAAATTTGGGATTTCCAGCTAACTGGAGATAAGAGAGTCAGCTCCTGCTCCTTTCTGTTCTTCATGCATAGCCTTCCTCAATCTGTATTTTTGTTTTTCTATTTTACTCTTAATACAATATGGGACTACTTACTTTCAATTTTGTGCTACTTGTCCTCTTTTTCTAAAGCTGCAATGTAGATGGGACCCTGATAAGCACAGCTTGTTCTCCAGCTCTTCATGTACTGTACTTGACCACAAGGGCATGGGGAGGAACACAGATGGTCAGGGAGAAAAACTCAGCCTTTTGGACTTTTTGGTCCAAAATTCATCTGATGTGAATCAGCACTGCTCAATTGACCATTGCTTTGTTGCTCTGAAGAGCTCAGATCTTACCAGGGTATGTGCCTGTGTCATATAAAGCCAAGGAAAAGGCATATCACTCTTTTTAGGGTGGGTACAGTGGCATGGAAGTCAAAAATGTTTGCTTGTTGAAAGAAAACATAATGAAGAGTGCTTCAAAAACTGTGACATTCCTACAAGCTGTTCCCCCTTATTTTCTTTCAGCTCCCTAACTTCAATTTTTGGCAGCTGCTTTAGAGCACCACAGAACTCCTGCTCTAGGATCTACAGAGGGAATATGGTCCACAAAGTGAATAGTTTCAGCACTGGGGACAATAAGAGGTCTGGGGCCTGAGACTTAGAGGCAGACACTCCCTTCTCTTCTTGAGAAAATTTCAAAATGGTTTGGTTTCCATCCCAAATTGGAAAAAACCAGACGTTTTACAATTGCAAAACCCTCCATAAAACTGAATGATCATTCTCCCCACAGCTCCATCTGAAACAGATGGCACTTTCTTCAGTGAAGTGACCACTTCATTAAAAATACGATACCAAATTAATATCATTTCAGCAGGTACCAGGAAGGCAAGCAAAGATTGTCCAACCTTCTCCAGGTGTCTAAGACAACTATCTAGGGCTTTTTAAGGTGTCTGGCAGCTGGCATGTAATTTAAATGATGTTTGTCGGCTCCCAGATAGAAGAAATAAGTGAACACAAAAGAGCAAGATTTCAATTAAAGTTCATCATGTAAAACAGGCCTCATGCCTTCCCTGACCACAGAGATTAGCTTTTGTGTCTGGAATTGCATTTCATAAACCTCCTCCCTTGACATGGAACATCTGCTCCCTTTAGGACTATTGTTTTACACCCATAAATAAAACATAAAATTACATTTTTGTCACTCTTCAGGCCAGACCTTCAGCTGGCATAAATCAATGGCAAGCACTCAACCTCAGCAGAGCTCTGCTGACTTAAACCAAATGAGGATCTGGCCCCTGACGCTTTGGTGCTGAAGAAAATAATGGGTCTGGGCAGAGTATGTGGGGCATTGTTTATCAGAGAATGTGTGTGAAACTACGTGAAGCAAGTAACCATAAAGCATGATTGATGTCTCCAGCATATTTTAACACTTTTTTTTTCAGTGTTTATTGAAACCTTTTAGGTAGTGCAGTCTTCTCAGATATCATTTTATGTTTGAAAAGCTTTCTAATTCATAATGAAAAGTTATGTGTCGCTCCAATGAACCTCTAGCTTCAATTACTTGCTGTGCAAATGGTTGGCCTGCATTTTGACCAATGTTTATGGTGCTTGGCAATTTTTCAGTAGCTACTTTACCCTGATATGATTAATTTCTTGCATAATATGAGGTTTTGCATGTGTGGAGCTGAAATAATCCTACTAGGCAGAAGAGAAATAAAAGAGCTTGTGTTTCAGCTTTAAAAACATTTGAAACATAACATCACAATTTTGAGCGTGCCAATGATAATACAAGTTAGCCATGGGTGAAGACGACCACAAGAGACATGAAGTTCCTGATGGGATTCAGCAGCATGAAAGTCATTACTTGGCTAGTAAGGTCAGCACACTAGATCATAGCTGGGCAGCCTCAGAAGCAGGGAAGCAAGAGACAAACCTGGAGCTCATGGTTATGTGGCTGTAGCAGAAGTCAGAATGGTTCCCAGGGCTCATTTTCTTTCCTGAGTGTCAGATCCTTCTGTACACACTAGTTTCCCCTTGCACCAGAAATGTTACCTGGTATTAACCACCCCTAAGTAAATGGGGGGTAAAACTTGAGCAATCAAATCTTATTTTAAAAATATGTTTAGCTTTAAGCACCTGAGAAATCTCACTAGTGTCATGCTGGAAAGCAAGAGTTGTGCTTCAGCTTCTTTAGCTTGATCAGATTTTACAGTAGGTGACCAGGCAGCAGAATTTAGATCTAAAAAACCCTAAAAAGACAAATATTGCTGACAGCTTCTTCAAAAGGATTTGAGGAGCATGAGGTGCCCAACCCCTCTTGCATTCTAAAGCAGAAAGACATTTCCACAGGACCTGGCACACAGTTCTCTTTGGGCTCTTTAAAAAGCTATGTGGAGCATTATCACCCAAGCTGTCTGCCTACTTTAGCCATACCAATAGATACATCTGCTCTGATTCAGTTCATGGTGGTCTTAATGCAAGCACATCTTTTTCAGTGATTTAAGCTAAATGTTGAGCCAAAACCTCAAGAGGCTTTTGAGTGGACATGTGATTCTACATGTTGATTCCCAGAGAAAGTTATCTTCAACAGAAGTTGAAAAGCAGATCACTGGAGGTGGTAACCACTTAAACTCCCCTCAAAAGAAGCCCTTAGGTGCCTTCAAAATCTCAACCTGCAGATTTTTACTTAATACAATCACACACTTGTCACCTTAATAGAAAGTACGTCTACATTGCAAATTCCAGTATAGCAAAGAGGTACCCAGACTGGCTATAAATGAGCTAGCCATAAATGAGCCTGCTTCTGGCAGGATAAATTAGCCCATATGGAGCTAACAATGCCAAAAAGCTGGGTAAATTAGTCCTCTTGGTGTCCTCTGCTGTGGATACTGTGTCCAGTATCCACAATGGTTCATTTACAGCTAGCTTGGGCATTTCTACATTATCATGTGGACATACTTGGAGCAATATTCTTATTATTGCTGCAACACCTACAAGAGCACAGGAACTGAGCCCAATGGAGTTACCTTTTACCTTTGCCTTTTAGCTCAGTGCAGAGCCACCGAATCAGAGGTGACAGAACTACAGCATCACCTCACTGAATTCAGCAGTTATTTCTGCTTACATGAATATACACAAATGATACCATCACCTGGCATGATAATGAATACCACGTCAAAAAATCACTTTATGGCCCTGAAGATACGCTGCAAAGAAGCATTTGATGCTGAGACTTGCTTTATAGCTTTTTGCTTTTGCTTTATATTTGCTTTTTAACGTTCTTTTTTACTACCAAAAGACTACGATCTGTAGATCATAAACACTTTGCATGGTTTTGAATGAAAAAAATGCATTAAAAATTTAACAAACATGTCAGAGAATTACCTGAAGTAGCTGATCTGAAAATGGATCCTGGGTATCTGAAGTAACATCTGTCCCTGAAATCTGAAGTGATGTGAATCTTCACAAGACACCTACATGGACCAAAAAAATGGAAAACTTAGCAAAGATCAATTTATACTTAAAACTTTCAGATAGATTGATAGGAAGGAAACTGTTCAATATAGATAGACTTCCAGTGCCAGGCAGGATGCTTGAAGCAGGATGGCTTATTTCAGACAGGTGAAGTAAATATGCTAATAAAAGCTGCACCAGCAGATCTGCACCTGACAATTAGCACTTACACCAGCACAGCAATCTGGCAAAAAATCACATCTAATTTAATCCACTCCTGCCAGCAAGCCAACTCTACCAACTCCAAATATATCATGTTAACAGAATTCTATAGGTTTCAGAAATCAAATTCATCCAGTAATGCATAATTTTATAACCACTTAGTATGACACACGCAAATACACTTCAAATTGCTAGTTGACTTCTATGATCTTCCTTTAAAGACAACCTTAAAATGCCCCAGCATTACCCAGGTCCCATGCAGTGTTCTGCCTTGTCTAGACTCTGCAGCAAAATTGGGTAGAGCAATCAGCATGTGATGAAATCCCCTTGAAAATGTGAATGCAGCCCTTTCTTTTTCTGTATTTACTTACAGATCAGTGTACCCCTGAAGAACTATAAACAGCTGAGAGCGAAAAATAAAGGGACCTCTGAAAAGTTTTATGTCCTATGAACTATAAATGTCAGGTGGCAATATTAGGCAGTTTATTTTTTTGCAGAAATATATAATTTTTTTTTCTATGAACATACATTTTCTGAAAAAAAAATCTGTCTTGTCACTGGCTATTTTATGAAATACATATGTAAATCTGCAGTGATACTGATGAATGCCTTTAATAAGTTGAGCTGACAATAATTTTTTCTCCTACCCGAAAGAAAATAATATGTATATTAAAAAGTGCTTGCATTTTTAGTTTTCAGTGGTTTGGGGGGTTTTTTGAGATAGTGGAGGGGTAATAAAAGGACCAGCCATAAGTAATGTACCCAGAGATCTTTATAAAAATCCAAGTAAGGCAAAATTTTGGTACAGTAGCAAAGAGCCAGAATGGGCCAGGGAACTTCAGGAAGAGCATTTGCCAGACCAAACTTTACTCTTTTACCAAGATAAGGGGCAGCATGCAGCGTGAAGTGATGGAGTTGAGCACGTGCATATGGCTTGCCAGAGGCACACAAAACATTTTCCAAAGGTGGGATTCCTCACTACTTCTCTTTCCCTCCCCAATTAAGGGTTGAAACAAGCCACTGGAATCTACTGTATATCCTGGGGAAATGAATGCCCTGGCTGCTTTCCAACTTGTATTTCTCTCTTTCTACAGCAAACAAACAATAGACCAAGTAGGATGTTGTATGTCACCCTGGAAAAAATGAAAAAAAAAAAAAAAGTGAAGTCTTGATAAACTGAGATTAATTTTTACAAAAATGTTTATATCAAGTGTATATGCTTTGCCTCTTGGCTATTATGGAAATGTCAGGGGTTTAATTGGCAGCTGTGAATAGCAGCACCTGCAAACAGCTCAGGGCTTGTTCCTGTGGTCTGGCAACATTCTTACTTTATGCTTTAAATAAAGGCTTACTCACTGAGACAGAAATAACTGACAGTGGATGATTGATGATTGCCCATCACGCAATGGCTGACATCTACCATTCACTGAATCCATTTACAATTTCACTTCCAGATTTCATTAACAGAGCCATGACATCTAGGAACAGGATTGATACAGATGGCAGCTCGAGAGTTCAGCTGATGCTGAGTATATGTTAAGCACGGAAAACAGATTACTATGAGCTCCAATCTATCTCATGTGGTACATTTTGGAAACCCTATCTGTTTACTCCAGGTAACCTTTTATAGTTCTATTTATCCTGCCTAGTTTCAAACCAGATAGCAATTTTCCATAGTAGAGAATTTATAGTGCCATTTGCAACGTGCGTTTATAAAATACTTACTCCCGTGAAATATTAAGACAAGATTTTGGCATTCTAAAGGTTCTCTTTTTGCTTAAGAAGGAAACAGAAAATGGGAACGCATAAAATCAGTTATTTCCCTCATCACAAATATCCTTTTCTGAGCACAACAAATGGCTCACTCCCCAACGCACACCTGCATAGGTCTCAAACCTCAATGGTCGTGGAGCTCGGAGACAAATAAGGAAGTTTCCAGCTCAGGGGGCCCACTCCTGCTTTGCTTAAAACTCCCGCTGACCTTTGCCTGAGATGGGACACAGTGTCCTGCAAACCCTTGTTTTTATCTCAAGCTCATCAGGTTTGGCACAGACTGTGCTTCAGGAAGGCTGAGGCTCAAAATGCAATTTTCCATTTACATTAAGAAGCTAGGCCAAATATCAGATCTGAAGTTAGTTTTCAAATCCCGGAAAGTCTGGAGCTACTCAGACACAGGATTTCAAGTTGGCTCACCCTTAGGGTGGGGGACACTTCTAAAATTCAGAGCCACCTTCAGACAGAGCACTTAGGCTTGCACAACTTTCCTTTGGTATTTGTGTGGATGTCAGTATAGGAGCAGTAGAAAGTGGTCAAGAAGGTCTTGACTCTTTAAAGAGTATCAAGAAAGCTGAAGGGTCAGGCCTGAATTAAAATACTGTTCTGTAAAAGTAAACAATCACAACTTAAATACTCATAACCACCTCTTCCATGCAAGCAACCATAACTCAATCTCAAAGAAGAAACAAGCAGGGTAAAACTGAGGTACAGCATTTCAATCAAGTGAGCAAGGGTCGATGCAACTGCTCTGCACAGCTCAGCTGCTGAAAAGTGTATTTTTCCACAACAATCAGATCTTGCTTTTGCTTGTCCAACTCAGTTTGTGAAGTTTTCAGGCCTTCTCACAGAGCTCTCTCTGGGAATTCAGCTCTTTTGGGCAGGTGCTGGAGCAAAGTCTGTAAGCAAGCTGGCAACTAGAGCTCTCAGGGCAGCTGCCAGCAGCTTCAAGGAGACAGTCTTAATTTTCATATCAGCACAAGACCTGCAGCAATTTTTCGAAACCATGCAGTGGTCTGTTTTGCAGCTGCTCCACCCCCTTTTCACCTTCCTGGAGTCTGTATAGCTCCACACTCTTCGACACTGCTGTTGGTAGTGTCTTCTGAAAATCAGATCTGTTACTTCTATTCTTACAGCCAAAAGATTGTACAGTGGAAATTGGTGTTAATATGGTTCTGTGGCAGGTGCAGAGATAGCCAGCTTCCAGACTGACACTTGTAATGGCTTTCCAGAAACAGCTCTGTTTTGTCTCAGACTTGCTGAGCCAAATCCATTCCTTCCGTATTTTAACCAACTTTGTACACTTAAGCCACTACTTCAATCTCCCTACATAATTGCATGCAGCCTTTCTGTTTAAAAAATTAGGTGGTTCTTTTCTTTACTATGATTATTTAAAGCAATTAAAGATGATCACACACAAACTCCAGGATTAACATTGTGCAAATATGTAGAGAGAAGATAAAGCTAAGTCTGTTTCCCCTCTCTAGGTGCAATATGGAAGATTCATTCCAGAAAAAACAAATACATTGTCCAGTTTAACTAAAGACAGCATAAAAAGGCTTTTATTCTACCTCATTAAAAAAAAGAAACCCAACACACTACTGTGATGCTGTTTGTAAAGAAAACACCCTTCTTTTCTGTGTACCTTCTCATGTGTGCCACTGCTGATGGTAACATATGACAGTACAGAGGTTTTCCAAGATATTTCCTTAAATTGCAAAAAGTACCTTTCTGTAATATGGTTAAATGCAACAATACAAAAAGGATTTTTAAAACTTGTCAAAGATACATGAAAAAATGCAGTAACTGTAACAGAAAACAGCTACTCCCTGCTCAGCACAGGTTTAAACAGGGCTTTAAAAATCTAGCGTTGGACACCCCTTTTTTTATTTCTGCTTTTGCAATTTCGATCCAGCCAAATGGATCTGGATCTGATTTTATGAATTTTCTGCTGTCTAGCACACAGCTGGAGGTAGTGGTTTTTGCTATTCTTTGTAAATTTCCCATAGAAAGCACACTAAGGAGCTACTTCAGCCTGGCACTCAAGTGGGTGGTCACTGCCACCTCCCTGCAGCAAAGCCTGGAAGTGGCTTTTAAGTAAAGCATGTATCCTGGTGCTCTGTTGAGCAGGGTCTGAAAAATATGACAGATGCACCCCAAAGTCAAGAAGAACAGGAGTCCACTCCAATTTTAGACATTGAAGTAAAGGCATCCAGTTCTCAGCTGGTTACTGGGTCTCTCTCTACAGCGAGTGGACAGAAATAAATACTCCCAGATTATGAATCCTCTCCTGCTACGGTAGACATCTAAAACAGGTCAAATCAGTCATGACCTCCAAGTGTCTGACTTAGACACAGGCATCTACTTCACTGCCACCTAAAATGACACAAGATACATCCCATCCATAATAAAGCAAAATCTATAGGATTTTGCTTTACTCATGCCCCAGAAGCGGAGAAGTTACAGATCTTCCTGGGTTTCTTAACTCCTGCAGGATCATGCTTCATCAGTTTTCAGGCAGGAAAGAGATGGAACAGGAGAGTCAATACATTAAATAGTATTGGGAAGATCTCTGCTTCTGCCTTGTAGTTACATGCAGCCTGGGGATGCTCCAGTGAGCCTTGTAAAGACAGAAAAGTATGTCCAGCAAGAAAACACTCAACCTGTGGGTGCAGTGAAGTACTGGCCCAGAGATCTGCCATTCAACAGGACGTGGGTTACCTTTGATGTGGTCTGAAGCTTTAAGGCAGAGCAGCAACGAAATAAGAGCCAAACTGCTGGCTTGGCACCCTGGCAGAGTGGGGAGCACACGCTGCCTCTCTGTCACTGCTGGAGGTCCTGAGTACAATAATCTCCAGGACATAAGTATGAAGAATAGCTTGGGGTAGTGATATTTGCTACTAGCCTAGCTAGTTCCCTGAGAAAATGTCTTAGCAGACTCCTAGGTATTTTGGTTCTTTGTGACTCTGGTGTATCCTTGTCCCCAAATGTCTGTCAGAAACCTAGGATAATGGAAGAGAAAGATGCCTTCATCAGCACATGCCAAGGACTCCACTTAAAACCTAATTATTACCTGCTTGGACTTGCTCTCCAGAGGCATCAACTTTCCTGTACTGAATATATGCTAGTGAGAGGAGATTTCTGTGCTTAAAATTAAGTGCCTAAATCCATGCATGTGAATTTAGGACAAACGCAATCCCAAGGCTACAGCTGAAGGTAACACAGAATTACAAAATTCACAGAATTATCAGGGTTGGAAGGGACCTCTAGAGATCATCTAATCCGACTCTCCCACTAAAGCAGGATCACCTAGAACACATTACACAGGACTGCATCCAGATGTGTTTTTAATATCTCCAGAGAAGGGGACTCCACAACCTCCATGGGGAGCCTGTTCCAGTGCCTTGTAATCCTCATAGTAAAGAAGTCTTTTTCTTATGTTTAAATGCAACTCCCCATTGTTCCTAAAGATTGTGCCCATTGCCCCTCGTACTGTCACTGGGAATTACCAAGAAGAGTCTGACTCCATCTTCCTTGCACCCACACTTGTAAACATCAAGAAGGTTTCACCTCAGCCTTCTCTTCTCAAGGCTAAAGAGTCCCAGCTCTCTCAGCCTTTCCTCATCAAAGAGATGCTCCAATCCCCCAGTCACCTTTGTTGCCCTCCACTGGACTCTCTCCAGTAGTTCCCTGTCACCCTTGAACTGGGAAGCTGATAACTGGATGCAGAATTCCAGTTGTGGCCTCACCAGGGCAGAGTAAAGGGGCAGAATGACCTACTGGCCACGCTCTTATTTATGAAAGCCGTCAATGATTTTGGTACACTCAGATCCTGAACAAATGTGCACCATGGAAAAGTCTATTTAAAAAAGACAGAAAGAAAAAAGCCCCAAAAATTTATTTTACACCGAGACAAATGATGTATAATAAATTAAAGCTGTACTCAATGGCAAGCATGCAAAACAAAATTATATATTTTGGCTATATATCCTCCAACTGGTGCTCTCAATTAGGCAGGATTTGGTGTAAAAGAAGTATATGGTTAGGCAATAAAAGACAAAATCAAAATGTGCATGTGGAAGGGAGACGTGTAAAGGTCAGGCTCACTGCACCATTTCTCAGTTTCTGAGCTCTTCATTTTGCAATCAGTACACATTTGTGCAGCAAAATGGGGAATCTGGCACAAAGTGCTACAAAATACCTTCCTTTATGATTACCTAGCAAAATAGAAATGCTGCATTACCAGAGCCAAAGACCACCTATGATTTCCACTGAAGTCAGTAGAAACTTTGCATATTACTTTGAATCCCTGGTAGTAGGCTTTCTTCAAATTTTCCATCTTAATTGTTCCAGTACTTTGAGAGCTAACTGAAAGCAGTATAAACCAATGTAAAATAAATGGCACAGTAAATTGTGCAAAAAAGTGTAGTAATAGATACTGGCTAAGGTGCTACTTTTCAGACAGTGTCTCCACTTCTGTCAAGAGCGCCAACTGGCAATTAAAACTGTTTTTAGCTCTATCCCTTATTTTCCTTTAAATAACAACACATCCATACATAACATAACAAAACAGTGCAACAAAAGGTAACCCTCTAGAAATAAAAACGTGCTTTGGATCAGATACTTGTTATTGTATGGATGGTGAACACTTGATGTGTATTTATTGCAGTTGGACTAAAGTGCACAGACGAGTAAGTGTCCTCAGTTGGGCAGTTAGCAGACCTTTGCTTATAATTTATAAATAAAGACTATGTTCCCATGAACAGTGCCTCAGTACAGCCTACTAACTGTGGCCTTTATGTTGCTCCACTCATATAACCCCTTTTCCTTTTCTGAATGGCCAATGCTGCATTCTTATCAGGGTCACCCTATCTCACATCTCAAAAGCAAGTGGTGTGGTACTCAATTCTTATTTTGAAATGAAGGAGAAAATTCTTTTCACAGACACTGGAAAATATCAGGGATGTATCAACTCTATTAGGGATGCCCTGGTAAAAAACTTTGTTCCCCAGAGGTGGGTAAAAAAGACAAGAGTGGAGAAATTTGTATTTACACTACTCAGTCTCACAAATTAAGGGGAATCTTCCTAAATTAAGAAAACTTAACCTCAGTTTGCTTTTCAGGTAACATTTTTCTTGAAAAGAAAGGAAGCCATTCTGCCTCTGCATGTCCCAGATTCTGTTCATACAGACTTATTGTGCAACTTATCCATGCTGTTGATCCTCTTACACTCTGAATCGTGACATTTGCTTGGAACATTATGATAAAACCTCATTCATTTTGGCAGATAAAAATCTTTATTTTCCATGCATGAGCACAGACAACACAGTAATGAAAACACAGGTCCAAGAGCAAAACACTCGTGATCTCTTCAGAGTAACATGTTGAAAAGGTGGAAAAGTGTGTCAGAACTGAAAAAAGAAGCCACAAAATAGGTGTAAATAAAGTTCTCCTGCAAAAGCATTCTTCACTGACAATAGGGTGTAAGGAGGCTTCAGTATTAATGAGAATCAAGCCTGAGACAGGGAAGACAGATGCTGGCTCACACACCACAGAAATTAATGGCAAGTTACAGTGCAGAGCCTATGATTTACCACTATATGCAACTCAACTGACTTTAACACAACCGTATAGTCCAAGAATTTGATCCCAAAGGCAGCAGCCCTTTACACTGCATGGACAAAATGTGGGTTGAGAGCAAATCCCCAAGAGATAATAGTGTCTGCTCCCATCTCCTGCCAGGTCAGCATGAATAACCTACCATTCACTCTAGTCAAAAGCATCCTTGCAATAGGATCCTGACAGTTTCCTCTGGAACACAACATCATGCGTTTTAGCTCCTCAAAAAACTTTTGAGATTACTTATCTATGCCTTTATTCAACACTCAAAGAATGACCCTGCTGCATAAATTCACACTGAGGAGAAATCAGTAGGTCTCCAGGTGAACTGGAGGTAGCCTTAAATTCTGGAAAGACGGGTTGATCATAAAATTTTTAAATTACAGTCTACCTTGGTTATTTGTACATGGTCATATCCTGGAGTCTCATGGTTTTACCTTTTTATTGAGAAAGAAACAGTTTAAACAGGTAACTAACAAATGTTAATGACAGAGACACAAAATTTATTACCTGTCCCTCTGATGGCATTTAGAGAACTTTCACTATGCAAAACATCAGCATGAGACCTCTCCTCACCATGCCTCCGCTTTAATTGTGAGTCTCAGCATCTGGACTGCAAACAACTATTTTTTTCCAGAGGTTCATAATTCAAGTTTAACAGATTGCTCTACGCTGACACATGGTTTCAACTTGGGAGCAAGCATTTCTTTTATAAACATTTTTTCTTTTCTTTTAAATGGTGATTTCTTTTTGGGTTTGCTTGTAACGTATGTAAAATGACTTGGGTTGCTTTTTGCACTTGTGTACAGTAACTCAAAAGCAGCTTTCACTGAAAGAGTAGAATTTGGCAAGTGAACAGTCAATATTGCCCTCAAATTGCTTTTAGAGTCTTTGCAAAAATAAAAACGTCATTTAAAATGGCTGAGATATTTCAATTTGAAAAGTGGCTACTGAACAGGCACATAACAGCATGGATTTTTACTTTGCGTATGTAATGCACATATTCAGCATAATGAGACTCCAGAAATAATAATCTCCAGATTAGGGCAGTACTAATCACTGATTTTTAATTTTTTTTTTTTCCACTTCAGTGGCAGAAATGGAAAAGTAAAATCTGTTTGGGTTGATCATTGACCATTTTTACTTTCTCTTCTTTCTCCATCAAAACCCCAAACATTTTTTATAGGGGTAACAGAAGGTTCTTTCTGAATGAAAATAACGTAACACCACCATCTGGGGGTAAAATAAAACAGTGATAGAAAAATAATACACAAAAAACCCCTACACTAACCACCCTGTACAAAAAAAATAAAATAAAAAAAAAGTAATGACATCATCATGTCCTTCCCATTCCTGTCCACCCATCACATCACACTCTGAGAACATACACTGCAGTTTAAGTCCCTCTTCCTTTAGAAACCATAAACGTATCTTAACTTGGGAATGCCTTTAAAACTAGGCTACCAGGTACCTTAGGATAATGTTGTCCATTCACAGTCACTCAGTCATTTCTTATGACCAGTAGAACTTCATTAGCTAAAGAGGTCTTTAAAAGTTGACTTACGAATTTGCTCTTGAGATCCGAAGATGGATCAGAAGTACACGCCCTTCCTACACTCTGGATTATGATTATATTGTCTCCTTCCACAACCCAATGAATATTTGACAAAATATTGCATCTTTGACAATGTTGCATGCTTTGACAACACATTCTTGTACATGTTTATCTGCACATGAAAGCAACTGTAAGACAGAAGGGAGATGGGAGTGTAGAGATCCCCTTGTGGAGGGAGGAGGATCTCTTACCTCCCAGGTAACTGCTATAACTGTGGGGTAACAAGCAGCAGGAAGCTCCCTCCTTTCTCTGTTGATGTTCTGGATGGCTTTAAACAAGCCCAGGCTTTGCCAATGAGTGTCATGGGGGATCCCCGTTTTGTGAGATCTGTCAGGTTGTGTGGACATCTGTGGTCCTACACAATAACGCAGAGCTTCAACACCCACAGGTGACTGGACCACAAGATACTTAAATACCACAAACTCCCCTACAGCACATTGTGGCTTTATGGTGCTTTGAACTGCTCAAATGACCACATCAGCCTCTTCCCTCCACCACCAGACAAGTTTTAAGACAGTGGGGTTGTTATAAATGCATCGTTTTCATTTGCTATGCATTGTTTTTAAGAGGCAAATCGGCACTGTTCTTTTGTCCCTTTCTTCTGCACTGGTAAAGATCAAAGCTTTTGCTTATGGTTGGGGTTTGCCATTTTTTTTAACAAGAAGCTAGGGACGAGTCTATGTTCATGTGACTCCAGAGCCTAAGGCTTTAGAAATCATCACAGGAATCTCACTAAACATCATGTGTTGACAGCAGTGCAAATAGCGAGCATTCACTTGTCTAGTGAGATTGTATATTAATTCAAGGCCATCAAGAAGCACGACCATATTTCTCTAAAAGGCCACAACAAGTCAGGGCAGACTAGCTGGGAGAAAGGACTGCACAGGCAGAGTTCAGACCTTTTCATCCTGCTACTGGTGTGCTTCAGTGCAAGAAGTCCCTCTTGTATCTCTTCCATCC
The DNA here is from genome assembly GCF_036169615.1 of Heliangelus exortis. Lineage (NCBI taxonomy): Eukaryota > Metazoa > Chordata > Aves > Apodiformes > Trochilidae > Heliangelus > Heliangelus exortis. The sequence continues at coordinate 36,870,328 of NC_092424.1, forward strand.
ACCCCCCCACAGTCTGAACAAACCTGCCACAGCCACTAAGAGGCTTTTAAACCACGGCACTAAGTTACAATATGCCATTCTAGGTCCTTTTCTGACAGGTAATCCTCAGCTCCATCTATCCAGATGGAGTTAATTTGGCTGAACTGTGCTGACCTGGGTGAAGGATTTTCAAATATAAATGGTACAAATGCAACTTTCTCTGGCAACAAAGTCTCCCTATGTTATGATTTCCACCATCTCTCCCCCAATCCTGCCTTATAAGGAGTGTGTTCCTTCTACTGGGATTCCTTCTGTCATTAATCTACGTCTTCTTTCAACATTAAAAGAAATATGGAATGAGATTACCAGAATGGATGGTCTGGTGCAGACTAGAGAACACTTCTTTTTAATAGGGATTTAAATTTGACATCAGCTAAATGTCTTGTGCCATCATGTTTCAGCTCTGTTATGTGGATCCTGGACCTTGCTACCTACTTGGATGTGAATACAATGCATTGATTTAAGGCTTCTCCCCTGGAAATTCAGAGGAACTGAAATCCCATATTGCTGCCCCAGTGCTCACTTGCTTGGCCGAGGCAGTGGCATGGGGTGGTTGAAGCTCTTCCCAAAAGGGACAGGCAGCTCACTTCCCAGTTTGGCTACAGTCTGCCCAAGCCAGCTGGGTAAGGAGGAATAAGGGGCAGGAAAGGAGAAGGACTGTCTCTGGTAGTGACTGCTCTAATTTTCCATCACCTAGGTTTAATTAAAGGGCTAATAGGTTTAACCCTAAAAATCCAACTGCACAAGAAAAAGCCTTTGTCCAGCAGTATTCACACAAGACCTGAAGATATGAAATGAAAAGCCCCTTTGCCCCCTTATACTAAAACCAGTATGAATTCTCTTCTTTCAGAAACCTCAAATTTCTACTCTCAGGAAAGTTTGTTGCTGCTGGGACTATTTCTACTGGCTCCAAGAAACTGCACATTGCATTTTGGTTGCTTTGCTTATCTCCACAGAAATGACTCTGGGTAGTGGGAAACTAAATTTTAAAATAGTATACTCCTCCCTAGCGAGTCACATACGTGTTAATATTCACTGCTAACTATCTGCCTAATATTGTTGATCAAATCTTTGATTAAAATAACATTAGCAGCTGAGCCTATGTGACAGGACAGGAATTGAGTTTGCTTCAAACTGTTATAATGGTTTGGATTTCTTAAGTGCTTTGTGATAATACAGTACCCCCGAAGAGCTAATATGTGGTTCAGTGAGGGCATGCAACATGATTCTTTTATTTCCTGCCTTTTTCTCTTGCATGAAGTGATTGTTTGATACTAAGACATGTTTTTATTGTTTTTAGTATTATTGAGGCAGTACCTACAAATTTTCATTTTGTGCTTCATGAAGAAAGTAAGCTTCTTCTATTATTCAGAGAAAGCAATCACTGACTAGACAAAGGGGAAAAAAAATCTGGCGAGGAAATAAATACTGTAGTCCTTAAAAAGGCAAGATCTTTTTCCAGTTGCTTATAATATGCATCATAGTAATGTCTAGCAGCTATTATGCTAGGTGCTGTGTATTCATAGAGTAACATATTCCCTGTTCCAAAGAATTTATGGTACAAAAATAAGAAAGAAAACAGAAAGAGAAAATTGCCTGTCCAGCTTGGTGGCAGGGCTGGGAATTCACCAGGTCTCTCACAAGCTCATTCCCAAGCCAAGCTGCTGGGCCACACAGTGTAATTCACTGGCAACTACAATATCTTGGTCTTGCTTTGACACGTAAGAGATGTCTTAAGTCCAGAAAATGTCCACAGCCAATATACAGAGATGGAATATGAATGACAGAAGGGAAGTAGCATATAGAATTTTCTGTCTGTGGTTATAAGATTGGCTAAGGGCTGCATGGAAGGAATGGAATCTGAGTGGGGGCTTTAAAAGAAGAAGGAACAGGGTTTTGCTGCTAATCGTGGATAAGATACACTTGGCATGAGAACTAACATCAAAACATCCTCTGGTCTGTATTTCTCTTAAAGAGAAAGGGCAGGACATTCCACTGAGCCTTGCTTATTCAACAGAATTCCTTACTTTTACCCTAAACTGGGAAAGATTCCTCTTGCAATATGTTTCATCACCCTTAGTGATCCTCTCTTCTTCAAGTAAAGACCAAATAAAAAAAAGATTGAAGACTGTGTGTTACATAGTCAAAGACCAATGCAAATCAATATGAACAGGTAAATCAGGGGCAGACAACTGAACTTTTCTGCCAGCCTTTTAAAGTTATTTATTCCCTCTCCCTCATAAAGCCACAAGAAGCTACAGCAGATGGATTTTTAAAAAAAAACAAAAAAACCCAACAAAACCCCAAGAGCGCTTAGAGAGCTCTCTCAAAGTATGATCTCTCAAAAGTGCCTCAGACTGCGCATCCAAAATTGAATATCCCAGCTCATACATTCTGTTTTAGGTAGCTTCCCCAGTTTTCTAGCCCAGCTTTGCTCATTAGCATTGCTTTGTCTAGAATGAAGAGCATTTCTTAGTCCAAAGATGGCCAAAGGGAAAATTACAAACACAAAAATACCATTGCAGAAAACTGACTGTGCTGGCCCACAATGTCCCTCAGCAGCTGCTAATGTATCCTTGCCCAAAGAAACTTCCATTTCATAATAATAAAGCTGCTTTAGTACCAGGGAATTCTTTAGGTGTCTAAATATAACACTGCAGGTCTGGGTGGAGTCTCATGAAAAGACAGAACCATGCCTAATGCTATACTAGCTCAGAAAAAAAACAGTATTACAACTCTGGGAAAAAAAAAAGAAAAGAACAGCCTAAGGCCTTAACATGGCCCTGACTTGTATTATATTTATAAATTGATATTGTATACATATAGAGTACATGCCTATAAATTCTTGTTGCTACTCTCTCAGTTCTGTAATTCAGTATTTTGGGGATAATCCTGAGCTGCCAACATTTGAAGACCCTAGAACTGCATGATGCCAGGCCACCAACAGGCAGGAGATACAGAGCCGATCTGTGTGCCTGTGGCAGTGGCCAACTGTCCAGACAGCCTGCAGCCAAGAGTGGGCTGCCAGATAACAGAAAATCCCAGGCACACAGACAAAAGGGACAATGGGAAGACAGATAACTTGCAAAAATATGCCTTAACACAGAAAATCATAGAATTTGCAGGTATATGATAATAATCCTTGCATTCCATACTTGCAGAGGCAAAGGAGCTGCAGATGTAAAATCCACGTGGTTTCAAAAAGACTTCCTGAAGGAAAGCTGGAAACATATCTTGGTGTAGGGTGTAAAAGTATCCTGGTGAAGGGTGATTAGGGACTAAATTTAGTGGTGGACTTGACAGTGCACTAAGCTGATGGCCGGACTTTATGATCTTAAATGTCTTTTCCAACCAAAATGATTTTATGGTCTTTCTCAAGACTGTATACTGTTCCCATGGAGGTGGAAATTCTGATCCCAAGGACATCAGAAGATAAGGGACTCATCAGATACAGCAACCATCGCTGGACAACCCCCTAAACTCACAAGCAGTACAATGGCCACCCTGAAAGATGAGGTGGTAATTACAGCTTGATGACTGAACATAAAACAATGTTCTTCAAAAATATTCCATTTACCTTCCTTCTCACTCACTTGCACCACTTACTATTATTTACACTGCTAGCTTAATTCTTTGAGCTGTAAGAGAAACTGGTTGCATAATGAAATTTAATGGCACTCACGAGGCAGCAAAGATCTCAGAGAACTCCATTCTGCAGCGAGGTTTCACCCTCTGCTTTTGAAATCCATGGAGGTAATATTTCCATTATATGGAGTGTATGATTTTATTCTCCAAATCAATGAATTAAAATATTCCTCTAAACCCACCCCTTTTTAATTGCAGAAAGCAGTAACAAGTGCAACATGCCAGTCATTCTTGTTCTGCATTTACAGTAAGTATCTACACTATTGGGCATCCAAAGGGATTTTTTCTTCAGACATAAATATATATATATATAGACACAGAGGCACACACATTAAAAATGCACAAATTTATAAATACATTTAGGCACAGACTGTATTTCTGATATAAAACAACTGCTTCCCTTTTAATACCCAGCTCATGAAGAAGACTGAGGTATTTTCTCCTGCATTTCAAGACTTAATTGTTTGGCTTCTTCATTTATCTTTGGCTCTGATTTGCAATGTATGCCTTCACACAGCTTTCAGATATCTAACATTTCTTTTGTCTCTTGCCCATAACATTTAACTCCTCTCCCACTGATTATTTATCTCTGTAATTTAAAGCTGTATTATTTAATGCTACAAGCTATAAAGTGTTTGGGGATGCCATTTGTATGAAAGATGTTACACAAAATAGAACTCTTGTTGTCCTATGACTTCAAGTTCTTCATACATACATCTTCAGTACATACCATTTCCACAATTATACAACCATGCATTCTATATTCCATATCAATATATTGTTTATTTTTTCAGGGTATCAAAGCATACAGGAATTGAAATATATAAAAGCAGAAGTACTTTTTTCCTGCCAAAATGTTTGATCTTTAGTGTCTTAAACTAGAAGAAAGCAGAAAAAGCTTTTGCTCAAGTAGCAACAGTGACCTCTAGTGTGTTTTTAAAATTTCTTCCCTTGCATTTACACCCATTGTTCTTTAACCTTTAGGGCATTATTTAAGAACAATTTTCCGGATAGTATTTGGACTAATTTTCTTATTGACTCTAGTCTATACCAGAATGTGATTCTTGGGCGATCCTCTTTTATCCTCATAATCTATGGTAAAGTAAGTGTGTCTTCATTAATGACTGCAATTATCATACATAACGTTGTCATTTAAATGAGCAATCATCTCTCTCACACACACACATATACATACACAAATTGAGCTTTATTTGTAGCAGGAATTGAAATTTGGCTAAATATGCTATGTAGCTTCAAGCAGTAAACATCGGGAGCACAGATTGCATTGGTTGACAGAGTATATCAGCCAAGACCACAGTTGGGCTTTTTTTCCCCCTCCTTATTTCTACTTTTTTTTTAATTTTTTTTTTAACCATACTAGTCTATACCACGCACAGATTGTCTTTCAAATGAGGAATGCTGCAAGAACACTCCATAGTGCATACAACTGTTAAATTGGCACTGCTGTCACTAAGCCTGTGTCAGCACTTCCAATCTAAGCTGCTATTTTCAGGAGTTTAAAATGCAGTTACATGAGCCGTTATGTACTGGCACTTTATGCACGTGGCCCTTCAGGGAAGAAGGTTATTCTGAACTAGAGAAGCATGTGTTGGCATTATGGGTGAATTTTTGTGCGTGCATGTGTGTGTGCGGGTGTCCGGGCATTTGCACGTCTTCGAGGTGCGTTGCAAAAAGGACCATTGAGTTCTGTTAAACTTTTGGAAAAGCAAATAAAAGATCTCTTTATGACTGCTGCTTCTACAGATGCCAACGCCAGCCCTCCCTTTTATTAAAATGTTTCTTGAATCACTTTGATTCTTATAAAGAGAAGTGAATTTCTGATGAAGCCCAGTGGTCATGAGACAAACCTCCTTTCAGGTCAAAGAGAACAGATCTGCAGATACATTTTAAGAGCAAAGCATCTGCAGGCTGCGTATAAAACTACAAACACAAAGACAGACGAGACCTCTTACATCCTAACAGAAACCTGTATTCTGCACCCTAAGTTATTTTTGTCACTTGGGCACCAATAATGACCCTGATTCTACTCATCCTTTTGTGTTCTCATGGAAACTCCTTCCCTGTAATGCATTGTCTGAGCCCCAGTTCAGGCAGCATTCATGCTCAACCTTAAGCAAGTGATCTCAGTGAAACTATGTGCTGAACAGAGGATACATCCTCACTGTCTTGCTGTGGCTTCTGTTTTACATCACCAACAAATGAGCACCTCCTACTTCTTTGTTTCAGACACAGGTATCCCTGTGGTCTGTCACATCACTAAGATGTATTTTTTAAGAAGAGAAGATGACGAACTGGGACTCCATCTTTCAGTCATGGTGTTGAACTTTCAATTTTCCTTCTCACAAATGTGTGAATTAGGGATGGTGATAGCCTTAATTTGATTCCTCTGGCTTTTCTCAAGTAGTGGCAGCATCCCAATGCCATTTTTTATTTTAATTTAAGGGTGTCTGGATACATCTAAGGCAAGGGAAGAAAACCTTTGCTCACATACTTAGATGCATAAATGAGTTTAAGAAATCCAGGAAAAAGATGTAAGGGGATTATAACATGTAGACCTTCAACATGGAGACAACAACAACCTCCACAACTGCTGTGGAGAGAGAAAGTCAGGTTCCTGCATGGCCAATGGAATGGAAAAAGAGCAATGAAGAAAAAAATGAAGTTGCAGAGGTCCCAGACTGGCCACACGAAGGGCTTGGCCCTATGTTCCTTCCATACCTTGAATCCCACTGAAGAAAATCAGGAATTTCAGCAGCACCAAACAGATGACGAAGAGTGGTACTGTACCTGCAGCCTCACAGGGGGGCAAAAGGGAAACATGACCCTGCTTCCAGGCACTGATAGGCAAAGTAGACAAAACACTTCCTGACATCTGTGAAATACAGATGTACATCATGGCCCTGGTGTACTTGGAGACAGGGGGGTGGTTCTGTGCCTAGCTAACCTCAGGTTAGTCCAATAAAGGACAGAGGAAGAGAGTGGCCAATGATATGAATACAAGGCTTGCCCAAATTTCAGGAGAAACCAGCACCTCCATGAGCTCTGGCCACAGATTCACCCTCATGTTGTGCCTTGTTCAGTGCATATTTCTCACAACCAGCACTGTTGCCACTCTTCCTCCCCTTCTTTCCTGAGAACCCATTGTGCTGAACTGGGCCCCACCACAACAGAGAATATCCTGCTCCCAGGCTGGGCCTTCCTCCACAGCTAAACAGAATCCTGCATCAGGCTGAACAACGCTGTCTGACAAACGCTGGTTTCCCCTCATTGCCAAGCACAGCTCCTGGAGTTTTCAGAGCTTTTATTCTTTTTCCCTTACCCAGTCTGTAAACAGCATAAATTAGTAATCAAAAAGATACAGCCCTCTAAATCTTTTATGATGGTGTGAGCAAGAGAGAAATTTGCAGACCAAAAGCTCTAATACACATATATTTGTAAAGGTCTTCTTTGTTTAAGGAGAAGAGTGAAAAGGCTGGAGGCTTGTCCCTCCCCTCACCTGCTCTTTGTAAGTTAATTACAATCTGAATGAGCAGCCTGTCTCAAGGTCTTTCTTCAGGGCACTTGCACAATACCACAGATCTATATCTATTATCTCCAAAATCTCTTTTATTACTTAATTTTAAAATACCCACTTGTAAAAAAATTATCCTGCAGCCCCAAATAGCTTGAAATGCTGCTGGAGCACAGATTGAGAACATGATTTTTGATTTTTCTTTCTTTTCACTCATGTCCCAGAGTCAACATATATATGTGCAGGAGTACATATTGTGTATATTAAAGTAGGAAGATCTATACAAGACTTCTTGCAGCAACAGAGTGGAGAGAGCCCATGCTGCACATTAATACCCATGTGTTCAGTCTTTGCTCTCCCAATATAAGAAGTTTGGAGTGAATGCTGAGACTTTGCTCTGCTTCACTTGAGGTCCCTCTGCCTGGCAGCTGACCCTGGCATGCCCCAGTAATAGAAACCCAGAGAAAAAATGGGGCCAGGGTTGTAGGATCTTTTCCTTGATACACTTTCCTGCTTCCTAAGATGTATGCCTCCAGGATTTCCTGACTTGGAGGTTCCACCTACTTCATTAATAACCATCAATGGACCTCTTCTAATAAAGTTGCCTAATACCATTATTTTATTTATTTTGAACCAATTTATTCTTCAGGTCTCCTCAGCATCCTGTGTCCATGAATAGGACAATTTCATTATGTGCTGTGTGAAAAAGCACTTCCTTTTGGTCTTGTTTTTGTAAGCTCCCTGCTTTGACCTGTGTGCCCTCCCAGTTTTGTATTTCTTTCTTTTTAGGCTGAAGGAGCCATAGGGATGCTACGGGACCACCAAAGCCCACACACAGCAGTCGAAAAGGAGAAACCTCAGGTCTTCTTCCACACAAACCACTGAAGGTATTGGTGGGAGAGAGATGCTCTAAGCACTAAGCACAGGCACTGCAATCCCTGCCAGGTTCCACAATTAGGTAGGACCCTGACTTGTAAAAACTTCCATCATAACCCTGTGCACAAGACCCTCGCAGTAGCCAAAGAGGGCAACAGCACTGACCTACCACAACCTCAGTTACACAAAAGCATAAGCTTTGTGGAAGGGGGGGAGGAAATCACAGAATCATTATAGTTGGAAAAGACCCTTAAAATAATCAAGTCCAACCATTACCCCATCACTGCCAAGGCCACCACTAACACATGTTCCTCAGCACCACATCACCATAGTTTTGAAATCCCAGCCAGGGATGGGACCTGGGCCAGGGCCTGACAACCCTTTCCAGGAAGAAATTATTCCCAATCTCCAATCTAAACCTCTCTGGCACAACTTGAGGCCATTTCCTATTGTTTCATCACTTGTTCCTTGGGAACAAGACTGAAATTTTACAAGAATGAAACAGAGAAGTGAAAATTAAAGTAAAAATTGCCTAATTTGTATAGATGTCTGAGCCCTGGTTCACAAATAGTTGAAGAAGTGTTACCCAAACTTAAAAGAAATGAAGCCATCATTCCTGGGTTCAGATCCACGGACACAAACACCAACTTTACATCAAAATACTGGCAAATACGAATGTATGTTGCTGGTTTGGAGTTAAGTATTTGTGGCAGTGCTAAACAAAGCCATTTTCTCAGATATACATATATAGAGAAGAATCCTCCCTGCTAAGAACATGCAAGTCTGCTGCAGACAGAGAGATGCTTTTCCCAAGGGTCTCTGAGAGAAGATCTGGCAATGATAGCATCTGAACCTAAGAGAATTTCCCTGAACAACAGTCCTTTTACACTTTTCAAAGGTGGGATGACACTTACATCCTTTAGCTCATCCTTTAAAACAAACTGTCATTAATTTTATTAATTTTAATTAGATTCTTTCTCCACAAAAGAGGAAAGAGTTGGGGTAGGGGAGGTTCAGTATTTCATTGAAAGGGAATAATGGCAGAACTGGAAGTTTATGAACTAAACACTGATGTATTGAAGACTAACTAATAATTTTCCATGGGGTTTTTTTGTTGGCATTTTGCCCCTGATAGCTTGCTCCCATCCATCCGATTGCATTGAGCTTTGCTCAAGCTAAGTGAGATTTTTCAGAAAACCAGACTTCAGTCACTTTCCAAGTAAGAAGAAATCGTACTGGCTGCAAAGGTATCAATATTTCATCAGGTCTTTGTTCAGCACTGGTTTTAGCTTTTCTTAATGGTGCACTTTACCAGGCAGCTTTTTCATACATCATTAAACAGCAGCTATAGCACTTGTGCCCTGTTTCTGATTTACCGTAGATAGTAATGTTTAAGATCACATTAAACACCACACATGCTCTCAGCTATTTGAGCAACATCAGAGTAATGAACAGTCAATAGTCTTACTAAATTAGTACCCTTTGGAGCTCTCGTTACTGAATCAAATAAGTATTCCTGGTCCTCTGGTGGAGGCAACTCTAATGTGAAATAATGAAGTTAGTGTCTAATCAAAACTTAGGGGTTCCTTTTCCCTTCTGACTTTCAAGAGTAAATGATATAGATAATGTAGAATAGATCTAATAATTACAGCACCCAAGTCCTTCAAGATGCTGTTGAATAATTATCATGAGAGACTGGGACAACAAGGTCCAGCTGCATGGTAATAAAATCCATGACAGAAGAAGGTGGAAGAGCAGTTCTGGGGTTACAGACAAACAAGAAAATAGGTTCTGAGTTCACTTTCCAGTTCTGCCAGAGGTTCTGGCAAAATGCCACATACCCTATTTGTACCTCTGCCTCCACTCTACAATGTGAGAACATCGCTGCTCCCTAATCCTAACTTGCTTTTTACAGGATCAGTGTGGTAATAGGGGAAACGTTTTTTACAGTAAGGACCCAGCATCACTGAATCCTCATCAATGATGTCTAAAACTGTTGCTGTGATTAATTGCAAGAGTTCTCTTAACTAGAAAAAAATAGAAGGCAGGAATCAAGACAAGATACAACTAATCAATACAATAACTTGCAGACCTCAGACAAGACTTCAAACACAGGAGCCTAGCACTCACATCCCTGATTCTGATCATGGAGCACACTTTAACAGTACTAATCTACCAGCAAATTCCAAGTTCCTGGTACCTAAGTATGTACTTACATACATTTTAACTTATGATTCCTATATAGGCATTAAGAGCTAAGCATTTGCACTGATCTCCCTAGAAATGATACAGGGCTCTGAAAGAACTAACTGTACCATATAAACTAAGAAGCAGATACTTTAGGATGTGCCATTGGCCTATGGGACAATAAGAGAGGTAATAGAATTTATGCTAAATTTAGAGGAAATTGTATTTTCTCTTCCTGGTTTTCCATTCGCAAAATATATCACCTACCAATAACATCATTAGCCTTTGAAAGCGCTTTACAATTCCTTGCAAAGAAAGCACTGTATTTTTTTAATAAAAATTTATGTTTCAGAAGAACAACTCCATGATGCAGCCTCAACATTCTTCACAAGTCATTGTTCTTATTCTTAATACTATCACTCTCTAAATCAGGCTGATCCAGACTTACATAAATAACTATGTGGTGTGAGGGTTGTATTTAAAGATTAACCATGCCTGAGCAGCATTTGCATTTATCATAAAATATTTTTTAAAGTTTTGTGGGATGTGCCTTCAGTTCTAGAAAGAATTAAAAAATCTGAGTTAGGTCCTCTATGACTTTTGAAAATCCCCTTATTTGCTTTCTACCTGGTCCCAGCAAGATGACAAACAGGGTGGGACCATGACAGAGGCCTCTGCACCCTACTGGACCCCAAAATAACATGAAGTATGTGGCACCTCATTCATGCTTTGGGGGCTCCTTACAAAGCTTATGGGCAAAGCCCATAGTGTATCTCTCCATCAAAGGCAGTGGCCACTGAAGTTTTCCTTTTATGTAATACCTCAGTGTGTCACAGCTATCTTTACTTGTGTGGTGTCATTAGGGCCACAGACACAGGCCTGTTATCACCCTTGTTATCACCCACCTGCCCCATAGTTTTCAAAGGGAATTTTCTTTCGGGTTGTGCACCCAGCAAATCTGGACTTCCCTGGAAATCCCAGCCTAGTTACTTGTTATTAAACACACAAGATGACTACTTACAGTGTAAGAGCCTAAACACCTCAGTTTTGCATTTCACCTAAACATTTAGGAGAAAATCCAAAAATTTTCTTCTTAGAAGCCTTGACAACTGCTTTATTCTCTGAACAGGCACAATGTCTGTCCCACCAGTTTTTTCCCCCTAAAAGTCATGTGTTTTCTCAAAGGCAATCCAGTGAAATAAGAGAGACTTGCTCCACATGTATGTATATAAGATCAGCCAGATAAACCCCTGTGCAGAGCTGCTTGCCTCCCCTACCAGTAGTTAAAGATACAGAAAAACAGAGCACAGATATGCAGTTGAAATTTTTTAAAAGAAAACTTTACATTATTTTTTTCAAGATGCTTCCACTTTTATTCACATTTGGCCCTCTCTATCCCATTTCAAGAGTCTATTTTCTCCAGTAATTTAAAACTGAAGCGTTGCCATATGAGAGTGAAAAACAAGTATCTACCAAAATCAACCTCACTTTTGCTTGCCTTTTCCATTGTAGGGTCAAAACTGTCACGATCAATTGTATGTGCTTGTACATTGCAGGGTGGTGATGGGGAGCTTTTTTAAAAGAAAAGAGAGAAAACATAATTTCCCAAACAGCTTGACTAGGCTATTTAGCCAAAACCACACTGCAATGTGGGTGAGCTCAGTTCCTTACAGTAACTCCCCCTTAACTTGTAGCTTACAGAAGAGGTGGGTATTCACTGCACTTTTTCCCTGTGAACCAGGAGCAGTACCAAGTACCAGGCATTAGAAGGTGTTTCTGCAGAATGCAGCATCCAGCAGAAGCATCCACACTTTCAGCAACCAGCACAGTGCAAAGCCAGGCAGCTTCAGCAGCACCGTGTGCCCACGCCAGGATTCCTGCAGCACACCATGTGCTGCACAAGGTCCAGGACCCCGGTTCGACGGCCCGGTACAGGGCTGTACAGCTGTGCTCAGAGACCCACAGCTGACAACAGCCATGTGCTGCAATAGGCTTTCAGTCAAAGTGCTCTGAAGTCAAGAGAAAGGTATTATTGGCTACAGAAGGTTTTGAATTAAGCCAATGCAGAGGAAACAGAACTGATACTTATCATAAACAAGGAGGTTGTTTTTCTTTCCTGCCTTTGATTGAGTTTGTCATTTATTTGTGATTCCTTACTGCTTTCTCCAGTACCAGGCTTAGCTAAAGAGTCTCAAAGATAGCAACTGATCAGGAATCTGAATTAAGAGAAGCTTTTTTTTTTTTTGGGGGGGGGGGGTGGGGAGAAGTGGGAGAGGTGCTCTTAAAAGAACCATGACTGCAAACCCCTTCTCATGCCTAAGTCCTGCAAAGACACGCACATTTTACTTTGCAGGCAGCTGTTTGTCAGTTCTGGACTGAACAGGCAAAATAGCTGCACAAGTCATTGCATGTTTGGGACCTTGAGTGCTCGCAGTTCTGTGAATAGCGATCATTAGCACAAATTAATCCACAAGGACAAATCAGGCTAGGGCTTCAGTTTCATTTTCTTTAATTTGAAAAACAAGTAAATAAACAAACAAAACCCTAAAAGCACCCTTTATTACCTGAAGGTCTCACTCTTTTTCAGAGACCTCCCAGAACCGCTTTTGGCTGCCTGAAGGAAATGGCTCCTGGCATGCAAAACATCCCTTTTGAATTCCCTTGACTTACCAAGCCATGCAATTCATTAGAGAAAATGTGAAAGGTTTTCCAACCTTCATTGGTAGGAAGGTTCCTGTTTCCTTCATCCTAACCCATAAATCCATATTTGCTCTTCATCTGACAAGCCTGTGAAGGGCTGATATATCCTTACAGGACTTATCCAAGGTTCTACATATCTTTCATCCTGCTTAGCAATCCCAATTGTACACAACGCTTAAAGTTTCAGATCCATCAAGCTGTCATTCCTCCTATCCCCATGTAGAAAGCTTTTGGCTAGATTTTGAAGTTTATGAGAAAGATTAAATCAGTGCTAACATCAGGTTCACATTTAATTCTTTAGAATAGCCATGTTCTTACAAGATTTTTACCTCAGCAAGACAAGAACTATGGGAGATGAGCTCCTCTCATGAGATTTCTGAGGTATGCAACGGTGGAAATCTCCTAAGACACATCCTGATGATTTATACCATTTTATAAATACATGTCAGAGCACAAAGGATTCTGGCTGTCTCTCTACATGTTGTAGAAAAACACATCTAAAAACAGAAAACTCGTTCCCCACAAAATGAAAGGAAGTACTGGGATTGGAGGGGGTGGTGTCAAGCCCCTTCCCAGTTCTAAGGTACCAACACTTTCCTGGAAAGCATGATATATTCGTAGGATATGGCACACTTTTTTCTTTATTGTCTATGAAAGATTGTATGAGATTTAATATTACTTTTTATTATTGGTTGTAAAATGTTCAAAAACCTAATAAAAAGCAAAATCTAAAAAAACCCCAAAAGCTACTTTGAAGCCAAGTTCATTCAAAGTCTAAGAGAGACATCTGGGAGGCTACTGTGAATATGTTACAGCAATTTACATTCATTCCTTCCAGTTTTAAAGGAATTGGATTCAATTATTTTCTTCACCTTTCCATGTTTTCTTCCTGTCAGTGTTCTAGTGAACAAGTTTGCTGGCAACAGCATTTTCAGAGGGAGTAATGCCTAACGAAGTACTGAAGAGCTGTCTTAGGAAGTGTTTGAAGTACATTTGGTCTGAATATAAAAACTCGATGCCTGCTCCAAAATGCTATGTTTACCTAGCCAAAGAGTAGTGATGCTTCATTGCTTGTTTGGCCAGTCAAAACTAAACATCAGACCTTGAACGTGTGGCACACACAAGGAACAGATCACTCATTACTCAGAGAGTGGATGCAGTCAGGAGAGCCATGGAAGTAACTTTTGCCTGCCCCTGCCATGCCACGCTGAGGCAAATGGGAATTATCACTCCTGACGTTTGTGGAAAAAGATTGCACCTTTGGGAGCAAGAAAACAAGAGGCAGAATAAATAAATGGTTTACGCTCAACATTTAGAAAAAGCCAACCTGAGGCATGTGTGGCAAAATCTACAGGAAGCTGAGCTTCCCTGCAGGCCTGAGCTGAACAGAGATGCCACTAAAGATCAGGAGTGTGCTCATTCAGGCTGAGCAGCCAAACGCAGATGGATATGCAAGAAACACTTCCATATGCACCTCTGGCCACAGCAAACAGCCCACCACCCTAAGTTACAGCTAGCCTGGGGATTCCTGGGCTGAGGTGGGTGTTTATGTTCTTATTTTAAAGGTGCATTCACTGATAGAAAACCCTGCCCCATCTCTGTGTGACTACAAGGAGAAGCCAGACTCATGTAGCTGTGATGCATGCTGCTGAGCAAGTACTGACACAAACTTCATGGATGCATCTGTAACCTTTCAGGGCACTACAGTTTCTTCCTAGATTGCCAAGACAGAAAATAATGTATTGCATGTGCTCAGGTCACAAGAGCTGTATCTATATGCATAAGGGATGTTAATACAAAGGGTGAGATTCTCCAGCTGTTGTGTATAAACCCAACTCTGCAACAGGGTTTCCTGTTTTTTTAATCAGGCCCATGAGTGCTTACAAACAAGATCCATAATAATTTCCTCGTTTCAAACTGCTTAAACTCCTGGTAAGATTGTCAGGTGGGTTGAACTATCCAAAGGAAAAGGATATTTAAATGTTGTTCAGTTAATAATATGAACCTCTATCTTGCAGGTTCGTGTACCTCAAAAAGGGATTTTTTAATACTGCTCTCCAAACCAGTGTTTTCACTTGGTGTGGTTTGGGCTTGAATATTGCCTTTGAAGAAATACAATAAATGCCAAAGAAAATGTCTAGGAAATTGCTGTTCTGTTGGCAGATTAGATCAACTTGAGAAGTCAGCTAGACTATGCTGGCTAAAAGGAGGCTCCCTGGAAATCATCCGACAAATGAAGACAGAAACCTCTCCATTCCCTAAAAAGTCCTCATGCAGGACTACCTAGGGATGAATGATTTTGAAGAGGGATGGGAAAGAAGGAAAGACACAGGTATTATGACAGCTGTGTCCTATTTAAGAATCTTAAATGGAGAGCATCCACTGCTACCACATCCATCACATTTAGGCTTTGAAAGCACCTAAACTAGGCTGCCTCTCTGATTAGCCCTCTGGGTAAGCCTTCCTCTTTCTGCCCTTTGACTGTACTGACCCCCTTTTGCACCATAAGATGGATAAAAGCTGGCTAACAGCCTGGAAAATATAGCTTCAGCTTAGTTAGTGCTGTATCTCTTCCATCAGCTGGGCAGATCAAACAGATACTGCTGGACAACTGATTTCTGTTAGCAAAGATAGTTTAATGCAGGTTTGCATCCCTCCTCCTTTATCCTTAGATAAATGGCATGACAGAAGGCAAAATTGCTTCCTGTCCTCCAAGAAAACCTAATGGGAGGAAAAAAAATCGAATATATTCATATCACTGCCAATAGCTGTATTAACTTCAGTTGCAGCAATATGTTCTGGATGAAAGGGACAAGAGATAAAAGTAAGCGGATGTATTTACCCCTCCATCTCACTCCAGATGGGCAGATTCTTTTCTCAACATGTTCTGCTGAAAGCAGTGGGCACACCTGCAGCCCAGTAGCACAACCTCAGCAAAGAGACAAGGTCTGATTCACCTTGC
This sequence comes from Heliangelus exortis, assembly GCF_036169615.1. Lineage (NCBI taxonomy): Eukaryota > Metazoa > Chordata > Aves > Apodiformes > Trochilidae > Heliangelus > Heliangelus exortis. The sequence goes on from NC_092424.1 coordinate 36,886,269, forward strand.
CTAGACTGGGTGCCTACAACATAGAGAGTAACCCCTGAGCAAGGTGAGGGGACTCGTTTTATATTGATAGGACATCTCATCATAAAGCAGACATCTCCATGAGGTCGGGTTGGCCAGGGAAGTTCTGTTTTGCTTCCTTGGCAATGCAAGAAGTCTAGACACGATCCCCCTATATAGACTCATAAACCAAATGTGACCAAAGTTAGCTGAGATGAATGCTATTAGAGGTATTGTTTCAGGTATGGTGTTAATTCAAAATATTAACCTTAATTAATTTTGAGTACTGTCACTTGTCGTAACAACAGACAGAACACCTGAGAAGCATCCCATATTTTTTATTCCTAAAAAATGGAAATAAAAAAGAAAGTCTTCCCAGATTTTGTTTTCCTAGTTTTATTTCTGCTCCCTATTAATCCTGGTTTGGCCAGAAATAACCTTTTTTTCTTGTGCCACCTTTTTCTGGTGCCTAACCTTAACCACTCTTAAAATATCACTGTTTTTGATGATGTCAATTAGTGAATAAAAATTACTCCTAATATGCTGATGTTCCTGTTAGACCCAGAGGTAGCCCAGAAATACAAATATAAAAAATAGTTTAAAAACACAATTGTGACTGAATTCACAGACAACAGTTTTCTAGCTCATGGTTAAAATGGGCTGATAGACTGCAGCATGGAAAACCAGAGCAAAATAGTAGGAATCTAAGCTGTGGTAATTTTTTTTTCTGCTCATTAAATTCTTTGTGTTCCTATCTTGCATTTTTCAAGTCCATTTTTATCACATCAGCCACCCCCCTTGCAAATAGCAAATATAACTTTTTTGTTCTTTGAAGAATAAGAACTGCCCCATTTCTCCCCAATTTCATTTCCTTCAGAACTGGAGAATTAATTCGAGGGGTGATTTGAGTTCAGTGACTTCCTGCTAAAAATGAAAGTGTTTTGCAAGCTTGGACAATGACTGCTAAAAGCAACAGGCCAGATTCACCTTGGCATTGCTCTATTTCTATGCTGCCATAATAGCACTTTAATCAACAAGCAGAACTGGCATAAAGCACTGATGCATCAGGCCCATCATACAGAGTACACCCACTTAATCAGGTAATCAACTTAATCAGGACACTTCCCAAGGAACCAAATTAAGCCTAATGACACCAAGTGGCAAGGACTGCTGCTTAATTGGGATAGTAATTCTGCTTATGGTAATTGGGATGCCTGCAGGTGATTAAATGGTACTGAGCTAAGAAGAGACAATCTCTGTGATGCCCAGAGACTGTCAGTGATTTATCTCTCCTCAAAAGCCTCTGTCAACAGTAGATCAGCAAAGCAAAACTTTTATAATCCTCCTGTTTGGGCACTCTTTGGATAGAGCATTTCAAGAGGGTAACAGGAACAGAGAAGAGAAAAAAAACAAACCTTGGGTTAGTCTGAATGGGGCAGTGGGGTAGTATCAAAAAACCCCACCAAACAACAACAAAAGAATCAAAATGAAACCAATAAATTCAGACAGATCTTTGTCTGAGGAAGACATAACTTTCAATCATTAAAAGCTATTTTATGCCTGCCTTTCAACACATGCCTGTAGCTGATGTTTCATAAAACAGCAAAAGGGAATCACTTAGATTGAGGGAAAATGAGAACTTCTTATAGGTAAGAAGACACATGTGAGGAGCAAACAGGAGATCACAGAACTCCTTCCTATTATTTCCCATCCTACTTTAGAGCACAGAAACAAACAGTTTGTGAAGTACAAAGAGACGGCTGAAACATGCGATTTGAAAATATTTCTTGTAAAAATTATGTATTTTAATGTCTCGAACTGCTATCCACAGTAGGCATGAGATATTCTAAACTTAAAACCTATCCTTACTTTGAAATAGCTGTTGGAAATCGTGAAGTTCTTCTGGCACTAGGTCACTGATGTAACAACAGCTTCCAGAGTCCTCACACAAGGCAGGAAGGAGCAACACTTTCAGAGTCCAGACTTCAGTGACTGTTTTAATGTGCTTTTTGCTTTCCAATGGCTGCTTTGCAACATGCATTTAGTCAAAATGCAGGGCACTCCACTGAAGAAAACATGGGAATGAAATGCAGTTTCATTTACTCAGCTTGTTACTTTGCAAAAATGGAGAACATCTTGGTTTGATTCACTTCTCATTCCCTCTTGTAGCGTCTGCTTAGTCACCAAAACCTCCACAGATTTACAGCATGTCTACAACTCCTTTCTTCACTGTTTTGCATTGAGATACATGCCTGCTGCTTCTGCTCACCCACCCCAAACAGTGGTGATTAATCTCCCTGGCATCACATGCTTGAAGAGCACTGCTGCATCCAGAGCTGCTTGTCCCTGCAGCCATCATCATGAGTAAAGGACACTTTTTAAGCCCCCTGCTCTCAGAGATTTACTCAAGGAAATCATAATGCAGCTTGGTTTTGTGTTTTGTTTTTTTTTTAACTTCGGAGGGAAAAAAGGCAAATTCAAACTAAGATTTACACCCCTGTCTCTCCAAAATATGTGTAAAAAAAGGGAAAGTTTGGTTTATGAGGTTTTGGAGCTAGATTTTTTTCTTCAATTCTAGCTTAAGATCACTGTTGTGATTTCATCCACACATGCACATCCAGAAGTGACAGAAAGGGAACTAGGAGCTGTGGTAAGCTATGATTAGAAGCTGAGAACCCCACACTACTTTTGCTTTTGAAATTTGAGATTATGTCCTTGGTACCAGAGTTCACTAGAGTGTCAGAACCAAGGAACCACATAAAGGATGCTTTTGCTTGCAGCATAAGCCCATGGGAGTTTGCATGTGTATATGTGCATTACCTGGTTTTCATGGTAACCCCTATTTATGCACCTGCCCAGGGAAATGCCTTTTCTCCATTAATCATACTCAACAATTGTCTCATTGTGGCTTGACGGTGTCTCTCATATGCAATACTCCACTTTTCTTTCAGGAAGGCAGATTTGTACCCTGTTATTTGGCTACTGTTTTTCCTGGACTTTGCTATGCTTTTCTTTCCTTACATACTTTATGGTTCAAGGTGTTCAATATATACCTGTATGTTTTCAGGAAGGATGTTCTTTAGATGACACTTAGTTCTGAATATTATCAAGGATAACTCAGCCTTACCTCCTTCAGTATTTAATCTACTTGTTTCTGATTTATTGCCTTGTCATCTTATTAGCTTCATTAGAGGATCAAAATGAGTGTGTGTGAAGTATGAGAGGACAGGAGAGATTCAGATTGCTGTTTGCCTTTATCCTGCCACAGAAATTTCCCCCAAAGCACCATCAATGGAAAAGCTAAGAGAATGAAACCCTAAACGGTGCATTTTTTAGTCTCTAAGCACCTCCAAATGAACAGACATGTGTCTGTTTGTGCTTCTCAGATTTGGCCGACCCACACAAGGGACCCCAGATAACTGCCAATAGGGAACAGCTCTTATATGGTTCCAAAGCTATGGCATTTGTGTTTCCTGCTGAGTAATCCAGTAGGAATTTCCCCTTCATTCCCTGCTGGTTCCACCAAGCTCCAGGAAGCAGCCAGTAATTGCAATGGTTAATTGGTCTAAACTAAAACCTTCCAACATGGTCAGAGAGGCTAGAAGAGCACCATTGCAGCTGTGTTTGTTGGGAGATGCAACTTGCCATATGAATGCCTCGACTCGGCACTCCTGATCCCTCCCTCTCTCCACTTTTCCCTGGTTTGCATCACATTTGATGAAGCCAAACTTGCACGGCAGTCGCTGGTGAGCCCAGCACAATGACCCCCTCCCCCACCAGCACTTACAAAATACAATAAATAAATTCTTATAAATATATCTTCAAATTAAAACCACTTTGAGTTGCTTAACTGAGTGCATATCTAGTCCTTTGTACACATATTTGTACAAAGTGTTGCCTGTAATTTTAAAGATGCTTGCCTCAGGGAGGTTTCATTTTTCCATTGAAGTCCCCTTGATTTACTGTACGCAATATGTTACAGCTTCCTTATTTGCTCCTTTGGGACAGTTACTGACAGTAAATCTCTATTAAAATATTCTTCCATATGGTTGCATGAAAATTTTATTGCAGTGAGCCTGAGGCTGAAGGTCACAGCTGAGTAGCTGCAGTTAAGTACTGCAGTCTATGGACTCTGAGGTACATCTGTTCTGGGAGCTGGAGCAAAATTAGAATTTTACTGTCAATAGCAGTTCTCCAAAACTAGTTCCATTTGTTTACTGTTGCAGGCCCTTAGCAAGGCAGTACCCACCATATACATGTTACAGGCCGTGGTGGCTACATGATTTAGGTCTTTAGCTCCAATCCAAAAATTACAGAATCTGGAGGTTGCTGGATAGAGTCCCTAATGTATATTTCATTTACGAGACATGAAAATTTAATTTTCTCTCACATGATTTGACTCTATCGCTTGCTTACATGCTTTTTGGCATGGGCTTCCCTGTTCATTGAAAGCTTTTCTGGGCAGTATATCACACAAACTTAATAAATGATACACAAGTATGATTTTTAATCGACTACTTGCAAGCAAATGGCCAGCTACAGGAGCACCTTGCCATCGCCTGTGCAACGAGGTTGAGAAAAAAAAACCCATAACGTCAGCTGGCCACATGGTTCGGACACAGTGGATCTGCTGGTCAGTAGGTCAGGCTCTTGTTGCAGAAATGCCCACGATTTTTACAACTTGGAAAGCTGTTTGAAAACAACGTTCCACTGTGGAGGACCGCAGAGTATCAGGGTGTTAGATTGCTCTAAACATTACATTTAGCAATTGCTGCCAGGGTCAGCCAAATGTTAATCTACTGCTTGTATTTGTTTGAAATAAAAAAGGAAACATCTAGGCATATTTCTAAACCCATCTTGTTTAGCAATATGACATCTATCAATATGGCTCCGAGCCAAACCAGGCTTTTCCAATATGTGGTGTAATTTGGAATTTCAAAAAGAGAAATCAAACCTAAAATGCATCTGTGATTTTAACCTACGTTAACAACATTTTTTAAAAGGTTACAGAATCCAGGTTGATGGCATTGTGGAAACTGCCAGCCGAGAGATCTGAGAAGGTCAGGAACAGAGTGAATTTCTGAGACACTAAAGCCTGTTAGAGAAACGCAGTAATTTGGAAAACAATCAGCAGAGCTCCAGTGCCCGGAGGGATCTGGGCTGGAGATGCCATAGAAGGGGATCTCACCACTGGATGCACTTGTCCTGACCTTCTGGGACAGAGGCAATTTTCTGAATGCTGCCACTAGACAGAAGACCTGGAAAAGGAAGAGGTGAGGAAAGTGTGATTCATACAGTCTATTCCCAAGTGGTAATTGCCAGTGAAAGTTGAATCACTGTTCCAAAGTAGTTTCTTGAACAAAGAAATGTGGTATCACCTTGGTGTGTGTCAAACTAGCCATTTTCTGAATCAAAAGATGGACAGCACTGCATGCAAGGCATCAGCCTAAATTAATTACATTTCAGTTTATCTGGATGCAAGGATACTTTGGAAGCCTATGAGGTCTGGTTTTTTTAACAACAGCCATTTCTAGATTGATGTCCATGTAAGAATGTACTTCCACTGCAAGTACAATATCTAAAACCAAACATAGCATAAACAGCCAATGTTAAATATCAAGATCTTCAATTTCAAACCTCACCATTAATTGCTCTCTTAAAATCTTGTACTACTTAACCAACTGTTAGCTCTCTACCACAACTGTAACACATCTCCACATCCAGAATACACATCTGGCACACGGGGAAATCGTCTCATTTTTTGGTGGCCAAGCAATAAGGCATGAAGAGAGGTTTGGCTGGATGCCTCAGCAGACTACAGATGAAGATACCTTTGGAACTGGTGATCAGATCTCTGATAGTATGTGATAGGTCTTGTCACACTGATGATAGCATGGTTCAATTAGAAGCAAGTGACAAGTTTTGAGCTGGGAAGGCACCATCTTTAAGCAAGTGCCTGGCGACCAGATATTGGTTTATTATGTATTTTAAGCAATATGGAAATGTAACTTGCAGTAAAGACATCTATCATGGTTTTACAGGTTAAGAGTTAATACTAATTAGATGTTTTGGTACTCACGGGCTTAATTAGTTCACTTTAATCTTATTTTTCAAAGTAGGACAGACATAAACTTGCCATAATATTTTACCAAAATAGACATGTACTATGAAGAAGTGAAACAAATTTGCCACCACTCTCTCCCACTCCCTGACAAGCTGATAAAAATTATATTAGGTGATTAAATGTAGAAATAAAAAAAGGAGGCAGACATAATGATAAACTGTAATGAAGTTAAACAGCTGGCAGACTCCTTGGTGAATTTGCCACCTGATGACTTGTACTAAGATGCAGGCAATGCCCCCAGCTCACCGGTGAGAAAGCAACCCGTTGTATACACACTGAACATTGACTCCCATCCATTAATTGGTGTGATGGAAAGTACCTCTATTCCTGAAAGGACAGAAATCATTGATGCTGTATGTGTGCAGAAGGGAAAAAAAAAAAATAGCAATTTTACAGTTCTCAAAAAAACCCACAGTAATGTAAGATTAATGCTCTTGAACGAGATAATTTGCAGATGGGACTGGACTCAAAAACACCAATCTCATCCAAAACAAATAAAGGCTTTGCTTCTCTTTAGCTTGAGAGGGAAACCTTTCAAGTTTGGATTTGAAAATAGAGGAACTGGTATCAGAAAAGGTCCCTTCTCAATGAGTTCCAGCAGAGGGTTGGGAAAAAGAAGCTTCTATATTGTAGTTTAAGGAAAGGAAGGGAACTGACAAGAGAGCTAATGTTACCCCCACCTGATCTCCCACTGACAACTAAAATTCCATTTCCATTTATTGATCATAATAAATATCAGCATGTCTAAAGCCAGTGCCATACTCACTCTGGTCACTGGCTATATTCCCATGACTTAACACCACATCAGCACCACATGCAGAATGTGAACAGCAATCTTGACTCTGCAAAGCCATCTGCACATGTGCTGCGCATAAGCACCTGTCTTGTCCCTAGGACTTCTCCAAGCAAAGCACACACTTAAACATATAGAGGCTCAGATGTGGCTTATGTCTGTACCTCCCATGCTGCCTCCATCCCTACACAGCACGAGCTGCAGGAGCAGACCCCTGTGCAAGCATTTGCTTTGCTTAAACTAATTGTAACACAACAGGATCCTTAATGGCTATTAACAGTGTTACAAAGCAGAATCCCATCGACTTACAACTACCTCCCCCCATCTGCTAGATAAGGCTTTTTACTAACTTGGAATAAAACATTTGGCATGAACTATGAGTAAATACTATCCTTCCTAGAATTTTTTAAGCTAGCGGAGAACAAATATGTTTTCATATCAATATTTTATCATCTATGTGTAACCCTATTGACCCACTTTTTTCTCACCTCACCTGTGTGTCTTTTTACACTGAATGGTAGCATAGGGTGCCAGCACTGGCGAGGGGGAGAAGCCCCTTCCTTTTTTAAAATTATCTGCTTTGTTAGGAATTGTCTTTTGCTATTAAATGTGCGTTTTGACAGAGAGGGATGGCTTCTCCTTTGGTATTCATATTTGCCATATTAATGATGACAACTTCTTACAGACCAGCAGAGCAAGGAGCTTTGCTAAGTACTAGCAAACACTAGCTAACGACTTTGTACCTTTCATTCCCCCTTCAAGTTCCCACCCTCCACATAATTAATATTAAAATATTCTCAGAAAACACATTTTGCCTCTCTACGGATGTTTTTTTCTTTAATATTAAGCCTGCCCTTCTCTTTCTTGGGACCAGCAGCTGGGAGAAGATCTTAGCTTCAGACAGCTTGCACAGCAGAACTGGAGTTTGCCCCAACAAGTGGGACACTTTTATACTTGAAAGACTTTCTGTTTTCATCTGAGAATTGGTTACTTGCTCTAAACTCTTCCTGAACTCACTTTTTACCTTACATCCCTTCTCATCTCCTTGCCTGTTGCTAAATATCATTTTTTGTTTGCTTATGTTGTATCTGCATCAATATTTATTTTTACTAAAAGTGCCTTCCCCCACACACACATTCTGCTTCAGAATTTCCCTGCTGCTCATTATCAGGCCTCATTGCCTCTGACACCTTATTCCTGACCCTTGCCCTGGCTCAGCTGTCTTCTCCTTTTCCATTCCTCACTTTCCTTCTCTGCTCGCTCCCTTTTGCCCCAGTTTCCCCTTGACTGCCCAGGTCACCCTCTCCTCCCCAAACTGGGACACCCAACAGGCACCCGGCAGGGCTGGACCCCTTCCCCCTCACCCAGATGTCTTCCCATGAGCACAAAATACATGTGGCAGCAGAGGGGTCTTATACATGTGTATCAAAGCTTGATGCACATAAATAAAAGCAAGTTGGTGATTAATTTATTTTCTCAGTATCTATTAAACACAGCTTAAAACTGCCCTGGACATATTTAGGCTGGAAATGAGAAGAAGGTTTATAACCACGAGAAAAAAGACAGCCTCTCAGTAGGAGTAGTGAGGGCAAGAAACCTAAATGGTTTCAAGATGGACCAAGATAAGTGTTTGAAAGCCATTATATGATGTGGTTGCCTTCAACAGCAGGGGACAGGACTTGATGACTTAGGAAGTTCCTTTCAGTCTTAATTCTTATCTTCCTGTGTGGGCCAAACATCACCCACAGTAATCTGTGAATGAGCCCTATGGAGATGAGGCACAGGAAAGGTGGCCACCGGACTCTGCTGGCTGCAGTCACCTTCCCAGCTCTGGCACACAGTTGCTCTGCAAATGGGTGCAAAGGGAACTGGTAAGACTTGATTACCATCATCAAGAGCCCTAAAGTACTTTTGGAAAGGATGACAAAGTGTCCAGGATGCTAAGATGTAAACATAAAGCACTGTACTGCTCTCTGCTTTTTTTCCATATACACAGCTAGGATTTTTTTTCCTATTTCTGAAAAGTTGCCTTCCTTTGCCTGGGAAAACTCAGGCTCTCCAGCAGTCAAGGGATATTTGCTCCATGTATCAGAGGAATTGACACACTGAACTATGAAGTAAAATCAAGCTAGAAAGCAAAATCCAACATCATCTGCTGGGTTCAGTCAACTGCCTGCTTCTACAGTGGCTGAAGAATTAGGAGTCACAGGGAAAGCCCGAGCATGAGGAGGTATCTTCTCTCAGCTGAGCTGTCTCTGCCTGCAGTCCCCCGTTAATGATTTTACCATCTTCAGCAAAAGAAACATAGCAGACACATTTTGCCTTGCAATGGAGGTGGGCTACACAGGCATGCCTGCAGCAGCTCAACTGCTGCAAAGGAGGTAACTTAAGCTCTTTTAGAGCTCACCTGCCCAAAATTGCTGCAAGTGTTAGCAGCTGGGGGATGACATGGTCAGCCAGTGATGCTTGGAGGGTGTGTTGACAACTGTGAGTCTTCTAAGACCTCCACAACACAACAGGCAAAGCCCTGTCAGACCAGCTCTGCCTGTCATTTATTATTTGCTCCTTTGCCTGCAGCCCCTTTTGAAGCTTTAAAAGCTTTTGGTTTTGATAGTAAAAGGATATTTGCGCCTTGCCTGTGGAAACGTCAGGCCCTGTATTGTTCAGTCCACAATAAAATATGTGTTTCAGTTTGATTTATTGCTCTCAGTTTACTTTGCCTTAAGTTGGCAGCATTTCATGGTTTGGATTTTGCTGATGGCTTTACAGCTCCTTTTTCTGTATTAGAACAGCCACTTTTATGTTTGTTATTCCAGCTCCAAGACTATATTCAAAATGACTAGGAGTTGTAGTGTTTGAAATCTGATTATTTACAGCAATGCCCCCACTTGTGAAGGCATTTCCAGTAGAAACTGTCTGAAAGCGGACACATGGACTCAATCGAATACATGTTTTTAAAGTTACTTGTCAGAGGAATTAATCCTTCTGGCCACTTTGGAGCTTTTAAAGGTTTGCTTTTTTATCGTCAAATTTTATTTAGTCCAAAAAAACAAAAAACCACAACACTGATCAGGTTTCAAAATGCCAGCCTGCCATGCGAGCTGCCAGCAGGACAGCCAGGCCAGGCCATCCGCCCCAGGACCTGTCACCCACAGCACCCAGTGTCATCCTCTGTTTCTCCCTCATGCCAATTGAGAGGCATGAACAGGTCCATGAGCTCCCTATGGCCTTGGCTGTCACGGGTTAGAGACAACTCTGGACAGCCCACATTAATTTCTCCCCTGCAGATGTTTCTCAGTGTCTCCCAGGTGCTTGCAAGCCTCCTTGCAGCCCCCACAGAACCCATGGATACAGAACTAGGCTGGGCGGGTGAAATTTGGTCCTGTTCCCTAAGCAAAACATTTTGTCCTGTGTATTTTAGCTTCTTCCTACCTATAACAGAGGAATGAGAATGCAGGGATGCATGCAAGTGCCTTGAGAGCTGCAGCCTGGTACTGGTGATTCCAAAGGAGATGAAGTACCCCTGAATTCCAACTCAAGGCTCTCAAGTCTGTCACTGTATTACCGTTACCTTCATAAAAACAAAAGCCTACATAAAATCTAAGGAAATGCAGCCAAAGAGGTCCTCAGAAGAAAATAAACTCAGTGGAACAGCTGGCTGGATGTAAATCCAATAAAAATGAGGCATATGCAAAGTTTCCAGGCTAGCACAGGAAGATTTTCCTACTAAGATAACATGTGGGATTGCACCTTTCTGAAAATGTGACGCAAATTTCATTGAAGAAGATCTGTTGTTTGGCTTTGTGGGCTTTAAATTATTTGTTAAAGCTGTCTTTTCAAAGCACTATTCCCTTTGACTCCTGCTAGAGTAAATGGGAACCAACAGGGCTGGAGGTAGGGCCCCGATAGTGGAAACTGAATTTTGAAAGAGATTTTCATTAAAATAATCTTCTCACTGTCTGGCAAATTTCTTAAGTCATGGGATACACAGCCAGGAAAAGGCATAAATCTTTAGACACATAGATTGAACAGATGAAGTTCAAATGGATACCAGAGCTGTCAAAACACTCCTAGCAGACTCGGTACAGAGCCAAACCAGATCTCCATCCTTTTCACTCCCAGAGCGCGTGGATGGCTCAAGTCCTTACAACAAAAGTTCCCAAACTCTCAGAGAACTCATCTCCCAGCAAAATCAAGCAGCAGACCTATGAAAACAAGATTCCCTTCAAGTACAGCTAGTCCTTAATAACTGCATCTTTCCTGAGCCTGCACACTTTTCTGTGGACTGATACAAAAGAGAAGAAGAAACATGGTGGCAGCTGCAACTGCTTCATTTTCCATCCCCTTTTCTCAGTTGTCAGATTACAAACCACGTCTTCTAACTTTTGCTTTCTCAGTGACACTATCAGCCTGAGAAAATGGATAAAAGTATTCAAGAGATCCCCACATATACTTCCCATCCACTGAAAAACATGGTAACATTGCTTCAAGTTGCAGAAAGCTGGTTTAACCATACTGGTAACAAACCCCACAGTATCTAGTTTGGCTTTGGAACAACAGGTCTACCTGCTTTCCTGGGGTTCTTTCAGTAGAGCTTGATCAGCAGGCCATAGCAACTCCTTTGAGTTATTTCATATACCACACACAGTAAATCACTCAGAGCCAGCGTATCAATGACACAATTGAGCATGATAGCTGCTTTGGAGCACTTACAGTTTATCACACCAATGGGGTTGTCACAGACACCTGCAAAGCCTATGAGATAGACACCTGTGTTTTAAAAAAAACTTTACTTCACAAACTCATGGCCATTTTGTAAATGCTGTTATTTTCTTTATCCTTGTTATTTACCATCCTGTTAAGCATCTGCTTGCTGAATGTCTAGCTGCACCATTCTACCTGATATTAAAATAAGATTACCCTTCTTTTTAAGAAGGAAGAACTACCTTTAAATGGGTAAGGTATCGTTCTCCATTGTCAGGATTTTTATTTATTCTGTGGTCACACCCTGAGATCATGAAAGAGAGACTTCCTTCACTTACAGTTGAAATCCTATCCCAAACCATTAATATGCTGCTTTTTCACATTCCATGCTTACTGCTTAATTTGATTTCAAATGGTGTATGTTACTATGGTTCCACTGAAGTGAATGGAAAGAGTCCAATTTACACCACCTAAGAAGCTGGCTCCCTGCCACCAAAAAACAGGCAAAATTAAACTTCTCAGAAATTTTTTATCACCGCATTCTAAGCCCTTGAAGATAAATAACATACCTAGAGACAAAACCATTACTGTGTTATTAGGAACAGCGTGACACTCTGTGTGAAATCGGGACAACAGCATTTCAGGAGGGAACATGGGGCAGCACTTTGGGCGTGTAACATTTGATACCAGATTGACTCCCGGATTTCTTTCAGAAAGTAGCTTAATTGGCAATATTTGTGAACTCTTGAAAATCTCGCCCCAAACATCTCCTCCAGCCCTACCTGTTACTTTTCCATACCAGCCCATTTCAAACTATATTCTGAAATGCGTATTTCAGTGCCTAATTTCGGGTGCCCACTTTGAATAAACTGGGGATAATCTCCGACTTCCTGGTTTGAGGCTTGAAACAAATGACTAAAAATGTAAACATACCATAAATACCACAGCCCATAATCTTGCCTTTCACTTTTATGGGGACTGAGAACAAGGAAAAAAGACCCCAGTAGACTCAATACTAAATTGCTATGCATTTATATTAACATAGCAGGAAGCTGAAACTCCAGGCCAAGTCATTGTCTTTCTTAAGTAAAAGCATCGCATCAGCAATTCTGTTTACTCAATCCAAGGCTGCTTTCATTTCTTGCTTGTTTTGCTATATATTTCTATTGAGGGAACACTTTCTCAGCAGCTTTTAGTCACTTCTTAAATGCATTTTATGAAGAGACAAAGTCAAATCACTATTACTTAATTAACACAATTGTGAAGACTTCACTCCAGCTACACAATAGCTCTCCTAATCTTGCAGAAGGATGCATGACTTCATTATTGAGTATATTGTTTCCTATAAACATATAAAACCCCTACAATAACAATCCCATCAGCTGAAATGAAGTTATCTGAGAACAGAATTAAACTCTAAATGACCCTTTGCTCCACTCCATAGACCCCTATTAATAATTCTAATCTAATCAGTGTGGATAAATGTACTGTTGCAGCCTATGCCAGGCACTCTGCCAGGAGGTCCTACTGCAGTCCATCTGATTCATTCCAGCCCAGGGCTTCTCTGGAGAAGATGCATCTTGCACAGAGAGGCCACTGGCTGACTTCCTCTTTTGTTATCTTTTAGTGGCAAAGTCATGTCCTTGTAACTGATAGACACTTTTCTTTGTAAATAACCCTGGAGTGACGGATGGAGCTTTTGCCAGACAAAGCCTGTAAATAGCTCGGCATTATTCATGCCAGGCCTGAGAACACTGTGTCACAGCTGACAAATTTATGGTAGATATGAGCTCACCTCTTCCACAAATATATACTTTCCCAGCAAATTCATCACACGTTTTAATGGCCCCATACTGAATTTGTCAGCTGTCTGTCCCTGCACATTGTTTGCTTTGGATTCCTGTCAAGGATTGTTTGTTAAAATCATCTCCCTCTTCCATCCTTCAGCTGCTAGCCCCAGGAAAGATCAATGGTGACACATCTATTGATAATATTTTATATTCAACTATTTGGATCATAAATCATTTTAACAATGCTGATATGTTTATTGAGTGTCTGCTGGCATTGCAATTATATAGAAAGTGATGTCACCCTAAATCTTGGCTTTGTTGGATTGCTTTTTATTTCTTCCTTCCCACTCCCACTCCACTTCATAATTAAAATGTGTCACTTTTCATTTTTGCATCCCCACTTTAGAAGCAATGAGAACTTTGCCTTTTTAGAGGTGTGGAGTTCCAGGGCCACTGTCTCCCATTAAAACCAAACGCACAAAAGCATTTCCTAGCAGCATGTGAAGACACTTCTTCAAGGCTGCACAAATCCCTGGTGGAAAAGCCACGTGGAAGGAGGGAATGGCAGGAGGACAACACTTTTGCTTTCTATCCTGACTTTGCAAATTGAGCAGAGGACTCTTCTCCAAGCCCTGCACAGCTGCCTTGGTCACCAAGGCAAAGGGGCACCTCGCATGGCAGTGGAGGGGAAAAAAGCTACTGAAATTCCATGGTGATCAGTCCTGCAAGGAGACTTCGACAGGTTGAAAATCTCACCTCAAGCCCTGTCCTGCACACACAGTCAGCAAGAAACCACTCCACCTGTACATATTTACAGATATACATATTTGTATATTTGTAGATATTACAGATGATTGCCAGGAATAATATGAAAGACTAAAAAAAGTCAATGTTACTCCTGGTTTTGCAGTTTTCCTCTCTGCACAGCTCCAGCTCCAGGGGCTCCAAACCATTGCTCCCCACTGCACAGAGAGAGCTGACTACTGTTCAGCTGCATACATTATTTCACCTTTTAATTCATGACCATGATGCTATGCAGTTATATTTCTAAGAAAAAGATCTAGGGATTTGCAAATCATTAAAGAGTGTTTTGCTACTGGTATGTGCACCCAAAGAGAAAAAAGAGAAAGCAAGAGATTTTTGGCCAGCAGGAAAAGATACATTTATTGCTTGAATGCAAAATGTCATCATTCATTAGAGAAGACTTGAAAGTAGTTCCTCCTAAAAGCAGACAGCAGGTGAGATTTAGACAATTTCATCAACTTGCTGTTTCTACTGAATGCCTTATTTATTGAAATCCTGTAAACATACAGAAGGAATGACCTCAGTGTGTGTGAAAGCTTTTTATAAAAGCATAAACACAAAGGTGAAAAAAGCCTGAAGCAGTTTTCATTGGTATATGTATTTTCATTTATGTACCACTTACACAGAGATCATTTTGTCTTTACCAATGATGGGACACACATCTTAAAATATGTTTCAAACATGCAGCCAACTACCTCTGAGGTGTCCCACTAACTTGAAACATTTATAATCTGCCTTCAAAAGCCTCTAAAATTGGACAAGAACTCTAATGAAAATTGCAGGCCATATAGAAATATACAGAGAATAATGGGTTTCCCTGTGGTATATTGGTACATCAACATTTGGTTTAACCTTTCTCATGGCTTTCCAGAACATGATGCTTCTAGGGCCATATCTAAATGTTATTTACCCCAATATAATTTCACCGTGTAAAAAGATACTACTCTAGATGTACAAAGACTGAAGCAAGAGCACAGCCTGGTCCTTGATTTCAGCTAGAAATGGGCTGAGAAAAGAACAGATCTGCCAAAAGAGGAGATATTTAGAACTGTATGGAAATCTAAATTATGATCTGGCTTCTGGGCTTGCAAGGGGTGCAGGGACAGTTACTATTTGGATTTCAGAACATATCTGAAAGTCTTAGGAGAAAAGTATCACAGACAAGCAAAAATTCCCAGTGGATAATTGCACTTTTGCTTTTGCAAGTTGCCTTGTTCACCCTGTAAATGTTTGAATGAATCTTGGCTGAGTCTTAGTTTTTTTAACAAAACCTCCAGACCAAACTACTTTCATATGTTCTCTGGCTTTTTGCAAGCATTTTATGGTTTCATAGCTCTGAAAGATATTTTCCTGTTTCCAGTGCTTCCATTGTCCTTAGCACTGAAGGCTGAGATACCTTATATCATCTTCATCTTAATGGAAATTAAGGTAGAGAAGAGGGAAGCCTTTTCCATTGGGAATGCAGAAGAAATGCACTACTTACAGGGGGCTTAGCCTAAATTTGAAATAAAAAAGAAACCCTCTTACTTTTCTGGCCTCCAAACAACTGTACATTCCATTATAATGACTGCAGGCATAAATCAGCCCTGAGTTATGCCTGTCAGATAACCCACTTGATATCTGCTTAGACCCATCTGTGTTCACAACTTAATTTATGTAGATACTCTTTAGTACCTTGTGCATATAGACAGATGACAAAACCTGATACATAAAATTATTATAATCATGGTTTTCACTCTAAACCGCATCTTCTGCTGTTGTGTGCAAGCAAGGCCAAACATTCCTTTCTGACACAGGCTCTTAGGTCTGATTGTGTAGATAGGCACTGTGAAGATACAGTGGGAACCAGGCAGACCAGGGATTCAAAATGCCTCAAAAAAGGTCACAGGTCCACCTAATTTTGGGCAGTTAACAATGGCACCCACTTCAAAAGCCTGAATCATCTCAATACTGCCTTTACTACCAATGAAGAGCCACAGCTTTTTCTGTGATGCTGGTTTAGTCGGGTTGATACCCCCTTTCTTTTCTCATTATAGAGGTACCTGGGATTTAGGCACACCTCCTAAAAGAAAAAAATGAGATGGGATGAGTCTACACATAGGTAGTGGTCAAATGTAATTTATTGGGATATTGACACTTAAATATGGACAAGTATTTGAGACATCTTTTGCTTCATCAAGTCGCCTTTAGAAATATAGCTCTGAATATGTTCAAATTCATTTGCATCCAGGGTCCTGTTGTGCTGAGAAAGAGGGCACTGCTTTTCCAAAGGGGCTTTAAAAAAAATAATGCACATGGATGCCAAAGTTTAGTTCAAACACACCTTTAGATAATGTCTTGGCTCCTTTCTCACTTATAGAGATAATATTCAGAAGCCAATATACTCATACTCATCTAAAATCTGGCCAAGATAAGGAACTGGCCCAGTACACTTATCTACCAAAAAAAATAGAGAAGCATGAAGAAAAATATTAACAATGATGATACATACTTGCAAGTATATTTGATACATTATTTGGCTGCCTTTATTATCAGGGGAACACAAATGTCTTGATCACCATAGATTTCAGAATATTTCAAGCACTAATGGGTCACTGTGTTTGTTTTTTGTATTTTGAGTGTGTAGCCACAGCAAACCCAATTCTCCAAAAGACTGTGAGAAACTTAATTTCCCCAGCAACTGTTTATATCCATTTTCGCTTATTCTGTTAAACTTTCCTGTACCAGTTGGGGTTTAGATACTGCTAATGCTTTTGTACTTTAAAACATAGGAGTGACTGGGAGGAGGGGATTTATTCCCACATTCACTTAGCAATAAACCAAAGCACGTGCACTTGTACGATACTTTTGCCAATTCCATTATTTTATATAAAAAATGCCATTATGTTCCAAAGTATTATAATTTCCTTTTTTCCCAGACAGTGACTGTCTGTAACACGCTGTTTTGGAAGGGCTCCCTCCAAGATTCTGGGTATTCCTTCACTTACAGAACTGTTTCTCACCACAAAAAAAAAAAAAAAAAAAAAAAAAAAAAAAAAAAAAAGGAAGGGAAGGAAAACCACAGAGGGTTGGAAATCCAAGAGCACTGGTGGTCACTTATTAGCTTTATTACTGATCTTCACTGGTACATTTTCCCAGGAACAATGCTTTAAAGTAACCAGCTATCTTTACACACTGGTTTATCTCATGGATCTCAAACAACTGCTTATGAATGGGCTTTTCCAGCAGGACCCAAGCTGTGTTTGATTTAACTCCATGTATATTTATGTGACAGAATCTAACCAAGTCAGACTTTGTGCCATAACCATAATGTTTGTACAGTTACACCTGGGGAGGAAAGCCCTCCCACTAGAGTACTGACAGGATGCCAGTGAAAAGAAAGAATACATAATAAAATCATGGTTTAAAGGATTTATACATCTGTCAGTGGAACAGTGATGACATTCCTCACTTATAAGCATGGTACACAGGTCTGGTGGTAGGTAAAAGATGCAGGATAAGGACAAATACGAGCCCTTTTCTACACATAACAGCACAGTATATTCCATGCCCCATCCTGTCCTCCAGCAAGGATCCTGAAGGGCACTTTGCTGGGAACCTGTCTTCTACACAGCCTCTGAATGCAGACATCACTGTGTTCTTCTCATCCAGAATGGCCAGATGTGAACTAGTTCACACAGAAATAGCAACCACAGAGCAGCATTTACCATGGCACTGGGCCTGTAAGCACCACAAAGCACTTAGTGCAGTCAGCAGCTTCCATTCTGATTTTGACATTCTCTTTTACCCCTTTGCTCTCTCCCTCCCTTAATGGCCAAGATTTGCAGCCCTGGGGAGCAAGAGGAAGGCAGTAGATCCCACACTGACTCCAGTGCCTAGAAGCAGACTCAGGAGCAATGCTGAAGGCTCCTGGTTTTGAAACTCTTGGCTAGAGCCCATGCCCTTTCCTTCATCAAGCTGCTATCAGACCCCTATGGCCAGTGAACAGTGTCAGGAATATGCTGGTATTTCTCTCAGTTGCCAAAGACCGTGCCAAAACCAAACCTGCTTTGAGGGGCAAAGGATGGAGAGTGGGACATTCAGACAGAAAGAAATCAAAGAGATGGCTGCCCAGTTTTCTTAATAAAGGTGCCAGGCAACAGAAGAGGGATATAGGAAAGCACCGTGACTTGCTTTACTGGCCAAGATCCTCCGAATCACCACCTTGGGCAGGTGAAAATTAGCACTGTGGGAGCTCATGGACAACCCACCTGGCAACCCAGCTCACTTTTCAAATGGTAAAATTTCTGGTGCTTTTGAATATTGTGGCCAAAAGAAGAATGGGGAGAGGGGGAGACTTTTCAGGAACCCAGAACACCGGCAGTGGTGAGGGGGAAAGTGCTGAGACTACAGTGCAGACTTTTTTTCTTTAATGGATCCCTTCCTCGTTCACCCTGAGCAGGTCAGCTGGCACGTGGTATCTGAGAGTGCAGATGGATCAGCAATGTCAGACCTGCAGCTGTGCGTATTTAACGCACAGGGATCTTATTATCTATTTGCTGGGTAGCCAGCAGCAGGCTGATTTTGGAGGCAATTGCTCACAGTTGTAGAGAGAGAAAAATAGAGTAGTCCACAGTCATCAATCTTACACAACAGGCTGCAGAGTGTTAGAGCCAGAACTGCTACTCTCCCGCATCTGTCCCTCCCACTATCCCTAAATCACTGATTCTCAACTCCTCTCCATAACCGAGAAGAAAATTGTCTGGGTTGGAATTAGATGCCACAACAGCACAAGCAGCCCTGCTGCGCAAAACTGCTGCTACAAATTTTTACCAGTTTCAGGACTCTAAGAAGCCTTTTTGTCTTACCATTGACCAGCCAGCAGAGAAAAGGGAGAAACAATTAAGAGCTTTTATGCTGGACGTTGCAATTTTTAGGTTGGGTATCAATTTCAGACTCAATATATGGCCCACTTTTGTGGAGCTCTTTTCCAATACAACCTGACTGGCACCAGAGGCAGATATATGCTGCACATACGATAATTCACCCCTCATTAAGTGAAGTCATAAGGTTTTAGATCTTCATTTAGCAATGTCCCTAAAATACATATCTGATGTCATGCATGGGAAACCGTCCCACTTACAGTTCATTTTAAAGTTCAGCCCATCTTTAAGAGATTTTCTGAACCACAGCCTAAGTGCTTGTGTGAGCCTGAGCGCTTGACCACACTCCAGTTGTTCCTTTTCCCCTATGGAGAAGGCAAAATGGGATTAAGCAACTAGCAACAATATTCTTATGGAAGGGAGATTCAAAGAAGCTGAGTCTGTAACCCACAAAAGTAAGAACTAATGCAAGAGATCTGTGGGCTCCTCCTGGCTGTAGGAATAACAGCCAGTGCAAATAAACTCACGAATGGTAAATTCTGCCTCCCAATATCAAACAGCAAGATCAACCCACTTGCCATTAAGTTCAGCTGATTTCCAGCCAGTCAAGCTTCTACACTTTGGCAAGTGTGTTTTAGAAGATACAGCTTCTAAACTACCTACTTACTGAGAAGACCATGTTTGTCTGAATGGTAACTTGCCATGTAAGTAATTTGCAGTAAACACCTACGCATGCTCAGATGACACATTTAAAAATAGAGTGCTGAATTGTATGATATTTAACTTCACTGTTTGAAGTGAAAGGTTTTTTTCCTTAATGTGCAACCCAATATTAAAAAAAAAGTCTCTACCAGGAAATGGCAGTAGGCATGAAGAGACAAGCAGGTGTTGGAAAATGGTCATAGCCCAGAAAACATTCAGGATGTTTTTCAGAATCACTGCAAAGTAGAAACCAGCCATACCTAGAGGAACTTACCCTAAAATTGAGACGGTGAAGGGGCTGAGAGAAACCAAGAACTTTGCAACTAGAAGTGAGATGCTCTTAATGAAAACACACCACATTTTGAAGAATAATAGCAATTTAGAAATTTACAATACACTAAATAGTAGGTAAAGCTTGGGATGACTTGCAGCTATGTGAGCCTTCTCAGACTTCTCATTGCAAACTTGTTTCATTACATACAATGTAAAACCAAAAGCCTAATCTTCCAGCAAATACTAACTTTAAAATAAAAATTATTACACAGAAAAAGAAGTGCAGTGAGAGACTTTGTGCCTGTGAAGAGAGGAAACTTTGAGGCATGTTCATCCATGGAACAACAGAATCACAGAATGTTTTAGGTTGGAAGTGACCTTCAAGATCATCCAGCCCAACCTTTGACCGATACCATAAACTAACTATTAAACCATGTCCCCAGGGGCCAGGTCCAAATGCCTTTTAAATACCTCCAAGGATGGTGACTCCACCACTGCCCTGGACAGGCGATTCCAATGCCTGACAGCCCTCTCAGCAAAAAACTGTTTCTGTTTTCCCTCAGCTGCCCACAAAAACATCCACCTGCCTTATCAAATTCAGCATCACCAGAAAGGCAGAAGGAAGAGTGTCAATAGCTGACAGATCTAAGGTAGGTGCTATGAGGGTAAGCTTTACTGAGCAAAGAAAACCTAGCTTGGAAATAGCAAAATTAAAACCACAAGGACTTTGGAAACTGAACCAAGACAAATGAAGACAAGGGTTTGGAAGGATTGAAGCAGCCCCTGACAATGGCACTTTTTTCCTGGACCACAGGAAAAGCTGGCCTCATTGAAAAGGATGGGATTAAATAATCCAGACTTTAATGAAAGAGATTATGTTTCACTAGAAAGGAGCAAAGTCTCTAAAAGACTTCATATCAGCCCATACTACACAATGAAGAAGAGGTCAGATTCAAGTGGTACATCAGTCAAATAAGACCATCTGAACATTTACTTCATCTCACTCTTTCTGGTGAAGGCCACAACCAATAATTACTAATGGATAAGAGAGGTTTATTTGATGGGAGCCTGATATTTGTAACAGCAGATGCTGGCATGGTTAACTGATCAGAAGGATCGTAACTGAAAGAGTTACACTAAAAATAATGCTGTTAATGGAGTGATATAAATGTGCTATTGGTCAGCATCATTTCATAATTAGGTCACTTAGGGAGGTTTTTGGGTCACTGAGGGTGGAACAGCAGCCAAAACTACCAAATATGCCTGCTGTGACAGATGCCCAAGTTATTGTTGTGCATAAACACTACAGGTGCTTGGGAAGAAATAAACCTTACATCCTATAAATATTTTAGCCATGGCAGATGAATAATAAATTGGTGAGAACAACATAGTGACATGAACTCATGTGAAACTATACCACACACTGTGAACAATATGGCCAACTGCATTAAAGCAGGACATTTTTAAAACCATCCTTAAGAGATGGTCATCAGTCTTCTTGATCCTGTTTCACAGCAACCTAATATCTGTCTAAGATATAGATAATGAAACCAGTAAAATGCTGGATCTCTGTGTGAAGTAGTAAAACTAGAACAATCAGTTTCCATACTATTTTTCATCAGCTGCTAAACTTGCAGGGAGTTAATATGGCAGCCCCAGGTAGCAGGGCTGATAGAGGTAAGAGAGTAAGCAGTGACCAAAGACGGATGTAAGGGTAACAATGTTCACATACAAACCAGAAAATAGAAAGTCTATCTCAACAGCATATTTTCAACTTCTTCCAAAGAAATAAGCTCAGAAATATTAATTTTTACTGAAAATCAGCAAAATTTTATAAAGTCCAAGAACTTTCATCCTCAGACTTGGAGCAGGCAGATAAAATGAAATTTAAACCTGAACCTACCCAGTGCAATTTTGTGTTATGAAACCAAATTACTAGTAATAATGTTCTGGCAAAAACAAATCATCCCTGATTTTCCTGTTCGAGAAGGAATTTCAGAGCCTCAGGGCCTGGGTAAAATAGATCTGAAACCTGTATCGCTCTTCTTATCTCAACTTCTTCCAAAGTAAAACCTGAATGTCTATATTCTTACAACAAATACCACCAATGCTATTAGAAATAAGGAACATGTGGATTCCAAAATGATAATGAGATTTTACCACACACACTCTGGATTAAAAAAATAATCTGCAAAAAACCTCCATTCTGCCACATTGATCACCAATCGATTTTTCACAGTGCCAAAAAGCACACTGAAAATAGTCAGAGCCTTTCCAGTGTGTCTGCCCAGCTTTGGACCAAGCTTGTCCTGACCAAGGCCAAATTCACAGAAATGAGCTACAGGGAGATGACAGAGACATCATGCAGAGGAACATGATTATAGGGACTTTTCAGAGATCACTAGTTAGGCCAAAAGCTTTTTTCTCACAGCTCTCAGATTACAACTCACTGATTTACCTTGAAATATTATTTAATTAGATGAGCACCAAATGACTCATCGTATTTTGTCATTTTAATGATTCCTTATATTTCTCCATTTGATGGGTTAATCATTGCCTATCACAGCTTATGGCCTCTATCTTCTTTATTGTGTTTTGCTTCCCATCAGCTATCCAAGGTGATGTGAACTTTGTGCTATTGACTTTTCTCACTCCTCTGGGGAGGTTGTCATGGAGAATTAAATTATTGACAAATCAACACCAAACACACTGAACTCCTTCCTGCACATCATCGTTAGGAATGTGGGAACTGGCCAACTTTTTGGGTTGCATCGTGCAGAACCACGATGTTCCACAACACAAAAGAAATCCCAAAAACCTACATATCAGAACCTTCTCTATTTTAAAGCTCAGCAAAGCTGGGGTAAAAGAAGGATTTCATCCTGTAGCTTAACAAGGTCTTTTTAGAAAAAGTTCAGGCAGCAGAATTAAATGAAGGAATTTCAGACTTCCTCTGACAAATTCAATCTTCTCAACAAACATAGTTTTTGTTTCCAGAAGCTGCTGTCTTCATTAGGTGCGACTGAGCAAATGAACCAGGCAAAGGCAATTAATACAGTACTTATTGCAAGAAGTGGTGAATAACAATTATTTTTCAAATGTACTCAATAAATGTTAATTTGATCCTTTTTCTTCTTATTCTGAAGTGTGAGAACTATTCTTATCATCTAGATAATTAGCCTGTCAAAAATACTTAACTTTTGAGTCACTAGAGTATCACTCATTAATACAGATCCTCCCATTATTATATAAAACATACAAATCGATACTTAAGATTCCTGCAGAACTAGAATATAAAAAATGATGACTTATTTATGGAGATGTGATAGCTGAAATGGAGACTTATTCTGTTTCATATTTCAAAACCTGCCCTCTTTGTTGGCCTGATTAGCTAACAACTTTTGTGGATATGGAATTCAACCACAGGTTCAGTTTTGTTTGTTGCCTTGTGCATTTGCCCAGGGGAAAATGTTATTTCCAAACATGTTGCTGCTTAACTGAAAACAGGTCTCTTAATGTCCCATTAAATATACCTCCTCGTGCTCCCCCTCACATTTTCTCAAATTTTAATAAAAATGTAATTTCAGAAATGTTTTCTTCCCAAAGCTTTTCTGCTGCCAAGTAGTAAAAGTAAGTCCAGCTTCTTGTTGTTGCTGTGGTGGTTGTCAGAGCAGATGATGAGCCAAGGAACTTGCACTATGTGTTCTGTTTCCATTCCCCAGTGGAGAGCTTTCGATAAGCTCCACCAACCAGAATTATGGACACAGTGCCAGGAAATGTTGTGGGAGCTGGAGGGACTGCTGGACAGTCTAGAAAAGCAAAGGAAAAAACTCCAAAACTGAATCTCTGCAGATCCAAGCCAGCTCCCCATTTTTTCAGTGGCATAATCTACTGCTTAACTTTAGGATTGCAATATGAAATTACGCAGTTCTCTATTTGCTGCTCTGTAGCACTGGTTATGCCAGAACTCATTCTTTTTCCTGCTTTAAGTTAACTGTAGTCTTGAGCTGTCTCTTGTTTCGCATCAACTGATAAATCAGTCAAGTGATCAGATCCCTATTTTTTTAATGAACTGAATTTGCTTTTTGACAGCTGTGCTCCATCCCCTCCTTCTATTTTCTAGACTGCAAATACACTTAAATTATTACTCTTACAATAATGAATATGCAGTAGGAGTGAAACCCCAGAGACCTTGCATCAGCCAGCTCTAATAATTAATCTATACAGTGCCATGCAGCGAAAACTTACTTAAAGCTTGTCATGGTTGTTACCTCTGCAAAAAGAATATGACTTTCAAACTTGGTTTGACTTTAGACACTAAAAATTAGCTATCCAAATATAAGGCAAGGCAAGCTGGTAATCTGCACTCTGAGGACAGTCTATTCAGTCATTCCCAGGACAGTCAGAAAGATTCTTCCAAAGAAAAACTTACGTGTTAAGATAAGCAGATGACCCACCAGGTCTGGTGTTATCTCCAAGGGGAATATAATGATGGTTATTATTATTCCTATTATTTTCCTGATTATTGTTTTTTTTTTTTTTTAACTCAGTAGCTCTTCCAGGAGTGTGACTTGACTGAGTGGTCTGGGTGGTCAGTACTGTCTGGGAATCTAGTGCCAGACATAGAAGCAATCAAGGCACAAGCACAAAGACAGGATAAATTGGGTGAGGTCTACCTGTAATTTTATTTTTTTCATAAGAGAAGCTAAAGTCTCTTTTAAATAAGCAGCTCACCAACTTCCCTTCATCTTGTTCTCTGTGTATTTCTTTACCTTTCCCCACACTCCTCTTCTACAGTCTTCAACCTTCTACCTTTCTCCTCTGCTCACCCTGTTCACTGTTCCCTGGACAATCATTATCTCCTGCACAAATACCACCTCTGAATTTGTCAAAATTGGAACAATCCAGATGCTCTGAAAAGTTTTTTAAGAAGTTCTCATATGAATAAAGTAAATCAATAAGCAAAAAGTCAGAATAGGAAAAGGAAATAAAACTCATGAGCTGCATGGCAGACATTGCCCTGACCTCTCTGCCTACATCCCTTTGCTCAGACTAATCTACAAGTCCCATGGAATAACCAGCAGAATGTTTTCATGGGACCTTCTATCTCAGTGTTTCACCCTGTCTCCATTTCTAATTTTTCATAATCTAATCTCTCCAAGGTAGCACCCCTTTACTCCTAAGTAAAGGGCCGAAACTGATAGCAAAATAGGACTTTGAATTTATGGAAGGCCCTTGGAAGTGAAGACCACCAAAATCTCAGGGTGAAAAAATCAGAATATTTTCTTGGATAAAACTCATATTCTGTTATGTAAGCAGGACTCTAAAGCCTGTCTGTGAAAATACAGTTGCAAAAAGAGACCCCCACAGAAGCCAGGGGGTGCAATGCAGAAGAGAAATGTGAATGTGAAATGTGAATAACCAAAAGCAACAACTGCCAGGTAGCCAAAAAACCCAGCAGCCTCTTTTGACTCTGAAATCTCTCAGGATGTGCAAGCATTCAAGCAGAGCCACAAACTAGAACAAGTCTGACTTGAAAAGTTACATATCAGTGGACATATACAGAATTACCACAAAATCAGTTTCATATTCTTCATTGAGACTTTTTAAGTTAAGACTTTAAGACTGAGACTTTTTAAACTGTTTTCTGATACGACATCCCACTAGATAAAGAAATAGCACATCTCACAAAATCCCACAATGTGAAGTCACATCTGTAACTTACGTACAATTCATAAACAGCATCCCTAAATCAGGTGGCCCAGGGGTGCATGCTGCTGTGTGGATCCATGGATGGGGCTGGACAGACTCTTGCATCCACTTCAGATAACAAGTTGCAGAAGTTTCCAAGGTTTAGAAGTTCTCATTCAAGGAAGCACAAGAGCCTTATCTCACATCAAAGAGACAGCCTTTGACTGACTTCCCTAGGAGCTGGTCAGCCCCAGATTTGTGTTAATTTCAATGAGGGTACACACAAAGAAAGTATTCAACTGTTTTCTCTAATGTATGAAAGAATACATGGCAAAACACAGCCATTACCAAACGGATTCATCTGTCCCTTTCACTTACTAGTCAGTGAAAATTTAAAGCCTTCATCTTTACCCCTTTGACCTACCCTGCAGGTTTGTCTCTGTCTCACTATTTGGGGAAGAAGGGACCCCTGATTAAGACTTATGTTGGGACAGCGGTCACCACAGCCAAGAGTCACATTTTCTCCTGCATTAATAACTCGCTAGTGTTAATTGCAGTTATGGGTGAATAGGCAATACTGGAGAACAGAGAATGGGAGTGCTTTGCCATTACTGATTACTTCACATCACACATTCAAAATGAATTTGCTTATCCCTGAAGTCCTTGGGTCAGAGAAAAAAAAAATAGGGGGAAAAAAGCCCATTGTTACTGACAGCTGCTCTTCAAAGGTCAAGGATTACAATAGCTGGTGCACTGTAGGTCAGGGCTGATGTGAACCACAGAGAAACTCTTCTTGCCCTCCCTGCCACTCAGCTGCAACAAATGTTACGTGTCCTTCTCTCTTTATGGGCTTCAAATTCACATAAAAATAAAAAAAATAAGGAAAAACAAAACAAATAAAAAATATTTACAATGTAATCTCTCCTCTGCACACACCTCTTCCAATCAAGTAGCTATGAAAGCTGTCCTCCTGGCAAGATAAACTATCATTTTTTAACAAGGTAGATGGATGCCTTCATACATTTTTAAGCTTGGGACAGGATATATTTTGTGGTTTATTTATAATGACATCAATTACACTTGCTCCTAGCAAATAATTCACTCCTTTATAATTATTTATGAGGTGATTTTTACTTTTTTGAAAGTTTTATGTTTATTGATGTGTTTGGTTAACAAACACTTAAATGACATGGTCAGTTGCTTTGCAGGATGCTGGCAAACAGCAAAATCAATATATTCTGCACCTGAGAACAATCTTCTTGGTTTTGTAGTAATGACTCCCTGAGCAAGGTCCCAGGAGCCTGAGAGATAATTGCAATTCCACATAGTCAACAGTCTGCTCAGATCTATATAATCACTGTCTTTACCTGCTTCATTTTGTTTGGTTTTATTGCATGTGAACTTTGCCATTAACATCTCTTTCTCTGTGATCTCAGCTGGCTGTTTTTTGCCTCCCAACCCCTCCTTTAACTTTCATTTTAGAGCCTCACCTCTGTTGAATTCAGACCCCTGCGCCAAGTATGGAAAGCAGTTAGTTAAGTAGCTGCTTTCTGCCACTCAATTTATCTTTGTTGATTGCTACCTTTGGAGAACAAAAGTTCATAGTGCTCTGGATAAACATTAAATAAAAGACATAATAAGCCTCAGTATCCCCAGCTGAAGATAATTGATCTCCTCAGTTGCTTTAATATGCAGAGTACAGAATACAGACAAGTGTTAATGGAATAATATATTCTAGGGCCCCTCTGTGCTGGGAGGCTGACAGCACTCTGCACAGTGAGGGATGGTAAGCAGGGTTACTCCTCCAGTCGAGAAGCTAGCAAAGAAATTTGTCTTCGGGTTGCAAGGCCTTTATATATGCAAAGGAGAATATATGATGGTATTTCAATCTCCAAAGTGGCTTGTGCTCCGGCTGTGGCAGGGAGGATTTTTTAGAAAGACAGGATCAATGGTTTCGAGGCTTTTTAAAGCAGCAATTGTAGCTTTAGCATATTTGTGAAATACCTCACCAGGCAAATGCACGGAGGTAATTAATCAGGTATATTAATAAGTTAGGTTTGAATGCAGAACACGTAAACCAAGACAGCTTATAAGAGTAAATCACTCAGAAAAACAGAACAGACTATATCTGTGATCTCTTACAGTGTGGTCCTGGACCACTCATGGTCTACAAGGCTTCCCTTCCATGCTCTGCAGTTCATCCATGAAGACATACCAGACAGTGAAACCTACAGTGTTCCCACATAAGTAAGAGTGCATGTCATTCTACAAGATATTCCACTCTTCTAATACGGCTGGGAATTGTGGTCTTCTTGTATTGCCACAAGCAAGTTGTGGGGTGCCACAACTTTCAGAATGAGGCTTCCTCTCTACAACATGCAGGTCCAGTTTGTTGATCAGTTCATGCACACAGTGCTCTGCGACACTGCTAGGATAAAGTGGTTTTGAAAGGCAATCTGATCCAGTCTATTAATATCCACATCAGCTAGAGGACTGCATCCAAGACCTCAGCAACATTAAGCACCCTGTTGCACGGTACCCAGCACAGCTTTCAAGTGCAGATGCTTTCAGAACAAAAAGAGTATCTGAGGAGAGAAAGGATTTGGTAGAAAGGATAACTAATGATAAAGTATTTCAATTTGGAGTTTAAGCAGAGACACACAAAAGAGGGTAGATTTTGCACATATTGAGCACCTAAGAGCTGAAAACCAGATGTCTCAGCTGGACACCTAAACTACCAGGTATTCTCAGCAGCCACTTTAGAAAAAGCACTTCTGAATCCTTTGGTTAATACAAAACAGACCAAACATCTTTCAAACAGTATAGGGGAACACCCCAAACATGCTATTTAGAAAGTTATTAGCTGGTAGCTGACAAAAACAATTCTCCCCCTTCATTTACGAAAATGCAAATTGGCATCATCCTTCCGTGTTTCAAAACAGACCGGTAGTAATGTTTACATGAATAAAGCAACTGGGAAGACGTTTGTAAATCTTCATCAGCCAAGAAGATACAGTTACCTGCTAGAAAGGAAGATTGCTGACTTTTCTGCTCCTATTAAGTGTTGCCAAATCTCATAAATGTAAACAGAATAAAGCCTTTCAGTCACTGAATATGAATAGTCTCCTGGGAAAATCCACCTGATATCCAACTTGATTTATGTGCTTAAAAAAAAACAAAACAAAACAAAAGCACACACTTGTTTTATAAGCTTAGGATGAGCTTTAAAATATAAGTTCATATGCAACAATACTACGGCACAGGCCTAATTAAAAAAAAAAAATTACATCCTCTTCTCAGCTGCCTGCCATTCCCCACTGAGAGCAAAGCCACATGAACTCAGAGTCACAGCACCTGCTTGGTGGAATCTGTTAAACTTAGGTATTGAAACTATGACCTCTAGCATCATGGCCCCTTTCCAGACAGCTACTATGGCTTCTAATCTTTGCACTGAAATGAGAACTCCGAAGTTTCCATTTCTTTGGATTTGAGCCTATGTGACTTTTCCACAGCCAGAAGAAGAATCAAAAGCCTTCCCACCCAACCCCATCTTTGCTGCATCTCATCTGTGTCACTTCAGGGGAAACACTACGTACCCCACCCCCACTTCATAGATGCTCCTAACATCCACCTTCTAACCCTACTCCAGCATTCTGTGTCTTCCCCAGTATTCCACACCTGTCTTCAGTAATATTCTTGATAAACATAAGCCTTACTGGCAAATTTAGATAAACTACGAAATACACTGCTTTCCTAGCCATAGAGAATACCCAAAGTTTAAAAGGAAAGATATCTTACAGCCGGTCAATTATTCCTCAGTGTGTCTGCTCATTTTAGATGCTCTAACCAAATAATATTTAAAAATGCACATCTTTTTTTTTATAGGAAGGCTAAATTATTAAGCAAAACACGGTCGAAGGTCAGCAACAGGCCTGTTCTTTGGCTGGAGAAGCTAGAGATCTGCAAACTACAGGTGGGGAAAGGGACTGAGGTCACACTGAAGTAAGATTTGAGAGGCACAGTGGACATTAAACTGATTATTTCTCTGCGTTTCGTGTCTATGCCTGATTAACTGGTCTAGTCACCTGCTCTCGAGCTTCAAGATTTGTCTGTATGCATCCATACATACAAACACACACACACACACAAATGGCAGACTTTTTCACTACATATCAACGTCCCATGCTATTTTATTTTCAGTCTTGGGGAAGTAGAGAGAACATTGCCGAGCGTGTTCTCAGTTCTACTCTGTAGAGGCCTGAACTAAAATTACGACTGAAAAGCAAATGCAGTGACCTTTAAAGGAATCGAGAAGAAGCTATTTCCAGTACATTACTAAATGCTATATTTTAAAGGTTCTAACCTTATTTGCTACAAGTGTATAATATCAGGAAAACCTTGTGAGTGAAGGTTCTGCATTCATCACATAGCCCAAGTCACTTACAAAAGAAATGGGGAAAGTTATTACTTTCCCCCTTGTAGACATTAAAGTTCAACCCCCTTTCCTGTAGTGGTTTGCAGCATTAAATAAGGTTCAGGGATCACTTTAAAAACTACAGGCTTCTCAATTTAAGAAAAATACAGTTTCCTGCAAGCAGCCAGAGATGCATCATCAAACAAGGAGAGCAATTTATGAGATACGCACGTCCTACACGGCTCAAACAAGCTAAGGGGAGCTGGGTACTCTTATCTGATATTGCCATAGCATAAACTTTATTGAACGAAATACTTCTTATGAGTATTACAATAGAAATGGATTTACAATATACAGTTTAAAGGTAAAAGATAGGACAACAAAAGACATATTATAAGCTCTTGTGAGGCCACCCTTAAGCTTGGAGTTTAATGCCATCAAGTAAGTTACAAGAGGTGCGTGATGGTTTGTGCAGCACTTTATTTAATGTCCAACAGTCAACAGAGATTTTGTGTTTTGATGCTTACAAAATCATAAAGTGAAATGTTAACTTTGCTTTATTATTATTGATTGATTTATACTGTACCTTTTGTATGTGTAGTGGTACTCTACACCAAATAAATCAGGGAGCATAAAACCTTCATCACAGCAAATAAAGAATGAAAGCAGGCAGAACCAGACATGTCAATAAAATGCAAAAGTGGTTAGTAAATAAGTGTGGGGTTTATCTGATTTTTATAAATTTGCCTGGAATGAACTGTATGCGATATTGTGGTGTCAAATATTTCACCAGGTAAGTCCCTCATAAGAAAACATAATGTATTGGGTAATAGACAAATAAAAGAGGTAGAAAATGTAAATACTACAAACCAGAGATACAAAGTGACTTGCAAAATACAGACAGGAAACAGCATTAAGAAAATATTCAATATTTGAAATTCCCTTAAAAAGCACTGTAACATTTATAATCAAGAACTCTCTAATACAAGGACATCTGCTACCATTCAGATCTCCTCCCTGCTATCCAAGTCCCTGGACCTGCATGTGGTTAGCCATAACCCCACAATTAAGCACACAGTTAATAGAGCCACCACTAGATATTATAGTTGAGAATTAGAAGATAAAAGCTAAAAAATACTTCACAGGTTATTATTATTATTATCTTTACATTTCATTTTTGGCCACCAAAGAACACCTCCATTTGTTTCAGTATAACATGATTGCACCCTTAAAAAGCTTGAAGAGTTACAGGCCCTGGATGTGCTTTAAAGCAGTAGAGGAAATCACAGGCAGAGATATGGTACTTGACCTTTAATGGTGCAATGAAACCAGTAAAATATATGTTAGGCTGCAAAATGCTGAGATCTTCTACTGTGAAACAAAACAGATATTGATTTTTCCTACACACCTTTTAGTATGACAGTAAGTCAAACAGTTGATGCCAGATAATCTCACTGGTTGAGGTACCGAGCAACATGTTCAGTAAAAGTCAAGAGCAGTGATACCTTTGTATTTTTACAGCTTGGTTTTCTGAATTAAATTCACCAAAACCTGTGTCTTAAATGAATATGCCATTAATGTCTCCCTCTACCTCACATGAAACTTTCCACTAGGCAGGAAAACAAGGGAACACCTTTGAAGATCCCTATGTAATAAAAAAGTCTGTGCCTCATCAAAAACCAATTGCACATTTCACCACACGAGTCTAGAATAACTTGAGGGTTTGAGAACTAATACTTTTAAAAATTATTAAAAACTACTGAGTTAGCTAACCCTGAAACAAAAGTACAACATACTTTTGACTCTTCAAGAACAAATACTTCTCAAAAAGCCTTTGCAAGATACGTAACACCTGATGGCAACAAATTCTACCAAGAAACAAGTTCATACATTAAATATAGTTCTGCATTTCTGCAGCCTAGAATACAGTATTGACTTGTCAGATAGATAAGTGAGCAAGGACAAATTAGACTTTAGATATGAGTCTGCAGAACTGTTTCTCCTCCCATCCCATCACAGGACCAAGAGGCCAAAGGCACACAGTACTTTCTAGTATATCCTTTGCACTCTCCTGCTGTATGATCCTACTTTAAATACAAAGATCTCAGTGGCTTTACTGCTGGTTGCTGTGGAAATTCTTGTGAGACCACAGAAGTCTCAATGGAAACAGCAGGAACTGTCAGATTAAAAGTGGTTTTCAATTATCCACAGAGCTCTATACATTTAAAATTTCTAACAGAAATCCAGACAATATGTCTCCTATTCTTAGTGACCTTTCATAGGTCACTGCATGATCTCAGGATACTTGTGGACCCTGTGCAGAAGTCCAGGGCCAAGACATATCAGTGCAACCCCAAACTGCACTATCCACACTGCCCACTTCAAGTACCTAGGCCTCAGACAGAGGAAAAGATCCTTAACTGAGATACTCCAGGCTGTTCTGTAAAGGCATCTCCCTGTTGCCTATCATGGTCCTTGAGTTGTTGCTTCTTCTCCACTCCAAGCTGGAGCTTTTTAGGGCTACCAGTCTGGACTATCAGACAAGTTCCTGCTCTCCAAACTAGGGTAGCAACATCAGCATTGATGAGCCAACCTTGTCATCTTCTGTATACTCAGACTTTCTCCCTGGACCTTTACTGATGTTATGTGACAGTGTCAAGCCAAGCAGCAAGGCCAGAAGTGCACACTAGCAGGAACGTAGGTCTTCAGCTGAGTCCTGCAGGAGTGGTTGCACAGCAAGTGTGGGGATTCAGTACTCCTGAACACTACCAGTAACTGGGCTCTGGGCTCTGGGCAGCTGGGCTCCTCCCAGCTAAATCTGCCTTGTCCACAAATGACCACCAGAACACCAAAAAAAAAAACCCAACAGATGACTTGCCATACCCTAAGTAAAAAAATACGACTGAATAAATCCTGAGCATAAGACTTTATGCCTAATTAGTTAAATCCCCTTAAGACACACAAAAAATTGCTAAAAGGGCTCTCAGTAATTTGCAGTAAGATGCTTAGATAATGTGCTCACTATCAAGGGAAGTTTCCAGTTTCACTGCACTCGGTTTTTTAACATCTTGGCAAATTCCTTTTTCTCTCTCTCATACTAAAGACCTCCCATTGACTCTGTAACCTTAGCCTGGGAGCAGCTGGTGACTATTCCTGATGAATGGCAGGTGAGAGAGTTTTTCACACCACACCAACACAGACACAAAATTTGAGTTCTCCATCCTCCTTTCCTTCCTTTAGAAGTGTCCAAGAAGCCCAAGACACAGCTGGCTGGAACAGTTAAGAGTTTACCTTACCTAAGCAGGATGGCATCAGGGGGGCAAAAGCAAAGAGAGAAAAAGCTTTAAGAAGTAGTTACCTGTCCTTTGGCTTGGCACTGAAACACTCCTGCCCTACTAGGGGCTCTACCAGGGCACCAGTGGCTGATACAGGCCAGATGTGTACCTGAATGTGATAGTCCAACAAAGATATAAAAATAACTGGGTTTGGAGATGGCCCAGAACATCAGTTGAAAGAGCTAATTAAAACATTATTATGCTAATATTATATATTATATTATTTGTTATACTAATATATAAAATTATATAATATTATTATATGCTAATATTATTATAATGCTAATTAAAACATTAGCATTTCTCTCCATCTTTATTTTCAGGGGGATTTTCTTGTTTTGATTCTATTTTTGCTCTTTTATTATTTAATATACTTAGATTAAAGTGGACCTGAAACTTTATTTCAGAATGAGAATTTTAAAAGAACTTGGCTTTTTCAGTCATTTTTGTAGATAGTTATAGTTGTTTTGAGACACATTTTTTCCTTCCTGTGAATAAACAGGCTGAACTATTGTCCATCGCCTGCCCACCAACACGAAACTCGTGAGAACACTTCATCTCAAGCTTTATATCCAAACTTTTCATCAAGAGAAACAATTTAAACCAAGTTCAAAGTGAGGCTGGATGATAATGTAAAGATGCCAAACAAAAATGCTTCTGTTGACAGTGGTGGTCATGGCCTTTGAGCACACTGTGATTAGAAGCTCTAGAGATTGGACTATTTTGTTGGCTGGCTGAAGACTTGACTGCTTGCTCCATCATTTCAGGTATGCTGATGCTCCTCCTGATTTCTGCACATGAAGA
This sequence comes from Heliangelus exortis, assembly GCF_036169615.1. Taxonomy (NCBI): domain Eukaryota; kingdom Metazoa; phylum Chordata; class Aves; order Apodiformes; family Trochilidae; genus Heliangelus; species Heliangelus exortis. Next base: position 36,920,562 of record NC_092424.1, read on the forward strand.
ATACAAACACCAAAACTGCTGAATAGTCTCAATTGACTCAATTTTCACAGAAATCAAGGGCATCCAAAAACAACTAGGACAGCCCGCCCCTCTCTTTTAAAGTTCATCAAAATGCATTTTTACATTGCTTCAGCTTTTCTTTTTGTGCCAAGTTCCAGCAATAAACCTGTTTTATTAAACTGACATTTTGCAAGTAGTTAGTCCTGAAAATTGACTAAGCCCTTTCAGTATTAAAAAAATTATTCTGGAGGCAGCTGAAATATTAAATGGAAAAAAAAAAAAAAAAAAAAAAAAAGCAGCAGCAGCTAATGGAACAGAGAAGGAAACTTGAAATTTGATTTTTTTTTTTTTTTCAAAGCAATGCTGATGAAGCAATGAAGCAAGATAGCCATTTTATTCATCAATGAGGTAATTTGTTTGGCAAAACCAGAAACTACCTGAATCTGGGCTGAAAATCTAAACCACGTTTTAACTTAAGTTCAGAAATATTATCTAAATCCACTTCAACTGTGTTTTTGTATTCCCACTTTGATTATGACAGACTGGCACCCATACCAAATTATGAGTGGTCAAGACATATATGGGAAGCTTGAAGAACAGCGAAGTTATGCCTGAAGCAAAGAGGGTGATTCATTTGCAAGGAGGTTTTCTGAGGAATCAGCATTCCAATTTGGTTACTTGGCAGTTTGGGGCAATTAGATAGGATATCTGAAACTGCAGCCAAGTTACTGTGAATTAATTTTATTACTCTCTCTTTAGTTAACTAAGTTCACCCTGAGAATCAAGGTTTCTAAGTGAATTTAGAAGTGGGATTTAAAGTGAGCTTTTCAAAGCAAAAATTAAATCTGCACATTTAGATAGTATTTAGATATATAACCTCAGAATATTTGTAGGAAATCTGGAAACAATGCATGCTAATTCACATAAGCATTGTGAAGATTTTTCTTCCCTATCCTTTCTGCAATTTTATGAAAAATTAATAGTGTGCAGTTGCACATACAAAGCAGACAGTCAGGTATTCCACATCCCCTGCACATATGGTCATGTGCTAAGCACACCTCACTGAACTTTATGCACTTCAGTGGAGTGCCTAAATCAGACAGGCAATTCCAAAGAACCATTCAGTGCAGCCAAAAGCCAAGCTGCCCTCCTTCTGCTTATCTCTACCAACCCTTGAGGGACTCCACTGTAATTAACATCTTATTTAAAACTTTATTTTGCTAGTATTTTCAAGGGATGAAAGCAGGCTTTACACCTTATTTTTGTCAATTCAGAGGCAGTTCAATTTTTGCAAAAACTCTTTATCACCATGAGTTTTGGTAATTCCAAGATTAAAGAAGACAGATGCAGAATATTAGTTCATCTGATAACGTGTGAACTCTCGGTTACTGTAAGGCTTTGTTTTTGTTTCTGTACCAAGGTAGGTAAATGTTTCATTGTTTCTTCTCAATCTGCTTGGAGAAACAGTGACAACTCTTATTGCTGTGTAATAAAGCTCAGCCCCCACGTTACACCACTCTGAGCAGTTTAACAGGCAAGGACTACCTTGCATTTCATTCTCAGGACAGAAAGAATATGCTGGTCCTTTCCAAACTGAACAAAAACTAGAAGTGGGAGCAAAACCAACCAATTCAGAGCAATGCTGTAAGCTTACTATTATTACAGATTACTGTTTCACCTTATAAACCAGGCTTCCATTATGTTTCTGATAAAGCTACATGTGGAAAAGGACTGTTTTCTTGGCCTGCTTTGAGAGGATTTTGCTTACCAGTTGGGTCGTGCAGCAGCATTACGTGAATTTTACCAATGAGTAGCTCTCATAAAACAAGCTGCAAAACAATACACTGAAGTAATGTATGTGCCTTCTGCCATTTAGATCACAGTAATTAAGAAACAAAAAACAAAACCAAAAAACACCAAAAAAAACAACAACGAAACGAAAAATAAACATGCAAACACACGAAAAAAAACCCAACTAAAAAAAAACAAACATAAAAAGCCAGAACCAAAAACTAACACAGATTCCCCCCCTCAACCCTCTCAGATGTGTAGGCTGGTACAGCTCCAAATCATTAATGCCTCCAAGTGGCTCGCTTACTCAGGTTTCTACAATGTCATTGTACATTGCAGTCCATGTCCACATCCAGGAACATACACTGATCTGGGAACTCTTGATTTAATACATGTTGCCACACTGCCCTTGACCTCGGAAGGACTTTGAAGTTTTTTGGCTGGAGATGAAAGTTACAGTATGTGTGGCAGAGCCAGGCTATAGAGTGAGAAAGAACTGCTAACTCAACAACTTGTTAAAACACGAATTTCCAGAAAATTGTTTGGGGGGGGGGTGTTGTGTTTGGTTTTTTGTTTGTTTGTTTTTTGGCTTTTTTGTCTGGTTGGTTTTGGGGGTTTTTTTAGTTGTTTGGTTGTTTTATTGTTTATTTTTAAAACCAATAAACACACTAGTTCCAGAATTTCAGTCCTCTTGTTCAAATTGATTAGATGAGAGATGAATTTGAACAGTCAGATAGATTAAATCAAGAGTTACGGGTAAATTATTTCCAGTCCTTCAAATCTGGCCTGATGGTATCCATTTCCTAGTCCTCCTTAAGGATCTCTGCTGGAGTGTGGCCTATGAAGCTTCGATCCCTTTGTGTATCACCAGGTTATGAGCAGCAATTTAAATGCAAGCTATAGGTATCTTCCCAGAGAGGGCTTTATTCTTTTAGAGGCTCTAAGTGAAAACCAGATTCAGAAGCTACTTGTTATCAATGTTACTTTCCAAAAACGAACTTGCTAAGGGATTTGATAGAATGTGACCAAATCTGTGTGAAAAACAAGAAGGATGAACTCCCGGAGACTATTGTTTGCCTCCCTGTCATATGTTCATGCTGCTCAGACCCAAAGCAGACATCTGTTGGACAGCTTAGTCCTGTTGTAAAAAGGCCAGATGTAATTAAAGCGTGTACTCATTTCTTGCCAATCAAAAGGAACTGAAAAAAAGAACACAAAACCAGAACACCAGTTCATATTTTTCTCTTTCTCATAAAGGATCACATTTTCATAAGCAGAAGCCTTGTGCTTCATTCTGCTGGGCAGAGTCACCCATAGGCAGGCAGGCTTTTAACAGAAAAAAATCCTCACCATCTCTCGTTGGTTCTCTCAAAAAGTACTACCTTTTCTTATCAGTAAAAAGCAGAGTCAGCTCTTGATACTGCTCTGTGGCTGGAGAACACTAAAGTTTAACAAAGACACAGGAAGTTTTAACTTCAGGAGAGTCAAGGATGAATGGGATTTGACGATCCGGACATTGGGTATCTAATAATGAGTTACTCTGACTTTGGCCAAAGGAGTCAAGCACTCAAAAGTAAAAATAAAATTAAGACCACTTTGTGAATCCAAGAATTTCTAATAAAAAGGTATCATCTGTTTTTTATGTCCATGTTGGATAAAACAAACATTATAGGCATAAAAAACCACCTGAGAGACTCAGGTTGGTCACCAGCAACAAGTTTCTCACTATAACAGTGCAGATCTGAATTAGATTGCTTGGGGAAAAATGGTACATGATGAAATCTTCTACACCAGGGATTTGTAAGAACAAGTTCAAGAAGCATCTATTGAGAAAGTTAAAATCAACCCTGGTCTGGGCAGAGGACTGGGCTGATAACCTAGTCATTTGGGTGACTTTCATACGTAATATCCTAAACTCCATGTTGACCCCTAAGTGCTTGCTTTGCCTGCACCTCCTGAGGATTGTTTCTGTGATAACTGTTAACCCTTTTCCAAGAAATCTGTACCTTTTAGGTTCACAGCAGGAACCATTGAGCACTACCATAAGATTGCAACACCCTTTAAGCTACAAAACACTATAAAATTGCCATGTAAGAGAACAGAATGCCATTTTAAGGACTTGCTCACCAATTAGAAAAGCTCAGCAAACATCAATTTAAGCAAAATCATTTGGCCTTCTTGCTAAAGATGTGTTATGATTTACTGTATTTACGCACAGAAAACAGCAGGGAAAGAAGCCGTACACAACCCTTTTTCTTTTTTCCTCCCCAGCCAGTCACTGAATTGGTTTGGAACTGACAATCATTTACTACATTGTGTCCTCAGAGCACTTAAAAGTACCTTGGTGTACTTTAGAGCCACTGGGATGATCAGAGGACTAGAGTACCTGCCATATGAGGAAAGGATGAGAAAACTGTTTTTTCAGCCATGAGAAGAGAAGGCTTAGGGGAGACCTTACTGAGATGTTCCAGTACTTAAAGGGGGACTAAAATGAAGATGGAGACTCCCTATTTACAAGGAGTCACATGGACAAGACAAGGGGCAACGGGCACAAGTTGCTCCTGGCAAGATTGCAGTTGAACACAAGTGGAAAATTTTTCACCACGAGGACAGTCAGACATTGGAATGGTCTTCCAGAGGAAGTGGTGGATTCCCCCACTCTGGAAAGTTTTAAGTCTCAGCTCAGCAGGATGCAGAGACATATATTATAAACAATAATATTAGAAGTGTTGGGCCAGATGATCCTTGAGGTCTCTTCCAACCTGACATTCTATGAGTCTATGATACTTCACCAAAACAGCTCCATAACATCATAGATTGAAAAAGCATCTGCAATACAGTACTGGCAGACACAGATGCTTTTTGTTTAGTTACCCACACCATGATGCTGGTATCAATCCTCTGAATTAATTACTAAACCCTCCTTTGGCTGGACCCAAGAGTGTACGCTGAGTGCCAGTTAGCAATCCCATGGCTTGCTGTTTTTTTTTTTTCCAGATTTATTTCTGAAACATTATTATTCTCAACCTCTTCCTGGTCAGAAATGGTCCTTGTTACTGGAAATCACTAATTCATTGTTTTATTTAGTGTTTCCAATTAATTAGCTCTAGGCAGCTTCTTGCTCTGTATCTTACTTAGACCAGAACTGTTTTTCCAGGCAAGCTTGCTCTCTGCAGTGATCAGGTAAAGGACACACAGCTGGAATTTAAGCCACCTGCATATGGCTGCTTTCTGCTGGGCTACTCACAGATTAAAGAAGGAAAAAGCCTTTTCACAGACATGCATGAATTTCAGTGATTATTAAGAGAGGTCCTAGCAGCATAAGGGGATTGAATGATACACTTAAAATTACAAGCAGGACAAACTACTGATGGCTTCCTTTTACTGTTATTGCTAAAGGGTTCTGTTCACTGTACAGGTGCTGACAGATCATTTGATGAGAATCTCAAGTTCAAGAAATGAACAAAAGCAAGTACTAAAAGCAAAAAAAGAAGCAACTATTTTTATCCTGTTCTCTCCTACTTCAAAAAGTGGTACTTCTATTACCCTCTTTCTACTTGCTCTTAGTTAATAAGCCTTAGGTCATTTAGATTATTTAAACAACCTTGAAGTGCTAGTGAATTGATCCAAAAAGTGATTTTTCACACCTGATTTATATAAATGTTTAGGAAGGGTTTTTTACTTTGGATTATTAGAGGCAGATGTGTTGGATCAGAGATGCACTTACAGAGTCACTGCAGGATAACACACATTAGCCATCAAAAACGTAGGTGTTTAAGTCTAGACTAGTCATCAAAGGCTTCCTACTTTCAGCAGAGATGGACAGGTAGCTTCAGGGTATGATTCAGCCCATCCCAATATAACTGGGAAGGACAATACAGATTAAGCACTTCATACAAATGATCATTGCTTTCCCACCAATTACAGTCTGTCTTGCTAGGTTAAAGACAATGAATTCCTAAGTGCTTAATATATGTTAGATGAGAAATATCTACCCAGAAACTCAAAAGTGAACCTCAAATTGAAGCCAATCTTTTGAATCAGATCTCCTCATTTTTCTTCTGGGATTAAAGCTGCCAGACTAATCTTCCATTAACATTTCTTCCGCTAGACCTTATGTTACAGGTCCAGAAAACACCCTATCAAACACTCTTCCAATTTCTTTCAGCTTTTCAAAAAAAAAAAAGCTGTAGGATTTTTCTGAAAAAATGTCATCTTGATTGTTTCCTACTTAGGAAGAGACTGGCTCCACAAATTCATCTTAGTTCAACCACCAAGTTATTTTAGGCTTGGCCATCAATTTAGCTGTGAGAAGGTTTGGAAACTAGATGGCTGATTAAGCTTTAGCACCCCTCCCAAGTTCTGTTGTGACATAAAATACTCCTCTATTTACACACCCTGCATATCCTGGCTTTCTCCCCATCATAAAATGATTTTTTTTTTTTTTTTTTTTTTTTTTTAAACAAATGTGGTATTTAACTGCTATGGGCTTGGTTATTTTTTCTCCCCAGTCTGCCTTCTTTGGTCATACAGCATATTTAGAATGAAGTTTTGACATTACCAAATTTCTCACTGTCCAGAGTTACTAAGTTTGTGTTTTCTAGTCACATATGCACTTTCTTTTGGTGGGTTTCTTACACCTGGTTTAGGCCAAGAACTGTCATCTAGATAGGTATTGCTCTGAACACAGAATTCCATGAAAACTGCAGGAAGAGATTGAATGGGGTAGCTGTGGTTAAAATGGCAAATTTCATACTTTGTCATAGACTAATGGATGATGAAAACAAACACAAACAAAATCATCCTGATTGCTCTAAGTACCGTTTTTGCTGCCATCTAACAAATGTTAACTGTGCACCACAAGACATTTCACTAAGAGCTGCAATTTCAAGCTGTAAAACTCAGAAACCATTGTGACATTTTAGAGGTTTGGGATTTGAAAACTGATTTTCACATTTTATTTGCCTGGGTGTGTGGTGATGAAAGATCTGATAATATCTCCATGACCTCAGTCTACCACATTTCACAGCAAAATGCATCAGCACTACATTTTCATGGTAGACAAAGAATTAAATGTTTATTATGGGCTTTACGACACCACACCAGAAGTACAGATTTGTCTACCTGATTTAAGATTTTATGTATTTTAGTTGAGCCACAAAGAAATATTCCTTTAGAACACTAAAAATTTAAGTAATTCCTCACATTAGTTTCATCTCAGCCTTTTCATTCCGTCCCTTCTCAGACAGTACTGCATCTTTTGGAAACAATGGTGACCTAAACTGAATACAGGACAGTATGGGGTCTTAATAAAAGAATTAGGCAACCCATCTCCTTAAGCTTATATTCTGCATTTAGGCTCTTAATCCTGGCATTCCTGTGGCTTCTCTAAATGCTTCTCCAAAATGCTGGAGCATTTCCAAGAAAAAGACTCCATTCTTTCTTGCCCTGGGACAGTACAGCCCCACTCCCCTCTACTGTACATAGGACAACCCCATCAATCAGTTTCTAAATCGGTCATATCAGTCAACTCTTCCAGTTTCTAAGATACAAAATGGATACAAATTGCTTTACTGACGTGTATTGCATGGAGAAATATTTCATATGTCAAAAGCTCAACTACTTGCATTATTTCTCAAATACAGTTCAACCCAAAATAGTATAACAGCTAATAATCCTTCCTGATTTCAGTTACAGACAACCATTATGACTCACACATTATTATTATTTATGCTGAAGGAAAATTAAAATACAGACAAGCAATTAGCACACAGAAAAACAACATCTGAGTGAGGAAAAGACCTCTGTTCTCCTTAGTCCACAGTCTAATCTTTAACTAATTGGCTGTGCTCTCTCAGTCAAATCTCATATAAAAGCCTTAAACATTGAGGCAGACAATCCCATTTTAATAGGTATCAAAATCTTCTGAACTTTGTAGTTCACTTATTGCCAGCTTTCAGCATTTTGGGATTTGCATACCTCCATAATCTACAGTCATGGGATACTCCTACAACCACATGAAAATCAGAATTGGGTCTAATCTCATCCTCTATGCTCCTTCCATATTGAAAAGAGAATTTTCTGAGGATGGTTCACTCCATTCTATGATAGATGTCAGAGGTGAAATGCATCTTCTGGCAGCTCCTGTTCTTTTCCATTAGCTGAGGAGTGAACAGGCAGTTCTAAAGAGCAGATCCTACAGGACACCCAATTTTAAAAGGCTCAAGTCCAGTAAAATGAGCCTGTGCAAAGCAGGGAAACAAACCCTACATTTTCAAGAAATGGTCTCTCTTGCCAAGTTGTATATAAATCCTGATCCAATTCTAGAGAGAAAAAAAAATTGACATGTTCTCAGATTTTAGGGTCGCATTTCAAGGATACTGAGGAATTTCTGGAAATGTTTGAGAAAGGAACTCCTGCTCTGCGACTGTGATTTAGTGACTTAAACTTGCTTCCACTTTGAAAAATGCCTCTTTTATCTTCTCACCTGTCATATTAAAAACACCTTACTCAACAAACTTTGCAAGAGGTGGGTTTCCCAGGCTTGCTCCTATCGTTGTCTAGGGTAAGAAGGAGAAAATATTTGATTCAATACTGATAAATATGATGAAAGAAAAGATGTCAGCAGAGAATTTCATTGTTGGCTTTCCAAATAGTCTCTGCTGCTATGCAAAAGAAAAAAAAAAAAGAAAGATTTTTATGTGTACTAAGCCCCTTTGTTTCATGACCACTACACAGAGTATCAGTGGTGAGATTCATACCTAAATCATCAGGCAGTTTAAGTTACTGTCTGCAGTAGCTGCAGAAAGCCTGTAGAAGAGCTAAGTTAACCTGGGCCAGAGCTACATTTTACCCACCAAAAAATCACTTCTACAAATAGCTTCAGTTCTTAACACTTAACCAGTTACGAAATCTGTCCTCCATCTTCGCAGAATGACTTGAAAGCCACAGTAAGGCATAAGGTTAGCAGTTTCATTTCATTTTTAGTCAGCCCAGAGAAATGAAGTGAGCTAGTTTCTGGCCTGTTAAAAGCAGCTTCACACAGGATGTAAAGCCATGAGGAATACGACTCTCAGTACAGATGAAGATGTGCGTACATAGATCCGTTCCTGCATATGACAAATGCACACCACTCACACTCACTTCAAGTAACAGAAATACATCATTACATCAAAGTAAGAAAATCTTATGGGGTTTTTTTGCACTGTTGTAAAAGTACTAGTTGTGTAATACAAAAACTGTACATCAATAATAGATAATTATCAATTTCAATACTTTACATGCAATACCAACAAGCTCATCTACCTAACCAGAGAAATAGAACCTAAATTGATATTAGAGTTTACGTATTATCATATCATATCATGGTTTGGGTTGAAAGGGACCTTAAAGATTACCCAGATCCAACCCCCCTGCAGGGGCAGGAAGACGTCCCCTGTGACTTCTCCTTTCTTCCACTTCTGTAGGACCCTGTCTTGAACCCTGACACCCCTCTACACTGGCTCTGTTGCCCCCTCTTCCTGCTGCACTGCATTTGCAGTGCATATTGTAAAATTTAGTCCAACTATAAGGTAGACTGGGTCAGAGAAGCAATGGCAAAAGCAATTTTTTAAAAAATTAACTATGTATTTACTTCAGCCCTTAGTTCCTACTGCAGAGGAGTAGCTACATAGTCCCAGGGATATGCAGTGTAAGAAGACAACGCAGCCTGGATCCACCACTTCAGATGTCTGCTCCTGCTCACATGCAGTCACAGAGTAGGAGGCACATCTTGGAGTCTTTATCCAACAGCCAGTCTTGGCTCTGGTGTATTCAAAGGCAAAGTTTCCACTGCATCACCAGGGTCAGGATTCATGCTGTGACACTACAGATAACAGCACCAGTAGTGCCAAAATTATATTATGCATGCATCCATATACACACATAAACAACAAGCCCCCAGCAAAACATAGAAAATTTTGTTATTAACATTCCACCTGTCTCCCCACCATTCTACCATTCTCTGGCCATTCCAGCCACAGGTCGCTGCTGTGGGTTTTTTTTTCACTGAATTAACTCCAAGCATTTAAAAGAAAGAACATTTCAATATGTTTTTCTGACAGGTAAGAAATTAACTGCATACCAGGAGCTATTGAATTCAGCTTTAATAGTATCAATAAACATTTCTGATTAAATTATGAAATTGATTTTATAATTTTGACCATTATGTTTTTACATCAATATCCTCATATGACAGCAAATGTAGTTACTGCTTCCTTATTGATCTTAAACACAGCACTCAGAAGTACTCGTTTGACTATATTACAAAATCAAACTTGATTTCCTGTAGTACTATAGTAACTTTTGGTCATGACTTGATATGAAGAACCAATAACAAATGGATTATCAAGTTATTAAGAGGTATGCTTTGTTCCCAGAAGCCCAAGCTCAGCTCCGCTGCACGCTTTTAGCAGATCAGGGCAAGTTTTAGGACTCAGGGATGTTGTTACTCTTTTATGTCAAATAATCCCTCCTCTTACCCTTGATGAGCCATCTATTAGGTTTCTTGTGAGCAAACTAAACACTATGTATTAATGAGAAGGAACAGAGTGCTATTTATAATGCTCATTCAAGCAATCCAACAAAAATTCAGAACTTCTGTAGCTTGGGAGCATTACTCTTGATCTCACCCTCCTCTCTGTCAGGATAATAGTTATGTGTTGGGCCACTCCATCTCCTCATAAGGTTTAATGTTCTGTTAAGAGAATACATAATTCAGAGGACCACTGTTGCTCCAATACATGCACACTAGTAAATCAAAGGTATAATGTGCTGGATATTTATGTCTGAGGGTGAAGAACATGACCAATCAGATTAAAGAGATTTCAGTGCTGGGCTATTTGGCTGCTGTAATTTTTTCCACAGGCCCTCCCATGTCTGAACCTTTCTAGGCTGAAGGACTACAAGGCATCTTCATTTATATTAACTGCTCTCATAGAAGAGGAGCAGCAAGTTGAGACCTTAAGCTGTTTTGTCAGATTACATTTTTGTAATGGATCTGTGGGTCCACTGATATGTTACCCAAAGGTGTATTTTCTACTCAGTCATGTTTCTTCATCCCTAATTATAGGGGCATCTGTTTCAAAATGTAACTAATCCCTCCAGGTTTTGTGGACTGAGAAAAGGGGCGGGAGGGGTCAGCTGGAACTCATGCTCTTACTCCTCTTGCAATATTATTCCCTAATATTCACAGAAGTATTTACACCATTGACAAGTATTTGTCTTGACAAGCCTGTGGAGAACTCAATACACTCTTGTCTGTCTCAGACAAACCATTCCCTGAAACAAGACATCAGCAGAGCATGGGAAGTTGTTTCATCTTGCTTTGATTAAAAACAAATACAATTGTTAAGCTGCTTAAAAAAATACTAGCAATTTAATGCCTATGGGAATAAGAGATTTATATAGTGCTGGTTAAAACGGTCACAGCACAGACAGGCAATGCATAGACTCCATGCAATTATTTTTATGGGCCCTGTAACTGCTGCTATCCTACATAAAGTATCCTATAATATGGTCTCATGGTGGCATGCAGGTATCAGTTTTTTGTTTGTTCAATTAATGCTGATGTTCCTTTTATTCCAACCATGAGAACTGGGATACAGCAAATGAGGGGTTTGATGCCTTGCGCAAGAGACTTATGTGTGGCCTTTAGCCTCTGAGCCCTTTCACCAAAACAGCTTCCCCAAACCTTTAAAACACATAGCCCAGGCCTCTTATTTGTCTGACACTCTCTCACATATCTCTTTTTGGTTTTCCATCACTGACCACGTCTCCTAAACTACACCTTTACTTTGCAAAAGCTTTGATGCTTCGTTCAGGATTCTGTTTGGAATTGTAAAAATACCATGTATCCACTACACAATTGGGCTGGAATCAAGGCAATAACTCTGCTGGAGTCAATAAAGCTTGCAGATTTATCAGCTCAGTACAGAGCCTCAGCTGCTGGTCCATGTCTCTTCAGTGACCACCTGCACCCTGCACTGGAGCGCTTAGGTCAGCAGCCTGATACCTGAAATCTCCTTGAGGACTCATAATCTTGTATAAGGCAATAATCACCCTATATTCATCACCACAAAATAGCAAAAGGGGGTAAGGATTCTCAAGGTACAAGCAGTCATTCTCCAAGCTCTCACTGCAAGTGAAGGAAAGCTTTGTTCTACACAGAGGTGGAGAAAAAAAAAAAAAAGAAAGAAAGAAAAAAAGCTCTGAAGGATCTGTAGTGATGACCTTTCAGCCTTCTTTGAGAGATGTGAACAAACAAGAATTTCCCACTAATTTCCAAAACACCTTGCCTGTTATATAAGAGAAGAGCATGCTCTTAAGAGGTACTCCTTTTAAAATGGAAGATACTTATTCTTTCAAGTACTCAGACTGATGAAAAGGGGATAGGAGTCTGCTCTATAGAAACAACCAGCTGGGGTGCCATAAGTTAAGATTTGAGTCCTTCCACCTCATCTTAGTTAACTAAAAGCAGGGCATGCCATCTAAGTGCTTCTTTGTACCTGCTGGAGAGACATGCCTTCAGATGATAGGCCATCTCATCCTCAAGTAACTGTAGAAATGGGATCAATCACTGGAGAGAAATTCAGTGACCAAACCAAACTAAATTCTAGACAACTAAAATTAGGTGAAGTTAATTGTAAAGAAAATAATTTGCCCAAAGTCACAAAAAGTTTGCAGAAGACAGGAACCTCTTAGAATCTCTTTGCTTCAGCCTCACATTCATATTCAAACCATCAAGATATTTCCAGCTAACTGTGGAGCCACCCTGCCCGTCTACTCAGCATTTATCACCAAGGGAAGGTTTTCAAGGGCTCAAAGTGATAAAATTGGCAATTCTGACTCAAATCTGGGTTCTGAGCTCTGATTATTCATCACTCGCTTTCCATTTTCAAACCAGTTTTTCCTCAAGAAGTGCCAAAAGGCCTCACTGCCTCCACAAGTCAGGGCATTTGGTACCTCACAGTTGTCTGTTCCTGGGCCAAGAGAGGCTTGTGCTACCCACTAGCCACAATTTATCAAATCATGGATGAAATAATTTGATCTTCAGCCTCTATTTCCCTCACTTCGGCAGTCTTCCCAAGCACACAACCTAGTTAAGTAAGAACATAGCTAAAGAGCATAAAATAGATTTTTTGATAGACTTGGCAGAAGCTCTGAATACTTCTGTTTCTAGGACCTAACAAACAGAAGCCTCATTATTGCACATTCACCGGTACGCCTCCAACTCAGAAGTTAAAAAAAAAAAAAAAAAAAAAAAAAGTCTAAAGTTCTCTTGTCGGGTTGGCTGAGGTTAAACAGGTGTTTTTGGTAAGGATTGCAGTTACATTTTGATTACACTAGCCCACATTCTTACATCACATAATGCAATATGATATACCCAAATGGATCCCTCAGTGCCAAACTGGGGCCCCCAGCTTCATGTTGTTCTAATTGTGTTTTTCATTAATCCCTGTGACCTCTGCAAAGCATCACCAACCAAATACAGGCTCTCAGACCATAATGTTGGGCTTTCTTTTGGGGGCATTTTTTTTTTTTTTTTTTTTTTTTGCATCTCCACTTCGTGATGGAGCAAAGTAGAAGCAAAAAATGAGTTTTCAAATTCAGCTGTGAGAAGTCTGAGATTTGTCTGAACAAAAATACATCTAAGGAATCAGTTTATTGCAGTTGGATAGTTTGTCTTCTCTAGTAATCTGATCTAGCCTCCAAAAGGAAAACTCTTAACTTCTTTAGAGGGCTTTGGACCCAGTCTCTGCTACAGGAATGCAAGCATGAGGCAATGCAAACTTCTTTATAAAGAACTAATGTTAAAGGGGAGGTTGGGGGGAGAGGCCAATTCTTGATCTCATCCTGGAGTCACTCCAGACGCTTCAAATATGGCCAAATTCTGTCTCCAACCACACCCTGGCAAACTCATTTCCTTTATTAGGGTTGCACTGGCTGTATCTGGGGGGAGACTTTGACCCACAGGACCTCATCCTTTCCTGGCAGGAGTCCATCACCTCAAGAACTGGGGCTATCCAGGGCTATAGACTCAGAGGGAGTCCGAGATTTCTGTGGAATTACATCAGGGACAATGGTGGTCACTGGCACCTCCTTATGTTTTGTGCATTGGAATAACATATTTCACTAGAAAATATGGGTTTCAAGTAGAGTGTGAACAGGAGAGATTTCGACTTGGAGAAGCTTCACTAGCAATACAGAGGCAGCCCAGCTACTATATGGCTTGACTGCTTTGTAGATCTGTAGGTGGTTTTTTGTGCATGCTGGAAAACGCTTGACAGATGTGCATTAATATGCACAGCAATAATGTGTATATTAAAATGAGCTGCTCAAGAGGGGAGGAGAGAAATGATGCACCTGTTTATGCACCTTCCATCTACTGCTGTTTCTTCACTGAAAAACAACCATTGATTTATGCTCATCTATGTAAAAGGAAAATACGTTTAAGAAAATTTTGCCAAGGCTTCAAGGATACCTGGTGTCTAGTTCGGGCACTCAGTCTATCTCCCAGGTATTCACTTTTCAATTCACCTCTGAATTATTCTGCCAGCAGTTAGAAGTACTATGCCAACAGCTTATACACATGGGATGTATTTTCTGCAGCCTCCTCACTCCTGTCCTACAGTTTGCTAGGTCCCAGGCACAGCTTTTGTATTATCTCCTTCATAATGTCTTGCTTTGCCCTGACAAAGAGCTGTTACATGTAGTAGCCTTTTCCTTCCTCATTTGTTTCATATTCTCAACTCCTCTTGTTCATTTCAGGTTAGGTCTTTGTTCCTGCACTTGCTCAGATGAGGACTGCTTCAGAGCCACCCATCTGACCATCTTAAGTCTCTCATTTCAGAATGTAATGTGTGAGGTCAAAGCCAGGCCACTGAGATAACAGGGAGCCTTTACCATTAATTTCCATGCTCACAAGATTTCTCCTTGGCCATCTGTATTTTTAAGGAGATAGCAAGAGGAAGATGTTCTGTCCAAACTCCATCAGTGATGGAAGATGATGATAAGATACTTCTGGAAGAAAAGCTAGACTTCTGTGTAGTCCCCTATGTGCAGCACAAATGCATTGCAGGAGTACACAGAGACCCCATCAAAATGACAGAAGGAACAAGCAGCAGCTGTGCTGCTGTCTCTTGAGACCTCAGAGCTGCTCTAAACTCAGGCCGGGGCAGAAAATCATGCTATTGCTGGATGGTGGTTTCCAACTTCCCTACCTTCCACTGGCAAAGGTGGTAAACCAGCCTTTGCCAGAAGATTCCCCAGGGCTTGGAAATTTGAGTAGACCCATGAAAAAATCAGCAACAGAGGAACCAGGTGACTCAGCAGGTATTCAGGATGGAAAATTAGGCAACTGTCTCAGCCAAACTACCATTTTTAAGACTATTTAAGAGCTAAAGGCAGCTTCAGTAAACAGCTTTTCTCTGGTAAAGGCAAAGCACAGAACCTGCTCTCCTTCCTACCTCTTTGGCAACAGAAGACATCACTATGCTTTTATGATCACACACACTGTCCTGTGCCTTGTTTTCTGAACAAACAACTGCCCGGGGGATACAGACAGACAGAATTCAAAACCTAATCCATCATTGTGCCACACAATCTTGAAACACAGTATACAGACTTTTCACATTTCCCTAAACTTCCTTTTCTCTTCCGTATGAACCAGAGATGGACAAGGAAGGAAATCCCACATTGGAAACCCAACATTGGCAGCTTTAACACAAAGCTCTAACATAAGTAGGACTATTTAAGGAGTAAGTCTCAGGAAGAGTGTCAGAATAAGACTCAATTTGGATTTATTATTTTGTACTGTTTCCAGATCACACCAGATTATTTCTGACACTTTTAGAGGGCCCCTGGCCCGTTTGCTTATTGGTCTGATCTTTAACAGCAATGAAACTAGAAGTCTTTGCTTACTCGACTTCTGGAGAGTTAAGAGGATACCCTTTTATATTATTCACTGAAATTGTTTCTTGGCTGAAATATTCTCCTGCCAGTGGTTTTCATGTGTTCAGCAACATCTGCAGGATGTGGAAAGAACAGAAACAAACCAGATGTTGCAAAAGGTAGTGACACTGAGAAACATAATTATTACAGTATCTGGATCTTTTTTTTTTTTTTTGTCCATCTTTATGCTTTCATACATCAGTAACTTTTACTGCTGAAACAGAGACTGACTCATCTAAGTTTTCTCTAAACAGATTTACAATCATTTGTAAAAATTGACACATACCCCCCATTAAAGTCAAATTTCCTTTAGCAATTTCAGAGGAAAAAAGATTAGGGGAATGTGGATATTTATCTCAGCCATCAACATTTATCCATTTAGGTAATTATCACTTCATTATGCTGTCAAAGAGAGCATGCAGGGAAGGGGAAATTCACCACTGATGAACAAAACGCCACTCAAGTCCTCCACCTCTCGTGTGAGATCTGGGTGCCAGCTCACCCCCTCGCCAAGCATTTGTCACACTGATGTGACAATGGCTGTTGCTCCAAAACGGTTCCAGTGGAGTCTCCTGTGCCGTTCAGGGGAACAACCGCAGCCTGATCCAACAGCGCCCCCAAAAGCAAACCCCGGGGGCAGCCGGACACCCCAAACACCCTCCCTGCACCGTGGCCTACAGCCCCAGCTTACATCTGTTCCACAAACTGTTTTATTTTAAAGGCTGTTTACTCGATCATAAGAAGGGGGGAAATAATTATAAAAAATAAAAATAAAAAGCATTACTGCCTTATGAACGGCTGCTACAGTCAAAAAATCAGGAGTGTCTCTGTTAGATTGGAAAAATTTTCCAGCTATTTTAACTCAGACTTCAGGAATTTTGTAGGGGGATCAGAAGACCTGCAAGCTCTGCCAAATTCTGAGGGAACAAAGTATAACTAGATTAATATATAAATCTTATTAACCAAAATGTAGCTGAATACAGTCATTTGTTATCAAAGTCTTTCGATTGTTTAACATATTGCAACATTTTGGTCTCACGGGCTCCCTGCCAAGTTGAGGCCTAATTAAGGTGGTTGGAAATGAATAGTGTTCTAATTAGTTTAATTACAATATGATGAATTATCAAACTAATTTTTAAAAACAATGTGCAATTAGCCTTTTAGCATTCAATCCCCATTTTCCCAACCAGGAAATGAAGTGGAACATACTTGTTTTTATCAGGAGGCTGGAGGTTGAACCACCCCAACCTAGAAGCGCCTGACGAAGCAGTGAGACACGCTGCTCCCCTCCTCCTTTCACCCTGCTTCATGCTTTGGGCATTGACTCTGATGCCTCTGGCAAAGCCTGTGGAAAGCATGTTGTTCACTCCAAGATTGGATCGATTGACTCCTTTTCAGATTCTCAATCTGGAGTTTTCCCTATGCCTTTACTTAATTGGGTTTGCATAGGAAATACTGATATTACCTTAGTAGCCATAGTGGCTTGATGACATTTTTTAGTATTATCTTCCAAAGCAGTGAATGAGCAAATCCATTTGCTCACAAACAGTAAAGGTATAAAAACTCCTACCTATTGGATGAAGGGAAGTATTGTGTTAGCAACCCTGTGCTCCATACTGCCAATTTCACAAACACTATTTTTCCATTTTCTGAGTATATTTCTCTAACATTTGTCCCTCAAAGGCTATATTCCTCCCCTGGCCACCAACCCCACTGTGTGGCTCGCCCAGACAACAAAATCTTTCTAGAAATAACACTTGCACCTGCATAACCTCAGTAATTTTATACCCTTGGAAGCAAAAGCATCATCTGGTCCTACTGTAGAGTGGCTCATTACTGGAGGACCTACCAAAGGTCACCACCTTTCATTAGCACTGCCAGGTATATAAGTAGAGTTTGACTCAATTACAGCATAGCTTATTGCTGAGCAATAGAGGAGGACGTATTAAAAACATAGGCACCCACTGAATGGAAAGAAGGAGCAAAGAAGTTCACTTTAACGGCATGAATCCTTTAACAAATAATCAGGTTAAAAATGATCCACTTGGTATTTTGATGAGAATGGATTTTCTCATCCTGTGAACCAGAAAGAAAATGTGGCAGTAAAATAGCTTTCGGCATGACTTAATTATCCCCAGAAAGACTTAGGAGCCTGCTCCAGCAAAGCACTTAAATGCATGCTGAACTTTAAGCACATGGGCATTCTCAAGGGACTATTCATGTATCTAGAGATAAGCATATGCTTAAGTGCTCTGGCAAGACACAGCTCAAATTGAAGTCTCTCATCAAGGCCTGGAGTCACAGCTAACGCATCTGGCAAGCGTGACAGCATTTGAGATGCCCTGTCCACTTGGGTGCTTATAAAATCCCCGTCGTCCAGACTGCGTGTTTCCCAATAAATGAAAATAATCAATCACAGTTTCCTCAGTTCATGACTGACATGCAGAAACAGGATTTAAATAGGTGCATGTATCTGTAGATTAAATCAGCTTACTGGAGGGAACCAAAACCAGGAAATGAAGTTGACATATGTTTCTGCTTGTGCTGAAGACGGTGGTCATGCTTGTTTTTCCCAGAAATTTGTTCCACAAGCTTGATCTGGCTATTGCCAGAACCTTTATTTATTTATTTGTCAGCAGTTCCAGCAGATGAGGTCTTCCTCAGAAAAAAGGACTAGAGAGCACTGACCTCTCAAGTGGCTATGGTCGAACCTACCAACAGCTTGAACATGGTAAGTAAGGTGTTCAGCTGAAATCTGCATGTTGAAGAGCCACTCCAAGCTGTATAAGGACATACTGCTACCAGGACTTGAAGATTTTAGGAAAAATGCACCATCTAAGACCTGAGACCTAAAAACTAGTGGTTTAGCTGCTGTCCCTTTGCCAGTCACAGCTATAGGCACCCAGCACCACAAGGATGCCCAGAAGACCTGGAGATTGCTGATCAGTCCGAAGGCCCATGCTTTCAAAACACAGGATACAGGAGAAACACAGTTTTCTGAAGGATTTATCTCTTCTTTTATCCTATTCTTAAGGGAAACAGAGAGCTGGCTCCATACCTTCCTACCTGCCATCCCAGTTAATTTTTGCAAGACTACAGCTGCCCGGAGGACTGTTTTTCACAGGACCCTAAAACTAGTGCCATGGTGTGAGGAGGACAGAGGCAGCAAGCTAGGCTGGGTCTGTCTATTCACTAACCAGTGACACCTTCAGTGAGACAAGTGTTTGAAACAGGTGCATTGCCAGCTGTACAAGCTTATGAGAGCAGAAGAAAAGCCTAAGAAAAGACCTCAAAAATAGTTTCTGGCAATAAAGAGGTTAACACAAAACAGTAGGTATAAAGATAATGTGAACCCATCATTAAAGAAATTCAGTTATTTAGTCAATTTTACTTATTTACAGCGTAGAAGATTAATGAGCTCAAATACAAACTGAGACAGTAATTAGGTTTCAAAAACATACTGTAACACAATCAATCATTGCTTGGGAGTGTAATGACATTAGGGTAGAGCCCTCTTTCAGCTGAAGTTATTAGCATGTGATTGGTGAAGACCGGACTTGAAGAGAGAGTCTACCCCAGGGTCCTGTAATAAAATGAAAGAGGAATCTTAAATAAGGAGAAACTATGTCTTTGACCCTTTGTCCTTTGCCTGTAGATGTAGAGATACTGTATTCGGGATTTAGGGCTCTGTAACAGGACTTTGGGGAATGATGGCATTTCAAAAGACAGTTGGTATTTTACTTTAAACAAGACTTTACTTGAGACACAGACAGTATGTATATGTCCTCTAATCTGGTCTTTGAAGCTATTAGCAGCTCCTTCCAAGGCATTTCAGAGCTCTTCTCAAAGTCTTTGCAAATACATCAACTCAGAGAAGGAGGAGAAAGGGTGAAAATTTAATTTAAAGAAAGGAAAAGCAGAAACTATACAAAAGCAAAGTCCTAAATTATTGTTGTTAAAGCATTATTTGCTGGTGGACTGCATAAATGACTTTCATATATTCTCATGGCAAGGAATTTGGGTAAATGTTCCATAAAATTCAGTGTCAGTTTGGCTCACAAATAGAGAGAGGATTTAACTTTTGAGAGTTAGGCCAAATTTTGAGGTCAGTTTTTTATGCCAGCTTAATCCAGTTCCCACAGAAATCAGTGGTAATTCTCCCACTGCTTTGAATACAAGAAAAAATATGAGTATGATTTTTCAAATTCCATCAAAAATCAGACGCTTGAAGCAAAGATTTTTCAGAAGAGGATGTATCATTTTCTAAAATTCCCTAAAACGTCTGGAAATCATATCCCAACACTGTGTTTAAGCAGCTAAATTGAAGTGGCCTAATTTTCAGAGATACTGAGTACTCCCAGACTTCAACAACCGCAGTGTTCATCAGCCCTTAAAATTAGACTTTGCTGCACCTATATACAGGGTTAAGCACCTAGTTCTAAGTGTCCCATTTTGAAAGATGTTAGCCCTAATGCCCCCCCCCCCCACACACACACACTTCTCATGCATATCCAAGCAAATACACACTTCCACAAATAATTTAGGTATCACCATCATATCAAAAATGAAATCTTCATGGTTTCCTTCACCTTAGGAGCTCAGTGGCACAGCCTCTGCATTTTGCTACTAGCATCATTCTCCGCAGACATCTAGTTGCTATTATTTATTCACTGTGGTATTCTCAACTACCTCAATTCCCTAATGAACAATTGAAATGGATTGCCATAAGGATGTGACACACAGGAATAAGAAGCTGAAATGTATTTCCCAGCTTCAACCTTCTAACCTGAGGGAAGGTTATGATGGTTGACATGGCTGGGGTCAACAGCAATTGGTTCTAGTGGTTACTGTCACATAGATACTATGAATACTTTTGATGGCATTTCTGAGCAATCCTGGTCGTTGATAAATCAAATGCAGAAGAACTTTAATGCAAAAGGTATTGTAAATAATCTCAAAATGGAGGAAAAAAAAAAACACAGAAGCAAAACTGTATTTCAAAGCAAGAGTGTGAAAACATAACAACATGCAGCTCCAGTCAATACAATCAATCCTGATAACAAGAGCAGTCAATGCAATTACATTTTATAAAATCAATGCATCCTCCCACTATGAAAACCAGGCAAGGAAGGAAATGAACGAACATCCCCCTCTCTATCAGCATGTAACAATTACAGTTTCACCAAACATTGCTAAACAAGGAGCAGAGCGAGTGCAAGATCCTGAAACTTTGTCAGAAGAGCCAGCACCATACAAAATCTTTGGTCCAAAGGACAAGCTTTTGCTTGGTGGCTCTTCTGACTCTCTATGATTAAATTCATTTTCACCCACTGATATAAAAAGAATCTAATTCTTCTCAATCTAAGCTGCTGGACCTCCCTTTATTAGTCTCCCTCCATGACAGACTTACAAATGTGACATACAACATTAAATCCAGCTGTATGATTACGACTGCCCAAGTAACGTAACTTGTGGGCTCTCTTACCTTTCCATATCAATTTAGGGCACAAAAAAGCCTACATGGAAAAACTGACCATCTCCTTTGCCCATTTGAAATTTCTCTTCAGTTGACCAGCAGTTAATTTAAGGGGTTTGCAAAGATTTCTTAATACCTCCAATTGTTTGGTATTAAGAACCTTTATCATGTTCAGCCTCCTATCTCATGTTCTTTTTCAGAAGAAAGCCCTGAAGAAGACAGCACATGCCCTGCCCACAGAAAGCCTGAAGGATGAAGCTCTCAATACAGGAAATTCCCAGGTGTGAATTTTAGATTTTATGTTAATTAGGCTCCCTGCCCTGAGCAAAATGATACCTTTCTTTTCAAAACACTATTGCTGACCTCAGCCCCATGAAAGGACTCAACAAGGAGAGACGGAGCTGCAAGCAGACAAAGGAGTCTTTCTGATGGCTGTCCTTAATTAAGAAGTTATTTTTAGCTCGCAGAGCATTTGATGATCTTGTCACAAATGTTTGAAACTGGATTGCAACAAGGCAGGTTTGGCTGTCACAGAGGGTGAGGTTAGAGATTTGTGTAACCTGACTGTGGGGCATAGGCCTTCCCTGATGTCCAGGGAAGCCTCTTTTCTCCAGAAACAATACAAGAACTCTGGCTGCCAGACAGGGTACCTGAAGTTGGTGCCCACCATCAGCACGCATGACTCGCTCTCCAGGATACATTGCCATGCATGTGTATGTCTGATTGAAGGAGAAAACTGCTTTTTAGCAGGTCCTGGGTAGTATTCCCTGTCATCAGGCTTTGAAGACAATTACCCCATCACATTCTCCCCAGCATCTGTTTGGACATCTGTCCAAAATGGAGATGTCATTAATTTCATGCAGGGTTGCAAATTGGTTTTAGCCATAGCATCTCTCTGCAAGAGGTGGTAGATCATCAGTGTCTGTAAATGATGAAAGAGAATGACAGTCTTACAAAACTACTTTGTTTTGGAGTATCCTAAGCAACAACACTGCAAGCATATTTCCAGCAAATCTTCTATTTTCCATTTAACTAGTACAAAAGAACTGCAGATACAATTATTGCTGTTACATTTAGCACTTGCGTGTGGGAGGGAGAGAGAGCACACAGTTTTGCTGCATTTTTATTTTTCCTCTTATGGAAGACATCCAGTCTTAACACCCCTTTCTCTTGGAAGAGAAAGCTGCAGTTATTGTTTCCTGCTATTTCCAGTCCAGAAACTACTCATCTGTAGTTGTTTTTTTTTTTCATCACCAGTGTTTTACACGTGTATGACCAGCCTCAAGCAATCACATGATGACAAACATACTTGTGGATCCCTGTTTTGTTACCTTCATACTTTCCCTGCAGTGGTTTCTCACTAGTTTTAAAGTCTCTCAGGAAATCTCTATGGGATCCTGTGGATCAGAAAGCAGGTCAGGTTTACAGGCCCATTCATATGTTGAATTATAGGCTACTACACACAAAACAGTGAACCCGAGCCATATTCTAGATCATCCATAAAGCTGTATATTCTGTATCGGAGACTGTTATACAATGAGCTATCATAATTTATTGAGAATGAAATGAAAGAAAGCAAATACAGAGATTAGGGAGAAAGAAATAAAGTTCCAGTACACCTTGACATCCCATTATTTACTATTTTTCAAAATTATACAGAGCATTTAGTAAAGAAAGTAACTCTTTGAGAGGTGCTATCTTCAACTTTGGCAGAGTGTAATAACTTCCAAAACAAGAAATACCACTGACCAATTATGAACAAAAGATAATTAATTGCTAAATAAAAATTTGTAAGTTCTTCAGCTTGCTAAGTGTTACTGATGCTTGGATAGACTTCTGGGGAAGCTGATGAGATAGCGCATGTCAAAAGAAGGAAAATTGGGTAACACACTGAACAGTTATAGAGTAACTGCTACCACAGGGTGATGCAGTGTATCTCCCCTGCTGCTGCTGTGTGGGACACTGTCCCTGGAAAAAAACTAAATTCAGCATGGATCTTCCCATTTGAACTCAGGGTGTCCTGGAAAAACACTCATATGGGCATCCAGATAGAGACAGAATTCCTCTTGGCTGTCACAGATGCCTACTTAAGACTAAATGAACTATCATTACTAAAGAACCTAGGTGACAAGACCACAAATTAGCTGAAAGTACTCAAGCAGTTAATACACTGATGTAAGATTTGTGCCGTGGCCTACATCACAGACATTGCCTGCCTCTGAACCTCCTGGCTTTACAAAAACAGATCACCAACCAAATGGTCAAGAGACCTAATAGCCAGGTCTTCCAAGACCAATGTTTACAAGCGAAAGTCCCAGTAACTTCTGGCAGTTTGAACCTATCCTGATTGCCACAGCTGGCTTCAGCTTCATGGTCTCAGCAAGACCTTCAAAAATGATGAGGGTTTGAGATTGAGCCAAGCTTCTTGTCAGCGCTTCACACTTCAAGGCATTTGTGTTTATAATTCCTGTTACTTAACACAACAGATTCTAGCATGACAAATCCTAGAAAACTGTTATGCTGGGGTCTTCATTTTCAGGATTTGCACCAGAGCTTAACTAAATTAGAAAGTATTTGTATGGCATCTCTGTTTGAGCTGCTGGTTGGTGTTTTATGTTTTAATGTTTTAAGTAAAGTTTATTATGACAAGTCAGTGAAAGTGCTTTTAGTAGGTCAATAAATCACGGACCTACCATATCACTGGGTGACAGCTATGCAAAGCATAGGAGGAAATCTGATATTATTCCAACAAAATAGCAACTACAGCTACTTCCAGCTTAGTTGCAAAGCCACATCAGCCTGTTGATTGTGATTTTAAGAGGCAAATAATTCTATTTCAGGGAAGGAAAGCAAGGCCTCTGTAGATTTTTATCTGTCTGGTATTTCTAAAACTCTCTTGTGGAGGAAAAAAAAAGTATTTATTTAATCTAAAATGGTCCTCTGGATGTCCAACATGGAGTCTGTTCTATAATAATCTAATGTGGAGGAGTAGTGAAGGGGCTGAGGAGGAACACAAAGCAGATGAAAATAAACAAGGATAAAAAAAAAATTTGAGAGATTGAATTCAATTTTGGCATCTCTCCAACCATATGGAAATCGAAGGGATGTTAAAAAAATATTCTAAGACAGGATGCACAGGACAAGGGTGGGAAGTTTTCCGCATTATTACTATCAGGAAAAATAAGAAAAGATTTTCATATACAAGGCAGCAGAACACCTGTCAAATCAGGGCATGTGCCTAAGCTTCAGGAAGAAAGCAACAACAATCCAATTGCATTTTGAAATTGTTTACACCTGATCAGAAATACGTGAGAAGTCTCACTTAGACGCAGAGTTTGAAGAAAAATTTGCATGGAAAAATTGTTCTTTCCCTCTTTCATTCCACAGTGCTTTCAAGTGCCTGGTATAGCTTTTGACAGCAACAGCAGCTGGTTACGGCCTGGTGTAGCAATTGCTCTGTGTCTAGCCTTGGGTCTGGACTCCATGGCTGTGGCATAACAGATATTACACCATAGAAGGAGCCACGGCTGGAAGGCATCAGGGGAGACCCAGGTTGAAAATGATGACTAGTTAAAATTAGACTAGAGAATCTACTACCATGGGGTTTTTTCCACATGTAAAGGGCAAAAACATGTGTGTTCATTCTGGGTGCCACTTCTTTTCTGAGGGAATAGTAAGGAGTTAAAAAAACAAGCCTCTTTGTGAGAGGACTATTAGGCTTAAAACCTGAAAAAATATCCATGGATTCTTCTGCCATCAGTGCTAACCACTGGAGCTGTTATACACCACATAAGGTTTGTAAAGTTTGAGGAAACTTGGAAAAAGCATTTTAATCTTCTTTTGCCTTATCCCAGGACCTGAGCTCCTCAATAATTTGCAGCTTGTGTCCTCTCCTAAGGAAGAGAAATATATCCTAGTTTTAAAAGTGCATCAGAGAACAGAAGGTACAATGAGTCTATGAAGACAAAAGACAACTAAATAACAAATCTAGGTCTTTAGAGACACCTTTAAATTTAGAGACACTTTAATTCTGTAACCTTCTAGGTCTGTGAACAAGACCCATTTGAAGTCATAAAAGCTAGAATGTGAATTTTCTGCAGCAAGACCTTCTAAGGCAATGCTCAAAATCAAAATGATATCTGTAAGGCGCATCACCATTTCTCATGTCTAAAACTTTCTCAGTCTATGAGACACAGAAACTGATAATCTTACTAGCACACACCCTCCTTCGCACATTGAGGCACTGTTCAAATGACTTGCAGATTCAAATCTGAATGGAAAGTCTGCTAAATAACAGTATCTGTAATACAATTAGGTTTACAATTAATGGCTAAGCAGAAAAACTAAGCCTGCAAACTTCTAAGAAAATAATAGACAATCTTAACTTCTGTTTTACCAAGCAAGACAAATCAAAGCAAAAATAGGAAACAGACAAATGCACACAATCTCTAAGTAGAGTAGTACTGAAGAAGGTGCTTACTGTGAATCACATGATTGAACGGGATTAATTATAATTAAGAAATTAGCATAATTCTTAGAAAATATGGGGTCCAGCAGTCAAGTGTAAAGATTAAGAGGGCAAAGTTGGTGTAAAATATGATGAGAAAGGCAAAGATATAGAATTGAACAGAGCAAGATCACAGCAGGGATTAAGATAAATAAGACATTTTTTAAGTACATACAGAAGGAGAGGACAGTAAAGGAGACAGAAGGGCCTCTTAAAAATGGCAAGGATAATTTATTGACAGTAGAAGTAAGGGCATTGTTTAAGGGGGAGAAAAAAAATATAAAAATATTCTTCGCCTGAGTGTGCAGAGAGAAGAGGGGACAGATGCCAGAGAAAGACATAAATTTCCCAGAGGAGAAAGAGAAATGCTTAAGGAAATCAAGATCATACTAGTGCTGGTGATGAAGAAAGTGGCACATTGGAAAACTGAAAAAAAAAAAATAATATTAATTCAGGAACAAACATGATGTATCCTAAAATCCAAGGGAGAGGGGAAGAAATACTGCAGACACTTAGAACCTGGAAAACACTTGGAGGGAAGCCGTATGTGCCAGCAGAAATCTGACACTGTGCTACCATATGGTTAAAGCTAAATTCAGGTTGTGGATGCCACCCAGCAAGCTGGTATTTTTGCTTCAAAGACCTTTTGGCAGTAAAGGAAGTTTTACTAGCAATAAAAAGGCCAGTTTTCTTTGCTTCCTTCTTGCTTACTCTGTTTCCTTTCCACCACCTGCTTTTTTGCAAAGTTAGCTTGTGACCGAAAAGATGCCTGCTGCACAAGAATATTCTTGAGGAGCTGTGTGGCCACTGTGCTTCCCCACAGTGTATCTCAAATCCCCTGCTGTGGCTGCAGTACTTGGTTCTGCTCCCAGTGTGCATTTCTGCCTTTAAACTGAGGGGTTTTTAAAAGGTCTAGAACACAGGAGCCTTGCCAAAGACAAAGGGAATCCACATTAAGTTTTAAAATCAGTGACCTCAGTCCGTAAAAGCTACAGACTTTAAAGGACTTGGCCCTGCCTGCACCAGTTCTGCTTTAAACACATGATTATTCCATTGACGCCAGCAGAATTGCTCACCAACATCCATCTGAAACCATGTGCTACTCCTCCAGCAAAGAAGCAGTAATTAAACTGGACCTACAGCACGTATATCATACAAATGGAAAGAGCAAACAGAGAACTAGAAGGACTAATGTTGGATGGAGATGGTGTCAATGACATGCACTTAAGCAAAGACAGAGTCAGGCCCTGAAAGAATTTGTGGGGAATTTGGCTACACTAAGAATAGACGATATTTGGAGCAGCAATGGGGCAGCTGCTATTCGTAGAAGTTTAGAATGGCTGCTCTAAACTTAGTGTGCAAGTATTCAAAGGTGGTAAATACTGAACGATATGCACAGATGCTTCCAAGAAAAAAATAAAATTAACGATTGAAGAGCACAATCAGGCAAGGTGCCGAGTGCCAGTTCCTCAAAGGAGCGATACTGATCTGTACTGGTTGAAACCCAGCCCCTACACGTTTCCTTCCACTTCCAGTATTGGGATGTCAGTGCTCTGCACCACACAGGAGCATTTTTCGCCCTGCAGGATTATATGCACAGGGCATAATCTTGCTGACTTCAAGGGCAGACCTCTGAACAGCTCCAAAGGTTGGGACAGACATTCAACGAGCATATTCAGTCCTATCATCTACTGCATTTCCCCCAATTACCACTGAGTAAGTAGGCTTTATTCTGCTGGGCGCAGTTTTGATAACTCTGCTAACCATCACATGAACTAAGGCCATGAAGGTAAAATAGGCTGATGCCACGCACAACTGGATGTGTCAAATACATGCAGTGAAAATGCAGGAAGGACACCAGAGAGAATTCAGATGCACAGTGTGAAACCTCAGTGATCAGTGGCTAGGAGCTGTGGTCTGTGGTCTTTGGGTGAAACTCTACCTGATAATCATTCAGCGACCTTTGCAGACAATAATGACATGCCTAAAATAAATAGAAGTGCAGCTGAGAAATTTAGGACAAGACAGAAATAGGAGCAGAAGCTGTAACTCTTTGGAAGATTTATAATTTATGACTGTTCCATGGCATGAGTTCAACTGTGACCTCTCAGCTGGCAGCTGTCTTTATGCTGCTTTCTCCTTCCACCTGCCTAGTGAGAAAACAGCCACTGTCTCTGTGAGCATGGATAAATCTGTCATACTGACTTACACAGTGAACTCTCTGGAGGGAGACTGAAGTAGTCCAGAGAATAAATCTAGCCCTCAGAAACAGTAGCAAGGTTGTCCAAGTTTACAGCATCTCCTTTTAACCCCTTTGGTGTGGACCTTAGCACCTATAATTATAGCAGGCACTGCCTGACATACTGAAACTGGGAATTCTCTGCAATATGATGGATGTCTCGCTCAGGACAAGTCAGAATCAGACACAAAAAGCATCCCAGGATAGGCCAATGATGCAATACACAGCTCCCATCTGACGTGGCAGCCCTGGGCTTTAAAGCTTTTCCCGAGGACATCCAGGTGGGCAAAATGGTTTTAACGAGAAAAATGTCTTTGCTGAAGTGCTTAGATCAAAAGGACAAAGCACTGAATTAGATCATTAGATTTTAAGGCCAAAAAGGCATTATTAGTTTAGATGGATTAACAGGCTCCTTCCACTCTTCCTACCCCTCTGATGGGAATATGGCAGACATTAAATTGATGCTGAATGTAACCACTGTCAAAAAGACATCACCCTCTAATAAAATCTCTGTAAGACAGAGCATCTTGGTATGGTCCAGCAAAGTACTTTGGCTAAATCAAATAGCTGGCTGTGACTGGGGATTATGGTTTGTAAAAGGAGCTAATGTTCAGATTAACAGTAATTTACCAGTCAGATTAAAAAAAAAGTATCAGAGACTACTTCTTGGTCACGGTTAATATTATGAAATCACATATTAAGAGTTCTTAAGAGATTTAACTGTGTTGTGATAGATTATAAAATCATTCTAATAGTTGATGAAATGCCCATCACTCTATCTTATCTTGAACACCTCCCATAGATGTGCTTGGACACCTGTCAAACATATTTACAACATGGCTATGACATCTGTTGAATTACACAGAAAGAGGACCTTAGTACAAAGTCACGGCAACTACAGTATCACACAACATTAAACTCAGAACCAATGCCAATACCACAAAATCCCCTCTGGGTAAGCCCATTAATGTCCCCAGATCCTGGTTTTATTTATGCAATTTCTTTCTCCTGTGCTCTAGTTTGCATCTGTGCTTGCTACAGTCTCAAAAACAGGGAAAGTCATCTCAAGATATCTGCAAAGCCACAGACTTTACCATACTGGAGCTTTGCTCTTGGAGCAGCAATAAACAGCAGAACAAGAGCAGAGAGTGGCTCCTGCACCCACCATCCCTACTGCAAAGGCTGCTTCACAGCAAGGATTATTTTTTTCTTCCAGGCCCTGAGGAGCACACTCTGAGTGTTTTATGTTATTCTCTTCCCTCTACCACTATCCCTGTTTTGTGTAGGATTTACAGAGTCAAAGTCCTCTGCAATTTCACCTCCTCTGTTCCTCAAACCTTGTCACACACCACAGACATAGCTTTCTTCTATTGTGCTTGTTTCCACCCCTTTTCCTGCAGTGCTTAGACTCCAGTAGTCCACAACATTTGTCATTCTTAACTAGCAGAGAAAACTTTACTGTGCAAAAGCAGTATTATTTGTCTGGAACTCAAGAAATTACAACTCAATATAATGGCTTTTTCACAGGCTTTGTATTCTACTACAGCAGTACCAATCAAACATTCTGGCCTCTGTATCTCCATCATTAGGAACAGCAACACCTCTCCTTCAGCCCTTATGCATATTCCTGCTCTGTACCCAAAAACTTCAAAGAACAGGGAGGTCCATTGGTGGGATGTAAAAGAGCACTTACCAAAAGAGGGCTCACTTTCCAAGAGCTTTTAATGATAAAATTGAATGCCAAAACCAATAACCAGAGGCACTTGGTTGTAGTCACCTTTCAACTACTTTGAGAAGCTCTTTGGCACTGAGGCAGCCTCTAAGCAAGGAACTGGACTATGAACTTTCAACGTGCTTTTCTAAGGGAAAAAAAAAAAAAGCTGTCAAGAACTTCTGTACAAATGTCCCTGTCCAAGTCCCACAGCAACATTATGAACCACAGTGTGAAGAAAACATGCAGTGTGCTATTCCAACTGCTAAACCCAGATGCTCAAAGGTGCTGAGCACCCTCAACTTCCCATGACCCGAAGGGAGGAGGGGGTACTTGAATATCTTTACTATCGTGCAGAACTGGGCACAAAGCAAGCAACACTATAACTCAACAACTTCACATATGTTTTTAAAACTGCATTTCCATATTGTTTAATTATCTGTTTTCAGAAGCATTTTGTTAGAAGCTGTATGGGGCACATTCCAGTAAAGGAGATGTACTGCAGTTCCCAAGACTTAGTTCATAAAAGCACTGTGGTAATCTTAATATCCCAGATAGTGTTGACAGTACAGTAGTGCAATGTAGTGTAACTGTCTGCCAGTTAAGGTAATGATCAGGTGGCATGTGACAGAGAGAAAGAGAGAGGGGGAACAAGCTCCTGGGTAGTGGAGGAAAACTGCCATACCTCCTTGCTCTCCTGGCAGAGATTTTGTTCTCAGGCCTTTCATTTCTGCCTTTCTGATCTCATCCTCCTCTTTCCTTGCCCACCCTCCCAAAATATGACCTGAATCCTCACAAGGCCTCACATCTCAGTTAAGTTTATTCCCACATAGCATTAGATACTATTACACAGCAGAAAGCTGACACCACTTTCTTACAGCTCTAAGATTATGAGATCTCAGCAAGCATATGATTTGACCCTCCTAACTGATGTTCCCCTCAGACTACTAAAATCCCTTTCTAAGCAAGCCTACTTTCAGGAATATTCTCTTCTAGTCCCCTCTCTTGCACAGAGTAAAGGTGAGTCCCTGCCTTGTCTGAACTGATAAAACTCTAAGCATGACAGAAGATAGGAGGAAAACAGGAAAGTCAGCATGCCTAATATCTTCACCAAAACGGCAACACAAACTAAGTGGATCTGAGTGAACAAGTCCCTCAGGATCATATCTAAACTAAGCACAAAATTTACTCCCTGAAGAAGCTATTTAAACAGCATGCATTCCTATAGGCTAATTTCTTTTTTAAGAATCCACTGGTTAGAGGCTAGATTAAGCCTGAACCACAATGATTTATATTCATGGTTTCCACTAATGATCTTCTCCACACATTGCATGACAGTGCACAACTTGCTTGTATTACCAGCAAGGTTCCCTTCAGCACATTGGTCACCACCCACCCACCTTGGAGGTGTCTGAAGTGATGGATTGAGAGAGCACAGCAAGTCACAACACATAGTGTTAAAACTGTAGCAAGCTGTTTTCTTCTTCCTTACCATTTCTGTCTGAGAACGGGATACTACTTCTGAGCCTAGATGTGGAAACTCAAAAAAAAGTCAGGGGAAAAAAAAAAAAAGTCTGGGGAATAGCAATAGGAATTTGTTTGCTCAGCAAGATTTGGAAAGAAAGGAAATGATCTATTTTGTGAATTGAAATTATCCCCTTAATGAATTTGGCTCAGTGTTTCTACTTTAAAAAAAAAAAAAAAAAAAACAAGAAAAACACCACTTCGCTTTATTTTTGTAAAAAAAGTGTCAGCTGAACAAAAATAGTCAACAGCTGTCCTGAAATAGCAGATTTTCTTGTATGTTTTTTTTATGATTCAGTCCATTCCATAATTTTGCAATGAGAACTGCAGACAGTCCTATTTTGCTTGCAAGAAATATGCACAATATGGCATGTGCCTCAATCTTCTGTGATTAATGTATGAAAACACAGTCAGTACATATTTATACGACGGCTTGTAGAATTATAGAGATTGATCTTGGTTTCACTCACGGCCAATGGCTAAGGAGCACTTTAATCTGCTACAGGTGAAAAGGTAATGCAAACATTCTTATGTTTATTTAGGACAGCTATTGGGAATATTTCATGCCATATTTCAAATACAAATACTCTTTGGCTGTCTCTGAGTCAAGGAAATATAAAGTCATTAGTATATGGTTTTCTACAATCTATTGTAAATATTAAAATTACACAGGTCATTTGACCCAAATTGAGATTTCTGCCTAGTTTCTTCACAATCTTGGCTTCCAGGGGACTGTGAGAGGAAGCAGTTTCCACCATGGCATCACAGTATTGCAAAGCCCACTCCATAATGAAGTGGGAACGATATTTCAGGACATTCTTGGCAAAGGCTGCAAGCCACCTAAAGACTGAGAGCAAGAGTTTGCTGTCATCTAAGTCAGTGGAGAAGACTCCTTTGCTCATTAAAAAATGTTGCTTTCAAAACATGCTTTATGAGAAGTCTTGTTTCTCTTTGCTGAAGTACAGTTTCAGTTCCTAACCTGTTCTCAGCTGGATTACCATTTCAGCATTCATATGAGAACCCTTTCTAAGGAGTCTCCAAGGAAGAGCTTACACATGCCAGCCATGCATAGTGAAGGTTAGTTGAGATGTTTATTTTACGTAGACTGGGACTCGTTTTCATAGCAACCAAGATAGTCTCTTACAAGGATCTAAGTGAGGTGTCCCATGCAAATCCACTCATTGCATAGAGCACCTCTTTGGTAGGGTGACCAATTTACTAATTTCCTCTCAGGGGGTTTGTGTTTCTTCTGCAAGCTGAACTTCCAAGTCTAAAAATACCTAGTGCACTTCTTGTGTTTCACATGCTAAGGACTGAATCTCTATCCAAAGTCTGTCCTACAAAAATATCTTAATTTTATTCATATGTTTAGATAAAACACCAAGTCAAGGAACACTCAAAACAAGAAATGATGGGCTAAAACTCCAGCACCAGTGAAGTGCTCATGCACCAAGTTGCATTCAGATCCCAGATACTGTCTCCTACTTCTTCTCACCCATCCTAACCACACCACCTTTCCAAAACCCCCATCTGCTTAATCAGTTGGGTTTTTGTTTTCTTGTTTTCCTGACTCTCTGCAAGGGCTCAGGTTTAGTAGGTTTTTACAGTTCATCTCCACTCTATGAAACCATGAGGAGAGACTGGGGAAAAAAAGGAAACAAAATGAAACAGGAGAGATCAAAACAACCCCAAACACATTCTGGGTCAAACCAACATCTGATACAGGGGCTATGTCTTCATTGAAGTCAGTTAGGTTTTCACTGCCTGTGCTATTCAAGATGAATTTGGCCTGAGATATGATATGGCCTCAGATAGCTTGTTGCCTGAAGGCTCGAGCACCTTAGCCTTGCAGTGATGAGAGGGCTGTGGACAACTGCACAACTACTTTTAATCCAGGTTGAATATTCAAGGGAGCCAAGTAGTCAGTCAGTCATGAACTCCAATATATGAAACTTTGGTCATTTTAACCTGAGTGAAAATACTGGAAAAAATTTACATCCAGTAGTACAGGGTTACTGTGGAAAATTAACTCCAGCAACCCAATTCAGTCCAAAGAGCATCCAGATACTAATGTGCTGGGGCTCAGGAGACCTGGGTGCTGTACCTGTCTCTAACAAGGACTTTGTAATTCAATTCAAACCAGTTACTATCTAACCTTGGGCACCCGAGTTAGGTGCTGAGGATCTACACAAACACAAGAAGACAGACAACACTCCAGAGATAGTGAAGCCCTTTAGCAAAAATGCAACTTATACACCTTGTTTACAGAGGTAATTTTATTCATTCCTAACATTAAGGGAAAAATATAACCCCATTGTGGCACAGCTCTTTTCCCACCTTGCAGCTCTTTGGAATGTGGGGAGATGCCAACAATATTTATTTGCATTATCTGACACATAGGGGACTTGCACCTTGATGGAGTATGTGAGCAGTGACAAGTAAGTTACTAAAACACAAGCTGTCCTGTGTCAAAAAAAAGATTCACTGGGGGTGCACTATAAAGGTGGCACAAGATTATACAATCACCGAGACAATCCAGTCTACATTATCTGTGACTTACAAACTATGCTGATGCTTGCTGGGCAACCTGAAGTGGCTCCTTCAGAGAAGGTAAAGATAAAAAGCTCTAACTGGAATGCTTTTCCTTTGTACTCCACGTATTACTGTCTATGCAGAGGGGGCAAAGATGTGGACATCCTTGAGACTTTCCTCATTCCTGGAACGGTATCCGTGCTGCAAGAAACTGGGGCAAGATGGAGAGACAGCACATGCTGAGAATCTGATGGAGTCACCACCCCAAAAAGAAAACCCAAACATTGATTCAGGGCCTTTCACAAAATCTAAGCCTTTATGGAAAAAAAAATAAAATAAAATGACCGTCTAACACTGTTTTCACATGGGACTCCTCACAAAAGTTTCCACAGCACTACCCTGCTTTGCCCTGGAACAGCACTCTTCTAGGCATTCAAACACAGTGTTAGCATGTGGAGGGGTTAGAGAGAACTAAAACAGATCAAAATATCATTTCATCCCTTGGGTACACAAGCTATTGGCTGGGAATGTAAAGGAATTATCACACACAAGCTTACTTTTACAGGCAGCCTGGCAAGAATGTATTCCCATTCAGTTAAAGATCCTTCACAGTGAGCAATAGATATGTTCTGCTCCTTCAGTATCTTTTAATTCCTTTTCAAGCATTTATAGAAATATTCAGGGGCTTAACCAGAAATGAAAGAAATTCATTTTAGGTTATGTG
Organism: Heliangelus exortis; assembly: GCF_036169615.1. Classification (NCBI taxonomy): domain Eukaryota; kingdom Metazoa; phylum Chordata; class Aves; order Apodiformes; family Trochilidae; genus Heliangelus; species Heliangelus exortis. The sequence continues at coordinate 36,955,055 of NC_092424.1, forward strand.
TATTAAGAGGCTCTGGGACTTCTCTACCTGTCTGACTGTGCTAAAGATTTTGTTAGCTGACTCTTTTTTGTACTTCTGGTAACTACCAGTAAATCCCAGGACTGGATTATTTGGTCCACCTGAAACAAATTCTCTTTTCACACTGAGAATCATTCAAAGCATTTGAAGATGCATGGAATACATTTGGCCTATTTACTAAAGAATTTAGTTGTAATCACATATGAACATCTGTTGCATTTTAGTTCAGTAAGTGTAAATAACAGAAATATAAAGGCATGTGAACACTCGATGTGGTCTCCTGGGGGCGGGGGGGGGAAAGTTACATTTCTCTTACCCAGCACTTGATCACCAAAAAAAAAAAAGTGAAAAAAAATACAACATACTGCTTGGGGAAGCAGAGTTGATTAATGGGCTAGCTGGTTAAACCATCTGCTCTTGAGGACCCAGCTTTGAATCCCAGTGCCCCCAGCTGGGTCAGCACTTTTTCTTGTGCTGAGAAGTGACATTAACTCTGCCGGCCTTTGCTTTTCAGGAGGAATGAACAGTCCATGGAATTTCATTTGCCTTGGAAAACCAGAAATACCTTCCCAGAATCTGAGCACCAATGTTAGCAAAGTTCGATAAAAAAGAAGCATTCAACCAGCATTGACTAGAAAAATACATGTAATGCTACAACTCAAGAGGACTGAGTCCAAAATGTCTCTCTGGGAGCAGAGAATGACGTGATCATCCTTGGAGCGTCATAAAATTACAAACAGAAAAAAAAAGGGACCTGGGGCTTCTCTGTGGCACACTGCATAAATGCACTTCCTGACACTGTCTTTGATAGGGTCCCTATCAGCTTGTCACTTGGGCAAAAGGTAATGCTGGCCTAGCAATAAATGCTGTAATAATGTTTCAAACTCTTTGAACTAGATATCACAAAAGCTGGGGGCAGTCAAAATGCCAAATAAAGTTAACTAAGCACAAGAGTGGAGGCCAGAGACACATGCTGTGAGCTGAATGTCAGATCAAGGGATGAGATCAACAAGGTGCTTTAAGAGGCATTTCCTGGTTAACACAGGAATCTCCAGCAACCTTTGTAGTCTTTCATCCAAGACTTATTAAAAGAGCAGAGCACGGGGTTTATAAGGGACATGGAGATACAAATGCAGATTCATTTGAACTCATCAGAGATAACTAGAACTGGTTTGGGTGGCTGCTCTCCCCCGGTGAAACGTTTCAATTACAGTTATCATAAAGAGGATAAAATAAAATGAGAGATCCGTCTGAAATAGTCAGAAATTACATAAAATTTGGTTTCTTGTCTCCAGTGCCAAGTGCCTTACTAAGCAGACATTACTAGTAACTCCTTTCACCCTCCCTAAAAAACTTACTAACAATGTTTTTCCATCAAATTTAATTAGTAGCTTACTGGTATTTTGTGCATGAAAAGTGTATGACAAATGAATGGAAATCATACAAAACAATGTTCATTCCTGCACAGACATCAGCTTCACAGTTTAAATATGCCCTACATAAAAATTGCGACATTCAAAGCTATGAGAAACCAGCAAGTGCAAGCAATGGTGGAACAACAATGGTCTGTGATATGTTGTACCTTAAGCACAGTATAGGGAAGACTTTAGAAAACGTGACAGTAAGATCTCAAGCCCAAAAATAATAGAATCATAGAAGAGACCTTTAAGATCATCTAGTTCCAAGCCCCCTGCCATGGGCAGGGACACCTCCCACTAGATCAGGTTCCTCAGAGCCCCATCCAGCCTGGATCCCTTAAAAACTTCCAGGGATGGGGCTTCTGCCACCTCTCTGGGCAACCTGCTCCAGTGTCTCACCACCCTCATGGTGAAGAACTTTATCCTAATATCTAATCTCAATCTACCCTCCTCTAGTTTGATTCTGTTTCCCCTAGTCCTATCACTACCTGACATCCTAAAAAATCCCTCACCAGCTCTCTTGTAGGCCCCTTCAGATACTGGAAGGCTACAATAAGGTCTCCTCAGAGCCTTCTCCTCTCCAGACTGAATAACCCCAACTCAGTCTGTCCTTACAGGAGAGGTGCTCCAGTCCTATGATCATCCTCATGGCCCTTCTCTGGACACACTCCAGCACATCCATGCCCCTCCTGTAAAAGGAGCTCCAGAACTGGATGCAGTACTCCAGGTGGGGTCTCATGAGAGCAGAGTTGAGGGGGAGAATCACTTCCCTTGACCTGCTGGCCATGCTTCTCTTGATGCAGCCAAGGATCTGGTTGGTTTTCTGGGCTTCAAGTGTACACTGATGGCTCATGCTGAACTTCTCATCCACCAGCACCCCCAAAAAAGTCCTTTTCCTCAGGGTTGCTCTCAAGCCAGTCACTGCCCAGCCTATATTAGTGTGTGGGATTGCCTCGACCTCAATGCAGGACCTTGCACTTGGTCTTATTGAACTTCATGAGGTTGGCATGGGCCCACCTCTCCAGCCTGTCAAGGTCCCTCTGGATGGCATCCCTTCCCTCCAGTGTGTCAGCTTGTTGTCATCAGCGTACTTCCTGAGGGTGCACTCTACTGTCCATGTTGCCAACAAAGATGTTAAAAATATCCTCTACACAGTATGCAATCTCCCTTTGGCATGGAGCACCAATGTGTTACAGCAGCATTTCCTCTAGCAGCCACCTGGTAATGGTATTTTCATGGTGCCAGAGATGTCCTAGCAATTCTAAATACACATCTTCCAAAACCAGTTACAACTTGGTGACCCTCAACAGGGATTAGTCCCTTACTGTAGATACCTCCCTTAAATCACATTACTTCAACTTATAGGCAGCCAGGAACCAGCAACCTAGAAGACAAGGCAATCCAAAAGGCTTTTTCTTTCATGAACAAAAAAATACGTGTGTTTGTACATAAACACATTACGATTTTTCATACTCATTACTGATGTGCTGCCATACTGTACAAGAGAAAAGGTGTAGTGCAGATATTTTGTTACACATATGGAGATATATGTCCCCTGTTTTTCTTAATATGGTACGTATGCCAGACAGATACTGTGATGACTTGGTGGCAAATAAGGCAACATTCTCCCAGACGGGAAATACCAAAAGTGTTTCAATTTTTTTCACCTTGAATGCAGTCATAAAGCACTCCTGCCATGCCTTTCACAACACAGACAGAACCGTGATCCAGTGTTTTCAGACATGAATGCCCAGCCATATGTGTTTCACTGAACATGCTGAGCCAGATACCACCGCCAGCACCCACCTAAATCCCTACACCTGCACATGAGTAACACAAGAAAAAAAAAAAAAATTTGCCTGTGATTACTGAAAAAGATGCTCTATTTTTCTCACAACTGATAGTTTGTGCTGATGGTAGTGTTACATTTAACACTGGTTTATGGTACGTTCCTCCTCTAACTCTTCTACTATTGAAGATATTACAGGAGAAAAGTAACAAAACTGCACTGTTGTCACCTCTCATCTTTCACATGCCTGTGTGTGGTGTTGCTTCTTCCAGCGTGCATTGATCACTACTCCCACAGCAGCCCATGGAGTAGCATCATTAGTTGAGTTATAAATGAAATCTGAGCCCCGTTGGGCTGTGCACTGTAGAAGAGACTGTCCCAAGTACCTACCAGTTGTAACAGATGAGATGAAAAATGGCTGGAAGGAGGAACAGAAAGTACAGATGAGAGCAAATGACACGCAAGAGTTAAAGAAAAGGAGTTCAGTTCATCCTGCCCAGTGCATTAATCTAAGGGTACTGTGCTTACCTCCATTTATCTTTTGAAAGTGGGGCAGAAGACAAGCTTGAGCAGCAAATTTTTTCACACTGAATAGACAGGAAATGTTAGAAACAAGCAGTAATGGGTGGCTTCTGACTGAAATATTCTTGACATAGAACATTAAAGTAATGTCAATATTTATTATACAGATATGTGTATTGATTGTGCAGTAAAATGATCCAAAGTAATATATGCTAAAATAATAATTGAACTCCATTCAGAAAAAGAGCACTGATGTGCAGAGAAGGAAAAAACAGTGAAAGACTATCCTCCTATTAAATTAGTTCACATGAACACCTAGTTACTGAGCAAACAGTAATAGTTACTACAAAGCACTAGGCATGTTGCTCGAGCAAAACAAAAGGAAAGTAAGGCCACATTTCTAAAATACTCCATTACAGCTCACTGGGATTTTTCAGTTTAGAGCAGCTGAGAAACTGGCTGTAGCATGTCACAGGTCAGACTCCGTAAGGTGCCCCATATCCTCTCTCACTCATCATCACACTCATCATCAAACATCACCTGTTTTGATGAATGACTGATGTATCTCTACATTTGGCATCACCACACGACACATCACTGAAAACACTGTGCTGTGGTTTGACCATGAGGGTATTACCATTTGCAGAATGGCAACCTTTATTTCAGAAGAGATCTGAATAAAATAAGAAAGACTGTACTTAATTCCAAACTCAAATGAATGTGGCACATCTTTATTACACCTCATTCCGCTTTTTCTAACTATCAGCTGAAGAAAAAAAAAAATAGGCTGCTTTGGGATTTTCTTTGGTTTTATTACCTGTGGTGAAAATGGCTTTATTTAACCAAACTGGCTGTATATTTAAATCTCCAAGTTCACAACTGGTCTGCATAGTCTTCTCAGGCTTCATTTTGCCTACTGGCTAGTAATCCATAGGACTGCTTATACAGCATATTTCCCATTCCTACACCAGATGACAGATTTCATTTTTTTTATTTTTTGCTTCCAAGAGAGGAATGCTAATGCTCAGAATTGATTTAGTAATGAAGTTTCAATTAAAGACTGTTAGCTGTTTGGATTTGGAGATACTTCCAGGGGCATCCAGCTGCAAAGTACCTGCTATTGGACAATGACAATGATTGGCAATGAACTTACTTACAAACCTGAGTGAGAATCTGATTTTGGTTTTTCTTGTAACCCTTGATCATGCACTAACTTCATAAATATTTTCTGCCCTGCAGGAAAAGCAGTAGTGATGTGTCTATGGAAAGTCCATAGTTCTGATCCAGTTAGAACCAGGAAGCAGCGTAACTGTCCTGGTGAATGTTTCCAGGCTGACTACAAGCTTAAAAAGCTTTTTTATAAGTTCTAGACAAACATCTAGTATCTTGCAGACCCACATCCTGCTATTCAGGTAGTTATATGGCTCTGTAAAAAGCCCACACCTTTAGCCTCTGTAAAAAAACCTGGACCAAGAACATTCACGTGAGTAATAGAACTGATGTTGGCAACTTGCCTCAGAAACCTGCAAGTATACAAAGGGGTTCAACTAACATTTACTTTTGTCCATAGATCTATTCCCAAAGATCAAAACTCCTTGCAACAAATCTATAATGATGGTAAGAAAGGATCCAATTTACCCTTTCCATGCTCAGAGTTGACAAGAGACATAAAAGGAGCTGTAAAGGTGGCCATTTAAAGCAGTGATGAGCTTAAGTGCCTGCCTTCTCCCTTCTCTGCACCTCTTATTTCATGCCTGGATGGCCTGATCACAAACCACACATGGTATGGGTAGTCAGATACATCCTCCATTATTTGAATTAACAAGAGTCATTTCAACCTGTTCTCTCAGCTTGCTTCTACCATTTAACACAAACCACAAGCAAAACAAATATTTTTTTTTAAAAGTTTCTTTAAACAGCTATACTGAGAACTAAGTAATTTTCCCATGACACTGCTGTGACTTTTTTGGTCTCAGAGAGATGGTTTCAGCACTTCCTCCAGTGCTGGCTAAACCTTCGTCATCTGGCAAATAAAAGCACTCCCTGGAATATGCCTCCTTTTTTTTTTTTTTTTAATTTCTATTCTTTTTGGTTTTAGAGCAGCTTTACTAGGCTTGCTAAGACTGCTGTAAACAATGCTTAAGAAAAGACAACATCAAACAGCCCAAAGCAAATAAAACTTGGCCAGGATTAAGACCACAGTTGGTCTGTTTCTCAGCATAGCATGATGCTGAAAGTAACATTCAGAATCAAGCAGAAGCAGCTCCCCTGACTTCACTGTCCTTCTTTGTGTGTTCTTCTTGTCCTGCCCCCAAGGCAGAGGAGGAATCAGAGAGCAATAAATGCAGCAAATGTAGCTCCAAAGCAACCGTCCTGTCTCTGGAAAAGACAACCTAAAACTATTATCTTCCTATCAGGGAAAAACCTTAGTCCCAACTACTGTAAGGGAATGAGAGGTTGTTAAATTAAAAAACTTAATTAATAACTGACTTTATAAGTGCTTAACTACTGTCCATTTTATTTATTGTATTTTCTGGTATGAGAGTGATAGATGATGATTTTTAGTTGAAATCTAGAATAGACTACAGTCTTCATATTCAAAATGCTTGGGTTTATTCTGCCTTTTATTACTCACTGGCAGTACCAAGTCAGATTTAAACTTTTGTTCCTGGATCATTTTTCACAGCACGTAAAAAAGCAGTCCCTAAATCCCACTAGCAAGTGTCCACTGCTGAAGCTGACATAATTCAAAAGTTCTGTTCACTTTAATGCTCTCATTTCAGAGAAATTCCCATTTCCAGGAAATCTGTGCTTCAGTAGCTGCTCCAGCAGCCAGCAGAACCCAATACTACCAACACCTGTTTCCAAGACTAGCTTGCTCAGGTGCTTACAGGTGGTAAGAACAAGGCTTCCTGCCCTGGAGATATGAGGGAGGAAGATCCTGAGAACCTGCATTCATCTACCCAAGCCAGGTGGCCACCTACAGCAATGCCCCCAGAGTAGGAGAACCTGCATTCATCTACCCAAGCCAGGTGGCCACCTACAGCAATGCCCCCAGAGTAGGAAGCCCTGCACCACGCTGCTGAGAACCTGCCGTGCCACACTTGCTGGTGACCTCACTAATAACACTCTTTCAGAAGTGTCACAACACAACACTCCAGACCATAATGGACTTTTTGACAGGACCTAGAGAAATCTCAGTATTGCAGATTTCAGCCACTGTATAAAAAAAGTAAAGAAAAAAGAGAAGAGGAGGGAAGAAAGCAGAATCCAGATAGAGAAAGGAGCATAGTCTGGTTGGTTTTCAAAGGGCAGGTTGTTTTGGTTTTTTTCCTGAACTGAAACTGGTTATATTTACCTTGCAGCCCTGTTTGCATGGAGCAGATACACTAATGATTAATGATGTGCCAAGTGGCTCAGAGAAATTCAATTCAGATCTACAGATACTTGTCAATCCCCAAGGAATGAGAGCATTTTTTAAAACTGAACTACTAATTACCCACAAAAAGATTCAGGTAGTGGAGCACACTTGACCTTGTTCTCAATGGCAGCAGCAGGTCTGTCTCCAGGGAATTGCTTCTACTTCTTTAGTTTTCCTGCCTCACAACTTGAAAGGTTGCAATCTAAGATCAGCTTCTGCTTCTCAGTAGTTTCCTAAATTTTCCAGATGATATTTTGCACAATGATGTGTCATTTCATGTTGTATCAATCACATTACAGTATGTCACTTAATATAGCATAAAGCAATATGATTGACACAAACTGAGATGACTTGTCACAACACAACATGTCAGCTGGGACATTTGAACATTTTGGGTTTATGTACATGCACACACAGAGCCTCCAAAGAGTGGGGCATGGAGGGAGTATACTCTCCCTCCTTTAAATTTTTCACAACAACTTCCAGTGCAGCAATTGATTTCTCAAATACACTGAAACTTCTTCAGTTCTATCATTAGGCTACCTCTAATAATAAAAAATGATCTTGAGTTTATTCCAACCTCTATTTACACCGGACACCTTCTTGAAACGTACAAGTGTTCCCAAGAACAGCCTTATTCTTAGGGAAGGGCATAACACAAAAACTCATTACAATTAAGCACTTGTCCCTTGATGGCATCTGACACTAACTCAGCTCCCAAACAATTAATTTGGAGTTACCTCACAAAGCAATCCTTAAGCAACAGTAATTGGCTAATTCCCCTCTACTTATGGTTATGCTCATTATAGTACAGACAACTTTAAATCAGGCTGTCATCACTAGTCCTTGCTGTCACCAAGGCGATTCAGAGGATGAGTTACTACACCCATGATCACTTGTAACCCATCCATGGAAGGAAAGCTCAGTCCAGGAGTTTTGAGAAGGTGGGAAATCCTCAGCTACGTTCTGCAGGCATTTGAGAACACAAGCATGACTGAAAGGAAAGCCACTGAAATTACAGGACTTTCATTCCTAGTGAAGAAAATCTAAGGAAGGCATGTTTGCCAGAAGATCTTCCAAAAGATGGAGAGATGTCCTGACTAGGCACTGGGATTTTATTCATGCTATTTTACTCTTTGCATTCTTAGTGCTTGGCTTTATGGCAAGGTGCAGACACCCACCAGCTAACCAGCACCCAAAGAGTTAAGACATGTCTGAGCCTTCCTGCACGTTTTGATGTTGTTCTCCCCGATGCCTCAACTCTCCAGTTAGAAAATAGAGCTTGTGCTTCACAGGTGTGTTTTGAAGCTAAAGCTCACAAGTGGCTGGAAGATGCCCCGAGTCTGATGAAAAGTAGAGTACAGAAGGGTTGCACAAGCCTGCTAAAGTAAACTGGATCTTTCTTGGACTGCTGCCACTTTTTGCATCTGGGGAAATAACTTAAGAGTGGCAACGGTACAGCCAGATGCTGCAGAACTAGTATTTTACGTTCTCTTTTGTGGCACAGTGTGATGCTACATAGAAATATCAGAACACGCTCTAAATATGCCAACTCAGGTACCAGGAATTTTATGGTCTGTCCTAGACAGCTATGTCATCAGTCAAAAGTTGTAGCAAAAACTACATGATTGACTGAGCATCTCCAGCACAGAGATGAGACAATTCTGCCATGGCATATGGTGTATCCTGACCTGACAAGCAGCTGTAGGGAAGTCAGAAGTGCAGGTATCTGCAGATATGCCATCTCAGATCACATCTGAACAGTGGTGCCTGGCCAGAAATGCAATATCCCGTATTTTGTTCTGAGGCTGCAGAACTACAGAGGGCGAGCAAGGAAAATATTAATTACAGTGGACTCAGATGAAACTTGTCCCCACAAAAAAGAAAAAGACCCTTCAAAGACTTAAATGCTTCTATTTGACCCAGTATGTCCACCAGCGTTTTCTGCAACATGGTGGTTCAATCCACAGCTCACATATTGGTGAGACATTTTTTAAACTTCATTACGCAAAGATATTCAAAAGTAATCAGTCATTTGTAAGCAACTGTAAATCAAGAAAGTCACTGTCCTAACATTAGTATTTCTTCCAAGTACCATAGTTCTTCATGCTTACAAACCTGCACTTACAGTTTGAGTAGAAGCTCAGTGGCACATAAAGTGAGAAAACCACATATATGAGACTGAATAGTCATTGTGTTTCATTTGCAGTATTCCTAATCTGGGGAATCAGAGACCTCAGACACACAGACCATAAAACAGAAGAAGAGACCACATCCTCATTCAATATATTGTCACAACTCTCATGATGTTCTACTCAGCATATTTAGTATATCATAAATACCAGCTAAAAACAAACCAACCAACCAACCAAACAAAACCATATGGAGCAGTAAGACACACTTTTTTCCTAACTGAAGAATAATCAAAAGTTCAAAGGCAGTGAGTTAAATACTGAGAATTTTCTCAGTTTTCCCAAAAACAGAACCCTAACCATCAGTCCCATCTGTGGGGCAGTGTTCACCATGCCTGTGGTGGTCCCATCCCACACCACCTGGTCCTTGGCTCAGGGAGGCACTTTGCCACTCAGAGAAACCCGTTGGACCAAGGCAAAGATTGAACATGCAAGCCAGTCACAGCACTGAGGCTCAACTGTGAGATGGATGCTGCTTCCACCAGGAAATGCTCACCTCCTTCCTTATGCAAAGCCAGGGCCCTCTATTTTACACAATCCCTTCATGTTGCTTATGGTTGGACTACTTTGAGTTTTAATGAGAGCAATTTTAAGAAGTTCATCTGAACTGTAAAAACACAAGGTGAAAGGAAATAAGAAGAAAAACAATCATAGACTGAGATGTGTACCCGAAGAAGGGCAAATGAACAGCTGTATAAAGGACACAGCACAAGTAGAGTTGTTCTACTCTCCCTCCCCTCCAAGCTATTGCAGGTGTAAGTCAGCCACTGCACCTTATGCTGTTGATTCAAAAGAAACTCTCCTATTTAGAAAATCATGTTTCTAAAGGCTGTATTGGTTTCCTCAGATAATTCATCACAAGGCACTGGGTGGCAGAGAGGGACAGGATGGAACACACAGGCAAGGTGACAAGTAAGAAAATGCCTTGGCTACCTGAAAGAAATGTATTTCTGAACACACAAACACAGAATCTATTTGGTTAGGTGGATGTTGCATTTCTTCTGGTGGTTAAAGGAATACATGGACATTCAGCAATCTTTTGCAGCAGCACTTGCCTGAGATAACTTGTTTCTACACAGCTGTTACAAAGCTGGCTCAGGAATTCAGCAGGCTAAAAATAACCATGCAAATAAAAAAAAACCAAAACCCAACAGTAAACACCCTGGCCCCAGTGTTTGGGTTTAACATAATCTAAACCTCTGTCACTACCAGGAAAATATTGCACAGGGTCTCACTTGCAAGGACAGCACCTGAGCAAAATCCCTCTGGACCTCTTAGCCAATATTGGAAGGTTTCAGCATGAAAAGGCACTGAGGAAAACTGAGAGGGCTGAATCACCACAGAGAACATCTACAGCACAAGACAATACTGATCCTTATTGCTGTGCATCATCTTCATATAAACTTAGTCAAATACAAGATGATATACAACTTCGGCTTGTTGGGGTTTTTTGTTTGGTTTTTTTTTACTGTCAGTTGCATAATTTCCACTTATTTCTGAAGGCAACCTGGCTGGAGTTGGCCCTTTCAAATACATCACCCAGCTGATGCATAACTACTACTGAGCACAAAGCCTGCTGACAGCAGAATTTCAGCATAAGCCCTCAAATTATCTTACACAGTACATTAACCTAGTGCTGAAACAAGTTTGCTTGGTAGGTTGTTCCAAGTCTTCTCCAAAGTTTTCTCTCACTGGGGTGAATGGCCAGTTACTTATTAAGGAACATCAGAGTTCCAGATCTGAAAAACCCCGGAAGGCAGAAAGCCCAAGGAAGAGCCAACTCCAGACCCAACACGAAAGTCCTGTGAAACTTGATTTGAACTCAGTGTGAATGCTTTCCTCCATCCCCATGGACTTGCAGCCCTTGAGTTTCTACTTTGCATTTCTCATCGAACAAGCCTCAACTCTCAAACCAGTTTTTGGTCAACATAGTCAAGTTTTACACCAGTTTCTCATTAAAATATCACACAAAACTTCTTATTTGGTGTGACTTCAATGCTCATGGTTATTTGAAACTGATCTTATGAACATCAAAAGTGTATCAGAACTCTTCCAGCAAAGCATATTTAGAAAAGCAGGACCAACACCCCAGTTTTTTGCTTAAGCACTGAATCCTTTTTGATTTAACAGGCTCTTTGCTAGTGCTTGCAGGTTTGATCATCAGCATCTCATGTGGTTTTAACTGAACTTAACCATGGCTCATTATTACATCTGTAACTGTAGCTAATATCACACAAGTCACAAGCTCTGCAGTGACCTCAGGAAATTTACATATCAAGATTCATCTTTCCACGAATTTTTCTACTTCTCTGTATTAAAATGCAAACACCACTTCAAGATCTTTTGTATAGTTTAATTATATACCTTCAGTCTGGCATAAATAATGAGTGCATGTATTGCTACTGATGAGCTAGAATTATTACCATTTTTTCATTTATATAATTTGATGGAATAATGGAACAGTAAATTCTTCCCTGGCAAATGTAACAAGGGACAGTTCTTGATGTTGCTCTAAAAGACGGAAAAGGCTGCTGTGCCAGCAGGAGCAGAATCTGCACCACAGACAGCTTGCTGCCACGGAAAACTGACTTGAATTATAAAAGTTAACTAGAGTGATCAAAGTCATTGAGAGGGGAGCTGCCTGGAACAATTATTAGCAAAGTATTCTTTTGATCAGAATATGCTGGTTTTGTCAAAGTGGGAATATTTCACAGTGGTATCTATTTCAGTGAAGTTTGCAAAAGAAGATCTCTGAGGTCTGAGTTAAACCGCTCTCTCACTGGGAAGGAAAGAAACTGTAAACCTGACTTCTTTCAAAAAATCCTCTCGTGTGAAATGCTCAGGAGCCTCTGTTCTAATGGTGAAGAAAAACAAACACTTTAAAACCTCAAAAGCTGTTCCAAACACTGTCATTCTCTGGCTGCCCCCCACACTGAAAGTTATTACTGACTCTGACTTCTAGCTCCAGGTATTACAAAAACTTGTGGTGTGTAAGTCAAGACCACCCAATGATGTGAAATCCATATCTAAAGCAAATTTCAGCGAGACCTTTAAGATCAGATTCAGCACAAAGGGAGCAGAAAGGACGCAACATCTTTTTTTTTTAATGTAAAATACAGCTATTCATTTCCTCTTTAATAGCAGCCCAACATAAGCAAATCAATCAGAGCAGCCCAACACAAGCAAATGAAACAGGTGTGGTAAAAAGAGATTAACAGTGGAATGGTCACAAAATGTGGCTGGCTCTGCTAACGGAGTAAGATCAGCTGTGGGGAGGTGAAGATACGTTTAAAAAAAAAAAAAGAGAAAAAAAAAGCACAATCTAATGAGTATTGCAATTTTTTGTTCACATTGTACTGATACTTCATACACTTCTTTTGAAGTGTACAAGACTTGACATAAAAGACCTTGAAGGTTTAACATAGGAAGAAAATGCCTGCACCATCAAAAAAAATGTAGTTTTTTTTCCCCCCACTTAGACTTGCAGTGAACTTTCTCTTAACAAGTTCCTCCAGGGAACTTCCAAGGGAGTCTCAGCACCCAATTTCTACCTCCACTCGCTGTTTTAATTTCCTATCATGCCTTTCTCAGCCTCTCCCACCTCACTGAGGAGCTCATCAATCCTCCGGCACTCTCCACTGACCTTTCCAGTATTGCCTCAGCTGTCTCTGGAGCTTAGGCTTCAGTGCTCCATGTTTCCCAAACTACAATGTGAGCAGTCACAGAGCATCGTCTCATCCGCCATGTTTCATCAAAAAACAACAAATATTAACACTTGCATGAGCTTTTACCCATTATGCTCTTGCAAAAACATCCACTGCAACAGTGGGGCACTCAGCAGCAGCAAGGGTAAAAAGCAGCAAGAGGAGATGACATATATCACCACAGAACAGAGACCTCAGATCCTTCCGTAAAAAAAAAAAGAATTTAAAAGCCAAGGAAACATCAAAATGTTAAGTGAAGTTGTTTGCCTCCTTGCATTCACTAAACTTTTTCAGGCCACTGGAGGCACGTTTCAGAGGCACACGTTGCTTCACTGACACAGCTGTGTTGTGGACCGCAGGGGGAATAATCACAGGAATCCAACAGATCATAACTCCCATGATAGGGCATGAAGTGGGGGTGGGGTGGAGAAGCAATTTTTTCAGTTAACCTTGTCCCAGGCCTGTAAGGGTTTAATAAGATCATAACCAACACCTTGAATTATATCCTGAAATAAACAGGTAGCCAGAACAGAGCATAAAGCTCAAGATTTATGGGCTAATAGTAGGTGACCTTCATGAAAAAGGTTGCTGCAGGCTGTATTCACTGAAGCCCTTTGCAAGAGCAGCCTTGAGCACTGAGCGCTAACCCCAGGGTGATGAAGGCACAGAGCTCATGCATCACTGGGAAGCCATCTCTGCTTCCAGAACAACCATAAATGAAGGAAATAGTACTGTGAGGATTGGAACTAATGAAGTCTGGTTTCTTTCTTAGTTGATTGACTTCCACATTTAAGATAATGCAAAAGGCTGAAGGTTTTCTGGCACAGGAGTATTACGAGATTCCTTCCTATGTGGATTCTGTGGTGTTAAATAACATGTGAACTCGCACTGAAGCTGTGCTTTCAGTAAAGGCGCCGATGGTCACTTCCCTATCCAACATTTACTTTCCCCAGCACGAGGAACTTAATTGCTTTTGAGCTTAAAACTCTTCTTTCACATGAATTTAAGAACGAACAATGCTAAACTGCTATATAAAATATGGGGGGCCTATACACAGGATGCAGATAATCTTAATTTTCCTTGAAAGCCAAACTAAGATGACAGTTGACTATATGGGGAAGATTTATTCTCAGTCAGGGAAGCCAACAATGATGGTTTCTGAAGAGAGTATCAAACTAACCTTTTGACATCTAGGAAGTGATCAAGGGACATCAGACCTGAATATGGAAGGCAGTTGGTGGAAATATCATTAACCAAAGCTAGCACATGAAAATTTGTTATGATAAGCAAGCTGGGGGCTTGGTTATCCATATAGAACTAAAGGTCTTGCCTAAGGTAAGTCACTATGGGGCCAGTAAGCAGATGCTAAAGTTGCATTTCTTCATCTAGTTGCAACAACTCATCTTAGCAAATAGGTTCACACATGTACCATAAATAACAATGAATCAGTGCTGGTGTCAATTTCAGTGGTGCCTGTTTCCTGAGCTGAACTGCATACCTTTTGGCCCAGTTCTGCTTATGGATTGTACATATAATTGGGAGACACAATGCTCAAATCCTGCTCTCTCTCCACCTCAAGTCATCTGCAGATGTACTGGTCCCGAAAGCCACTACTTGAAATTTCCATTAATTTTTTTGAAAAATAAAGTATCTCAGTAACCAGCATCATCTTTTAAGAAACTATGAGCAAAAGCAAGGATGCAGTGACAAAAACAGGAGACATTGGTTTGGCAGGTGGCTGAGTTATATTTAATCCCAAACCTGTGCCACAAGGGAAGATGAAACACAGCCCATTCTGTATTGCAATTAATCCCAAAGGTTAATTTTGTTGCAGGCATGTTGTAAACAAAGGGGATATTTATTTCAGAGTCCAAATATGTCACAACAGAGGGAAGGCAAAGGGAAGGGCAGTTTGCACTGCGGATTAAGAGAGGGCTGCAAGACCTGGAGAAGCCAGTGCTGACAGATTCCCTTATTAAAAAGTGTAGCCTTGTGGAAGGCTTGCCATTGACAGCTCTGACACGGCTGAACTTCAGAAAAGTAGGCACAATTGGAAGACTGTGCTATGGCAGGGACAGTGGGGCTAAGGGGCACTTCTAATTTGTCAAAGTTGTATCTAATTCCACTGAACAAAGTTCGCAAAGAGAGATGAGCAGAATCCACAAATGATTGCTCATTCACCAAGCCTTGATGGAAAGATAGGCCAGCACAGAGCTTGGGCTTTGTAGAGTAACCTGAGCTGCTCCAATAAACTTTGGATAATTCTGCCTTGTGGGCATAACAGTTTTCCTTGTTTCTTCTTTAATAGGATTATTCCTCACAATATTAAAAAGATAACATCAGTGTCTTTCAGAGTGCCCATAAACTATTTCTAGGTATATGAATGGATGCTTCAGGTGGTTTTGGTACTATTTCTCATATAGACTTAGGAGAAATGAAGATCTAAGAAAAGAATTTGATTCAAGTCTGGCATTTGTTCTGTAAATAAGCTAAAATCTCAAACTTCCCTTGAAAAGAGAGATCATCAAAACTGACAGTAAGAACAAAAAAGAACATATCCATGTTGACCATGACAGTGAGCCAACCTCTGGATTCATTCACTTATTAGGCAATCTTTCCAAATACAGCCAAATGGCAATCCAGCTACATTTACATCTAGAGGGGCTTTCCATTTACAAAAACAGATGTTGCATCAGGTCTTCAAATAGTCAGTTCTCAGGTGAGAACAGTAATTAATGCATGTTTTTAAAAAATTATTCTCTCAAATTGAAATAGAAGACATAATATGTTCTGTCACATCTTAATGGTATTTTTCAGAAGACAAGGTGGCAGCAAACACCTTTGCCATTCCTTTCCTCTCCAAGGAAAAAGAGAATTTATTATTAAAAAATATCACCATATCATATCATATTGTCACCTAGGAATGAGCTCGTTTCTGTCCTCACATGTCACTTTTAATGCAGCCCTCACTGAAACTGCATGAAAGTAAGACTGTATAGAGCATGAATATCTTAATGCAGTAAATTAGGCAACCAAAATCAGTGTTCACTTTGAAACCATCAAAAACTAAACAGTTTGCAGATACCCAACACTTTCATAAAATTAAGTGCTAGACGGTTCAAAAACTTGCCTTAAAACACTCTCAGCAGTGTTTTCAATTTACAAGGTAGGTTACTTGGATGAGCTAATGCTCTAGTCTTCATTTAAAATCAAGCCACAGTGAGATGACCAGCTAATTTTTAATTTGTCTCCCTTGAGTTAGCGCAGTGATGTTCTGGAAGCAGGGGGGGCTACAGGGATGGCTCCTGTAAGAAGCTCCTGGAAGCTCCCCTGGTTCCAAGCCTGGCCCTGTCTCTGCCCAAGGCCAAGCAGATATGGGAACCTGGATTCACCCTCTTAGATTGCTCTAACACAAATCTGGTGGTTGAAAATTACTGCTCATTGGGAGGCAAAACAAATTTTGTCTGGAAATATGTTTTAGATCCCTGTGCTATTTACAGATTTCCAGAAGCCTCAGTGGGCCCTGTATTCTCCCTACATCAAACAGACCACAGACTGGATTCCTGGGATGCTATCCCCATGAGGATGACATAACAGCATCTGCTTGATGCTATGATTCTGCTTAAAGGTGAAGTGCACATTTTTAACTATAACTAGTTATTTCAGGTGTCTGTTTACCAGGTATGCAGCTTGGGATACTGAAAAGTTAAATAAATCTCATTATATATCACACAACTGATTTCATTTAAGGAGCACCCGTTAAAGATATATATATATGGCAAAAGGTATTTATTGTGTATATTTGTTATTTTTTAAAATTATCTGCATCACCAGTACCCCACTGAGCAATAATATTGTTTTATTTATTAAGTAGACCTCTAATAAAAGCTAGAGGTCTTGGCACATACACACCCACAAAATCTTGGATCTGAGAGGCAATGAGACCCTCGCTCCTTTTCTGTGCCAAAAGAGAACGTGGTGCTGCCTTGCTTTCTCTTCGCTAAAATGCCAGGGAAAATGAGGTCTTAAATCTGTTTGGGGTTTGTTTATTTTTAGTAAATACATGAATTTTAACACAGACAGGACCATTTATCACCTAGATAATCATTTGACCTTCTCTCTAATCTAGAACAAAAAATACACCTCAGAGACTTCTTTTACTCAGATTGCCTTCATTTAAATTTTCAATCTATCACATCTCTTGGGAAATTTTTCCACTGATGATTTAGTTTCTCTACTAAAACCGCCCATCTTTAGCCTAAATTTCTCCATTTTACACATCCATCTAGCGGAGGACCTTGCCATGCTATTTTGTCCTAAATCAATTACTTTCAGTTTGGAAATAAAAAACACAAACAAACAAAACCCAAACCAAAAGACTTAGAATTTTTCTCCTGTGTAGGTGTAGTCCTCCCTTGGAATAGTCTAGATCAATACAAAATGTGTATTTTGTATTGTCTGATTCAATACAAAATAACAAAACCAAAACCAAACCAAACTAAACAAACAAAACAAATACCAACCAAAACAAAGCTGTTGGATTTCTAGAACAAATAGAAACACTTCCGTTTCCTGATGAAAAGAGTATGTGGAAACAAAATTTGCAGAGCCAAAATGACCAAGTACAGCATCTCAGCATGGAACCTCTCCATCCTCCCTCCTGTACAACTTTTACAGGTGTGATTAAAAATAAATAAATTCTCTTCACTGTAAAGATAATCTAACCTTGTGCTTCACCATTTGGCATTTGAGTGTTTGGGCTCTTTGACCTGTCACCCTGACATGGCATCCTGAAAACCTAATGCAAAATTCTCTGTTGCACTTCAGTACAATTCTGATGAAGCTGAGGATCCTCTGCACTTCTGAAAACACTTCAGGTATTTCAAGTGTTATTTGTGCAAGCTGACACGAAGTATCAAATACCAGACTTTTCACAATATAAGGAAAGGAAGAAGAGCACAAATTTAAAATTGTCCCTCTAGCCACAGTCTGGATTTAAAAAATCCAGATGTTTGCTGCTGTACCTAGGCATGTGGGAACAGCTAGTGTATTGGGTTTCTCTCACAGGGTGGCTGCCAGTATCTATTCATCACTTACAGAGGCAGACAGGTGGCAAATGCATTGGGTTACATGTGAAAACCTTTCTGGTAGAACCATGCTTATAAGGCTTCCAATCTTCAGAAGAAAATTTGTCGGCCAGTGGCTTGCTTCAACCAGTTTTCAAGAAAGCTCTTGGAGGCAGCTCAGAGGTGAGCTGTGGGAAAAGCAGAGTGCAAACTATGGAGCATGTCCTTAAATAAAAGGAGGAAATGAGTGGTTAGAAAGTTGAGCTCTCCTTTGGGTTGAAATGACTCTCGAGTGGCATTTGAGAGTTTAGCCACAATCTGTCCGTTTATCAGTAAGATATATTTTAATTTACTCTAAAGCTTTTTCCACAGCTCCCAGGATATTTTCAGTGTCTTTCATGTTCTGACCTGACCCCTCCTGCCAAAAGTCAAGCCTTCTATAAATGTGGCACTGATCCCCTTTCCATACCACACTGGCACACCTGCCAATGAAGATATGGGTGAAAATGCTCTTATCTTTCCAACACTTCCCTATAATTAAATCCAAGACTGTAATAAGACCTGAATAAAACTACATGATGGTCTTGTTATTATTACTCTCCCTGTCCCCAACCTCGTTAGACTGCATAATAAAGAAAAAAAGTTACATTCATTTTTCATTTATACACACATTTTTGGCAAACTCATTTCCAGGTTTTCAAAATATTTTTTTTCTGTAGCAAAACTAATGTTCAGTTTTATTTTTTGGTATCCCTTGTTACTTCTTTAAAATGAAAACTTCTCATTAAATGTTTTATTGCCTTTGCATTTTTTTCAAAAGCCTTGTTTTCGTTACAGATGGCTGATGAAAAACTGGCTGTTCTTTTAATTTCATGCAGGAAAACTACAAAGATTGCCTTGAAAAATAACTTTGATCCTATTTTCAGTTTCAGCAAATGTTTCTGATCATATTCACAAGCCCTATAATACTGTTTAAGGAATTCTGCTATACTGTTATAACACATCTGCTACATAGGGTCATGCTACAGGGACCTTTTGGACACTCGTATCACTTGAGAAATTTAAGTTTCAAGAGAGAAACTTTCAACCTGATTCGGGATTCAATGAAGCAGGAAAACAGCAAACAAGAACAACTGAGCTCAACCTGCATATGCAAAAAGACAGGCTGTTGTGTTATTCCAGTTTAGGTCAGGTTTTTTCAGGTTTGTTTTTTTGGTTTTTTAAGGTGCAATTAACTTTATGATATCTGTCTTCTTCAACTGTTATTCTTCACAAAGAAAAGAAAGCATTTTCTGTACTTTCATTTCAAAATGACATCTCACAAAAATTAATCTATTATTGATCTCTGTTAAAAAATTATTTCTAATGCCTAAAACGCTTTAGTATTTTTAAAGTATTTTCTAAAGCACATTTGTTTTACCTGCTACACAGTAGAACTTCAATGAAGGCAAAATTAAACAAGTCTCAACATCAGTAGGAATAAGTGAGGGATTTATTTCCACTGCAGAAAAGGGACTACCCCTTTTGATCCAAGAAATCTTTGTATCTGAGTAGAAACATCACTGATGTCAGTATGGCTATGCCCAGCAAGGAAGAACACAGCCAGCTGCCACCTCACTGCCAAGTGAGTGATGACATCCACCCCATGCAGAGTTACTTGAAGCTACCTGTAGCTCAGAACTGGTCAGGACTTGGCCATATGTCTCAGCAAAACCAACTACCACATCCAGAGTCTGTCACAGCAATATTGCTTTTTATTTCAGAGGGATCTACTTGCTCAGGGGTCTGACCTGCTTCCCAAAAATCAGTATGGACCAGTGGGAAAATGAGAATACTTCATTGTGAGGAAGATGCTTTCCTAAACACCCTGAAAAGCACCTGGTGCTTCCTTGGGCTCTGCAAAACCAATCAAGTATAATGAATGAATCATACCAAAGGTGCTGAAAGTGCTGCACTAGAAGACAAATCTCTGCTCTCTCTTTTCACCCATGTAGCCTCAGAGAAGTCTCCATATTTAGCTCAAATGCAGAGAGATCCTTTTTCTTTTAAGTACCATTCACTTTAAAATGAAGAATGAGAGATCCTGCCATTTCTTGAAGACTCAGCAGCACTAGTAAAAAGGGACAGTGATACAGAGACATTTATGGACGTTGATGGAGCAAGCATAATTTCATAGACAGGCTTGAGCAGCTTTTTTTTGGTCAGATATAAAGAGCCCACTGAGTCCTTTTAAAGCTTTTACGCAAAGAAACTCACCAGTTTTGTAGCACTGTAGTGAAACTGAAGTCCATCTTGCTTCTGCTGGAATTTCTTTATATACAGTAGCTGTCCATTTATTTATGGTGCTTTTGTAATTGGCTTGGGAAACAGAGAGCCTCCAGAGAGTTCACAACAGGGTACAAGTGTCACATGGTAAACGTGGTAGTTTTACCATGATGTGCAATATTTTCTTGATTTGAAGAGAATTATAGTCTTATGAGGGCTAGCCTTGTTTTTTCTCATACTGAATAAAGTAATTTCAGTGGGGAAATTTCTTTTTTATGCTTCTTCACTATTTAACATGCATTAAACAGCTGTACTCTATGGTTTCTGATGAAAGAGGAGTCAGGTATCATCTTAACACTTCACAGCCAATATTGCTGCTGTTGGAATGGAGCCCAAGCCTCTCACCTTTACTCTCCTAAATAAACCTTACTTCATACATTTCACATTATGCAGAAACAGCAGGAATAGAGTCTCCTTGAGGTCACCAGGACTACTCAACAGAAAGAGGATTAGTTGAAGAAATGCTGCACTGTGGAAGCATCAATTCTTAACTAAAAGTGGAGTCAGTTACCAACAGAATGGGCTTTAAGAGATACTTAATCCATGCACAATTGCAGGATTCATCAGCTGAGAACTGATAATGTTTCACATTGCAGGTGAACACCACACTTCGGTGATGGCTCAGAAAGCAGGTTCTTTCTGAACAGGAGCTAAGATGAGAAATCTAAAAATCTTAGCTTCCACTTCAAATAAAATGAAGCTTTTTGGCCACATGAATACGAACCCTCACCTGTAGCTTAAGACCATGTATGACTGCCACAACAGACAGAATAAGCCCACAGGAGAGGTGTGAAATCTGCTGGTAGTTGGAGGAGAGGTGTAAACTCATGTGGCTGGTGAATTAGCTCTGGAAACTATTTAAATGCCACCATAGTCAATTTTCATCATTGAAGTCTCACAAGAAAGAAAAAGCATTAAGACTTGTGCAGCTTGCCATCACAGGCACACTGTTGTGGCACTGAGACAAAGCAAAACTTTGCAGAAGATAGCTTGGCTTTCAGCAGGTTAGTATTTACACATAAAGCAAGTAACACCCTAGATAAAAATTAATCCATTGCTCCTATTCTAAGAGTTATAACCTGAGCACACCACTACCCTGGTCCCAGCTACTGGAAGAAGACACCCAGAAGCAGAGGTGTTTGCTACTGATTACTGCTATCCATGTTGCTGCCACACTGAGGTCAACAATGTCACTCTGCTGAGTGTGTGTCTGTGGTTCCACCTCACTGCAGCTGGAGCAAAAAGCCACCATCCACTTACTTGGGGTTATTTCTCCCACAGACCGTGAGCTATCTGCCAACTGATCTACAGGCCACATTCAGGGCATCAGTTTTGAGCTCCAGAGGTTGCCATCCTGTCAAATTCAGCTATCACCATTCTTTTCATTACTACAGGACTGGAGATTATCTGAGGCAACAGGACTAAAAAGCTGGGCCCATGGATACCTGGATGGGGATCAACACCATGAGTGAAGTTAAGGTCCTCCAGTTTTCCTCTTCAGGGCAAGCACTCTCTTTTTTTACATATCTGAACCGTCACTTGATTACTGGGACACAGATCTCAGTTATCAGCTCTAAATATTTTTGTAATACATATAATAACTTAAGAGCAGTATGACATAATCTACATTTTTCTTGTTTTGTTTTGTTTTAATATGTAACATGAAGAATGAGGCTTGTATTTTACAGGATAAATACATATATGAATTTCTCATTTTATCACACAGCTCTTCTATAACTATTAAACACAGCTGCTGTGAACATTTCCTATTGCCTTGCAGTATTTTGCAGTAAATCAAAGTAATCTGCATTACAGTACCAGGTTTCACTGCAATCTTGAGGAATTTTTCAATTGCCTCTCTTGCATTTCAACTGAGATCATTTAGCTGAAATTATGAAACACACATTAGCGATTAATGCTTCCAAGATTCCACATTACTGTCAAATCACTAATACATTACCTTTCATAATCTAATTTGTTCACACACTAAAATACACAGAACATGCAGAGCCTAGCAAATGGCCTTCTAAAATGTCAATTTTTTTTTTAATTATTCCTTAAAGGGAAAAGAAACACCCCTGCAAGCGTCTAGAAAATTTGTATCAGTGTCCTCACTTTGGGTGGCCTTCTTTCTGCCTTTTGTGCATCAGCTTCAGGGCCTGACAAGGAACACAGCCACCTATGTATGTGTGACACTTTGTGGCTGGTACGAGACTTGGTGACCTTCACCAAGACATGGAGCACTTGCAGTGCCAAGAGCATCTCCTGTGCTGAAGCATTTCTAGTTCAAATTGCAATACTTTCCAGTGCACCAAGGTTGGGACTATTGAACAGCTGGGAAGAACAAGAGTCAGGAAAGGAAATGGGATTTTTTAAAAACACAACACAGAAGCCCCACAGGGTGTGTATCTGCTAACTGTTAAGACATCTCTCCCTCTTCTTCCAAGGAAGAACCAGTTATAAATGTATATTTATATATACAAGTGCATGCCAGGACAACACAGAATTACAGAAGTGAGAGAGCAGAGGTGAAATTCAACAGCATCAGGAGTTCCTCATTAAAGCCAGCAAAACTAGCTGATATTTCTCTGTTGACCGCTGAGTGAATAAAAACAGTTGATAAAGTCGGCTCTGAAGAAGAGAGTGGGGGCAAAGGAATGACTGACCCACAACTTCAGCCATCCTCCATCTTTCAGCTGCATGGATGCAGTTGTGTCACATGCAGCCCCTGGGAGCACAGAGGAGAGATGTCTGCTAGATGCATCAGATTCGACAGGACAAAGGAGATTCAGTGTAATGAGAAAGGTGTTGACACCCACGTAAGGGCCATGAGAAATAGGCAGAAGACAGAAAAACTGCTGCATGAAGAAAACCCAGGAGGGAAAAGCATACACTTCAATGAAGAATAGAGACATCCAGAGGGACCTTGACAGGCTGGAGAGCTGGGCCCATGCCAGCCTCATGAAGTTCAACAAGACCAAGTGCAAGATCCTGCATCGGGGTCGAGGCAATCCCACACACTAATATAGGCAGTGACTGGCTTGAGAGCAGCCCTGAGGAAAAGGAGTTTTTTGGCGGTGCTGGTGGATGAGAAGTTCAGCATGAGCCATCAGTGTACACTTGCAGCCCAGAAAGCCAACCAGATCCTTGGCTGCATCAAGAGAAGTGTGGCCAGGAGGTCAAGGGAAGTGATTCTCCCCCTCTACTCTGCTCTCGTGAGACCCCACCTGGAGTACTGCATCCAGTCTGGAGCCCCTTTTACAGGAGGGACATGGATGTGCTGGAGTGTGTCCAGAGAAGGGCCACGAGGATGATCAGAAGACTGGAGCACCTCTCCTATGAGGACAGACTGAGAGAGTTGGGGTTATTCAGTCTGGAGAGGAGAAGGCTCTGAGGAGACCTTATTGTAGCCTTCCAGTATCTGAAGGGGAAGAAAGACAGTTAGGGATTTTTTAGGATGTCAAGTAGTGATAGGACTGGGAGCAATGGATTCAAACTAGAGGAGGGTAGATTGAGATTAGATATTAGGAAGAAGTTCTTCACCATGAGGGTGGTGAGACACTGGAGCAGGTTGCCCAGAGAGGTGGCAGAAGCCCCATCCCTGGAAGTTTTTAAGGGATCCAGGCTGGATTTGGCTCTGAGGAACCTGATCTAGTGGGAGGTGTCCCTGCCCATGGCAGGGGGCTTGGAACTAGATGATCTTAAAGGTCTCTTCCAACCCTGAAAATTCTATGATTCTAAGAAGAGAGAATTAAAAAACAAAACTAACCCAGGGAGAGGAGAGGGAAAGCAGAGGGCTTGGTTATTCAGGAAATTGTCTGATGTAACAAAATGTTGGTAAAAGAGCTTATGGAAGATGAAATGAAGGACAGAGCCTGGGGATCAGAGGTTAACGGGGTCTCATGCAAAGAAAATAGCACCAAAAAAAGCATTTTTTTTCTTGTTCATCACAGGTTTGATCTGCAGGTTTTTATGCTTCCCCAGACAAGATAAAATCTGATGTCATTGTACTCATCAATTAAAAAAAAGGCACATTTGTGTAAAAGCTCTGACATAACTTGATGAGACCTCAAATTCTCTGCTTGAAATTCTGCAAAGGTCTCCTAAACCTCAGCCACCTCAAGATCTTTCCCTCATGCCTCCTTGCAGATTAACCATATGAGCAGTCTTTCCTCTCTTCCCAGTCTCTGAGAGATCAGTCCTGTCCATCTCTGTGACACGTGGGGACCATCTTTCATCTCTAGTTCAGATGATGGTAATGACTCAAGGCATTTCAGCAACCCAAGATGTACCAGCTTTGGAAAATCAGGGGAGATACAGCTGGAAACATCAGGCTGGCTACCATATAGAGCCAACATAACCTCAACTAGGAACTCACTGTGTATGACTAGAGCTGATCTGGATTTTTTTCTGAAACAGAGATAACTTCCTTACTCTGCAGTCCACCTGTTTTTACACACACTTTGCAGACTTTGTATGCACCTCATGTGCAAAGACTGTAGTGATGTAAGTAGGTAAGATGAACATTTTTTAGTTAAAACTTGAAAATCAATGTTTGAGACATGCCAAGGTATGACTCAACATAAAGTCTTGTGCAGGAAGTTTTTCTTCAGCATAAAACGTCACAACAAAACTAAAACCAAACAAATAACCCCCAAAAACTTGGCTATATTCCTGTCTCTGCCACAGGCTGCTTTGACCCTGGCTCTCACCACACACATATAAAACAAGGTTTAACACTGCTCTGCAAATATAATCATCATTGCAGGGGCAGAATTCTGACATTTCAGTCCCATGATGCAATCAGATTTTTTTGTTTTGCTTTTTTACCAACTAACAAAGTCTTATGATGTTCATATGCCATGTTTCATCTCAGTGTAACTACTTCATCTCTGTTAACAGTTCAGGCTGATCCAAGTGATGCCTGCACTCAACTGCTCCCACAGCTCTGGCACGCTGAAGTGTCATCTCTCCTCGTGTATCATCCAGAGTCCTCTTACTAACACAATTTATCACTTCAGTCAGTTAAAGTAACAAATAAAAAATGGAGGCCTCAACACCCCTCATCTTTGTCCTTATTCTCTCTCATTCTGTAATCAAACACCAGGACTATAAATGACTACTTAAACAAGGAGTAGCAGGCAACATACACTGTGGAAAGAGACTGGCCCAGGCTGTCAGCTGGTACAGATTAGCACATACTGACCCAGGTCTGCGTGCAGGATTGGGTCCTCAATCCTCCACTTATTGACTGCACTCAGTCTCTGACCTCAGCAGTACCGAGTACGAACAAAAGCCACACTAAAAGATAGTGAAATATTATGCTGACATCACTGTGGGACAGAGAGGTAAATGACAGCAAGGGATAACACAAGCCAGCCTGCAGGAAATAAGTAACTGTCAGCACTCATGTATGAGTGATAAAGATATATATTTTTAAGTGTATATTTACACAATCTCAGATATCAGATGTTGGAGCTAGCCACATCATGCTCGCTTCACAGTCACTGCATGACGAAAAAAAGCAAAATGCTCTTTCCCACAGAGAGCAGGTGGCACTATAAAAACACACGCAGCCTTTTATTAGCTGAATCATCATTGCTGTAGATGTCCACCCGTTGACCTAGGGATTTTTGTACCTAATACTTTCGGGGAGATAATTTTCACAGCATACTTCAGCTTCTTAGAATGCTCTTATAGAACAAAGTCAATCCTAGGTCACTCTTCCAGTGTAGTTTCCTTTGTACTAAATCCTACTTTCAAGAAAATTCTTGCCATGGTTCAGTGGTATTTAACCTATCATATAATATCCAGGTTTACTGTGTTAGAAGAAGCAGAACAGTATTATGCTTTTCCCACAAGCCTGTGATTGCATTTGACCCAGTAACCTGTATTAGATTAACATTTATTCTACAACTCCACAGCAAGCCTTGGACCTGGCTGAGCAGCAGTTTATAGAGGACACTAACCATTTTTACAAGTGGAGCAGGAAAAGGGAATTGAATCTGAGGGAGTAATTCCAAGCAAGTATGTTGCTGCAGCGGTTAAATTGTTTATACGAGGAGTTGGGGAATTACATCTGACTGACCTCTCTTTTTATCTGCTTAAAAGACAAAGTGCAGGTCTCCATGGCAAGTGCTAACTCCTGGGGAATGCAGTATAAAAATGCATCATGGCAACAGAGCCTCAATACCCACCAAGGAGGGAGACCTTCAAAGGAATGTAAGCAAGTTAAAATCACCAGGATTAGAGGGGTTTTCACATTAGCCAGCCTACAAACAGGTTCATAACATTCTTGCTCACAAACCAGCCACTCTCCTACACTTGCCAGACAAGATGGGGTGGGGGGATGGTACTGCTTTTTATTTATTTATTTTATTTTGCATTAACCTTAACCTCATGCTAAGTTTTGCCAGAACAGGATCGTTACTGTCAGCATTTAGAACAGAAAGGACCAAATCCTCCACTCCGTTGATTAAATCCTCCAAGGACCTTGGTTCATACAGTTCAAACAACTTCTAAATACTATCAAAAACAGGAAAAAAAAAAAAAAAAAAAAAAAAAGTGGGGGGAGGGGATAATTAAAATCTTGCAGAAGAAACTCTAAGGATGGTTAAGCTACTGAAGGAAACACACAGGTCTCCCACATTTATAAATTTATAAGTTACAGAGTCAAGAACTGAGCAAGAGGATTAGCATTACCAAATTCTGCTTCATGTGATGTTTATGATGTATCTAGATTTATTCTGCTTATTATCATCACCTTATCTGCTGCTTCTCTCATCAGTACTGCACAACTGGTAGGTAAGTAAAGAATACGATAACAAAATTTTAAAAAAATATATCAAAACACATTAGAAAAGGAACTAAGTGAACCATTAATTTACACGTATTTTTCCAAGTCAAAACCCACTAAATTTCTTGCAAAATGTATTCTCCTTGAAAACAATGATGCATCTGGAGTAATACGAACGCCATCTAGGATTTCAAAGTTCAGCATTTAGAAAGAAATGAGAGGAGGGAGGAGAAAAGTCCACAATCAGCAGAATTCAGATTCATTCAGGTACTCAATGAGTCACTCCTGAATGCAACAAGAGGAATTAACTCATCTCCAATCTTCAGAAGTGCTAGAGAGAGGGACTAGAACAGGACACTCAGGAAAAGTGTATTCTTTTTCTCTCACTGAAGATTTGAAGGACAAATTTTCTGATTGTGAAGATTGGTTTGTGCTGCTGCTTTGTGGTGAGCAGAAATTCTGTGGACCCAATTGTCCCATAAACGGAAGAGCTTGTCTGGGTCAAAATTACTAGGATGGCACGTGGAAAATTACTGACTTCCCATGATTTTGTAGGGACAAAGACAGGCACTCTTTGAAGTGTGTGATCATAAGCCAAAACAAGGGAAATATCACTTAAAGGCAGGGGAAGACACACACATGCCAGAATTGGGCACAAACCTAGCATAATTTTTCTGTACCTCTAGGCCAGAGCACAGGAAGGCTGTAAATCCCAGATCCCAAGGAATTAAAAAAGGATATAAGTTGCGACCTGTTTATGAGATATTTACTTCTACTTGGTGAGGCTGTTCAGACTCAGCAGCACAATCTGCTCTGACCCTATCCTATGTAGGAATCAGCCCAATTAAAGGCTGATGAAATGCTCTCTCTTACACCACGATCAATAGGTGTAATGCTGCAGCCATCTGTGCTGTGAGGTAATGTGGCACCGGAGCAACTGCCCTCCTGCGAGTCTTCAAATCGATATTATGGAGGGCAGGTGGAACCTGGAGGCTAATCCTGTGAAGCTGTAACTCCTTACCCAAAAGAAACTGAGGATTTGGCCTGGGCTTTCAAACTGTTTTGTTCAGAACAACAGGAGAGAGGAGGGAGGGAAGAGGGGATTGGGAAGAAAAGCAATGCCTAAGTGCACCTGGGAGATGTTTTAAAGCCAGTAATGGAATAGGCCTAGGTCTTGGATAAGAGCGGAATCTGCCCTCCGGATGCCACCTACAAACAGGCTCGAGCACATTGATGAAACTCTTCAGCTGAAGCGATTCCTGTCAATACAATGAGCACTGAGTGGAAAGAACAGTGTATTCAAATGCCCTACTTTAAAGCCTCTGTGTGAGGAAGAGAAAACAAAATATTTTTAAACAATAGAACCAGACAGTAAACAGTAGACAGTCTCTCTCCTTCCTTCAAAATAATCTCATGTTACTCTTCCTCTTCTCACATCAGGCACTCAGGACTGTGGTCCAGTTTCCAGGAGCAGACATGAATGTGGGGAGCAATTTTAGCTGACCATGGGTTTTGCATCCTTATTTTCTGCCTGGGCACAGGATAGCTCATGAGCAACCTCTACCTTCAGCTGCTTTTCATTCTTCACTGTGCTGGCCACTGAGCGGCAATATTTGCCTGGAACTTGTAGAAAAGTGGCTTTCCCAAAAAATAAATTATGAAAGTCATGAGAGGAAGATGGCAATAGAGAAGAGTCTCACTGAGAGGGAGCTCTTTTGTCCACAGCACTTCCTGCTGTGGAGATGCTGCTCAAGTGGTAGAATGTCATTCTTCTCTCCCTGCATGCATTCAGGGGCTGATCTGGCCCCCTGTGAAGCCAATGGCAAACTTGCCATTGCACCACTGGGGCCTGAATGATGGATGCATTGTGGTGGTGATGGATGCAAATCACCATCCCGAAAACGACTGGAAGAAATTGGTTCTGATTTAGCCTGTTCAGCATTAGTGGGAGTCATAAAGCATCAGGAGAGTGTTCCTGTATACAGTGTGGGGGATTTAAAGTTCCTGCTAGAGAAAATGTGCTCAGGTAGAGCCATTTAGGAGTAGTCAGTAGCATTAATTACCTGTGTAAGACACAATATGGCATCAATGCAGCCTTTGGATTCTGTACCCCTCATTAACTGTTTCCCCATTAACCTTGACTGGAATCACATTCTAAGCCTAAGTAGTAAGATTTTTCTCTTTATTTGTGAGCATCCCCATTTCATCCTTGAAGCTTCTCAAATTCGTATTCATTGTAAATGGTCCTGCTTGTAATAAAGTGCTAGTGGAAGTATTTACTGTTTGCTGCTTAATTTTGTCCTCATGGAAGTCGACGTATGCCAGCTCCAACAGTAGTTAATATACCTTTGAGCACATGCTGTGACCTTTCTCCAACTCATGCCTGACTTCATTCTCAGATCTCATTAAACAGGAGAAATTATCCTCTGAAAGAGCAAAACCAGAAATGTGCAGATTTGCCGCAGAGCTACAGAGGACAGCTTGATTTAAAATGCACCATGGTAATGGGGAGGGAAGGCGGCGAGGGGAAAGCATGATCCTTCTCCTACTCACACTAACATACAAAAATAAAGCTGCATTAGAAAGAAGCAGCTTAGAGAGCCACTGTGAGTCTTGTTTCTTGGACGTTCTTGGTGTTTGCTCTTGTAATGCAAGCAATCTGAACGGAGGCAGCTTGGCCACTAGGATGCCAGGAATTTTATGTTTGTGCCCTGGCTCAAACGCGGCACTGTTTGGAGAAGCCTCTCGCATGTTTAGCACCGGAGGGCCCAAGTTCACATGTGGGCACAATACACTAAACTCATATAGTTCCTCTCTTCTCCTATTGCAGAGCTTTATTCTCTATTGTCTAGCAGGGAAGCAAACACCCAAGAAATCCTGTTTTTCTAAAACCCAACCAGGCAACTCTCCAACATTTTCCCCTTTCAGTGAGTATACAGTGGTAGCAAGGCACTATTTATGCATTGTCTCCCTAAAGCCTTCTAAACCAAAATTATGGTTTAGTTACTGAAAGTTGAGTGTGCCTTGGCTGAGAGACAACTATGGGCATTCCAGCACAAGGAGGGGGGGAAAAAAAACCCTACAGCTGTTCCACAATATACAGGCCTGAGAGAGCCCACAGAAGGGTGGCGAGAGCAACCAGATCCAGAAAACATGGTCTTGGTCTGGGGGGAGTGGACCAGGGTAGGGAGGCACATTAAAAGATCTGGAATGCACAGTCCACAGGAGACCGTGGGGAGATGCAATAACTGCCCTGGAGTATGCCAAAGCCTGCTGCAAAGAAGAAAATAAACCCCTTTTATCTCCTCTGAACATAAGGCAAGAAATCAAGGGGTTAAGTTACAGCAAGGGACATTTAGACTTGTCCTTAGGAAAGGCTTTCTAGCAGTAAGAAGAGTTCTGCTTTGGCAAAGATTGCCTGAGGAAGAGTGTCGAATTTCTGTTATGGGAGGTTTTTAAGAACAGGTTTACTGCATATCTGTCAAGGAGGGTTAGATCTAGTTGATCCTGCCTTAGGGAAAGAGACAAGGCTAAACAACTTATTGTGCTTTCTAGCCACATTTGCCAGGGTTCCATGATACACCTTGCTGTCCTAATACCAGTAAGCGAGGTAGAATTAAAGAATAAAACTTGTGTATACATGGGCAGCCTTGAAAATTCTTTACAGGTAGAAAAAAATTAGAAAGCACAGAATTGAGATATTTGTTCTACAGATTCTGACCTGGAAGTCCAGATGTACTTTATTCCTGCAGCTGGTGGGAGGCAAGCAGGTTGCAAACCACATTAGGCTGCTTAGATTTGAGCAGTGCTGGGTACAACACCCTTCCCCAATTTCAAATCTCAAGCATCAGCAACTCCACAGTAAAACAAAGAAAAATTATGCTGCCCTTGGAAGACTTCCTTCTCAGAGACAGAAGTATACTTTGTCACTACCAGTAAATTCAGGTGTAGCTGTAACAAAGAGCATAAGAACAAATGATAAAAGATAGAGAGCCCAAACCTATCTGGTAGCACTTACTAATGTGTGGAAAGAAAAAAATCTATCAGCTCTGACCAAAGCCACAAATCAGCACAAGTTCCTTAAACTACTACTGAGATGGTGCAACCACATGCAAGCTAAACACATAAGATGTATCCACTGTAACAGTGATTTAGTGTTTCCACTTATTTGCTGAATAAGAGGTATTTGGTGGTATTTTTTAAAACTTTTTTTTTTTTATTTTTTAAACCACTTCTGCTTCCTGCCAAATAAAAGTGGAAAGCTTTGAAAATCTGCAAACCTCTAGTAGAGGAAAGTATACATCTCTGAACCCTTCCAGTCTCCTACATTTGAAACTTGACCCATGCTTTTCTGAACAACAATGCCAAGGGAATAATTTGACAATTTTGGCTGTCTCAGAAATACCACAGTTTTGTATTTTTTAAAATACAGATAGGAAATTTCATATTTTGCCCTTTATGTATCATTAGCTTTCATCTTTTAGTTGAAAATTATCTGTTTGGGGTCATGGTGGTTTTCCACTTAAAAATTCAGTCTGTTTCCAGTGCTCCTGTATTCCTTGCCTCTCCACACAATACCTACATATATTCTCCCACATGACCTCTGAAACACAGTACTCATGTTCAACACTGGAGAACAGAAGGAGCTTTTGCGTATGAACAGGTAAATAATGACTGTAATATCTAATCAGGATTGTTGGTTTTGTCACACAAAAGGGCAGCATATATTTTAATTTCTCTATCTTTAGGCCACTGTCTACATCTGATGAACTTGTTCTTCTTTAACAATGGGATTTTATAGCTGGGAGGTTTGGACCATCCCCATTTGTACTCCAGAGATGAGTGCAGTTATGAGCAGGTAACTATTGCATAATTACCATTAGAGAATTCACTGTAGTCTCATGTCTTTTTCGTTGCTGATAAGCAGGAGAACATCCAAGAAGAATAGAGAGTGGAACATACATGTTCATATTCTACGGAGCTCTGGGGGGAAATTAAAAAGTATACACAGAAAGAAAGAAAGAAAAAAAAAAAAAAAAGTGGCAGAAACTACATGTAAAAAGCAAGCTCTGCCAAGTCATCTCAAAAAACAGGCAGAAAGGTGTTTACTTGGCCATATTTCTGTGAAGCAATAGCTACATCCAGTGGTCACTGGAGCTAACACAGGGTCCTTGCTAAAATCTAGAGACCTGGGGCTTTGGGGGGGGAGGTAAAGGTGGGGAGTACTTTGGGTTTGAATGCAGCAGCCACCATTTCTATTCTCAGACTTGTCCTGTTCCCATGCAGTTTCAGTTTAAGTACAGAAATCAGGCCTATCTCCTATGAAATGTGATAATAACACATTCTGTTTCTGATCACTCTTTCACTGGGGAAAATCAATCCTGAGTTTAACAGCCTTTCAACATGCCTTAAAACAGATTATTTGCCAGCATTGCATGTAGCAATTCAGAGAAACCTGGTTACTGCAGAGTTTCCAGTTCCGCAGGGGGGTTTGCTACATACATTCAACTCTGCTCCCAAAATACTTCCCAAACCCAGTATTTACAACACTTACAGTACCTCAAAGAAAACACAATAGGAAAGGCTACTTACAGCACAGCAGGGGCAGCCTCGCCTGTGCAGAGAACACCAGATAAGAGCAGGAGTCACTTCTGCACAGCCATGTACCAAGTTGCACAAAAGGAAAGAGCAAGTGCCTTAGGGCAACCTTGTCTGAGCAGCAGCAAAGCCAGCAAAAAGATAGCAGCAGGATTCAGCTACACTAAAAAGATAACGGGAAGGAGAGGGGGGAGGAAAGACATTGGCTCACTCTGCTTATGCAGCATCTCCCCAAGACACTACTTTCCCACAAGGCCAAAAGCCTGTTCCTGAGTTCCACACAGCTGCCCTCCAGCATCCCAGCAGAATGACCAACCACGCAGTGGTTACATCCATCTTTCTCGCAGCTGCTTTCTGTATATTTTGCATACCCCTCTCAACTTGGCAAGCTAAGTCACTATTTCACAGTATTTCCCAGCACAACAAACATAGAAGCTTCTTAGATTCAGCCTGCAGCACCCATCAGGAAAGTGCAATGCATGTGTTTCAGGAGCAGGAGCATGCACTTCTGCTGAACAATTCAACTGGCCAGGGCAGTCTACTGTGTATAGGGATTTTTGTCTGTCTGTAAGCTCCCATGAGGGAATGTCCTATGGGATTTAACTGAAAAAAAGGTATTTTCTATAGAACTAGTTAATCATACCCATTCTTCTTCCAGAATTCTGCAGAAGAGTTAGAAAAATATTAAGATAATAGTCTCCCTCTAATCATTACAACTGTCTAATTTCATTTTAATTCAAAGTTGTATAGCTGTTTCATCCTCTTTACACACT
Organism: Heliangelus exortis; assembly: GCF_036169615.1. Classification (NCBI taxonomy): domain Eukaryota; kingdom Metazoa; phylum Chordata; class Aves; order Apodiformes; family Trochilidae; genus Heliangelus; species Heliangelus exortis. The sequence continues at coordinate 36,988,677 of NC_092424.1, forward strand.
GATATTTATAAGGACTGAAGCTAGACTCATGGCTGTGCATGAAACACTGTCCACCATGCTTTGAAGAGAAAAAGAAGAAGAAAAAGCTGTATCCTGTCACATTTTTTTCACACAGCTTTTTCTCCCCTACATGCTTCAATGAACCAGGGAAGGCAAAAAGGCCTCAAGGCTGCAAGACAGCTAACTCACTCTTTAAGCATCCACAGCAGAGCTTTCTACAGTTTTGCTGAAATGCTATATAGTCCAGAGATGGCAGAAGGATGGATGGAGAAAAAGGAGAAACAAGGCACCACAGGAGTTAGAACACGCATCAATGGCTGTTTGAGTACACATTACTAAGCAAAATCTGCTATAGCATCAGCCAGTGATACACAGGGGTCTAAATCTTCTACATAAAAAACTGGAGGAGTGAATGCTCAGTGCATGAGGAAAGGCTGAGGGCTGGAACAAGAGCACATGAGGACAGAGCAGGCAAAACCCAACCTACCTCAGGTTGTGTAGCCCAAGACACCATCATTGCTTCTTCCTGACTTTTCTTGCAGGAGATTTAATGTAACTCACTGCATTAACAAAAAAATCACTTGAAGACTTTTAGGAGCCAAAACCAGATTCCTAAATTGGATCAGAAGTATTTCTGGCTCTTTCTGCCTAGTCATTCCACAGAACATAATTTTTATAATATTAGGTATAAAAATATCCCTCTTGCACAAAACTGCTACCTCTCCTCAGCCCAAGTAGCAGCCACATGTGCTTTTCTAGTACCAAACAAGCACTGAAAACATTTTGCCAAAGGGTGCTTCCTCCACATGCCCTTCCCAGCATTCATTCACATGCATTTTCCCTCCACCTCCAGGATTACCAAACAAAAATGGCAAAGCAGCAGGCAGAAATTTTGAATATACAAATCCAATAAGCACACAACACAGGTACAGAAGAAAAACACTGAGCTATCTGAGGGCCAAAAGTAAGGCAAGCACCAGAAGCCAACTTTCATGCCCACAGCTGACTGCATGAGCACAACAGTCAGCATTTATTCACAGGCTCTGAAGTTCACAGCTGCACTGCCCCTTCTACGAATGCAAAACAAACTAACAGAGGCACAAAAAACATCACCTTTTTTTCTCCAACCTCTCTCAAGGGAGGGGAAAGAACATGGTCCCCATCTTGCAGTTGCTGTTATTCTTTTTTTTTTTTTTTTTTTTTTTTTTTTTTTGGTCTGATTTGACTTAAAAACCTGATGAACAAAGCAAAGATGATACTCTCTTCCTAGCCTCTGTGTTTCTATGCCTGCCTGCCTGTGTGGTGCTGGTAAGAAATGTAAAGGCTTCAAAAGTTTCAAAATATCCATGATACCAACAAGCCAAAACATTTAAGGAATCTAAATAAACCTCTAAGTTTCCTGAAATCAGCTTTGTAGTTGTGCCACAGGCTGCCAGCAAAGCCAGCCTCCATCAAAATCAAAAGTTGGTACCAACATTTGCTGGGGGTGGGTGAATTAAAGCCAGTTTTAACTGTTAATGTATCTGCTTTTGATAAATAATGTGAAAAGGATGCAGCCGAGTAGTTCTAGGAAAATGGAAAGTTGTTACTTTTGCCTGTTTCAGAGTGCTCAAAATGCAACACAAAGAAATTTTTCAACAATCAAACACATTTCACAGTATCTGGAAAATACAAGAGGTTGAGAGCCAACGTGCTGTCAGTTGAAGGCAGATGTACTCAAACCTGAGAATCTACCTAAATTACCTTTCCAGGTAATTGCATATGAATGAATGCTGGGAAGGGCATGTGGAGGAAGCACCCGTTGGCAAAATGTTTTCAGTGCTTGTTTAGTACTAGGGATGAGGAACAGAAATCAATCTTGGGGCTAGAACTACACTTGGACTTCCCAAATGCAACCCCTTTTTCTTCAAAAGAGGAACATTGCTCTAGGAGACATTAGACACTGGCACAGTATTGTCACTCTTGTGCAGAGCAAGCAGTGGAGGCTACTGAAGCTGGGCTACACCCAAACTAACTTCACAATACACAAGAAAGTGGCTACGCCACCCTGAAAAGCTCACATCTATTCTGTAGAATGCTGTATCCATTCCTGACTGAAGACAAATGCCCTGATGTTAGCTTTATCTGGATGCATTTATTTGAGAAAATAAGCAGACCATGGTCAGGTTATTTTTTTAATACGTGATTTAGTCAGACGTTTGGCTACAAAGAAAATGCAGGGCTTAAAAAAGCTGAAATTTTCTGTATTTATGTCACATCAGAAAAAGGTCACTCAGCTGTCACAATTTTGCCATTCCTGCTTTTAGAAGACACTCTCCCAAGGAACATCTTGTTTTCGTGCAACTGAAGGCAATGCTATCAGATCTTTCCTCTGAACAGATGGGGCAATTTTGGCTAGGGCACAATTTTTCAGGAGGTTAAAACTTTCATTGATGGGACTGAGGAGAGAGAAAAGAAAATCTGGATTGGTAGGGTTGCCAACTAATAGCATTCTTACCAGGAAGGGTGTTTTCAATACTTGGTATTTTTCTCGAAGTTTTAAATCACCAAAAGGAGACAGTTACATGACAGCTTTGGCTGCTATTTTAGATGTGTTTCCAGCTGCCAGCACCACAGGGACCAGGCTGAACATGGGAAGGAAACATGTTCTGAAAGCACAGGAATTCAAAAGCACCATGACCTACTTGCTCCACCCCTATTTTGGTGAAGCTTGATTGTCAGTTATGATCGTATGAAGTTAAGTAATGTCAGCTACATTTGATTCAACAAAGCTGCAGTTGGTCCCAGTAATCAGTTAAATAAGATAAAAGCAGTATTACACTCAGGAGCAGTTTTGAACCAAGCCAGTATTAGTTCAGTTTTCTCTCATGGACATGTCTGATTTCTAGCATTAAAATGCAATATTAACTGAAAATTGCATTACAGCAAAAAGGAAGTTGTCAAAAATTGCTTCCTATACAGAATACATTTTATTCCCCCAATTAAAATGGAGTTGAGCTCCAAAGGTAGGGGTTTTTTTTGACAGGTATAGAGGAGCGTAATCACTCAGCTCAGAACTGTGCTAACACTTGGTCTCACATCTCCTGGTGTAGGAGAACACTGCAATGAAGACAAGCCCCAGCAGAAGGCAAGTCACTGCTTCAACCCTCCTCTTCTACCTACCCAGTCTTCACAGGTTCCTTTTTTCCCCAGACCAACAGCTTTCAAGTCAAACAACTATTGAGCATTGCCAAAAATGTGGCTGTGCAGGCAAGAGGCTAAAGAACCCAAGTTTTGAAAGGTCTGAACTTTATCCAGGGGATGAAACTAGGAACTTTAGAAAATTCAGCAACAGCAGGAGAAAGCAACTTTCAAATGAGGAAATTTGGCACTAAACACAGGCATCTCTTTGTGACACGAAGGTCAGTCACATTCTCTCATCATATCAGAGTTAAGTGGTTCATTCAGATTCAGGTTTTTTTATAATCATGGAGTGTTCAAACTGAAGAACAAAGGTTACAGCACAAAGTCACCTCAGGACAAGAAACATGGCATTTCTTTCTTTTATTGCTACTACAGTGGCCAAGAATTTTTTTTTTCAGTATGGACTTTGGCGAAAGAAAAGCAAATATGCAAATGCCTTCCATCCCTAGATTTTACCTCATTGACCTCCACAGGAATAAAGTGGATATGACCCCATCTATGAAAAAAGTCTCACATATGCCATTCATAAATGAGACTGAGCTTACCAGACCCCAGTACAAAATCCCTCAACAACTGAGTGAGCACATGGTTATTGTGACAAATACAATGAAATAATCATACCCCGGGTGATGACATCTTTTTCTTCACCTTTTCCCGATTCTTTTTTCCCCCCCTCCAATTTCATCCAAGTCTCAATTTTTCTACTGTGAGAGACCACAATCTGCCTAGAGCTGGACAATCCCTCCTTATTAGCAAGTTCTGTTTACGTCGTTGACTAATCTTCTAATTTCCAGCTTTAAGACTTGTTTAAGCTTCAGTAGTCGAATAATGTAAAAGATTGCTCAAGAAGGGGAGAAGGAAAAAAAATATTTAATAAAGAGATTATCATCATGTTTTACCAAAATGAAATTCAAAAACCTATGATAAACCTTGCTAGCAGCCTGAAAGGAAAGTTAACACATACTGAAGTAGCTATCTGTCCAAAAGTACACACACAGCCATCAGCACACAACATCACAAACCAGACAAGCAGCTTGCATTCAAGCAGTGGCATGGCTGTTTTAAAGGGTGATGCTCCCTACTACAGTTTTCTTACCAAAATAAATGGCAGATTCTAGACTTTCCTTGACATTCCTCTTAAATATGTGCTTAATCAATTTGGATAATTGTTCTCCATTGTTCTGGTTTTAAACTGCAGAAATTAGTGGTTTATCCTTCCTATAAACAAATCCAGGCCTAACAGATAAAAAAGCACAGACAGCAGCAGAGATGCAAATCTTTTTTGAGCTTTTGTATCCTGCCTCAGGACAGAGCTGCACATGTCCAGATCTCTTGTGCATGAGGCATTACTGCTTCCACCAGTAGTCTCAGATAGAGGCTGTAACAAATAGGTTCTCTGTGAATTAGTACATACTTACCATTGGTTTACATGCATTCTGCACCCTAAAGTAGCTTGTTGTTTGTGTTTGCAAAGGCTTGTTTTACAGGCCTGGCTCAGCTATCTATTGCAATCAGACACCAGCCAGCCCTGCCAGTTCTGGGCTTTGTATTCCCCCTGTCTGGTCAGGCCTCTGAACCTAAGTGAGGTTTAGGCACTGTCAACTACACAGATACTCATTTTTTCAGTATCCTTATTTTGAGATGCTAGATCTATAGCCTACCCAATATAAGCTAGAAGCATACTGTTAAATCCTCAGTAGAACAGCCATGTGCTCCAGAGAGCAATACTCTCATCAGATACCTTGGTTTAGGGCATAAATCTTCAGAAGCTGTTGAAAGGTAATATCTAAGCAATATACTTCACTCAGAAACAAAGCATGAGAGCCATGAACCTGGGCAAGATATAAAAGATGCTGATCTTCCCCTCCAGTGTCCAGAGCACATGCAATATTTTGGGTTGTGTGCAAGTGCCCTTTGGGTACACCTCAACAGCCCACTTCATTGCCTGAGTTCAAGGCAGCTTGGCCTGTCCTTCCCACCAGACATCCCCCTAAGCAAAGCCCCCTTAGTGTTAACTATACTGTATGTTAACTGTGGCAAAATACATTGGAGCTGGCAGACTGAAGCAGGCAGTGCAGATATATATTAATTTATCACAGCTTGTAGCACAAAACGGTAAAAACCCAGAGCTTCACGACGTGGCCTATATGGCCCCCTTGTGCATGTATAAGTCTCATTAAAGTTAATGGGAGCTGTGTGCCCATCGTAGGGGGAGTATAAACTCTGAGCAGTGAAAAGTACCATATGTTTCCCTATCAGAAAAAAAACACCAACACAAAACATTTGTTACCAGCTTTCCTGCTTCTGCAAAGCCATACCTGGCAGGACACTAATGGCTGGACATAGAGGCCAAACTCCTCTTTATACAATGTAATTCCTCCTTATACAACGATTGACAACATCAGCTGAGATGTGGATAGCTTGCATTTCCTCCAGAAAAACTTGCAGAAGTTTGTTATAGCTCAGAAAAAGAGGAGACAGACCCTCTCCACCGCTAATTTTCACCTCCTGCCCAAGAATCCCAAATTCTCAAATCTTTGCATCAAAACCCTGAGAGGGTTGTATACCCAAAGCCATTTTCACTCTGGTAGGAAAAATTAACAAGAAAGGTGCCAAGGGATGCAAAGCCTAAGTGTGGAGTTCTACCTGCTTTTGATACTACTCTGCTAATAAAAAGAAGAGCTCAGCATTCAGAGCCACCTGAATCTTCAATACTAGATGCTCATAAAACGGAGTGGTTGGAGGTGACAGTGATGAACCACTTACAGGCAACTTCTGGGATTTCTAAGCCCATCTAAGTTACAGCACCACTGAATCAAGGATGCTGATTCAGCATTAGCTACATGACTTACAGCCAGGATCTTGGGAAGAAAGCCTGCTGTGCTGACTACTTCCAAAACCCAAGAACCAAACTGCAAGTTAAATCTTTGGCTTCCAAAAAGGTCAGGAGGAATTTACAACACACAGCAGCTCTGCCTGCTCCTTCCTTGGTTTTCTGTTTCTTTACAGTGTACAGAGTCCTCCAGAATACAAAACACTCCCATTGTGCTGCAGCCTCTTGGAAAACACTGTCTGCAGACATTGCAAAGAATACAGGCAAGTGGTAGTACAGGAGTATAAGAGAAGCTGGAAAGACACCAGGCATGATGGAGAAAGTCAGAAGTTGGTTGCAGAGTTTGGGGAATAATTCTGTCAATTGCTACTTAGCAGAACAACAGGTATTTGGGCAGCATTGTTATTTTCATGTTTGTCAGCCACAGTGCTCAGCAGTGTTCTGACTTGACAAATGAGTGGAAAAATTGGTAAGCAGACAATAAGCAACCTCAAAAAAGTATTAAGCCTTCACCTTCTTTCAAAATAATAATAAAGTAATAGTTTGATCAGGCCTTAGGCCTGCTTCCAACACTAATAAATAGCTTTCTCATCCTGTCAGACAGACAAATTGATCTCAAACCAATCTAGTAGGACAACTCCCTGAAAACTTAGCACCATTCAGAACACATAGAATAAACTACCTCTTGCACAAAGCATCGAGAAGAAAGCAGTATTTTATCTCTGAGTACATGTATTGCAGGAAAATGAGTTTATTGTACAGGAAATGTGGGAAAATCCATGCTTTTGTGCTGCAGGCATAACATGTAAATTCTTCTGTATGACACCTGGGTTTGCTACAGATCTTATTAAACAAGGGTATTGGCAGTAAGTGCTGCATTACAGCATCAGTGATAAACAGTGGTGCAGAAGTAGTCAGCAAAACTGCATCCCTCTCTCCACTTTCCCTCCTTGTAGGGGATCACACACACTCACACAAACCAGCAGAAACAACTGTAGAAGCCAAAGGAAAGTGATCTGTTGAGTGAACTACCCTTGGACATACTATAATCAACTACCTGTTTTTAGGAGGTGAAAACAAGCAAGTGTTCCCTCTCTACCTTTTTTCTCACTAAAGAGTCTTGGCCCTTGCCTATGGGCTGGGCTTATAATAATTTAACTGGAAATCAGGAATGACCACGAGGATTCCTTGCTGGATCAAATCTTCAGTATCCCTTTTACAGCAGCCAGCCCGTACATGTGTCTTCCTTGCCCTAAGCAGGACCCTGTCAGATGCACCTGATGAATGAAATGAACCTACCACAGCTCCTTTGTGGCAGCAACAGAGCCTGGCATGGAACTCGTGAAGAGGGAGTGAGGCTTTAGAACTTGCAGGGTCTTTGAAACAGATGTAACAAATTCAGAAGTGCCTACAGAAGTTTCCAGAGCCAATGGGAAACCTGGGACATTAGAAGCAGGCAGGTAAAACCCACAAACCAAGCTGGTGATTTTTCATTTCATTTGAGCCTTACCATGCTTTGATTTATTATGATCTATTTTTCCTCCTTCTCTTGGAACTAGAATTGGTCATTCTAGCCACAGCAATCACCCATCCACAGGGCAGGGGGGTGGAAGTTGTCTCTGGGGAACATAACTGAGACGAGCCCACTTACATCTGGGGCAAAAAAAACCCAGTTTCATAAATTTAAAACACACACAAGGAACAAGTGTGACCACACTTTTTCCATGTAAATAATGTCATACTTGTGAGGAGGGGGCCTTCAAGCGATATATTTCATGAATGGGCTCATTATGTTGCACCTGACCTACAGACATTTTAAATGCCTTTTTGTTTTTATTATTTTTCTTATTTATTTTTGCTTGATGAGTTGTATATAATCAAATACTTTATAGTGCTAAATCTTGTTAAGACATTGCACTTCGCAGGGCCATAATGTCAGTAAGTTTAATCAGTCTATAATTTTTTTGTGCAGGATGATTCCACAGTGACATTTAAGCAGGGAGTGCTGTTCCAAGGAGGAAAGGAGCCACAGACATCTTCAGAGCCCCACATAGTCAGAGTTTTCAGAATAATTTCAGATTTGCTTTTGTTATCATCATCATCTTTGTACAAATAGAAAACTAAGAAGTGCATTAGCAGGAGTGGGCCAGTCTCCAGATAGAGGCCCTGTGGAAGAATTTGCAGAGACCAGGTTAGCTCAGATTCATATTGGCCTCCAAGAAAAACATTCAGGAGAAACATTAAATCCTCTGAAGGGAAATATTAACAGATAGTCATGAATGGGAACTGATTATTAATTATTTCTCTCTCTCTTTCTCTCTGTTTTATATTTTTAGTTTAAAATGTCATGTAAAGCCTGACATTGATAAAAATGGCAGGAAATGTTCCTTGCTCAATTAAATTACCACAAAGACCAGCTTAACATCTGCTTGGCAAACCCTTCATAAATGCATGGCATTAATATTTAATAAAAATATCTATAGCTATAGTTGGTACTGGAGACATTTCACACTTTGCTCACACATGGTGTTTCATATAATTATCCTCTAAAGGCTGTCACTTCAGTCCTTTAGCAAAATAAAAGCTCCAAGGATGATTAAATATAGGAAGTGTATCCCCTAGGACATAGTCCTTCTCTGGGAGACCATTTCTACTGACTCTTACATTATAAGGAAGAAGCACATTACATTATACATTCCTTACATTATAAGGAAGAAGGATAAAGCAGAGCCATACTAGAAGAAAATAGAAGATCACAGATATATGGGGCATCCCCGAAAGATATCTTGATCAATAGCTCTGTGCTCTCTTACAGAGGTTTGTCAGAAATGAAAGTAAAACACACATAGCTAGACTTAAAGCAAAACAGGCCACACACAAACTATCTCCTGCACCAGACCTGACTTAACTTGCAGGAGAGTAGCAGCTTTATTAATTTGTTGCTGCCTAGAAAAATGAACAAAAAACAACAGCACCCAATTATCAACAACAACCCAAGTCTGAAATCACAGCTACTTTTGCTGTGCATTTCAGAGCTTAGCCAAGACTCAGCTACATTAATGTTAGACTGAAATACCTCTACCAGAAAACTAACGCTGCCCACCAGAGTAAACTTCCCATGGCACAGTAAAAACCTCCCAGAGAGCTGAAAGGAGTACAACCAAGTTCACATTTGCCTTGTTCAAAGACCCAAGCATGTTTAGGAGGGCACTCAGGGGTAATTAAAAAAAAAAAATTAAAAAAAAATCACTGACCATTGAGATGGAGCTTGTGTTCAAGGACTTCTGTTGCAGGACTGACACAGACAGAATTTAACCTGTCAAAAGGGTAAGGGTATAGAGAAGGCACATTCCAAGCTGTACTCATCATTATTCCATAACTATTTAATGCTAGAGTAGAATATAGTACTTAAAATAACCAGTAGACATATTACGCAGGGTGTTTGTGTCAAGTACCTCCAGCCATTAACACTTTTAATCTCTTGCCAAAAAGGAGAGGCCAAGAAAGGCATTGCCTTAGACACTGGAAAGGGAGAAGCTTCATTCTAAGTCAATCCTTAGATTCTTCCTTCCGAAGAAGAAAGTTGGGGTTTTTTGTTTGTTTCTTTTATCCTGTGAATAGGAAAGATTTTATATTGGCTGGCTCAAGGAAGTATAACTACCTAGAAGTGATGGGATGAAACTGAGCACAGGGGTGGGAGTGAAGAGCTGGCTATCTGGGAACACTTAAGGTAAGTGGGCATATTAGGATGTGGAATAATCTCCTTGGGGAAATGGTTGGCCCTATTGATTGAGCCTTTCTGAAACTACCTAGGACAAAGGATGAAAGGAATTACAGTATGGTGCAGTCCTCCATTTGCAAGGAACAGAAAATGTTTTTCAGTAAGTCTTTTCCACCATTAATTTTGATGGCCCTCTATTTTGCTGAATACTCTGTTGACAGAAGTTAGCTCTGCTTGACTGTTTGCAGCTGGGAGGTAGAGAAGGCAACCTCACGAGCCCCATGAAACCCATGATGAAACTACCTGGCAGTCTGGAATAATGAATTTTTTTTCCCATCACATTGCCCAGATCACGGTACAGACTTTGAGGCAACAAATAGGTTTCACTAAGCACATGCAGCTTTGCTACGAGTAAAGAGTTACGAAGTTGAGACAGAGTTCAAAGACCAATAGGAAAGAATAATGTATTTGAGAGCATTTGCATCCCCTTTGAGTGACTCAATCACTTAGTAGTAAATATGGACTTCACTGCCTCATGAGAAAGGCTACAGGGCAATGCAGAGTTCAAAACCAATTAAAAAGGCTTATCAGATGGAAGCTTACCCCAAGGATCTCTGATTATGAAAACATCACTATAAAATCCACCAAGGAGTAACAGAACACTTAGATAAGCTTTAATGGCACAAAAGTTACAGACTACATCCTTGACCTGAAGAGCTCAACACAGCTTTCTCTAGGCAGTGGAACCACTAGGATTTATATCACTAAAAAAAAAAAAAAAAAAAAAATCTGACCCCAGCTCTGGAGCCAACTCTGACAACACAACAGCCTCACTGATCTGAACATACAAAAAGCTGTCCTCGATGTACTTCTTAGTATGTTCCTTTGAAAATAATTTTTTTGGTTTTCTTTTGAAAAAGATAGGTGCTCAAAATGAAGTTGTGAATCCTGCTGGTTACTTGACTTTGTGAGATGGGCACTTCATGATTTATGCTTGCTTCTTCCATTCCTTCATAGTTATCTACCAATATCTGACACTGAATGCATGATTACATGAACCTTTGGCTCTGACGCATGATCATTCTTTTCTTAGTTATTATTGCTTTGGAGCACTGAACAGTCTAATCCTTGTTCAGTATTTCATGTAGATTTGCAATGAAGAAAAGATGGTGGTGAACAACACTGAAATGTACTGAAAACACACCTTAAATCTACTTCCCCTCCTAAAAAGTAGTTTGTCATGTTAAAGCACACTGTAATGAAAAATAGTTATGATCACTGAATTATAAGAATGGTAGTGCATTTGGGGGCACTAATTTTGTTCACCATTTCTCTGGAGACCCTTCAACAAGGAGACAACCTACAACAGTTGCTGTTCATTAAAATGGCATTTTACAAAACTGATAGCCCAGTTCAAGCTTACAGCTATTTTTCACTCAGGTTTTCTGTTTCCCCAAATTCATTTCCAATGTTTTGCATATGGCTACATCAAAGCTAAGCATAAATAAAAAGCTAGCATCCAAAGAGCTATTACATCCAATAACAACGTGCTCATAAAGTGCAAGTAAATAAAAAAGTGACCTTTTGTTTAAAGCTTATTATTTCATCTCTGCAGCTTTAAGAAGAATAAAAAAAATTCTCAACCAAGATGTGTTGAAACAGAAACATGTAGGAAAATGTGCATAAGCCCTGGCTGCAGCACAGGTAGGGCTGCAATATCTGCAGGCATGTGTGCAGGAAAGGACAAGGCACAGAGCATCTGCACATATCTGCATATGCAGGGAGCTGGGGCAGCCTGGGTCTTCTTCCCGAACTCCACTGATCAAATTGGGATTCATTCCTTTCTTTTCTGATGGGGAGCAGGGCTGGCCCATGGCTTTGAGCTGTCCTCACAAGATCAGGGGTGGATCCATAGACATTACTGCAAAATGAAGGGTACCTCCTTTGCTCATGATCATTGTGTTTTGGTGCTTTAAGTAACCACTTTTTCTTGGCAGTTGCCTTAAATTTCTTGGGTTCCACAGGGATGCTGGATGATGTTACTTTTCCAAAGATGAGGTCAATTTAAGCAAAGAAAATTGTGACAGATCACTTAGTTCAACATTTTGCAACTTAGCTCATTCTCTCCATGTTTATCAGTCAATACTAACCATTCAAATTTCAGTATTACCTGCTCCAAACTCATCTAAATCCTCCAAGTCATACCTAGAACCAACTGAAAAAATTACTGAAAAGCTGTTGCTAGCCGTAGGAAGGGTAAAAACCACAGCATTTGAGTGTTAATTTTTCATTTGTATTTTGTCCTTCTGGAAGATTTATATCAGTCACTTTATATATCACTGTCAAAATACCATGCCATTAGTAAATTCAACCATTTTCTCACTGTTTGCTGGGTATTTAGCAGAGTTTAAGAAAGCAATATGCAACATAACCTGCCCTATCAGACAACCTCCTCACAAGTGTTTCTTCCCCTCAGATTTTCTCTGCCCTCCTGAAAATAGTAGTATTCTATTTATAACTTCTTCACCTTCCCTCTCTGGTAGCTTTTCAGGGTTTGACAACCAGCTGTTTTGCAAGGCGTGCTCAGAGAGAGAAGTATATGGTATTCTTATTCAGTGAAAGTATCAATCCTGCTCTTCCTGCCAGCAAGAACAAAAAGAAAAAACACCTTTCAAAATCTCAAGCAGTACACACTTGCAAAGAAGCTGCAGTAAACCTGCAGCAGAGGAGCAAGACACCAGTGATACCACTGGCTGCTTTTCCCACACGTCTCACTGCAGAATCTGTCACAGAGAAAAGAACAAATGCAAGCAGCAAAGCACAATGTCCAAGGGGGCACAGAAACCTGTACACGAGAGAGGTGCTGTATAAAATGTGCTAGTGTGTAATAGCAGAGCATATTGAAATGATAAAGACAGGACTGTCTGGGGTATCATGGTTCTGTTTTCTAACGGTTATGGATTTTGTAGAAATGCTAATGTTTGCACTAAAGGCCCTCTCAGCAATATTTTGCAGCCTGAATTACTCTTTATTTTGAATTGTTTAATTAGTTAATGAGGTTGGGGAGAAGTCCATCTTAGGGATCATTAGTTAAGACTTTAAAACATGGAGATTGAAGACAATTACTGTCTGAGAAAGTTGCAAAACTTCCCTTCTTGTCAGCCAAACACATAATTACACTAAGTGCACAAGCTGCACCAGTGTTCGTTGCTATCAGTGTCCAGTCCTGGGCCAGGAAGGGTGCAGGTCCATAACTCAAGGCAATTGGTCACAGTTTTCCACATGAGTCTGCCCCATCCAAATCCACTGAGCAGTAACAACACACAGGGAAATACCACACCTCGGCAAGATCTGGTGACCCCCAAAGAGTCAGTCACAAAGCTGTTACCTGCTATAGTGTGTATGAGATGCCTAAGATGCATTCCTGTTTTTTACCATAGGAAATGCTGTTGCATTCCCAGATATACAATTTGGACAAGAAAGTTCAGATGCAGCAAAGCACAGAGTTTAGTATCTCTTGATGATACCAATAACAGATGTAAAAATAAATAAATATTTATATATATATATACACACACAAAAATACATTTTTCATTTCCGTTGTCCACCTGAACTAATTCTTCCATTATGGCACCATAACAGCATGCCAATTTTGTGAGGAAGGATAGAAGACAGAGAGGAGAGTAACTCCAAAACACAAGTGTAAGTTATCCAAGTGTGAGGTATACCTAAACAAATGGTTTCTTAGTCCTTAGAGATCTGTGTTGAGTCTGTGCTGCAGGCCAAGCTCTTTATACCTGTAGCACTTCTTAATCATTAACTTTTTATAAACTATTTACAAGCAGACCTTTATATTAAAGTGCAAATCTAAACCCCATTACAGGAACAAATGTACTGTTCCAGGAGACCAGTTACTCTAAGAGTTTAATATTATATGAATCTGCAGTTTTTCTAAAGCAGCTAGTTTTAATAAAGTCTGTCCTTAAACACATAAACACACACAACTGGTTTGCTTTTGCTACCATCAGCTACAACCACTCAACAGTGTGTACTGAATTATGACACCCTGATTGTATGGACAGATACACATACAGGAAGGTCTCTTAAGAGAACATATGGAGAGGTCACATAGTGTCAAATGGACAAAGCAAGAAGTGGGAGTTAACTCAGCTCTGCTACTGTAAGGGCTGGGTAAGTATGAGTGGTATTCAGCCCAAAAGCCCAGTGAAAACACAATGAAACTCAGTGGGAAACAGGCCCGAGAAAAAGAAGAAATTGACTGGGGAAGAAAAATACTCACAGAGCAGCTTGAAAAGAGCATTGCTAACATCAGGGTTCTTGAACAGTAAAAATGTAGTAAGTCTCAAAGCTGGGATTTCATTCAATTTCTTGTTTTCTCAAACCAGAGGTGATAGGGGAATCAGGCTTTTGTCTAACCCAGAACACAAAACTATTGCAATGAAGGTCAAAGAATGAACTAGTGACAGCTTGTTGCCTCTATTTTGCTACAGTGACCTTACAGCATGCTGAAGTCCATGTAAAAGTCTAGACTTTCTTTTGAAAGCCTTATCCTTATTTTGTTACCTAACTGAGCTCTAAAAGCCTCAGCAAGAGCACCTCTTCAGAGGTTTAGAAAAATCTGGCCCTGGCCCACCATTCTTCCACTCCAGCTAATATGCACATCACAAAGAATCAGGAGTTTTAAACTTCATGGGCAAAACCATGTTTCTGGAAATAATGTTCATATTAAGCTGTGTTTTTTGTCCCCTCTCCCAGTTTTAATCTGTATAGCTAAGAAGAGCTCAAACTTAAACCAGCTTTCCTATCTTCTTTACCCCCAAGCTGTGGCCCCTGGTCTCTACTCCAATTCCTCCATTTCCTTTCTGGCCCATGATGTCATTTCTTATGCTACTAGTTCTACCCTGAAAGCTATTTCCTTAATAAAGCGACTAAGGGCCACACCTTTACAGTGCTGAAACAAATCAGTAAAATACATTTGCTTAGTTCTGGTTTTTTCTCTCTCCAGGTTTGAGCATCCTTTCAGGAAAATACCTCCTTGCAGACTGTTATTTGAGGAAACAGAGCTCAGTAAGTAAAATGCCAGTTCATTATACCTGTGGGGATGAGAAGATGTAATGACTGCCACATTGCAAATTACTTTCTTAACAGTTATGGTAAAAATGCCAGGAGAAACAAAGGTAATTCCTGAGTTTTCAACACCACCATAAAAATCCCTCAGTAGTACTGATCTTAAGAGTTGGGGTGCTATACCCAAATGAAGTGTATCTGCAGACTAGTTGCAGGCAAGATCAACTAGCCCTGTTGACATGGAAGACTACTTTGGTAACGGCCCTACTGAAGTAAGGTTAAAAGTAAAGGCAATTCTTACTCAAAGGAGTAATTCATGCCTGAAAAGTATTTTTTCCATATGTGCCTTTTTCTGTAGCTGATTCATGCTCTTGTTTTGTTCTCTGGATCAAAATACAGTAATTGGAAAGATCAGCTGGCTTAGACAGGCTTCCACTTTGGTTTTGATGCAAGTTTAGTGAAGTAGCCTCAATCAGAGGGGGGGGGGATGGATTCTGCATGTTGGCTACTGGACATAGTTCTGAGAGTTTCAATATTAACAACTGTGGTTTAAACAAACAGAATAACAAGCCAAACCCCAAAAAACCTTGCTCTATCCCCACAACTTACTTGTGGTAAGAGAAACACACTTGATTTCCTATTAGAACAAACTGCAGCACTTCAAGCACAATACAGAAACCAAATGACCCATTTAGTTGAAAATTTCCAGGCAGTTTATAATACAGAAACAGAAAATCCTGTTTTTATTTTAACAATGTCATTGTATTTACAATGGCATTTGAATCTGGTCAGTTAGATCAGCACTGTGAGCTCATTAGGTAGTGTGAGTAGCTATACCTACAGAGAAAATGTTATGGGATTTGGGATGAAACCTATTAAAATTACTACAATCCTTCAACAGTTTTCATTTAACTCTGAATAAAGCATTTTATCCTCCATAAAGCAAGCCACAGATCTTTTACAAAACAAGCTTCTGCATTTTTCAGAAGACTTTTTCCAACAAACTGTCAGGTAGAACTCTGTGAATCATTTCTTTTCAGTTTATCTGCTGAATGAAAACTAAGAAAAAAAAAAAAGAAAAAAGTATCTGTCTGTTCAAGCTGAATTGATTCAAGATTTGAATGGGTTTAACTTTCATCTCATTAAGCCAACAAAACACAGATTTGGAAAAAAAACCCACACCACTTCACTTGACACAGACATTACCACTGGTAGAATAAATCAAACATGAAGAAGATGAAGTCTTACCAGTGATTTTGCAGCCCAGGAAGGTCACGTGGAGAGGTGGTGGAGGGTCACAGTCCTGCTTTCACCCATGGAGATTGCAGTTCATCCTCCACTTTCTCTTCACATTCATGATATATCATGACAAAACTCCTGCAAGTAGAAATACTGTTCTCATTTCCTCAAATGCTGCTATTAATGACAATATAATAACAAAATTTAGAAATTTCCTAGAGCAGGGCCTAGAAGCAGGCTTTCCTACATGCCTACCTTCAGTGAACCCACAAAATCCTACTCTTTAGAAAAACAGATCTACAGAAACAAAGCTCCTTCAAGAAGAAAGTGAGACCAAGGGAAGCCAACAAATTTTTGGCTCAGGAGGGCACTAATGAGCCTTAATTACCCTCACTAACTCACTTGGGGGCTCTCAATCACCTTGCCCTGACACTAATGGCTTGGCTGTTCCTGGAGCAGGCTGGACCTGTTTCTAATCCTGGCCCTTCCAAAAGAACTCAGTCACTGGACCAGGCTGGTCAGGGCAGTGATAGTCTACATTGCTGGAGGGATTTAAAAGCCATGTAAATGTGGTGCTGAGGGACACGGTTTACCAGTAGCCTTGGTAGTGCCGGGTTAATGGTTGGATTTGATGGTCTTAAAGGTCTTTTCCAAACAAAATGATTCTGGGACTGACTGCACCTCTCACAGAGGCCCTGCCTCAGCATTGTTCCCCATCCCTCTGTTACCACCATCTGTGAGCCCTCAGACCTGGCCCATGGGGCAGCCATTGCCTGGTCCAGACCCCATTGCTCTCAGCTCCCTACATTGGTACAGCAGCCCATACCACAGCTTTCCCCAAACTGGGTGCCATGGGGCCAAACCCCATTGGCTCCCCTAGCCAAGCTGGGCAATCCCACAGCTTCCCCAGGCCATGGGGCCCAGCTTTTGTGTCTGATGGATCCTGTCCCACAGCTCTGGGTGAACTGCCAGACCCTACAGGAGAGATGGCCCATGGAGAATGACAAAAGAGTGGTTGACACCACGATGAAAAACTAAGTTCCAAAAACTTACACTAGAATAGGGTAAAAACTAAGAAAAAAAATTGCTATTCTAAGTCTTGCACTCAACAGAGATTATATTCAGCAAGTTGCCTCTCTCCAATTTGATTAGGAACATTTAAAAGGTCACAACAGAGCACAGAGTATTTGCAACCTGCAAATGAGTCAGTTTTCAGAGCACGGGGTTGAAATGCTTTGCTGAAGCAGCCTGTCCTTCTTCCACATGAGACATCGAATCTATAGCCTGACACATGGAGTTTTCTGTCTGTGAAGTATTTTCTGAGCTAGCATAATTATACTTGAAGTTGTAGCATGATATAAACTGCTTTTAAGCCCCATAAAAAGTTTGTGGTGGCCTGCAAAACAAACCTCTCTAGTGCTATAAGCCAGGTATTAGTAAAGAAAAAAATGTTTTGTTTTACCCTTTCCCATCAAATACTCAGAAATTTAATCAAAATCACCCACTTTTTCCATAAGCATTTTTAATGATGAGGACACGTCACGTGTCATAGGGAAAAATTTGCTGCCACAAATTTCAACTGGTTCTGGTAAAGAGCTATTTCTCTAGGAACAAGGGCCCCAACAGTGATGAAAAAAATACCTAAATATAGCACGTGCAATAGTGAAATTTGCTCCTATTACTTCAGACTCCTGGGATCAAGACACCAAGTTAGTCATAAATGCTCTGACATTAAGTTTTCCAAAGATACCAAAGCTTTGACTAGTAAACCATAAATTTATGAGCACCAGAAAACCCCACCAGGCAAAATTGAGTCTTTAAGTTAGTGCAGGCAATTCCAGTGATATCATTTTATTAGCCCCTTACTACTTCACAGGTCAGAAAGCAATGAGCATCCAAGCTAAAGCAGCATCTCCACATCAGCAAGGATTTTGTTGGAAACTACGTGAACAACACAAAAAAGGAACACAGAAAACACAAAGCTCAGTATGATAAACTGAACCATTACTATCTTTTTTGCAACCATACATCGTTCTACAAAGCTTCTAACTGAAAGACCAGAACATGCAAAGCATCATGCCATGACCTGGCTGAGCTTCAACAGGAGACATGAGTGGTCAAGGTCTTCCTCTGCAAGGCGAGGCTGATATATGCAAGTCCTGAGCCTGAAATAATGTTATTAAACCTCGTGGCCTCCTGGAGAAAGTGAACTGCATGTGCAGGTATTTTTTAAACAAAAAAACGGTAGAATCAGAGCTGGCAAGCTGGTAGCAGTCTGGTATCACAGGGATGAATGATGATTGCAGTTCAGAGGACAAGAAGACCTGCAGCCTCTGAAGGAGCACACAGCTCTGTTGAGAAGCCAGCTTACCAAATACCCTGCTAGTACAATAATGGGGAGGCTTTCCTCCAGGTGTAGAAAGGCATTGGCAAAACCAAAATGGACAAAACAAATACAACTACAGAGGCAGCAAAAACTTTAAAAAGCTGGAGCTTGCTTCAGTACAGATTTCACTTGTTGCTAAGTGTGCTTAGGGGCAAAGCCTGGAGTTCATTCCCTTTTTCCATCCCGTTTCAGGATTTAAATTTGGTATCATCCTTTCTGTCACCACAATGGAGTATTGCCACTAGTGAGAGTGAAAAATGCCAGGACACCTTTCTGTAAAGGAAGGACTTCTCTCCTTCCCAACCAGCCTAGCCAAGCCTGTGCTTGCAGAGTCCCAGGGGATGCCTGTATGGGACCCCTGGCACACCACCACAGGCCACCCTTACTCATCTGGGGGAAAAATGTCCCCTAGGCAAAGTGGTGTGAGCCCACAGCTAGTGGCATGGCTTCCATGTGCATGGATAACAACAAGGTACTGAAGGAACTGGACTACAGCTTTGGGAAAGAGAAGTTTTACAATAGAGTTAATCTGTCTAAAGTCCCACTCTGTTCTTGATACTACCCCAAGCAAACACCCCATCCCATCCTATCCCATAGCTTCCCAGGGTCTGCTCCATGACACTAAAAGACAGTCACCAAATAGAGATACTATCTGACCAGCAGTTAACAACTAGCTTTTTAGTTAATAGCCTGAGGGAATCCGAGGGCATTTTATGCTCTAATACTTTGCTCATTAACTGTAGTAACAACCAATTTCAAGTTGATTATTGCTATTATAAGCTATGATCAATTTTTAAAACATGTTTCCATTTTTATCCAGCTTCAATCTGGTGCTGTAGAGCAAAGGGAGCAGCTGTGTTGAGAATTAGACTTTTCCCCAGATTAATCGCTGATTTTCCATCAAAGAGAATACAGGACACATTCTATTAGGTTTCTAATTGTTTCTACCATAAACCTCCACCACACTGAAATATGATCTCTAATAATTTTTAGTTTGAATTTCCTATACATAATCTATCTGACTAGATGGTCCCCAACAAAAGCCGTTAAAGCAATTTGTTTCACTTACGCAGAGGAATAAATCAGTGCTTAATTATCTGTGGTTTATTATTAACAGCGCTGGTGAGCTGACCATATGCCATGACTTCATCTTTTCACACAGAAAAATGAGAATATAGTGATTGTTTTTATTATGTCTTTCAACAGCCAGACAGGGTTCCAATGAAAAGAAGAATGAGAGTTTTCAATGTTACTCAATGATAAATAACAATATTCCACAATTACTTGCCCTTGCTTTTAGAATTCACCTTTACATGCTCTTTTACTGTAACTACTTGCTAGCATCTCTCATGACAGGAGAAGATATAATTTAGGTTGTTTCCAGAAGATATATGGTATGTAGCATAGCAGGTTCCTTCATGGGCCTTCAAATATACTGGCTTCAAAACATGGCATATGTTCAACTCCAGAATACTTGAGATACAGTACACATTTAATGTAAAGACCAGAAAAGACACTCCTTCCTGGTTCTTTAAACTTAATTGAGTCCATGCTGCAAACCCTTATGAAGTCAGTACAATACCAAATAACACAGGTTTTGATCCTCTGCCAGGACAGCCTTAAACTCTTTAGTAGACACAGCGGCAAAATAAAACTTTCTTGAAAACATTACGGACTGATGAACTGCTTTGGAATGGGTCCAGATGCTCAGACTTTCTCCACTCCAGATAGACCCAAAATGAACCAAAGCTTCTCTGAGATGCAGACCTCTGAACCATGGTGGCAGACAGAGGCACAACCTCAATTCAGCAAACAGCAGATGTTTTACATTTGTCAAAACTGGAGTAGAGAGCCTTCAAATTCAAAAGGCAGCTATGAAGTTGTTCCCTCTAGGGAACGGAAAAAGACTCTCCGTGTCTGGCACATTTCTGGGGAGAGGTGGGGTTTATCACCCTGAGAGTCACTAGGTCCATTCTCAAAGATATTTAAGCAAAGTCATATATATACTGGCTTTGAGGAAATCTCAGACATGCTGAGGAGCTGCAATGTGCCCACCAACCAATCAGCCAAGGAACTCAGCAGGTACATGAGAAAAAACCCAGAGAAGAGTCTGTCTGCTTGAGGCATTTGTACCATAAGTTGTGATTTAAGAGTCCTGCACCCTCTTTGCTACTTCTGCTCCAGAAGCTGTGAGATCATGGTGCTCCCACACAGGAGCATAAATGGCAGCCTTATTTATGTGCATAATTTTGTTGTACATCAGGCTATGAGGTAAGAGCCCTGGTCTTCCTGGGATCTGCACTGACAAAAGAGGTCAGCTGACAATTGAGGAGCTCCTTTTGGGTAAGAACAGTCTTTCTCAAACACTAACATGTTATGTCCTCATCAGAGTACTACTTACTTATATAGGTCAACCCCTTGACTAGGGAGGAAAAAAAAGCTCTCCAAGTCACTGCTCTATTTGTGTTGACAGAGATGCTCTGGCTGTTTCTTTCCTGCACAACCAGTTGCACCTTTAAAAATAATCTCACCAGAGTACTGACTCCATTGCAAGGGCCAATATCAAGGGGAAAAGGAACCACATGTCTACTCCACTTCAGGCTTCCTGTCCCACAGCACAGAGAAGATCCTGTTCTTGCTTGCTACCTCATTCATACTTGGGTGACCTAACAGAGATCCTTAATCTCCCTCTCCTGATGTGGGTCTCATGACTTAATATCCCACACACTTAGAGCAGCACTGAGACCAGATGCTCTTTTCCCCCAAGCAGAGGGTAACAACTTTCTTTCAGCCTGACTCAGCACCCAAAGGAGTTGCTCTCCTTGTTAATACAGGTGCAGTGGGGGTGGGGGGATACTAGGCCAAAAATCAGGACTGTTTTTACAGCAAAGGCTCTTGGTCCTCCAGGGAATTGCTTATTTCCCCCTTCTACCTCCTTCTCCCCCTTGCAACATTAGGCACTTGCTCACTGTCAGCTGACACCCTCCTCACAGGAGGCACTACAGAACTTTCTTGGTTGTTTCTAGATCTGAAGCAACCATGTTTCCTTCCCAGAAATGGTTCTCTGAATGAAAAATGTTCTGAGAGGGAGTGAATGTCCACTTACTTCCTCATGCCTCTCAAACTCTCAGCATGCAGTACTACATTTTTGGTCCCTGATTGGTTTTAGGCACACAGCACTGCAAAGGTGAGTGGCAAAGAGCTGTTTCAGCAATCTGACAGAGGTGGGAGATGGATAGGACTTCATAAGTAAGACTGATGTTTGGTCACATCCTCCTCTCCCTTTTTTTCCTGCTCCTACATTGTCACACTTAGGTCAGGCACATTTTAGTTCTTCTCAACCTTGGGACAACAAAATTCAAATAAGTCCATGCAGCCAAGAAGCCTCAAACCAGACCGATTAAATAAGAGCAGTAATCAGGATGTAGATGAACAGCCATGTGTATCTACATGCATAATCTCTGTACCTCCAGACTGTTTGCTGTCACAAATCATTCATTTGAGGCTTCTGTGGAGACTTCAAGAACCACTTTAAACTTGCTTTGTTGCTTTTTTTCTCTTCTTAATTGGCTCTGGATAAACTCTCTGCTGTCCAAGCAACACCAGTCTTGTGACAAGGGGAGGAACTAGTTAGTCTTTCTCTGGGCAGGGCTTTAATTTTCAGAAGAAAGGGAGGAAGCTGCACAAACACATGGCCTGAGTAGCCATAGGTCTGAACTTGGAGGAGACTGGCAATCTACCAGTCCTCCCATTTTGTTGAACAGATTTCAATTGAAAGAAGGCCTTACTTGTAAAAAGTAATTTGAACAGTGCTGTTCACCCATGGATCTCAAAGGGCAAACTGAATGGAAAAGGAAAAGAATGGAAATTGAAAGAGAAAAATTGAATGGAAAAGGAAAGAGAGTACATCAACGGATGATCCCCTTAGCAGGCACTATAAATGTGGTTTGATAGAACATTAAACTGAGGCTAGAGCATCACTTGAGGCTTCCCTCAAGTCATTGCAGCTCTAGGAAAACCATCCAGTACCCTGATCCAGCAGAGCACTTGGGTACATGTGCAACTCAAGACTACAAATACCACTGTGTAATCAGGTGATCATGTAATCCATGAGCAAGGGAAAAGGAGAAATGGAGATTGTTAACACATACATCTGTAAGACTGATATATAAGCAGATAAAGAGTGCCCAGGCCAATTCCTCAGCTGGTGCAAATCACTGGATCATCAGAGAAGACCACAAGACTATGTGATTAAGGGCAGCCTAAGACCTGGTCTTAATTTTCCTCAGCCCTGCTTCTATGATTTATACTTGTGATGAGCAAATGGCACAGGGTTTCAAAAGCTATCAGGCTGATTGACACTGTAAACCAGAACTAAACGTGCACAAAATACAAAAGCAGTGAAGAATCAGGCCCTGTGTATCATTAACAGCCCTGTTTCCCATGGGACAGAGCTGCCACATTGCTCCACACTTCCAGTGGTGGAAACTGTGCTGTGTCAACTCTGCTCCTGCTGACAGCCCCAAGGGAGTTGGGGTTTGTTTCTCCTCCTCCTTCTCTTACCCCCCAAACTCCCTTGCCCACAAAAAAAAAAAAAATTTTACAATGGTATCTTCCAAATCTCCCCTTAAATACAACAGGCTAAATTCTGCCCCCATTTAAGCCTTTGCCAGCGTATGTAATCATTTAGCTTGCCTCTCTGTACAGAGAGCACATAGATGTGAAGATGGTCTGTGGTATATCTTTGCAAAGTGTGCCCTGTGGTTTGTGAGAGCATCTGTCAGCCAGAAGGAAAACCATCTCTATATTAGGCTAAAAATGCCTTACTTGGTGTAATCCAGCACGCCTACACTGAAGTCGATGAAGATGGAGGCATTTACTCTGGATGAGTATCTGGTCCACTATGTATAGAGTCAGCTTTTAGCACTCATGTATCCACTAATTCCTATCCCATTTCCTAACAGTATTCTGACCAGCTTGCTTGGGGCTTTTTTCCTCGTACAGAAAACCCTGCTGAAAGTGCCTCTGTTCCAGGGCACTCTCTTTGAAATATGTCTTAGCTTCCAAGGGTAATGAACTCTTTTATAATAAACGCTTAGCTATAATGTGAACAATACTTGGCTTCCAGGAACTGCTTTATAATTACACAGCTCAGTATTGCATGTCAGAGGTTTGCTTCATCTTTAATATTTTATGAAGAAATTCATATTTGACAGTAAAAGTATTTAACCCAGAGGACCTAGAACCCTGACTATTATTTTGTAAAGTAGCCATCCAGCTACACTTTCATGCACCACCATTATCCCTGGTGCATGCTCACACTCCATGATACTCTCTAAGTAGACACAACCACATGCTGTCCAGATGGAAACCTGGCTGCATCATTACATTATATTGAAATAACCCAATACCACCTGTTTCTGCTGGGGTTTCTGCCAACGTTTTCCCATAAAACATTTATTTTGCTAATATTTTATTTGGTCACCACAGAAGGACACTTGAAGTTAAAGATTTACCATGTGTGCAGCCACAGGGAAAACCCTTTTTTAAAAAAAAAAAATGCAACAAAGCTCAAGAATAGTTAATGTCTATTGTTTAAATTGTGGATGATCATCTAGGCACAAGGTAATAACACTCTGCAGGGACAAAAACCAAACAGGTTTTTGGCAGTGTACATTAAGTGAATTATCTCAACTGTGTTGGTACACACTTCTCATATAATTAAAGAAAAACTTTCATGTGTGGAGTGGGACTACTATACAATAACAGTAATGAAAATGCATGGGATTTTTTTCTTTTTTTTTTCCATATTAATCTGTGATGTCATAAAACTCCCAGTCTCCTTCCCCTCCTCCTCAACAAATAAAACAGGTTAATCTCAGTCTGTAGAAATGAGAAAGGCATTACAACTCCAGCCTACTTCGGATGTTTGAAGTATTTATGAGATACTCTCTACAACAGTAATAGGATTTTTTATTCAGAAATTATATTTTTAAAGAAATTTTACTTTAACAAGAAAGCAAGAACCACTTGCTCAGTTACATACCTTTCATTTTTCAATGTTGGTCTCTGTACAGAAGTCTAGGCAGTAGCTGTACTTCACACAAATACAGTTTTCTTGAATACACAAAATTGCTAATTGTATGAAGAACAAGAGCTATTAACAACCCAGTACTCCCAGTGTATTTGCCAGGTATCAGTGATTACTACTCCATTTTAAAAGCTTTTGCCCGACAAAGTAAGAATTAAAAATGCTAAGTGCCCAACAGAACTCAAGAAATATCCAGCACTAATAACCAACAGAAGTTTCTTGAAAAGGAGTAGATCAAACACACAGGAATTATTTGGCAAATGGTAGGTACATCTGTAGAAAAACAAATGTGATTTTAAAAAATAATCCACAAACAGAGCATGATCTGTAATACCTATTTATGAATGAGAATTACTTCAGCTGTAAGAAAGCTACCTTACCAAAGGGAAAAAGAATGAATTGGAAAAAATGGAAATGTGATGGTTTTGCTATAACTCGTGACTGAATATATTTAAGAGAGTTCCAATTACATTAAACTTGAAAAGTAACCAATAAAAATCCACCAGAAAAAATATTAGCAATTTTTAAAAAGAGTGGATAAAGTCAGCTTCAAATACAGTTGCTTGGATTTGTTCTAAATATAGAACCTAGTCCTAGTCCATCATGTTTGAGAAACAGAATACTTTTCTAGGTTGTAAAAGAACACTACAAAAATTGGAAAAAAAGGCATCTGCCATGACTTTGGCCCCATTTTGTTCCTTTCTCCTTTTCATCTTCATTTCACGTTCCATTCCCAATAAAATCACTCATTTATAACCAAATCCCTGGCTGCTGGCACAAAAGTAATTTAAATTTTTGCCTATTTTTAAAAAGCCAACTTACAACTTGCAATCATTACAGTAATTGATTAAATATCACAAGCAAAGCAGAGTACTTGTTTGACAGCTTCTATTCATGGTCACATACCTTCCCCAAAGACAGGTAGTTAGATAATTAAGCGATCCATTTCACCACATATATGCTATATACAAAAGAAACTGACACACAATGAATCCTGCTAAGCTTTTGTTCAACATATGAAATACTGGATAATCACCTATTTTATGAAAGCACTTGACCTTTAAATTGATATCCCCCCCAAAAGATGGTAATCGCTGCTCAAAGAGATATTGAATGCACTGCTGCTAATCCAGAAGATCATTGCCCATTAGTCTTTATTAGATTTTTTGAATCTAAAGGTGAGCATTTGATTATAACAAAGAGAAAAAGAAAATACTACTTAGATTGCTGTGAATGCCTATACTTTTTGCACATCACAGTGACAGAGCTATAGACTGACTGCAACATGAATATCATTTATGCATTTGATCCCTACTCAGAGAGCAGCTTTAAAAGCTTTGAATGACATAAAGCAAGATTATCAGTGACAGCAATTTTAAATATTATACATGTTGCCTGTACCACAAGTGTTTTTCTTTAGGAGCTCATAAGCATTAAATTCTTTTGTATAATACATTGGAAATGTATTTCTTTTCCTCTGTTTGGGAAAAGCATAAAAAAATGTTTAAATGCAACAGAGAAATGGCAGTCTTCTGAAAGACACAAAAAGCTACTCTCTCATTATGTTTTAACTGTTTCCCTTTTCCTTTTTTACATGACATAACTAATCATATGCTGCATTCCAGAAATTGAATTCCAGCTACAAGGACAACTAGATGGGTGAAACACTGGCTGGATGACCATGCTTAGAAGGAAGTGGTTATTGGGTCATACTCTACTTGGAGGGAGGCCAGTGACAAGCAGGTAGCACCAGTCTGTCCTGAGGCCTATGCTGTTCCACGCCCTTATCAGTGACTGAGAGGAGATAGGGAGAGCACTCTCAGCAAGTTTGCAGTGCACCAAAATGGATGCTCTGCTGACACACCCCCAGGCTGAGCCTGCCAGCCAAGAGACCCAAATGGGCTGGAGGAAAGGGCACACAGCAACTATGTGAAATTCAGCAAGGACAAATGCAAAGTCCAGCCCCAGGAAAGAAGAGCCCCAGGACATGATCCAGGCTGGGGATGTGCTGTCTCTGCACAGAAGAGGGCCAGTACATGTTTCCTACAAAATCTCTATAACCAAGAGCAGATCAGAAACTGCATGCTTATAGTAAAGAGCTTCTCTGAGCATAAAGCTGAAAACCTCTATGAAGGAAAAAAAACCAGTATGCTTTTATACTTTTGTATTTTCAGGCTTTTAAATAGCACGACTATTTCACCAAGGTATGTGTGACAGATTACCTACTCTTTTTTTTACATTAGAGCTTAAAATCTCAGGCTTGAAGTAAGAAAAAATAGTAAATTATTTTCTTAGACAACCTGGATGACCTTAAATGTCTGACCTTCATATCTGGTAACGGTGATGTTTTCGAGCAGTCTATTTCTAATCAAATGTTCTCAATATTCCTTATGACTGTTTTGCCAAGGCCAGTGCCTGGACACACATCCAACCAGTCAAACTCAATTATGTCCTATCCTCTTCCATATCTACATATGAGGCCTGATACCTGCTCAGATGTTTGTGAATTGTACTGCAGGACACAGCACATTCTAATTCAACTCAGTTTGCCTCCAGGATATGTTTCCTTCCACTCCCTCCCATAATCTGATTTTAGGATATATTGAAATGTTCCCTACCAGTATTTCTGTATGTGTTGGCTACAGTAGGCATTTGCACAGACAGTCTCAAACGAAACCAAACTCCTTGGTAGTGGTCATTGCAATGGATCTTGCCCTCCACCCTGAGACACAGGTAGCTGCCTGAGCACCTTCTCCAGTGAACAGAGAGGCAGACTACACCAGAGCAGCAATCTGTTTACTACAGGTGATCAGTACTGCCCTGCAGACATCCCTTGTCACTGAGCAATGGTGGAGATTGCACAGCTTGATCAATCATACCTTATTAAAGAGCCAAAATTCAGTTGAGACTATTTCTGTCCCAAGGAAGGAGAAGTGACTGAAGTCACACTACACTGAAGTTTTTAAATGCTAATCCAGAATTTTACCATCTTCCACAAGATCTGGCAGTTGTCGCATACACAAGTTTTGTACATGAAGTCAACGCACTATGACAATGTAAGAGCAAAATCCAGTAGATGATTGAGGTAGAAACCTAATGCCTAAGACAAAATTGTGACCCCTGATATTAGTAAACATCTTCCCAGTGGAGATGAAAGTTTCCCTTCCTATCTAAAACTCTGCATCGGGGTGTGTATAGGGCTTCCCCTGTTGGAACAGCTCACAAACTCTCTGGAAGCCACAGTAAAAACAGCAGGCATATTTTTTCCAGACTTGTAATGATAATCTGCTGCATGAAAGGCAATCAGTATCTACAGATCCAAAGATCACCTGGAACCATTGTGCTACAGCTGCCAAGAGTTCACCTTCAGGATAAGTCTGAGATGAAAGACCTCACCATCACTTGAAAATGAGAAATACCTGTTGCATTGCTGCTTTGCAAAACTAACCACTGTGCTTATAACTATTCTACCTTTGTCTCTCACTCTCTCCTGAGCAATAAAGCTTTGTCCAGCCTTGCCCAGGCTCCGAGTCTTGCAGGGCTTCTTGCCTACCTC
This sequence comes from Heliangelus exortis, assembly GCF_036169615.1. NCBI lineage: Eukaryota > Metazoa > Chordata > Aves > Apodiformes > Trochilidae > Heliangelus > Heliangelus exortis. The sequence continues at coordinate 37,016,774 of NC_092424.1, forward strand.
CTCCTCCCTTCCAGCCACCATCTGTAACTTCTTGTACGATGTTTCCATGGAAAATTGCTGCCATATAGACCCAGGAGCAGCTGATGAAGTGTTTTCTGTGAGACATCTACAAATAAATCACTGATCTTATTTCATTTGTGACCCCATTGTACCAAGATCTCCATGACTAAAAATTTGCTTTAACAAATAGTACCATCATTTATCTTTACTGAGGGCATAACCCAAAATGGGAAAAGTTTTATTTCTTTCATACAAACAAAATATTAGCATAGTGATTATTTATAGCTTGCAATAGCCTGTGCTTCACGGTGCTAGACTTTACAAACATCAGATGAGTTTTTGCTAAGAGAAGAAGCAGAAGTTTTCATCCATGGTATTTTGTGAAAAGACTGAAGATAGTGGAAGTGTTTTGAAAATTTCCATGGGTGAAAGGAGAATAGAGAAGGAGAAACTGAAATGGGATTTTATATTATTAACCCTACAACAGACAATTCTGTATTTCATCACTTTATTCATCACATTTAGGTTTACCTTTAATTATTTCTTTCACACAGAGACTGCTCTTAGATCTCACCTGGACTCCCCCTGCAGTCATATCCTTCCCAGCCCATAGTCACAAATATAAATTGAGTTATGCACAATGGAAATAAGAAATGCAAGTGTACAATACCAGTAAGATGCCCTTCAGAGAGAGTAACCCCAATGTTGGAAGCACTCACAAATAGGCAGGTTTTTAAAGAAACTCATCAGTATAGAGAGATGATGAAGATGTTTTAAATGAGAGGTATATCTATCTTGCCTGCATTTAGGATATTTGGGTCTTTTTAACTGCACATCAGTAAAATGAAATATAAGAATACATGTCTGTTGTAGGTAGAGGCATAAAAATATTGTAATTTTCTCTTCAAAATCCCTAAAGAGTTTCTTTGCATTTAAAAATAAAAAGAAATCACCCTACCTTGCTAATTTATTACCTACAGCAGTTATTCAGATATTTGCCTATTTGTAGAGGGAAAAATTAACATAGCTATATTTTGATACTAAAACACTTGTAAAATTTAATTGAGATTACATGGATGGAACCAGATGGAATAAATTCCTTGAATAAATTCTGGTGTCACTGTTGCTTTCATTTTAAATCATACCTTTTGTTATTCTCCAGTGCCTGCAGAAGGACTGGCCATGATGCCAATTTTAAGTAACAGCAAGCTTTGCACTCTGAATGTGTAAGACACTTTCAATTTCTTCCTACACCTAATTTGTTATAAAAAAAACAAACAAAAAAAAACCCAAAACTGTCTTCCATGAACACTCCTCCCACATCCTTCATATCTAAATACCTAATTTTGGATGGGCTGAATCTACTTTTTCTACTTTTTTAGAGATGTCCTTTCTTTTTGCACTGACTACAGGGAGTCAAAACATGTTGCTTAGAAAGCTTTTAAATAACAAAAGCTAAAGCAACAAATCCCACCCAGAAGTGAGGAAAAGGTCAAACACAACTAGCAACCAAAGACAGTAGCAACAGCGCTACAAATTAACACAGTTTGAAAAAACTATATACAAATAGGCAACAGCTCTGTACTATCTGATTACATAGCCCCTCTAGCTACTGTGTCTCAGCACTTAAAGCCAAACTGGATCACTGCAGGGAATCTTCTTTTTGGGGCTGCACAACAGAGGATGGAAAGAGAAAGGAGATATTTTCAAAGGCAAAAACAGAAGCTTCTCACTGGGACAGAGAAAAGGCTGCCCAGAGGCATCCAGCAGAGTGACTGCAGGGCCCAGATCTCGAAAAACACGCACACAAAAAGAGCAGCAGAGATCAAGGGCATCTTTGTCCTTCTCTGGACAACAGCGAGCAAGTCATTCTTTTTAAATGCCTCTTGAAGGAGTCTGCCGAAGGACATGTCTGAGACAAAGCTAGAAAATAAACTAGTCCTCCCCAGCCCCAGAACAAGGCCTCCTCCACCAGATCCTTGTGCTTACCTTCCTCCATACCCTCCTTACCTTCCTCCATACCCTCCTTACTGGATTACTTTTCTCATAACTATATTGGGAATTTTAATTCCAAACCATGGAACTATATACCTATGTAAAACATGTGCACGCTCAGGCCTGCACCAAAACCCCAGCCAGTGCTGTGCCAGGATTAAGAGAAAGGGAACAGTTGCTTCAATGGTAAATAATGATGATAACGTTAACCTCACTTCAGTGGCTCTGCTGATAAAGATCATTACTCTGGCCCCAGGGACCCAGATCAGAGTTCCTTTCAGGTGAAGAGCAATTGAGAAACAGAAGTTTAAAAGGCAGAAGACTGAAAACAGTTTAGAGACCTGAAGAAAAAAGAAGTGGCAACCTCGAGTCCCTTCTCACCATCACATTGATGGAGCTTAGTAAAGGGATCCAGCTACAGACACACAACTTTTCCATAATTTGCTTGGGAATAAAAAATGGATTTCTCTCACCAAACAAGTTGAAATAAATCCAGTAAATTTTATTTTATTATTGTTATTACTGCTACTATTTTATACTGCCTGTAAGAATTAACAGCTGAGCTGAAAAAAAAATGTGTCACTCATAATAAGGGGTAGGCACCATGGGACATGCATTCACAGTATCACCAGGAACAGACAATGCTCAGGGACACTGGGTGAGGGTTAATACAATAAATGTGAGGTGAAGGACAGTGAAAGGTAAAGAAGTCCTGTAGGAAGTAGAGCAGGAAACAGAGTAATTACAGGAAATGCTCTGGATACAATCTGAAATATTCATCTTTCTGGTTCTTCTCATGTTTCCATATAGCCTCAGTAATCCAGACCAGGACACTTTGGTTTAGATGCTATTTAGAGCACAGTGATGAAAGCAGCTGGTACAAACTCTACTGTAGCCTTGAAGCAGAGTTACCACATGTAAGCAGCTAAAAATGTGGCACTTAAAAAAAGAAGAGAGTCAAAATAGGACACTATGAGGCACAGTAGAACTAGCCATGCTTTGAGAACTGCTTCACGTTCACAATCTCACAGAAGATATTAACACAGTAATGTTAATAATAAATCCATTAGGAATTGCCAACTAGAAATGCATAGCCATGCATTCTTCTGCATATGCCAGGGCAATCTCAGCTGAAGAATGTCCCTCCATGCTAAACATACAGTCCCTGACTGTAGAGGATGGGAAGGCAGCAACACAGGACCTCTTCATGTCATTTTTTTTAAAGTATTTCACAGTCCCAGGGCTGATCTAGCAACTAAATGCTAACAGATAATAGGTAGTAGGTGTACTTTTACTGAAAGGTATTGGGAAATAAGAAGCCCTTAGATGTGTTTATCAATGTATTTTCACAAATGAAAGCACACTTTAAAAATCTTGGTCCTTTAGCAATGGCTTTGAATGAAGAGCCAAGGCTTCCCCTCATATAGTATGTTCATGTGTGCAGAATTTGGACTGACCTTACCTCACATTTGTGAACACACATATTCAAGAAAGTCTCATTTCTGGCTTCACAATTTCCCTTACACCACAGGGACAAATTCATCCCTTAGTGATGCTGGTGTAACACCAAAATAACTTGGTCATCTGCAGTGTCAACATTATTAGTGCACACAGGGTACATACATAGTGATATGTTGCTCTCTACTCTCCTTTTGGAGAATTTATTAGCTTATTTATTGATGTATTAGCTATGGGGCCAAGACCATCATGAATGCTTGTATGGAGTCAACACCTTTCTGTAACAGCAGGGTGAATGAGAAAATTCCTGGTTGTTAAACAGCCTACATCTGCAACACCAGACTAAAACAATCTCTCAAGTAGATGCATTCCTTGATCTAAAAACACACATTTCACATCCTATGAATCAATTGTCTTCACTCTCCAAACACAAACGACTGTGTCCTACACTCATTTACAGTAGCGTTAATCCAAAATAATGCCACCAAGTCGGTTGAGGTACTCCAGATTTACAGTGGTGTGAGTGAGAGCATTTGGCACTCAGTACCTGGGGTTGTAGATCCTCAGCTGGTGGAGATCATCACAGTTCTTTTAAGTCAATGCCTCTGAAATTAATGTAGTTATGCTGATTTACACCAGGTGAGGATCTGCCTTGTGGTTTCTGGCTTTAAATTCTCTTCCTGTCAGATGTCCCATCCCAAAATGGTTTCAATAGACAACTTCTAGCCAGAATTTCCTCTGCTATTTATAGGATTATCTCAAGAGTTTCTACAATAATCCACGTATTTCCATCTTTGTATCAGAGCCCATTCTAGGGTTGTATTACAGCCAAACTATTCACATATCCAGATGACACCATTCCTTCCTCCTCTTTTCCCTTCCCTATTTGGGGTGATTATACAGAGGAGAAATGTCTCTCACAGCCAGATCCTCAGCTGGCATAAATCAGGATAAAATTGACATTAGTGATTTACATCATTTAGTAATATAGAAGAAAAAACAAAAAAAAAGAAAAAAAAAGTTTTTACCAATACAGTTTAAAATTAGTAACAGGTCTTTATAATATTGAAAGAATATTAAAATGTAACCCATATGTACACCTTTGATGTGTGTTTTACTAGCTCAGCTAGGCATCATTTCCAACTTGGAATGACAAAGCTTCTTACTGTTTTGTTTAATAAAATCCTCAGCAATTCTGCCCCTAAATGGTCTATACTTATTCAACATACTCTACCTCAAGTGTACTTAAAACACAAAACTAAGGCCTTTCACAAATAAAACCTATTCTGTTGGTTTCACACTCCCTTTTCATCCAGTAAAATGTTAAATTCAACATGTTGAAATAGGTCAGGTTCAACTGAATTTAAGCTTCCTATTCAGTAGTGCCACAGGGGATCTATAGACATCAATTCTCATCCACAGTCCAGAAATATTACAGTAAATAGTTTCCCATACATTTCCTATTGATCGATCCAACCTTCTCCTACCTGTCATTTCCTAATGTCCATGTCCACTGATATATATTTCTACTCCTGTTCCGGAGAGATAGATTTCCTCTACATTGAGTCCTCTTAAACTAGCAGGTGTCTGCTCAGCTGTCAATCTCTACACAAAGATCTTTATTAATAAAACAACCCAGATCAGAGGAGAGCTGCACAGAGAGCAGAGAGAGCTGAAAAGCAGATTTTCCTGCAGGGACAGACTCAAGAGTGTGCGAAGCACCAGAAGCACATTTTCCCCATACAGAAGTGCTTGCAGGAATTGTGAATTTCTACAAGTATTTAAGTAAAAACAAAGAGGTAAAGCTGACTATTGTGATTTCCAGTTGTCAGACTTGACATCTTGATACAGTCTTTTCAGGGAGATCCGATAGCCAGTGGCAGAGACTAAATATTAGGAGAAGCTACGTATTACTAAAGGCAATATTGAATACAGGCTCTTGAATCCAGCTCTCACAGGTCAGCAGATGAAAGCCTTCCCCTCTCCAGCACCACACACACACACTTTCTTCCCCAGGGCCAAAAAGGCTGGAGTAACATTAAGCACTCCTGGCCTGGAAATTGGTTGTTTTAAGTTTGTGGAAGGTGAAGGGTTGGCATAAGAGCAGATCTGATTTCAAATAAATATGCTTCCTCCTTTCATTTCCCTTCACCTTCCACGTGAGATGGGAAACCAGGATATCAGTATTCAAAGTCCATGTCAAATATTTAATTTTGTACAGTTTATACTAGTTGAAATCAGGTTTTTGCTTTATCTTTATGGAGATGAATCCAAATTAAAAACAGACAAACTGGAGGAACTGTGTGGATGCCAGACTCACAACAGCAGGCAGTTAAGTGAGAATAGTGTGTGCTCACTCTTCGTTTCTTACCCAGCCTACAGAGCAGCGAGTCAGTACATGCAGAAGTCCACTGAGACTGACGAGCACGGGCTCGATAAATCCCTATAGAAAAGGTAACCATGTTCCCTCCTTCTGCTCTTCATCACAGAGTAAATTAATCTTGTTTTCACTTGATGGAATAAAATACACTCGCCTTGTTGACCTGACTGGAGTTAAAACAGGGATAATTTAGCCAAAAGATCAGGATTATTTTGGGGTATAACTTCCAGCTAGGCCAGCTTTCTAAAAAACATGTAAGACTAGTCATTAACAGGATGGAGCCCAATATGCAAAACTCAATGTCATTTCAGATATAGTAATGATACACAACACTGTATAAGATGTATGTACTTCATTTACAAGCTGCTGCTCCTTAGATATGGTTATGTAGCTAGATCACTGTATTAACTAATGGGATATTAAGGATCAAAGGTTTGAAATCAATAAAACTAATCCAATAAGGAAGATGGAGAAGACAGAGGATAATACAGCTAGGCTGCTTTCTAAAGTGTCTGAGTCACAACAGCTTGCCAGCAAAAAGATCCCCAGAAATCCCTGTGAATTAAAAAACAAAACAAAACACAATGTAGCTCGGTAAGAGTCCAGGCTAGAATTTGCAAAACATGTGTAATTTTGATATAACTGATTATCTCTGAAAACACTGTGTGTAAAATCTTGATCCCACTTAAGTTAGATAGACATTGACATCACTGAAGAACTCATCTCATGATAAAGGCCAGAGGTAGACCAGTAAGCAGCACTTTTAAAGTTCCATTCATCAAGGTCAAGGATCAAGTAAAAAGCTTTCTTACCTCTTGGTCCAAAACTGTTCCCTGGGAACACACATTCAAGTGGCTAAGACTAGGTAGACTAAAAATTCATTTTCTAGTACTGTGTGGATAATGCATAGCAAATATTAAATCAAGTTTTAAAGCTGGCTGTTTCTACCAGCTAGTGATGAAGAGCTGCCTGCAAGTGTTCAGTTCCTGCCACTAATTATGTCAAGAAGTAACTGCACATGGGAAGTGCGTCACATTCTTTCTACCTTCTGACTGCAGAAGCAGGTAAGCACCTAATGCAAAACTTTAATCTAAACCAGGCTGTCAGAACTGACCTCTGTATTCATCAAACAGGGAGCCCTGGACAACTGGCCTTTTAATTTTGGTACCTCAAGATTTCTGTTGGAGATTAAGAAAATTTTACCCTGCTAAAATTTGCCAAACAGAAGTGTGAGGATTTATGTTCCACTCTTCTACATTTTAAGTAGTCACTTATTCATCCACAGATGTACAAAAATACAGTGCTGAACAGGAGTTAATATACATTTAACAGGTACCATACTCAAAACATTCAGAAGAAGATTCACACCATTTATTACAAGTGCACAGAATAAGTGACAGTGAAAAAAATGAACACAATACTGCTTGACCTGTTTAATCTTCCACATTATCATCAAACTAACAAATATCAGTCACTGTGCCACAGGTGTACTGGAATGCAGCAAGATAGAGCAAACTCCTGTTTTTTCCTCAACTTTGCACACTTATAGAATAAGCCCTCAAAACCTGCATCACTTGGGATTTTTTTTTTATCCCAGATTAATGGCTTGGGTTATTGAGAGATTAACAGGTTGCATCCCAGTTAAGGATATTAGTCCATTAGCCCTGCAATGAGTATTTATGTGTGTCCAATCACACTTATGATACCCATTAGACAGCCTTTGAGATAAGCATTGAAATTACCTTTTCTAGACAGTGGTTTCAAATTAATTCCTACTAATTATTTAGCCAGAAAAAAAAAAAACAAAAAAAAACAACCAACATCGTGTGCAGCTCTTCAGCCTACTCAATTGCCTGTCCAAGTGACCAGCTGGTAACTCTGGTCAAATATGCCCATAATAGTTTCCCTCACACTTTCTAACCTCTTAGGTAACTGAGTAATTCACGTAAGGTTTGTTAATTATGTAAATCCGAACTTTTTTATCTCTACAAATGTCAGAGAAAAGAACAATAATCTTAACCACTGAAACATCCAAAGAAAATCATACCATAGACAAATGCACATCCAGGAAAAAGATAAAGAGCTTCAGATTAAAAGATTGAAGTATCTGTAAATATGATGATGTGAAGAAGCAAAAGTGTCTGTGCACAAACACAGACATCAGAAACATGCAGACACTAAGAAGCACATTCTGAATAGCAGAGTTTTATAGGAACTAATTATGGTTGAAGCCTCTGTAAATCTGTAGTTAAAGGGATTCTCGAATGTAAACTGTTACAAAAAACAAAATAAATACAGCAACTGGCAAAAGCAGATTGTCTCTGCTAAAAGCCCCGAGGAATGTAAACACAAGGACAGCAGTTCTGGCCCAACTGCTGAAAAGGCTTAGGGCCTCCAATGCTGCAGGCAGCAAAACCTGCAGGAGAGAAACAACAGCTCAAAACTGGCCCAAGTGGGCTAGCTCCAGCATCACCAAGTTCTGCAGACTATTTGTTAATCCTGATTACACTTGGATTTCCTTTGTGAATTTCTTCTGGACCAGTAACAAAGGGATCTTTGTGAATGTCCAGTGTTTGAACTTAATGTCCAGGTTGTATGGCCCAGTGCAACAGAGCACGTGGCATCATTATTTGAACCTGCATAAAAACTGCATTACAAAGCTAGCACCTATTCAAGTATTCCTGTAAAAGAGGAATGGCACTGACAAGCTAAGAAAAAGAATTTCTAAGTACGACTGGTCAGGAAATACTTTTTTGTTCCAGCACACTTTTTTCTTTTTAGCCTTTTTAGTTTTCCATGGAAAAGTAACAACCACATGTTGAAATATTTTTTGTTCGTGCTTTTGTTTTTCACCACTGATTTGACAAAAAGCATTTTTCATTGAAGAAGACATGTCAACTTTCTTGGAAAAAAAAAAACCAAAACCAAAACAAAAGCCTGACAAATTCTACTTGGAAGACTATTTTTTTAACACAATGCTATCTTGTGACAATTGTAATATCTGATTACAAAGCTTAAGTAATCAAACTTCTGTGGCACACATCTCAAATAATACAATTATACAAAGTATGTATTTTGCCTTCCATGAATATTCCTGCAAATAATACTCAATCATTCAAATGCTGGTGCATGAGCACAAAAAGGCAGATTTTTGGCTCCTGTAAATCAGCACTTCAGTGAAGTTTATAAAGTTATACACGTTTAGACTAGATGAAAATCTGCCTTCAAGACTGAATCACACATGAGCATAGGCAAATCAAAATATGTGTTTTTTTTAAATTCAGTTACTCTAAAGAGAACAAGTATTTCCTCCCTTTGATCATGTTAAGTAAATGTGGTCCAACAGAAGAGAATATTAGGTTCTTCAGCAGCAAGTTTCACTGATTAAATAGCACCAGAGTCAGAGCTGAAACTCTCGCCGACTTTGTAACTCCAAAGTGGCCATTTTTAACCTTTCAGAGAAGTTGCTGAGTTTCCGCTTCAATATGCCCTTGTTACCTCTGCAGACTGTAACCAAAAAAGAAGAAAATAAAATAAACACAACATGGGCTGAAACAAAAGGCTGTTAAACACTCACTCTTCGGTTCTTGGTGTTACTGGGCTGGTCAGGAAATGAAAGCATTGCTGCAGGAATTTGAAGGGGTGAATATACAGGGAAGGGGGTCGAGGTTTGGGGTGGCTTCCTTTCCCTTGGCACTGGGAAACCAGAATAACTTTGTATCGCTGACCCAGCTCCGGATGCTGGGTAAGTGGCTGGTAATGGATGGAAACAAGAGAAAACAGCATTTCCTAATGAACAACTAGAGAAAACACCACAAGAACATTGCTTCTTACTGTGATCCACAGTCTTATTTTGTAGAAAAATACCCAAGTGAAGAAAAACTACTTCCTTTTATTCTTTTTTAAGTACTTGTAATCGAACACAATATTGGGAAGCTTCTGAGAAGGTTACTGTTAAAAGCCAACCACAGAAGGACTCATATATGCACATGAGTATGCCCCTAAACAAAATATATTTAATACTATAAAAATATGAAAAAAATTATCCTTATCTAGGATAAAATTATTCCTATAAGACTATGGGAAATAAGTCACATCATAATGAAAATGATTGGAGGAATTATGAAATACATTTGTGCTGTATCTCACACACCTGCTGACCAGAGGCCCAGATATCCAAGTTCACTTATTTTAATAATTTCCTTGGCCCTGGTCCCACAGTGGGACTGAGGGGGACAGACAGCTGTCAGCAGGCTGCTGCAGGTAACACAGAGCTACATAATCCAACACAACACCATCACCATGTTTCCTTCCTAATTAGGCAGCCAAAGCTTCTTATTTATTGTCCCAACAGGTTTCCTCACAAAATCTAGCCACATCCAAACTTCTGGAACTGGCATGAGCCCACATAATTTTCAGCTCTGTTCTCAGTGTCAGACACACAGCTGGCTTTGCATCTAGGAGCTCAGGGCTGGGCTGGTATCCCAGGCAAGTAGAATGCATTTGATGTGTAACTTGGGGGGCGATGGGAGTTGAAGAAGGCAAAGTAAACCATCTCACATGGGCTGCCAGGTTACCAAACACCCTGTGACCCTCAATGCTCAGAATAATTTCCCTTCCAGGATGCTCATAATAATTTCTGGTCTTTACTTCCTTCATGTTGAATTCATCCTAGGCTCATCCCTCACTCAAAGGCATTTGAGGGGAAGAAGATAAACACCAGCTTTTCCTTTCATGCACCCTATTTTTGTCCTCTGCTCTCAGGAAGATCACACCAGTCCTCCTTCCTCTCCCTCTCCCTCTCTCATCAGCCTCATGTAGTCCGTCCCAAAGTCAGGAGATGACATGCTCCCTATCCACGTAGCGCAGAAACTTTGCAGAGCAGCTTAGCCACCCACTGCCCAAAAAGGAAAATCCACACAAGTCCCTGCACACATCAGCGTTGGGGCCTCCCTCACACCCTGTCATGCTGTGTGGCCCAGTCTGACAGAAGGCAGGACAGCTAACAAGCTCCACCAGGCTGAGATGATAAGGTTTATCATGCCTGAAAGGTGACAGGGAATTTTGCCTTCTTGTGCATGTGCAGCTCCTTATGCTGCCAGGCTATGTCTGCTTACAGAGGCTATTGACATGGAAACCAAAAAAAAACCAGGAATGTATTTTTGCTGTTTGAGCATCACAGAATTTCAGACACTTCCCACTGCTTCTGAAAAGCAGCATGAACTGCTGCAGACACTGCTCAGATCAGACCTTGTCTTGGAGCTGAAGAGGATCAACAGTTTATTCCATATGTACTCCGAGATGCCTCACAAAACCATGAAGAGACACAATATCAAATAAGAAAATTCTGTGTTTACCAAAAGAAAATAATCATAGAATCATAGAATTGGCTGGGTTGGAAGGGACCTCAGAGATCATCAAGTCCAACCCTTGACCCACCACTACGGTTGCTAGACCATGGCACTAAGTGCCACATCCAGTCTCTTTTTAAATATCTCCAGGGACAGAGAATCCACTACTTCACTGGGCAGCCCATTCCAATGTCTGATAATACAACCCACCTTCAGAAATTGCCCATTTCTTTATTAACCATGTCCCACTATTTTTTCTCCTTGTTTCTGTGGAATAACACAAAAAAAAAAAAAAAAAAAAAAAAAAAAAAAATTATGGAAAAGCACTTGATAGACATCTCAGATTCTAGTGGAGGAATTAAAGGCAAAAGACTGATTGAGCATCAGGTCACATATCATTGGAGACACAGCCAAAGAGGGGTCTCTTATTTCTCAGTTTTGAAAGGAGAAAAAAGGCAATCTTGGACAAGACACACTAGTATACTCGGTTAAAATCCATGTATTGGTGCAGTTGACCAAAACACACTTCAGAAAAATGATGTCATCACCCCTTCCCTGTATCAGTCACCCTACTGTTACAAGGAGGTAAAAATCCCTCCTATACTTTTCTTGATAGAGACTTACAAATGCTGTTACAAAAAAGTCCAGACTGCACTTTTTGAGTGCCTTGACTCATGTCCATACAGTAACATATTTTTCCCTACGAGAAGTCTCGTAACTCTGGCAGAGCTTGCCTTCAAAACACACATCCAAAAAGTTCATCTAGATGCTGAACTTCCAAACTGCAACTGCTTACTTAAAGAGGGCCCTTATTGCACCTTCAGGGGAAAAGGATGTATACTCCAAAAAAATATCCACTGAAAATCCCTATTGCTAGCAGCAACATGGAATTTTGTAACATCAGGGTTTACTAGCTATAGGAAATTGGCAAAATAAATGTAGACATATCTATATTCAGGAAATTTTCTTCTCTGCTCACTCCAGTTTTCTGTGAAAAACCGATTACAATGTAGAAATCTCAGTGATGATTTTGACTGATCAGCTGGAGAAATTTAGATAAATTTGGCTTTTCAAGGACTGCAGCTGTTGCTCTTTTCAGTGCCTTAATGTAATTTATCATTCAAATGTGCTGGCTTAGGAATGCTGCTCCAGTTTTCCTCCACCTCCTATCATTAATCCTAACTGTATGAATTAAATTTCAAACATTTGTTGCTTTCTTAGCATCCCACTTTTTTCCTCATTGGTGTCTGCAGCGGTGGGAACTTAGTGTGGAATCATCTGCCATCACTCTGCAGCCTTCACACACTTTCTGCAACAAACAGAAGATCTTGCACAAACTCTGCCAAAAGATTTCTCAGATGAATGGTGCCAAGGCAGGGCATCCAACTCATGGCAGACACACTGGTTAAGTGCTAGGAATGACCCACAACATAAGGGAAAGAGTCTAAATCCAAACACAGCAACAGAAGTGGTCTACCCTACCACTTCTTCCCAAAATAAAAATAAATTAAAAAAAGAAAATCTACAAAACCAATCTAAAGCAACAACAGTAAAATTTTAGGGTACAGTCAGATAGAAGTGGGCTGAGAGACAAAAACCTAACAAACAAAATTGATTTTTTTAATTAACTTGTCTGTAATTGAGGGGACTGAGGGGTTTAAGGAGAAAAAATACCTGTAAAATTACACAGCCTCGTTCAAACTCATCAATAATTCATTATTAAAGATTATATCTAACGATCACCTGAAAAAGCTATAAAGAATAAAGGCAAAAGCCCAGCTCCTCCAAGAGTTTCTATTTTATTTCCTGTTACTCAATTCATTACATGGGTCAATATGTGTCGTTACATTATTTCATATCCATTTCAGAACTTCAGATATCCTTGTTATTGCATTTCTTTATTTTGAGCAGAGGAAATGGGCTTTATTTTCTTTTCTGCATAACTGGATACCTACAACCAGTTGCTTACAAAATTTTCACAGTTCCGTTGTGTAATCACAAACCAAACATTTGTGGCTTTTCTAAAACACTAGTCTAATATCCCCTAATCTGTAATTCCCATGCATTAGCTAGAATTTCTCTTTTCCAAGCAAAATGTTGCCACAAACTGTTGGCCCTTATTGTTTTTTATTTTTATGTTATACAAACCAAGAGAAATGCCAAGGAGGTCAGTGAGTTCTTGGAGTATTGAAGTCCCTCTAGCCCTACCCCTGCATAACACAGGGGGAATCAGGTCTCTTGTTCCTTTTTCACATATTTTGTTCAGTGTGAAGGCTTCAAAAGGAATCTGGTGTTATCAGCTTGATTTTCAAAAGGCAGCTCTGTTACAAGCAAATGAGCTTATTGTTCTCTGCATATACATCACTTCAAAATTCTAAGCTGAAAAATTCAAAATTTGGGTCTAGACTGAGAACAGGAATATCTTGAAGACAGGGTATGTTTAGCCTCAAAGTCCCTTTCAAATTTCCCTACAAGAAAAGTGAAAAAGCCTTAAATGATTTTTCAAGTTTTCAAATTCAAGTCAAGATTTGGACTTGGAAAGAACATTATGAAGGTTTAAAGATATCTTAAAAACTTTTCTTTTATCATTATCTTGATTTAATGAACTTGCACTCTAATTGCCAAGAAGCAGAAATACAGACATACTTAAGAATGACTGCTTTTGAGGTGTTACTGGCCCAGACAGACACAGAAGGAAAAGGAAATTTCGTGAGAAAGTCTGAGGTTTTCAGAGCCACTATGAAAGCAGAAATTCAGATAGTTTGGATGCTGTTCACATAAAAATTAATTAGGTGAGCTGGAGCACAGGAAAGAAAACTCTCTTTTCATAAGCTATGGGAAGAGAGTGCTATGAAGGAAAATGCTCCCCAACTTTAACAGAGCCTGGTTTGCAAAGACCACTTTCCTATCTATTCTTCCCAGCTGGAGCTAGGCTGCACTTCTGAGTGCTCAACATGGAGCAATCTGGTTATTAGCATCAGCTACTTTATTCCAAAATAAAATACAATCTGTGATCAACAGTATGTATGAAATCTGATTTTCTACAAGTTTGTTTCTCCCTGTCAGGTATCCTCATGTTTAGAAAGACAGTCTGATAAGACCTTCTTCAAGTTTGGGCCATTATTAAAGGTTCTTTCATGTGGACACCTCAGGATATAATGTGGCATGAGCCCAAACTACAGCCTTTTACCCAGTGGAGACACTAATAGGCTCTTTCACCTCTACTTTGCTGCCTTTTTTTGACAAGGCATATTGAAATATTATAACTTTAAGACCTCTTTCTGATACATTTAATTGAAATTGTCCACTATGTTGTTAACTGGAGGACAGAGAAAGATACACACAGCAAGACAGCCACATTGCTTATCTTCTGGGACTGAACTAAGCTCAGAAGAAAACTTGGCTTAGGCTGGGTGGCATTCTTCAGACAGGCTTTCCTGAAGGTACACTGAGCAAGACAAACTGCTCTTGGATTAGGACAGAGAGCAGAGACCATGGATGCACCTTCTTCACTCAGTAGACACTGAGGCATGCCTGGAGGAAGTGTGTGAAACTGATGTGAACAGCCAGCCAGAGTACAATGTGCTAGATTAGGCCTAGATCAATTCAAATATCTGACTCCTACCACAGAGACTGCAGCCAGTATGCACACAAACAGGTCCACAGCACACTTCACAGCTGGCAAGCTCTTGCTCTCTACTTGTGCTCAAAAGCCAGACTTCCCTTTAAAAGCAAAGGCTGCTGCTTCCCAGAAACACTGAAATGCTGCCTGAAGTTCACCAATGGGAATTTTGCCTGGGCAAGCACTGCAGGCTTGGTCTGTGCCACATAGGTGAGTGATTCCACACAAGCTCCCTTCCAGCATTCCTGTTTGCAAGGCACATGGGTATGAGGTGAAAACAAACCCTTGCAGCTGCTTTCTTCATGATCCCACTGCAGCTGCAGGGAGTGCCTTTTCAGCTCTACGTTGCTCTAAAAGCGCTTCAAAAGGAGGCCAAAAGCGACTATATGCACAATTGTTCATTTAAAATCTTCTCAGTGGCATTATTGATCACCAGCAGAGGATGCATAGACTGTCAGTCAGAATATGCATTACAAGCCTAGTGCCTACAATGTAGTTACACACACCACTTAGTGCAGAATGTGCTCTTTCCATATGCTTCTCTTCCTACTTAATAAAGGTGAAATATTTCTACCCCTTGATATTTAAAAATCTATATGTACAGGTTGGGGTTAAATTAGACGGTATTAATTGTACAAGAGAAAGGATTGATCCCTGCATGCAAGAATTCAGCAGTAGGGAAAAGAGCAGCTGAATTGTATGTAATTTACACACTGTTTGAGACCTTTTTTATGTCACCACTGATATGAAAGGCCATAACATACATAACTATTAAAAGAATACGAAACAGGACCACAAAGCTCTCCCAGGCAGATCCTTGACTGATGGATAGTCTCACCAGTACATTCTGGAGAGAGGTACTGATTCCTCCAAGTGCTGCTATTAAACCTATTCCTCCTCAGAACACAGAAAACTCAGCTATCAACCAGCAGGAGATTTCTGCAGTGATAGAGAATATATACTCAATTTTAAGCCTGCACTTCTTACTTTTGGTTTCAACATTCACTTAAAACATTGATGAAGAATAAAATGCTGAGGGACACAACAGATGGAGTCTCAGCTAGCTTCAATCAGCACCAAAGTCAATACAAACCAAGGATCTTCGTGACACAGCCAAAACAAACTGTTCTGTGGCCAGAGAAAAAAGTGGTCAAGTATGTTTGATATGTTTGATAAACCCCCTAAACAATAGCAAAAAAATGCATTGCTAAGGATATTTTTATTCTCAAATGCAGGGTAACTGAAATACACAACCTCTGTTCAGCAGTAAGTGGGGAGTGTTCACTCTAAGGACTAACTGAAATAAGTTAAGTTGTTTTCTTCACTGGAGTCATGCCTTGCACAACCGACAGCCTGAATGTATTCTCCCCTGATTTCTATATTTGGGAGAAAAAGTACAGTAGACTGAGAAGAGTGCTACAAAGAAGAGAGCAGAACACACGTAACATCCAAGGAATCTTAACATGAATGTACATTCACATGCAAATAAGGACAGTCAATACTCTGTTCTGTTTGCTGTAAAAATTATATTAGTTATTTTCTGTTTTAAATAGTTCTGTCACCCAGTCAGGGTGCAGAGTGTTGCACAAGCTGGACAGCCCGACCCAAACACGAGTCACAAAAAGTTACTCATCAGAGTAGTCATTTTGCATACAGCTCAGAACTCATTTCCTTAAATCACTGGGCAAGTATTTCTAAATAAGGAACACACCTGCAAGTGTCAGTACCAGCTAAGAAATAGGACTAGATCACTAAATCAATCTTTTCCTGAAAAAAAAATATTGATTCAGCAGCTCTCAGTATGACACAGATGACCTTTGCCAGTTCTCAGGTGGATTTGAGTTCTAAACCCTAAATAAAGACTGCTTCAGTTCAGGCAGCTAGAGAAGAGGAGCACGAAGTCTGGAAACTGAATCTCATTCTTTGCTTCTGACATGATCTTTATCTCTAAGAACAACTCATGCACACATGCCCACTTACCCAGTATTCATTATCCACCTGGCACAGGGATAGGGTGAGATTTATCTCATTAGCATATGTAGAATGCTATGGGGAGAACTTGATAAAGATGTTAGCATAAATGAAAATTGCTGCTGTTTACTGTAACTACCAAATGTGGTAAACAGTTCAACGTGGCTTTAGATGTCTCTGCCAACTATTCAGTGCAGCTTGATGATTATAATAAAAACTGTCTTCATCATTCAGAATATCCTCTTGTAAATGAAGAATGGGAGGGGTCTACAGAAGCTGACAGAAACTGATTTGACTGTATTCTTGGTAGTAAGCTGTCTCAAAAATCCACTTTTGTCTGTTCTCAAAATCATTTAGGGTTAACACATGGTATGTTCCCCAAAGAACAGATGTGAATATACCTCAGCCGACATGATACTCAGATGTTCATTTTGAGCATCCTCCACTCAAGACCTGTGAAGTCTGACTTACATGTTATAGTTGCATAAGTAGAAGATACATAGATTATGAACAAATTCTTTTAATTCTCTTTTTTTCTGTATAGTTTTAATTTTTGACAGAAAATCAAAGAAAGTCAGGCAATAAACTTCTCATGGACACAAGGATACAGCTTTTTTTCTGAGAACAGTGAACCTCTACCTACTAATTATGGCTGAAAATGTTCAAAAACAATTAAGATTAAGGCACAACTCTGACTGCCTCTAACAGTCTTTCAGAGATTGACTAAGCATGCGAGACTTCACTAGTTCCACTAGCAAACACAGACAACAAGTATGTAGAGTTCTGTACTTTACATTTCTGAGGTCTGTACAAGATCCTAATGGACACCAATTAGATTAATTCCCCTTTTTTTTAGCTTTAAGAAACAATCAACCAATCTACCTCATTTCTGTTGTAAGCCACCTTGTCTCCCTTTCTCTCATTCACTGTCACTTTACCAAAGCCCACAGGATACAAAGGTATGGCTGTGGTCTGCAAAGCCTTCTAAATCAGCAGTCTGGTTTAATATTCTCCCTTCCATCAACGCTCATTTTTAGTAAGATGAGATCAAGCAGAAGTAGATGAGCCACATCTAAGCAACTCACTGTTACATACAGATTCTTCACAAGTCTACACCCAGTGAAGGAAGGAAAAAAGAAAACAGAGAGGACCTTGTCAGAGCTCAGAAGTAAACAGAATGGAGAGGGATTGCAGATGCTTTCACGCAGCATAGGTTGGCACTGCAAAGACATGCTCTGTATCAGCACAGCCTGCCTTGTTTTAAAAGCAGACATTTGCTTCTGCAAAGCCTTATGGCAGCTTTTTCACTCAGATATAAAATGTTCACGTTGCCAGAGCAGAAAATGTCCTTCTTCATGGGAATAGCAATTGTTGATGCTGGCAATTGACTGAGGCTTACAGCCAAGGGTTTAACATGGCAGCATTCTTTTGCCTTAAGTGGATTCTTGGACCCCTACTCTGTTGCAAAAGAGGTCCGCGTGGAATATGTGCTCTCCAGCCTAAAAATGGAGCTCTCCTCCCTCCTCCAGCACAGGCAGTACCACAGACTCTTGCTTAGCTGGTCTAACAGCTGGGATGCAACACGGTTCCCTATCAGAATCTGATCACCTGAAATGAAAGTGTTAACATGTACTTGGAAGCAAGGCTGGTATTTTGTTATCTTTTTGCAAAGTGAATTCTTAGTCATGAACCGAAGGCAATATAGGGGAGGAAAAGGCCACTTGGCCTAATAAGCTTTCCCCCTTTGGGGTTAGCTGAACACCACCTCCTTCAATCCCCCTCTCTCTCTCTCCAGAAATAAAATATGTCTCCTGTCCTCCTGAACTCATTTATAAAAGCTTGATTTAAGGACCTAACTTGGCAACATGTTCCATATGTCTGTTATTCTAGGAGCACGCAGGCAATGGGCCAAATGCAGAGCTTGTGCAATGGGCACAATCCTCCCTGCTTGCTATACTAGTTGTACCCTCCTTTGCCTGGGTTTAATTTGCTCCAGCTTGCTTATGGTTACAAAGAGGGCTGGGGATGAGGAAAGCTGAGTTGCATTCTCAGCTCTGCCAGAGGCTTGCCGTGAGACCTAAGGGAAAACAATCTTTTGGCTTTGTTCTGCCTCAGTTTACACAGGCTCTAAGCTACTCATCCCCTCCAAGGGAGCTCTGTGAAGTTTAATTAATAATGGCAACTACTAAGTCCTTCAGAAGACAGGCAAGAAATACCAGGCATACTGTAAGCGAAGGGGTAATATCAAAACCAGGGCAGCTACATTAAAAGCCCTGCTTGCAGACACTTATTAGAAAGGGGGGGTAGTTAAAATAAAACTAAGTTCTGGACCAAATTCTGCAGACTCCTGACTTTTAAAGCACAAACTGTTCCAACAAAATCAAGATAATATTAACATGAATAAAAATAAGCACGAAGGTGTTTACAGAGGAAAGCTCTGCACAACTGCTCCTGACTGAAGAGTAATTACAGAAATCAGGTTGGCAGGATCAGATCCAAAGAAGAAAACTGGGCAGCAGTGTGTTTATTAGTAGCTTTGTGTTTATTCAATTACTGCAAAAAGCAAAGGGCAGCTAAAAGCTTTACTGCTGGGAATTTCAGAATGAGAAAGGGATGATCCTTTCCCCCAGCTTATTAATTCAGATCATGCTCTCTTATGAAGGATTTCATCCAGAAAAGTGAGACTGCTCCTTTTTCACTAACAACAGGAGACACCTCAGACATGCCTCCCCTCCCCATGAAGAAGCCATCAAAGGAGAGGAACAACTGTGCTGACAAACTAGCCTGCTAGACAGTCCTGCAGCCACCTTTAGCAGAGCTACCAACAACCCATTCCCTTGCCCCGAAGCGTATAAAATCACCACCACAGCCTCTTGGCGAGACTGGCAGGAATGAACTACCTGAGCTGGTAAGGAGACAACGTCAGGCCACAAACTCTCATACTTCACAGACAGCTGAGAGTATGAAAAAAATGAAGATTTTTTTGCCCAGCTACAAGTTTGTTTTGTGCCCCCCCAAGCGATCAAAAAACCAGTTGCTCAGGTCCAGCACTGCTCTGTTTCGTACACTGTGCCCTGCCTCCCCTTGCAGGGAGACCACATCCATCACTGCTGCTTGCTTTGGCAGCGCCCCACTTCAGGTGCTGGGATTTCTCTGTCTACCTTTGTGGCACTGGTGAGCAGTAAAGCGGTGTTTGAAGAACGCCACACTGCTTGCTGTCACCTTCATTCAGTGTGTGGTGAAGTCAAACCCATTGTGAAAGGCCTAAAAATCATCTCAACTGTCAGCAGAAGGATTTACACAACTTGCTTCTCTCCCTCGAAGAGTGACTGCAGTGTGAAAACATGCTGTTCAGCCAGTAGGAATGTTAGCTGTTTTCAGAGCAAGCTGGGGGAGAGAGGGAGTTTAAAGAAAAAAAAAAAAAAGAAACGAAAAAAAAAAAAGTCCTATAAAGAATTTCTTTTAGGTGAAGCTAAATAAACATTTACTGTAAATCCAATAGATCAGCTTCCTCGTTGTTTTTTTCTTCCCCCCCAGTCCCCCCTGCAGAACTCTCTCCCCACAGGTGGCAGATCCTAGACCATGCACACCCTCCAGCAGATGCAGCAGCCCATTACCAGCGGTCTCAGACTGCCCTCTACAGTCTCCTCACCCAGATCTACAGCTGATCTCCAAGTTAAAGACCTGCCAAATCTGTCAGAACTTGTGACATATCAAAGACACCGGAGTGTCACATATCAGGCAGATAAGCCAGTAATAGTGAGCCATCCACTCAGGGAAACAGATGGCTCAGAGAGGGTCTCTCCACTTGGACTTCAGTACAAGAGATGATTCTGCAATCATTACTCGTTACCATTTTTTTCCACTGACTGATTCCTCCTTCATCCTTAGAAAGGCTGGGGAAGAAAGTGTATATCACAGCTGACCTCAGCAAAGAAAAACTCCCTGAGAAGAATTGAGTCATCTCCTCACCACCCACTACCAGCCCTACACCCCCTTTGACATATCTTTTATGTCTTTTTCCCCACCTCAGACACAAGCACAGCTCACATTTTCCAAGTTAGTGTTTTTTCCATCCTTAATTACACTCACGAGTATCTGCAGGATAAAGTTGGTGTGTAAGATATGGCAAATATTTGTCTTCATCTTTAATGATGGTGATTTTCAAAAGCTATTACCATGTCCCCTTCTATTCCCTATTATTTCTTTCTATATCATCAGGTGATTGCTAGATGGAAAAAGAGGGATGGTGGCAGATAAAAGCGAAAAAATGCCTGATGATTTTGAATTTTTAAACAGAAAAGACCACATGCACTGCAATACAGACACTGCAGGAAGCAACATGTATCATAACAGGGACTCATGGAAATTAAGTGAGAAGAAAAGCCTGCAAAACCAAGCCCAGGTATCACAGGACATAGACAAAAGAAGAACAAAAAACCAAAAAAAAACCCAACATATGTGCGTGTGCGTATACACACCATGTCTTCATTAAACCCAGATAAAGTTTGTACACCTTCCCCACAGTGGCTGGCAAGATCTTGTGTCCCAGAAGAATGGCTTTAATCTCATTTCAGACTCAATAATATAGTGCCAGATGTTCCTGGAAATCTATTTTGCCCCTGTACATTGTGCAATTAACCTTTCGGTTTCCCAGAGATCAAATTAGAGCTGTGGAAATGTTTCCAAACCTCTCTTAACGAGAGAAGCATGGGGTGTTTGAACCAACCGCTGAGCCATTTTCCCATCCCTCTGTTCCTTTGGATGTGCTAGGAAGGATGTCAGACCAGCTAGAGATACCATTGTTTCACTTGGGTGGGGGGAAGGAGGTGGGAATAGTCAGGACTAAAAGTATGTTATCAAGTTTCTGAGGTCAGAGCTTGATTATAAGCAGTGGAACTTAAAGAATTCCGCTTCCTTTGATTACAGAGATTTCCTACAAATTATGGGCATGTTTTCTGAGAAGGAAATGGAAAGCACACCATTTTCATCCAAAAGCATTTATTACACTCACAACTCTCTATGGCACTAACAGACAAGGATGCTGGTAAATCCACAGCCCACAAACTGACCACTAGTCCAACAAGCAGATTATTCTGGGTAAGGACACCTGGTCTGTGCAAAGCTCTGCTGACATCATGTCACACAGATGTGGCAGCACAGGTTTGCTTCTATGACCAGTGCCTAACTTGAGACAAGTAATTTATCACATCTATGGCCACATCCCAGTTGCAGAGATGCAGCCTTTAATCTGTCAAGTTAACTCAGCATCCACTCGGAGTCTGAGTGGTTTTCAAGCTAGCAGCATTCTGATTTCAGTATTATCCAGGCCCTTTTAAACTCTGGTGTCACTTAGGTGATCTCGTATCCTGTTTCTGAGCATGAAATTAGATGTATGCCACTAGAAATTATAATAAGGGGATTATTATTCAAGAAAATGTAAGAGGGTCAAAAATTAAGTACAATAAATTTTCCTGTAGTGCCCAGGAGCAAACATTGAACCTGAGATGAGACATTTAAAAGACCCCTAACAAGTACTTCTTTGGCAATCCAACACATTAAATCTCTATCATGTCTATCAACTGGCATTTGCAGCCAGCCACAGAAAAAGCTAGAAAGCAAACAGAAAGGCAGCCATAGCTCTGGAGCACAGAGGAAGTTGCTAGGTCTTCGGGTTTTATTTACTCACAGGTATTGACAGGATGTTATCCCTGTAGCTTGAGAGAGGGGAAAAGTGTTTGTTTGTGTTAGCAAATATCTGCTGGTTCTAAAATATTGACATAGCAGAACCTCAATGTTTTCATTCAAAACTTTCACTGTAGGACACGTCAATGGCATATGATCTATGCGTTAAATACCAAGATAGAATTTTAATTTTCAACTTAGCTCTAAACTGCAGCAAGCCAGATAAAACAGAAGAGTCTGAGCAGGAGAAAACTAACTTTTCGGTTACAAGATGGCTTTGAGGAATGTGTGCGCCTGTTTATTTATGAAGCTGCTACTATTGTTTTAATCTAAACAGGATTCAAAGTCCACTGGCAGCAAGGAGGGGCCAGTTGAAATGATTTCAAAGAAAGCTCCTTAGAAAAGTGCTGTTCTATTCAGGGAAGCGGTTCCTGTATCATGACTGAAGCACTATTGAAAAAATAAACAAATATTTTTATTACAAGATGATAAAAGGGTTTGAATAGAAAAGCTGGCCAGATATGAAAACAAACTTTCACATACAAGGGCTTTTGATACACATGATTTACTCTGATGACAACAGGCCACGCTGAGAAGTGCTGAAAGCATATTAATATTATACAAAAGACTTTTGTTTATCATTTGCTGGACTGCATGGGAGTTTCAATAAGCAAGCAGCAACATGGCTGCTGCTCTGTCTCTGGAGATGCATAATAAGGGGAGATTTAGAAAATACTGCTGGCACAAACCACTGGAATAAAAGCTGCTTTCAAAGTCAAAGGACAGCTAGGCTGATGTTACGAGCACAGCTCAGAAGTTTGAAGCTTTGAAGGTTCCCAAAAGATTCAATCTTTGTTTCAATCCCAGAAGAATCACAGCATTTTCACAGTTAGGAGCTCAGCTCCATTGATTTGGTGCTACATACACTTTTTCTCCCTCTGACAGTCCTGAGGCAAAATTCAGTACCAAGCAATTTTTGAGACCCAAAGAGTTCAGTTTCAACCAAAAGAGGATGGAGCCACTGTAGGGAGGCCATTACATAAGCTTTTCATGTCAGAACTGGAAATAAGTTCCAGGATTTCCTTGTCTGCCCAACATACATCCCACCCAAGGGGTCTCATGGGCTAAAATCCCAAGTAGGCAAAGAAAAAGAGCAGAGTGTGTGCTGCCATAGCTCTGGCCTAAGGCTTGTTTTCATCCACCACCTAAAAATACCAGTTGCAGGAAGGAATAATAGTAAGTTTGGGAAAAAAGGAGAAAATACCCAACCATAAAACAGATTTCCAGGATCAAAGGCCATCTGCATTTAGAGTACTGTAAAATATTAATTTAAAAACTCTACAAACTCCTTGGTTCCTATGGGAGAATGACACCAGCCTGCAGCACTGCAGTCCTCACTGCAAGCCCCAAAGCCACTCGAAGTAAATCTCATTTCATATTTGATGAAGCGCTCAAGAGGAAAAGGAGCCTTTGGTCAATGACAACATTGGCAATAAAGTACAATACTTTTATTTCCTCACACCTTTCCCAGACAGATGTCATTCAATCAACATCAGGCATCGGAAATCTTTACCCTGGTACCAAGACTGCATATGGTCAGACAAGAAGAAGGAAGAAGCTGCCTCCCCTTTTTCTGCTGAAGAGGATCCCCAGCTCAGGACTTTTAGAGCACTTACCCTGAGCTTAACTATTTGCAATGTCTAGTCACAGAGTATTAGTCACAGCAACAATTTAGTGACAGATTATTTATTTTCCTGACACATTGAGTCATGTGCAGGGCTTAAAAAGGAAAAAAAATCAGCAAGTAAAAACAATCTTCAAAAAGTCACTGTTTTCATAAAAAGCTTTAGGTTCCATTTTTTTCAACAAATCCTCAAGAAGGCTGCATAACACAAAACACTGGCTCTCCAAGCCAGGCTTCTGATAGGTTCAACACCTAATTCTCCCACAGGCACCGGAAGGCCACCAGTTGAAGCCAGCCCTTGAAAATCTCCTGGTTAAAGCACTGGACTTCTGGGTAGTCATCTGCCTGAGGTCATTCAGCTGGCCTGTACCATCCAACCCACCACTCAGGGGCCTGGAGCAATATCTCAGAATAAGCCAAGATGCCTGCAAGTGTGAAAACTAAGCAGTCCTTCTTCAAATAAGAATTGAGACATGACAAAATACTAGTAGGCTTTCACAAAGCTTTTTCTGTTCACAGCACGTATAATTATGCTGTTCTGTGAATAAAGGGAGACTCTTCCTCCATTGTAATAAATATGTCAACTTTTAAGAATATTATAACCATTTCAAAGGGGAAGAAGGAGAAAAAATAATTGAAAAAGACAGAAAATGGCTATACTCTATGTAAAATGTGAAATAATGCTGTGACTGTGGCCAATATTACATCCTTTCATGCAAGAAGCAAAACTAAGTTTTCAGGGGCTCTCCTACCCAAAACTGCCATGTAAGGGAAGGTCACATCTCTCTGTGTCTTCCAGCTGGCACAGAAGCAGCAATAAGCAAGGAACAGAAGATTCAGACCTTGCCATGAAGGTGGTGGGCCTAATTAAATGGGGATGCATTTGTGAATAATATGTGAATGAATATGAAAAAGTGTCATGACACTAAGACTAGGTAGATTGCTTGGAAGAGCTGAGATACTTCCAGTAAGAGCTGGACCCAAAACCTACTGCCACATAATAGAAATATTTCTATTAGCTCCACTGGACCTCAGATCAGCCAAAGCAAAATATTCATTAATAAATAAAATGCAGGTGAGCTTAATTACAGGATTTCACCATCTAATTGAGAAATACACAGTTGTTTAAGGATTCAAAACACCCAACTGACACCTGCCAGACTAGGAATCCCTGCGAATATGATAGTGGTTTTCATAGCTTTTTTTAAAAGTTTGAAAACAAATGCTACCAGATTGATATACTAAGTACTAAGAAATGTGGGTTCTATTGAGAAATCCCATCCTTAGAAAGTCAGATTCATCCCAGACGACATACACACAGAGATACATTTGCAGATGTATTCAGAGTACAACAGAAAAGCCCCGTGCTCTTCGTCCTTACACAGGAAATTATTAAAATGTGGAAGAAATTATGTAAATCATGTAAAACCTTAAAGGATAGTCTAGAAAGAAGAAAGGAAGAAAAATGAACAACCATTTACACATGCTTCAGTCCTGGGGCTGCTGGAGGGGTGCTGCATATGGATGACAAAATGCAGACAGTAGTGGCTCCAACCAGCACAATACAAACACTTGTGCTGTGTTAGTAACTTCTGGACTCAGGGAGCTTTTACTTCTGTATATGAGCCACATATCACAGCATATCACATCATAGCATATCACATCAGCAGCCACACAGGATCATCACTGTCTCTGCTGTTCCCCATGCAGGACATGCTCGTGCTACATGTCACTTGGGTCTCTGGCAGCCAGGTTCTGGCTGAGGCAGCAGCTTCAGGCATTCATGACCCAGCCCAGTGTTAGGGGCAAGCACCTGTGCTGCAAGACAGTAGCCCTGAACGTGTCTTGGGGTCTCAGCTGCTGCCCATCACAGCTGGGCACACCATCTCAAACCTTCAAGGATAAGAGGTTTGCACCATGGCACAAGGCTACACTGAAGCAGCAATAAGCATCCTGTTTTATCACTCTGAAAAAGATAGGGACTTCCAGCGGGGGGGATGTCCTTGGTAGTAATGTTTTAAAGCTTTGCTGCTGCACTCACTGAGACCCAACTTCTAGACCCACACATCTAGGAGTCACTATTTGTCCTAAAATAGAATTCAACCTGTATTTTGCTCCATGAATTATGCCTCTTTTTTATTTGTCCAAAAACTAATTACACAGAGACATCACTCAACATTAACATTATTTATATCTTGGGAATTCAAATGGTTTCTATCAAGATCTCTGAATGCAGCTGGTTAGTGGCATATTTTTGGAAATGTTTGATGTTGAAAGTCTGGCCAGATTTGGCAGGATGCAGATACTCAGACTAAGCATTTGAAATTTGCTCCTTTTGAATAACTTGTGATACTCATTTATATTTGCATATATTTTCTAGGAATATTTGGTAAAACTAATCTTCTGGTAGGAATATTCTTCTGAAGTAAATATAAAAGGGACATAAACTATTTTTAAAATTCATATAAGTAGTTTATTTATCCAAGTTATTCCTAAGAACATTATTATTTGTCCTGGTTTGATCATAAAGAAGTTCTGTGATGTCAGAACAAAAGGAAATGGGGAATAAAAAAATTGCATCAACTATAATAAATGAAGAAAATAGCAGACTCAACTGGTACTTTATAAATTTGATTTTCACTGGGATTTTTTTTTCTTTTTTCACATCAACTGAAAACAAAATAACTATGAAAAGAGAAAGCATAAGAATATGAAAGAGAAAAGAAAAAGAGAAAGCATAAGAAGCCCTGGGTTATCCACAGATGAAGTCCCCAGATAAGGAGCCATGACAATAGAGATGCTGCTGTAAGGTGGTTCCTTCCTGAGCTGAAATCAGTCTGGAAGCAAATTTTGTGCTCACTTTCAGACAGCTCAGGCCAGTAATGCTGAACCTCTGTGGTTTGTCTCAATGATGTTCCTTTTCTGTTACACTATTGCTGTTCAGTACATTCCGATGGCTGAAGCTGCATTTATATGGCACTACATACAGTTTCTCTCTATGTAGGTTATGCCAGCTCCCTCCTGCCCATTGCCCTTGCCATCCAGAAGTGGAGTGCAACTTGCTGGAGTGCCTTTGGCATTTCAGAATTTACTTGAATTCCATACATTTGAATTTTCTTACACAGAAATGAATCATACCACCAACAGTATCCTAGACCACATCCCTCAGAGAGCGCCCTAAAAAAGACCATGACAGTACTCTTGTTAGTTGTGGTTAGAAAATCCTGCCAAGGCTCCAGCTGCACAAATGGCAGACAGTGCTGAGAACACACCACACAGGCCAAAACTGCCATCAAGGACAACTCATCCTAAACCAATGATCATAATCTATTCCAGAAAGGAAAAAGAAGTGTCATTGTTGTGGGTGACTTCCTCTTGAGGGGTGAAGAGGGCCCAATATGCAGAACAGATCCACTTCATAGGGAAGTCTACTGCCTCCCTGGGGCCAGGATAAGGGATGTCACAAGTAGACTTCCAACCCTAGTGAGGCCTTCTGATTACTCCCCACTTTTGGTCTTCCAGGTGGGGAGCAATGAAGTGGTATCAAGAACAAGAAAAGCAAACATGAGAGATTTCAGGGCCCTGGGGCAACGAGTTAAGCAATCAAGCACACAAGTTGTGTTCTCCTCCATCCCTCTAATGACAGCAATGGATGAGGGAACTAACCGGAAGAGCTGACAGGTTAATTCATGGCTTAGGGACTGGTGTAAATGGCAGGGCTTTGGGCTCTTTGATCATGGGATCAATATATATGTCACCGACCCTGCTAGCAAAAGATGGGGTACACCTATCTCAGCACAGGAAAAAGATCTCTCAGGAGTTATCAGCCCTCATTGAGAGGGCTTTAAACTAGACTTGAAGAGGTAGGGGGATAAAGCCAGGCACACTGAGGATGAGCCTAAAGACAGCCTTCAGTCTGCTGTCCCACTCAAGGTGGGAATTGGTAACAAAGGGGGTGTAGCTGGGTTTATGCCAGTGTCACAAAGTACAGTCTGAATGAAGACCAGAAAGACTCCCATTCCCCTAGGGTGGGGTCAACAGGCTCAGCTCACAACCTGAAATGCCTTATACACAAATGCACATAACATAGGCAATAAGCAGGAGTTGAGACTTACGTGAGGTCAAGGAGCTGTGATCTAGTGGTGAATTCAGAGACATGGTGGGACAGCTCACATTACTGCAATATGGTCACAGATGGTTATGTCCTTTTTCAGAAAGACAAGGTAGCCAGGCGAGGTGGGGGAGTTGCTCTTCACGTAAGAGAGCAACTTGAATGTATTGACTTCTCTCCAGGGATAGATGAGGAGCAAGTTGAGAGTTCATGGGTGAGAATTAAGGGACAATCTAATGTGGGGGATACTGTGATGGGTGTCTATTACAGATGAAGCGATCAGAACGAGGAAGTCAATTAGGCCTTCTACAGGCAGCAGGTAGCATCCACAAGGTCACAGAGAGTTGTAGACAATGGGGTGCAGTCTAGTTGGAAGTCTGTTTCTAGTGGAGTTTCAGAAGGATCAGTACCGGGACCAGTATTGTTCAATATATTTATTGATAACCTGGATGAGGGAATAGAGTGTACTATCAGCAAGTTTGCTGATGACACAGTGTCTGACACCCCAGAAGGCTGTGCTGCCATTCAGAGAGACCTTGACAGACTGGAGAGTCGGGCAGACAGAAATTTAATGAATTACAAGAAGAGCAAGTGTAAAGCCTTGCATCTGGGAAAGAGCATCCCCAGGTGCCAGGACAGGTTGGGGACTGAGCTGTTGGAGAGCAGCAATGAGGAAAGGGACCTGGGGTGCTGGTGGATGGAAGGATGACCATGAGTCAGCAAAGTGTCCTTGTGGCCAAGAAGGCCAATGGCATCCTGGGGCGCATTAAAAGGGGGGTGGTTAGTAGGTCAAAAGAGGTTCTCCTCCCCCTCTACTCTGCCCTGGTGAGGCCACATCTGGAATATTATACCTAGTTCTGGGGCTCCCAGTTCCAGAAGGACAGGGAACTGCTTGAGAGAGTCCAGCGCAGAGCAACCAAGATGATGAAGGGAGTGGAACATCTCCCGTGTGAGGAAAGGCTGAGAGAGCTGGGTCTCTGCAGCTTGGAGAAGAGGAGAATGAGGGGTGACCCCATCAATGTTTATAAATATGTAAGGGGTGAGTACCAGAAGGATGGAGTTAAGCTTTTCTCAGGGGTGACTAACAACAGGACAAGGGGCAATGGTTATAAACTGGAGCACAGGTGGTTCTATGTAAATATAAGGAAGAATCTTTTCACTGTGAGGGTGGCAGAACACTGGCACAGGCTGCCCAGGGGG
Source organism: Heliangelus exortis (assembly GCF_036169615.1). NCBI lineage: Eukaryota > Metazoa > Chordata > Aves > Apodiformes > Trochilidae > Heliangelus > Heliangelus exortis. Next base: position 37,046,231 of record NC_092424.1, read on the forward strand.
GCTGTGGAGTCTCCTTCCCTGGAGACATTGGAAACCCACCTGGATGTGTTCCTGTCTGACCTTCTCTAGGTGACCCTGCTCTGGCAGGGGGGGGCTGGACTAGATGATCTTTCAAGGTCTCTTCCAACCCCTAACTTTCTATGATTCTATGCACAAGCAGCACAATCTCTTCACATGAAACCTGAGTCTAGTGTAAGGCCAAGGAGAAAAATTGGCTCCAGCAGGAACACAGTTGAAGTCAGCTTACTCTTGTCTGTTCTAAAAGCCATGATTCTGGCTTAAATATGTTCTGGGATCAAAGCATAAAGCTGGAAGTCTCTCCTTTTATGACCATCTACTCCTGTCCAAAGAAATGCTTGAACATTTGCTACCTTCCTTTATATTTGTCCTGGAATGGCAGCTTACCAAATACTCATCTGTTTGCTGAATAAGAGCATCCACTTCCTAATTAAGAGAAATCCAGTTTCTTCTTAGCAAAACACAAACAGCCACACCTCTTCAGGACAACACTGGTGTGTGTTTTCCTTAACATGCACCCTGCAGGTTGGATTCTGGCCAGAAACAGCACTGCTCTGCCCATTTATGTTACTTCAGCTGGTACCTGATCTTGCTGTTTAGAGAAAGCCATTCCTCAGTCTAAACCTGAACAATAGCACCAATTCTGCAGGAGTGCTGCCGATTTGGAGTGACTAAGGAATACAGCACAATATTTTGCACCTACACACTGATAGTAGAAGAGCAACACAGCCCCTTACAGCTGGGACAAGTCCATGATTTGGTCAGCTTTGCATGATTGCTAACCCCTTCAGTAGCTGACAGTACTGGGTTTTGGAAGGCTGGCTTCCAAAAAATACTGCAGTGCTTCATAGTACATCACACTTAGACCTAGAAGGGTGTATGAACAAAGCTCTTCGTGAACCCCAGGCACATCACCTCCTGCGACACAATGGAGAACTGGGCAAAGCCACCTCATGCTTGGCTTATCCCCACAGTGACAGATCCATGCCATGGGTGAACATGGTACAAATCCTCTGATTAAGGCCCACCTGAAATGGGCATCTGAGACAGGGCTTGTGACAAAGCAATTCTGACAACCCAGGCTCAGTAGAGAGTTTAGGCAGAACTATAAGCTCATTAAGAATTATCACCCTTATTAGGGAATATGTAACATGAAGAGGTCTGTCTTACAACCAATTTAAAACAGTAAGAGAGATTAAATAATTAAATCTTCTTTCACTGTAAATTTCTGCAAATCAAAAGCAATGCCCAAACTTTCCATCAAGACCCTCTGGTACTATCCTCTCATGTTACCAGTGTCAATTAGTGATTGCAGAGCAGGAATCTCCTCCATTACAAAAAAAAAAAATGCACCATGCTTTTCTGAAGTGATGAGTATTCTCTCTGAAAATAAAGAAGCCCCTTTAGGAAGAACCATTTGAAAGCTATTGCAGTCATTGCTAAAAACATGGACTCTTATATTTAGCAAAATGTGAGAATTACTGCTTCCTTGTTGAGAAGAATGTAACTGTATCTGTGCCTTGACAGTGCCATAACCTTCACTTGACATGTCCACCTGGCAGTAGCCAAAGGCAACACAGTGAGCTTTAAGAAACTCCATCTTTTAGAGGCTGAACAGCAGCCTGGACTTCTTGTAAGACTTTAGCTGCAAAGTGTTAATTATATCATCTTTGAGTATGCCATTATTAGGACTGCAGGGTACTCAATTAGCTCTTTTTTCCTTTTTATTTAATGGCATTACAACATGATTGGTAACACAGACATCCCCACTGGCTGCATGGGTTGCACTTATGCTGCATGAAAACCAGAAAATTTGTAACATAAAATCTGGCCCTTTGCCAGATTTCTACAGGGCATTAGTAACAAACTGGTGAAGCTCATTAAAAAAAAAGAGAGAAACCTATAACCATTAAAAGTCCATTAAGCAGCATGTCATTTGGTAAAGCTAAATAGCCCACAGTAATCAAAAGCATATGAACCCCAGCTGGGTTACCCAGCAAATTGTTTCGATTTAGGGGGGAGAATTCATCAAGAAAGATTGTTCCTAGGATTGGGTTGATTTTTCTCCTTCAGTTGCTGGCTCCATGTCCCATTATAATTACAGTGATTGATGCACCTTGCAGACAAAGGTGAAGAGTGACCAGAATAGCCTGAACATCTGCTCAATCCAAGCCACCATTAATGCAGAAACTCTGAAAAAAGGTGTCACTTATGGTTGTCCCACCACTACCGGCAGGCTACAAGGAAAGCAACTTCTTCCCCATTTTCCTCCTCATGCAAGATGGATCTGACTTATGAATCAGTTTTTCCCATCCCTGCTCCTTAAGTAAAATAAGAGAAGCCACTGTCATTACAGTTTGGCATGAAGAAATAATTCACTCACAGAATGTCAATCAAGAAGAAGAGAGGGGAAGGGAGAGAGGGGAAGGGAGAGAGGGGAAGGGAGAGAGGGGAAGGGAGAGAGGGGAAGGGAGAGAGGGGAAGGGAGAGAGGGGAAGGGAGAGAGGGGAAGGGAGAGAGGGGAAGGGAGAGAGGGGAAGGGAGAGAGGGGAAGGGAGAGAGGGGAAGGGAGAGAGGGGAAGGGAGAGAGGGGAAGGGAGAGAGGGGAAGGGAGAGAGGGGAAGGGAGAGAGGGGAAGGGAGAGAGGGGAAGGGAGAGAGGGGAAGGGACAGAGGGGAAGGGAGAGAGGGGAAGGGAGAGAGGGGAAGGGACAGAGGGGAAGGGACAGAGGGGAAGGGACAGAGGGGAAGGGACAGAGGGGAAGGGACAGAGGGGAAGGGACAGAGGGGAAGGGACAGAGGGGAAGGGACAGAGGGGAAGGGACAGAGGGGAAGGGACAGAGGGGAAGGGACAGAGGGGAAGGGACAGAGGGGAAGGGACAGAGGGGAAGGGACAGAGGGGAAGGGACAGAGGGGAAGGGACAGAGGGGAAGGGACAGAGGGGAAGGGAGAATACTTTGCACTGGCATTAATAAACAGAAATATAACTTGTAATATACATGATGTAAGCTTTCTGTTATATCCAGGATTATATTTTAGCTGGATACTGCATCCAGTTCTTTTCAGATACCTCTTAATTGAAGAAAAAGCAAAGATTTGAGATTATTTAGCATAAAGAACTTGGAGATGCGATGACTTAGAGGATATGATAACACTTCCAGGTACATTAACTCATAGAAGAAGGAATTATTTGTTGCTGTACCTTTCCAGCAGGGTAACCACCAATGTGCTTGTACCACAGGAAGGAAATTTCAGGCTGGCATTTACAGTAGTAAGAATAGCAAAGTGAAAGAACATAAGCCCCAAGGAAGCCACAGGGCAGCTGCCCCTGGACATCTTTCAAGAAGTCAGACAGACATGCCATGTGTGACACAGTTTTCATTGATCCTGCTCTGAGTTAAGGAGACATGCAGACATCTTCCTCAAGTGCTGCCCACCCCTACTTAATCTGTTTAATATTAGATCAATCAAAGAAAATGAACACAGAGAACAATTTTGAAATGCTCTCTCCCTATCTCCTTTATTTTTTTTTTTTCCATAATTTAGCACCTCAAGAGTGTCTAATTTCAGCCTTAATCTCAGTGTCGGCTGGTTAAGATTTTCTTTGAGCTGAAGTGACTCCCTTCTTCCTTGCACAGGATGAAGCCAACACACCTTGTGGTACAAAACAAATGCTACAGCCTGATTAGGCTTACAAGACTCAGAGCCTAGTTCTGCAAATGTGATGCAATCTTACATATACGTCATTCTGTTGGACTTGCAGAAAAGTGTTGGTATCTTTGCAAGGCTAAAGAAGCGATTTCAGCTTCCCCTAACAGCACACAAATGGGTTTCCCTAAGCTGATTTGATTTCTGTACATAATTAGGATGTAGCCCACAGCTCCACTGATTTGTGAGTTTTATGTTCCGTAGTTGAATTTACCCCTAGAGGTCTGTCTCCTAATTCATTGAACAAGCAGATAATTTAAGATATATCTGGAAAAAATACAGAAGAAAATAAAACTGGTATCTTAACAGCATGGAGAGGAAATACTAGTAGGGGAAACTAAACAACTGAAGAAGGACCACACTGAATCATAGTACTCTCAGTTTAAAAAAAAAAAAAAAAAAAAAAAAAGGAAGCACGGGACAGAGATTTTACACGAGTGCTCTAATACAAACAGGGCTGATGTTAAGGGATTATTTAAACAAGTCGGGAGAAGTTAGCACCAGTTAATGACAAGTTTGTTAGCCAGCAGGCTGTTAACACTCAGACAAACTGGTCATTAAATGTGGTTACTACTTATTTTAATGGAAATTTATTAGAACCTTAAATAAAGGTTTAATGGGAGGGAGAGCCCCAGCATGCACACCTGGAGTCCCACAAATCTAAACAACACAGACTTCAAGCTGCTTTGCTTGTATTTGAAACAACAAAATAGAAGTAAACCTTTCCCAGTATCCATGACTGCCTTTTCTCTACCAATAGGATATTAGATGAGTTCGGATACTCTGATAGCTTCATAACTAACAAGAACCACTTGAATCTTCATTACTTTGTAGTGCAATTATGGTAAGTGGTTCTGAGCTGTGTCCTTTAGAAAACCACTGCAAATCTCATTACTATTAGACAGAAGTTTGATAAAGCTCTTAACATTGCCTCTCATGCATCTTCATCCCCTTAGAGTTCAGAGGAAGAAAAAAGGGGAAAAACAAAACCAGAAATATTAATGTATTAAAGGGAAATAGAAGCAATGCAAACTTCAGACTTTTTCAGTACCATGGTAATTTAAAAAAAAAAAAAACCAACACAAAATAAACTTGTTCAAGAAAAATAGGAAGAAATGGATCCATAACGCAAAACTAGGTCCTGGTACATGCTGTCAGTAAGGTATGAAGTTACGAGGAGAGAATGCACAGTTCACTGGAAAAAAGCACTGGACTGGACCTGGGAAGACAGTTATTCCCCTTACTCTGTAGCTGACTGACTTCAAATTACTTCATCCTCTCCAGCATCCTCCTGTCATTTTGCCTATTTAGTTTAAACTGTCTTTCACTATATACAGGCTATGACTGAAGTGCCTGTATTAGCATTCCCAACTTCCTTTGTGCTCATGGTTACACAGAAAGCATGAGAAATACACTACAGGATTTGGAAGCAGTAAAAAAGATAAGAAAAACCTGACTGAGATAAAGAACCTAACTTAAGAGCCACAAATCAGCCTCTGAAAGATCATCCCTCCCCACTGGTCACAGAGGGACCCACATATTTGCCTTAAATGAGAAGCCTGAAATCAAAAGGTGTATGGGTATCCATTATATGCTTCTGCGGTGAACAAAAACACAGGACCTCCAAAAGCTCAGCTGGGGTCCCTAAACAGATTATATACTAAGTGTTCATCTCCTTAACATAGCTCTTTTCACCTACACAACCTTTCTGCAGCCGCTCTTTGACTAACAGGAAAGAAAATTCAAAAAAGAGGGGAAAATTAAAAGGCCTGAAAACTGAATACTTACAATGTGGCCACCTATTTTTCTGGGTAAGCAACCTGAGGCACTATGGATCCATTTTTTGGCAGAGGTGAGCATCCGCCGCTCTAATTAAAACCCCTAGCAGCTCCAGGCTCTCAGAACTTCGAAAAAAGCTGAGGTGTTGAAGAGGACAGGATGTGGTTACTGGACTCAAAGCTCAAGCCCTGTGAGACCCTTCAAAAACCCTTGGCTGGAGCCAGGAAGCAAGCTGCTGTCAGAGCTGAGAGCCAGCCCCAAGAGCCTGCACAGCTTGGCCTGAGAGAAAGAAGGTCCTTTTTCTAGACTTGCCATTTCTATGATTTGCTCTTTGTCTTTTAAATATTTCTCACTTGCAACCTCACGGGATCTAACAGCCTCTGCCTGAATGCTCACATGTGCCAGACCCATTGTTAATATTATTTCACAAGATATTAGGATTTCAGATGCATCTCCCTCGCCTTGTTTGCAAGAGCTTTTCAACAAAAGACTATGGACATGTCTAAACTCCTAATATTTGCTGTGATAATACCATTTAAAGGCAAGTGAGCTGGGAATGGAAGAGAATAACTGATATTTTCATTTAGCTGCTGATGTGACTGGGATTTCGAGAACAGTCTGATTGATGTCTCGGCTTCATTTAAAATAAAATAATTAGGCTACTAAAATCTGGAAAGTATATTTTCATTTTAACTGGTCTGTGTGCTCAGCCCAGGCTCCAAGAAAGAACATGGAACGCTACAGGAATGGAAATGAGGGGTCGGAGTAGGAGACATGATATACTGTAAATTAGAGGCAGACGAGGAAAGGATATGAAAAAGGGTCTGGCAGAATTAAAATAATCAGGAACTAAGAGGAAAAACCAAGAGTTCAAGAAAAGTGTAGAGCATTCCATTAATCTTCATTGTGGGAGGTAATAGAGGGTGGACAACAATATGAGAAGAGGACTGAAGAAGCACAACTAAGAGACAGAAAGCTGTAGATATGAATAAAACAGGCATCAAATTCTTTTTTTTTTTTTTTGTTCCTGTTTCTAACAGCACTCCAGTCCCTGCTTAGTGGAAACAATGAAAGACTGGCTAAGAGCAGGCGGCTCCCAGCTGCATGAAATAAAGTTATAGAAGCAGACCTGCAAAAATCATGCACAACTTTTAAAATCTTAAACACCAAATAAATGCACATATTAATATTTCAATAACACTATCACAGTATTAGAGCAGATAAAGCACTGGACTTGAAAAAAAAAACACAAGAAAAAAACCAAAAAAAGAGTCTAAGGAATTTGGATTTGACCTCTTAATTCTGTGAAAATTCAGGCCTAGATCTCAGTTGCATGAGCTTAGAAACACAACCACATGCACCAGCTGGACAGTCCTCATTACACAAATACACAGATTCTGACAGCAAGAAAAGCAACACAACACACTTTGTTGAGACAAAAAAGCCTTTTGTTTACGTGAAGCCAAGATACGGTACTTTACATCTGTATACACACGGACCACAAAACCAGGGCTAACAAGTTAATCATGTAGCTCAAGCCAGGCGCAGAGTGAGAGCATTATAATACCCACTCCAGCTGCCAAAAGCATTCTCTGGATTGCTCGGAAATATAACGTAAAGTTTTCGGAAGCCAGGAATCTCAGCCAGTGAACTCAAAATATCTTGAAACAAAATCAAGTAATACCTCCTTTGGATTCTTTACAATCACTCCCATAGTGTGAAAGCCTCATCTGACTGTGACAAGAAAGACACTAAACACTCCTTCTCCCCTGTAGTGATTACTCCATATAACTCAGTTTCATGGTTGCCTGGTCTTTCACACCTACCTTCCTCTGGAAGCCAGCCACCCATAAAATAGAGTATATGAACTGCACTATATTAGCTAGAGAAAAATGAGGCAGTCAAAATCTGAGAAGAAGCTGAAAGAAATTTACACTAAGCAAATATTGCATACCTAAGGGACAGGGGTACTTGGAAGAAAATTCCTTTAAACATGATTGTTTTCCCCCTCTTCTGAGTTTACCTTTTCTATTTTAATTTAAAATAAGTTTGCCGTCCCTCATCTACCTCTTTCTTGGCACAGAGAGGATATTTTTGCCACACACTGTCTTGCACAGCAGGATACACTGAAGTGGTCTAGAGGCACTTCTCTGTCCTACACACCATCGAGGAAAGCAGCTGGGTCTGGGAGCTACTCTGCAGGTAAGGTAAGCACCAAACAGCAGGGAAAAAAACCAAAACAAAACTAGGAATTCACAAGACTAATCCTAATTCACAAGACAAGAAATACGTCCAGAAAACATTCCTTGAAACCCAAGGTAAAAATTCTTGCCCTTGTAATTTTATCTTCTGTTATATGTACCTTTTTTCCAGAATTCCCACTGGATAGGAACAGTAGATCTGTGCACCTTACAGACTGTTTTAGTTTGCTGCAAACAAATCTCCCCTGTCTAGCCTTACAATTGCATTAAGTAAGAATAAGGTAGTAAAATTTTTCATAGAGGTCTGTGAATTTCTCCACAAAACATCCTTTTTTTTTTTTTGGTCTATGCCACTAACAAAACTACGTTCATTAGCTGAAAGGATTTGTAAGTAAAAGAGGGATTAGAAAGTTTATTACAATGCTTCCCTTTACCTTTTGCTCCTACCTGATGCACAAATTTCAGTTAATTATTGGTGTTCATAGATGTATCTCGTGCAAGCAAAATTAAAATCTATTTCCACTCTGGTACAACACATTTTGACTTTTCACACTATTCACTCAAAAACAACTCATGATAATTTAGAAAACTGTAAGGGAAGTTCATCAGAGAAATTCAGAATAAAAGAAAGTACAACCCTCTTCACATTACAGAGATAGAATTTAGTTTCCTATTTGCTAACCATTAATGGTGCATAAAAAATATGTGATTAGGACCCTGAGAGTTGGCATGGCTCAAATACTGTATATTGATGAACCACGCTGGAATGGAAATCAGATGAAAAGTATTCCTGTAGTGGCACTTTAACCTAACTGTTGACAGATGGAGAATGGAAGCAACATAAATGCTCTCTTTTTGTGTCAGCATTATAAAAATGTCTGACTAGCCCATGAAAGATGGAGATGAAAGCTTAGGCAGCCATTAGAAACTGTGCCTCACCTCAAGCAATAACTCATTCCCATGGTATTATGAAAATGGTTTTATTGCAGAGGATTACTTCTTCCCCTTCTGCAAAAATTACTGCTTATCAGCAGTGCAGAAATAAAGCCAGAAACTCCCAATCTTTTAAATTCTCCTATGCAATCACCTTCCCAGTGGTCAGGAATTTAATAAAATGTAACATTTGATTAAACCAGTTTGCATGCCTTTCTGAAACTGACACCATTATCTGAAATACGGCACTTTCAAGTGTCCTGCCATTAGCTCACAGCAGCCTGATTGCCTGTTGCATTTATTTATCTGAGTATTAATGCTCTGTGAACTGCCTTGATTGGAATCCAAGTCTTTTGGCAGACCTGGATTGGAAATCAAAAGGAGGTTGTAAGAGCAGGAAGAAATTCAACAGCCGTGTCGAATAAAAGGGTTCTGTTTGTTTGTGTTTTTTGGGGGGGGGGCTATTGTTGGGCAGTGCGCGTGTTTTATGCATAATGCATTTTGATTACTTCTTCTTCCTAAGTAGTCAAGCTTCAGTTAGAAAGCAAAACAGAACCAGGTGTATTTTAAATTCAAACATGAAATCCAAATGATGCAGGACCTTCATCATTAACACAACTGGAAGTTACGTCAGTACATCCTGAAGGGAACACAGGCTCCCCAAAGTACAGGAATTTAGCCTGAGAATTGAACATTTTGAGTGAGTGAAAGCCAGCAGTAACATGTCAGTATCAGACCCTATGATTCTCCCCATGATACCAGTGCCCATCACAGAAGCTTTATCCAGATCTTGCCTGACAATCCAAAGACACTCTTTTGGCAGCCACTTCCAGGAATCCTTCTTATAAACCTATGCTGATGGACTGGCCAAACGTTATGGGATGGCTGCAATGAAAGAATGGGTTCTCTCTACATTAAAATAAATTTTGGGGGTTGCTTCCTTCTGTATTTCAGGAATCTCAACAGAAAAAAAAACCAAAAACCTAAGCAAGTTTGGCTCAAATGGTGCTGACAGCACACTGGCTAGGCCACTGAAGCTATTCCCAGAACTTTTTTCAGCAGCTGTGTGCACATGTGTGTGAATACGTGCCCTCATAAAAGAAAAAGGGAAGCAGTGGCAGATACAGGAAGGGAGCAGGAGATACAACTCTTGTACATGGCAACCCCAAATCACAAAAACAGAAAATATCCTACACACTTTCAACAGCCCTAGCAGAGCACTTTTTTCTCTGACACTCCAGGAACTCAAAGAAAACACTACATGAAAATGTTATGACTGGGGTCATTTTTCAAGTGACATACTCCAAAAAGGTGTTGTGGGCTGCCATGAAGCCTTTAAGACTTCCTCTACACAATGAAAAGAAAGGCTAGAATAACTCTCCAAATTCTGGTCAGACTCAAACTTTTGCTCCTCAGACACTGACATGAACATGTGCAATAAGCTTTCACCCTGAAACTTACTGTAAAGCAGATCCACTTTTCCTCCAAAACACCTCAAGTCTCACACTGCAATCTTCTAGGAAGAAGGCCTCCAGTTCTAACTGAGCACATTGGACATGTCATGCTTTCCAAGGACCAAACAAAAACCTCTGAACAGCAATTCTGCCTCTTAAATGTTTCTTTATCATTGATGGATTTACCCAGAAGAGCTGCAGCACTGCATTTTATGTTTGAGAGGTCTCATTCTCATCAAATGTTCAGCAATAGTACTCATAAGTCCTTTAAAATTTCAATTCTACAGCTGAGGTAGATTTTCCTGAAGCTGAATGTTGATCAGCCAGATGGCTTTGAATATTTTGCACAGAAAATGGGGTTCATAATCCTGTAGCATTTGTACTCGGGTCTTTTTACACAAGAGCTTAGAAAAGGCCACTCTGATGGCTCTGTATCCTATTGAGAAAACCGAGCACCTGCCTTGGAGCAGTCATTTTCTCCAAAACCTTATGGCCAGCTAACTAAACACTCAGCTGTGTGGGTGTTTACTGGTGTAGAACTACACACTCAGAGACCATTTACAGAAAAACATCACTTGATGCTACAAACACTTCAAGCTTGCCAGTGTTTTCCTGTTAAACCACATCCTACCCCCCTCTTCATCCAACACCTACCACTTTCAACAGCCAACGTCTGTGTTAGACAAAAAGTTTTTCAGGGAGAGGAGAAAATGTATTTTCATTTTCTGTCTATCCATCCTACAAGGGTAGTTGCTGCTTTGAGATCAGCAAAACAACATTACTAGAAGTCTTATATGCTGAAGTATTTGTTTAAATCAGGAGGGACTTAGACATTCAGCGTTTGCTGAGTCTGGCCCTTATTAAAGCTCTTTGCAGAGACATTAGCTGTACGTGCAGACTGTGCATTTTAAATTTAAAATGACAGAGTCACTGGCATTGAAAACTTGGCTACCTTGCATGTACAGTAATATTCTTACAAAAGTTTTTTAAATGTGCTTCATTAGCATAACACCATTATAAGTTACTCTGTCGGAGACTCAGTTAATAACAATGCCATGCTATGGATTGACATGATAGCTTATTATGGCTTCAAAGAATATGTAAATAATATTTAAATGGCTTCTCTCAGAGTCATTACCGTCAATCAAGTAAATACCTATATTTTAGCTTCTCATTTTTATGTTCTTAAATAAGATCAAGAAATAAAAATGCAACTTATACACAAAACCTGTAACAAACAGGTTTTTTGCTAACAATCTGGTTTAAACTGCCCTGAAAACAATACAACTTGGTTGTAATGCCAAAGCTCTAATTTGGGTTGCCCTGTTGCATCTCAATGCTGCAAAGATTAGTATCAATTTTGCAGGTCAGGACACTATTTATGGACATCAGCTCAACAGATATGATAGAAAGGAATTCCACAGTGTTCTCAATAACCCTCATCACACACACTTTATGTACATTTTAAGCACCAGGTCTTAAGGTGCTTTACCAAATGGGATGAGGGGCTACTGGCAGGGTCAACTATACTGGGGAACAGACACCAAAGGGCATTTACACTTCTGCATTAGCATCTCATGGTGCAGGTAGTGCTTTGCACAACATTGTGCCAGAAGGAGATGCTACCCCTGCACACTCCATTGCCATCTGCAACTCTATCCCTAACCAAAACCTTGCTTCCATGCTGATCACCCCCATGTTGCAGAAGGGACCAGTCACGTATGCAAAGCACATGATGGTTCAAAAGGGACATGAAAGCCAGCAGCAAATCTTGAGATAAAGCCAGGTCTCCTTCAGGTAATCAGTGCTGTGTCCACCAAATTTAGAAGTCACTGCATGTATGGGACTTGCACGTATAGTACAACAACCCAAAATCTTGGTTTTCCATTTCAGCCTCGGTCCTGTTTCATGCAAAATCATTTTCTTGCACCTGTGTCCTTTTCTTACCCTATGCCTGTGCACACAGGTGCAGAATGAATCCTAGCAGCATGCATTTTTATACATTTAGCCACATTTTTCTTCTGGCAAAAAATATATCTTCTGCAGTGCAATGAGAATGTTGCAGAGATTCAGTGCAGTATCAATGTCACATACCAGAGCTTGGGCTTTTCCCCATTTGCAGGAAAACTGCCCAGTGTCAGCAGATGTGCCCAGTTCAGGGTGAGATTATTTCTGATAGCTGGATTCAAAATTAACAGTGCAAGAGAGACAATCCTGTGTCAGTTATGTTTACTCTGCAGTATATTCATTAGCAGCATTCAACCACATACTTAATACTCTACAAAAGCATGACTTCACCATTTAGGGGAAAGGATGCACAGAAAGTACAAAATTTTGGCCAGATTTCTACAGTAGAGCTCATCTGCCTTTCGATTTCTCTGTTTCGGGAAGTTACCTTTTTCTCTTGTGAAGTTCAATCACAGCTCCAGTTTCTCAGAGAAAGATTCATCTTTTACCCCCAGAAAAGATGATTTTACTGATGTGGCCACTGGCACATTCCCGGTCAGGCGGAAAAAGCCTGTGTAATGGACTGCTAAGTGGCACCTGATAGCTTCCCAGTGTCTCCTCTGCCCCAGGTTTCTCTTTGGTAATCTGGAGCAAACCACTTGACACTCCATAACTTTAATTCTCCAGCCAGAGGATGGTGTCCTTTATGCAATAAAGGAGTTGTGAAGTTACAACACTACCCATTACAATATGGCCCTAGCTAAACAGTAACAAGAAAAGCTAAAACCTTAATTTTTACTCTGCTCTCTGTCACTGAAATGCCTGCTGCAACACTGCCAACTAGGCTGACCCTTCTTTACAGAAAGAATAAAACCTCTGAATATTGTACATGGATCAGCAAGACTAGAATGAAACAATTAGGAAACGCAGCACACCTCACATATGTCCTTATGTAGGAAAGCCAGAATTATTAGCATAATCACAGTGTGCTCTGTTAGCATTAGAATTAGAACTGGAGAGATGAGGCAGAGGGAGCCCGTTGTTCATGCAGACAATTCAGCCAGACAACAGTTGGCCTTACTAATTAGCAAAACAGTGCCATTTTAAGAACTCTCTTTGGGTACTCCCCAGGGAAATTCAGACATCAAGGCAGCTAATATGTTTTCCAAAAAAGCTGGCAAGAGCTAAAGCCTTGCACAGCCAAATACCTGTGTGCAAGGAAATCACTATCCAGAGCAAGTTCCATGCTGAGAAAAGCCTGGATTCACTCATTCATAAAAATGTTGCCAGCCTGCAGTTTCTACTACATCTCCTAACACTTGTGTTTTGCTTTGTTCTTCACTCTCATTTCAAGCTCTTGAAAGCAAGTGATTATTAGATTATTTTTTTTTAATGTGCATCTCCACCCAATTAAGGAAGAAAATTCAGAAGCATGAACTTCACAAGGGAAAGCACAATAATATAATCAAATAAACTTGCTTTATTCCTCTTAGGGAGCTTTAGAGTATCTTGGGGAGGAAAGGAATCTGCGATGTTGAAAAGCTTGGAATTTGACTTAAAAATATACCTGCGGACTATCAAAAACACATCTCTTCAGTAAATGCATCCAAACCACCTCCCAGTCAGCATGCCCAGCAGCCTGCAGCCAGCCCCACGCTGCCATGGTACAGCTGCCCTGTGCTATTGATGGGAAGTTTACATGCAAGCCAGGCCTACAGGAGGTCCCAAGCCTCTGCTTACAAACTTGGAGATGAAAGAAACAATTCCTCTGGGAAAAGCCGTGTACTTCATACTGCATTACACTTATTTCAGCCTATGTTAGTGTATTTAAAGCACTGCTGGTTACTTAGCATAATGACTCAACTAAAGCCATTCTTTACAAGTCTGTCTTAGAAAGATCTGTTCTCCTACACAGGGTGTTTGGCTCAATAAAGTATATGATGGCTTCAGAGAAAGACATGCCTGAAGTACAGCATGCAAGAATAATAACCTTATATGTTAAAAGCATATTAATATTTCATCAAGGGAACCAGAGGAGCTGGAAAGCCCTAGGAGCCATATCACATGATAATCATTTGATAGGGCACCACATCCAGCCACAGGGATAATTCACTGGGATTACAACTGCTCTATTTTCATTGGCAGGCCTGGCAGGCAGCACTGGATGCACTGAAAGCAGGAATTCAGTTGTGTGAACAACTCCTGAGTAATTAATCAGGGTCAGGGCAGGATCTGGTTTCACAGAAGTCAGGCTTGTTACTGGCACTGTTCTACAAGCTCTGTGCCAGCCCAGTTGTCCCATTTCTTCTGTTCATGTAAATCAAAGGATCACTGCCTGCTACAGAATACTGTGGATTGAAATAATTTATTCTGCATACAGGCTGCCATGATCACATTTCGGTTTTGTCTAGCCCACCCATAGTTGAATTATCAAATGGTAAAAATGTCCGAGATAGAGGACTGATGTTTGGATTTAAACAGCCAAAGAGGCCAGCCTGATAGCCAGTGGGGTCACTCAGGAAACTGAGTACAAGGTCCAAGCATGAGGCTTGCATAGCACCTTGGAGCAAAAAAAGGCAAAACCCAGTGATTTCTATCTGAAAAACTGAAATCCTTAAATGAGAGAGGACTATGATTCTTGTCGAAACCTGTGAATCTCCAGGCAACAAAACTAAATGGTGCCCAAAAAGCCTCAGACTGTTACACTAAAAAAGACACAATAGCAGGGAAGAAACCCCACAAGCCTAATAGGAAATGACCCTGTAAAAAGCCTGAAATTTCTGTCCTTGTTCTGCCTTCTGACTTACAAGCAAGGAGATGTAGAAAGTCAGAAATTCAAAGCTGAAGGAGTAGACTTTTTTTTTTTTCACACAACTTCTAATTGTACTAAAATTTTACTGTCACAGGATGTCAATAAGGCCAAGAACTTAGCAAGACTGAAAGCAGGGTTAGGCATTTACATGGTTAAAGAGAAACTTCTCTATCTGTAGTTACCAAGTGCTAACATATGTTTTGGAAGAGAGAGAAAAGCAGAGTACTTCAGGATTTCAGCCAGTTTTTGAAGCATTTAACACCATATCTTCAGCTGTATTCTAGGTGCTTATACCATGCATGACACATAAGTGCTTCAACTAAAGTATTTTCCTGAGCTTCTGGAAGTCCATAAATTCAGGCTTGGCTTGATCCAAAACTGAAGCTAAGACAGGCTGATCTCATTTTATTCCAAACCTTTCACTGTGCTGACTGTGGCATTAAACCTTTCTGTATTTCAACATTTCTATACAGAGCAGGAAAGGCAAGTTTTGATCCTACTTTGGTCTTCTGGATTATTGTTCCTGGAGCAGAGGATGACTGCTCATGACACAGTATTTTCACCTTTGATGTTTCCATACTTACTCAACTTAAAAATGAAGTAACCTGCCAAACATGCAGCTTTAAGGTTGCTTCTTTTTTCTTTCTGTGCCTTCACTGCATACATTGGAACACACCTAAAGGCAGGTAAGCATGCACACTATACTGTGTTATCACCAGAACATTTGAAATTAAGACTAAGCAGTCATTTTAATTTTTTTGTTTTAATATATACACACAAATAAAAATCTTTTAATGCCTGAAGGCTGTCCACAAGCAATTTTGTCTGTGGTTAAGTGTCATCAATCCTGAATCACCAAAGAGCCTTCTGCCTCCTCTCTTCCCCACACCCCCAAAATACATTAATTACAACTGTGTTTGTTCCCTCCTCACCCTAGTATGAGCTCATCCCTTCATGACATATTTTGACCTTCAGAAAACAGGCTGCTTCTCTGCCCCTCTAGTCCACAACATAAAGCCCAGATCTCCATAAAACTGTTTCCTAATTGCTTGTCAATGATCACATTTATCTCCCAGGAAAGCCAGATTGCAGCAGTTAATAGTATAAGTGGTATGTAGAGCAACAAGGACTGTGGCTCTGTTTATTTCATAGCTATCTAAATGGACGCCTACATTAGCATCAGTAACCTAAAGACAATCATTCACCCAAGTTTTTAAGCCTGTTAACACAATTTGTTAGAACTTTAGGGCTCTAGAGTAACAACCCATCGAAACGAAGCGATAAAAAGCACAGCCATCACTGGCAAAGTGAACTTTATATGCAGTTAAAGCAACTGACATCATCAAGTGAGAGAAGGATAGTGTAAGGCAAGAGTTGAAAAATAATTAAGGCTTTAAACTTAATTCAATTACGGCTAAATGTATTTTTTTAAAAAAAAGTCACATTTTCCAGTAATACTGATTCTGTTAAATTTTTACAGTATATAAATAATTCTAATTACGTTCATATAAGTTTAGCTTTCCTTCATGGAAGCATTTAGAAAAATGTTAAATTAAATTATCTACACGCACTGGAAACGTAATACAAAGCATTATCTGAAAAGCTAGGAGGAGGCCAATATGAGCAAGTCTTTTATGCAATGTCTGACAAAGCCTAACATGAGAGCAGAAATAGAGCTCACATTTTCCTGCAAGCCATTCTTTTTGCAAACAAAACATTCATTCAGAATCTGAGACCACAAATAGACTGTCCATGTTGGAAGAGGAAATCCATGTTGGATTCCCATGTTGAGGGAATCCATCTTGGCAGATGCGCCACTGGATTGAGAAGATCCTAAAAGAAATCTATCAATGTCATAGGTAATTAATTATAATTCCCCATCTACAAATGGGGTGGGTCTGTTTATCAGCCACGATTCGCAGAATAGCAGGTGGTCAACAAAGAGCCTAGCAAGTTCACTGATCATCTACCTATTTGTGGCTTATCTACATTACAAACATGTGGCTTTACATTATTCCCACTGGGAAAAGAAATTACTTGTTGTCAATTTTCATGTTTGTTATCATAAGACTGGTGATATCTGCCAGGTATCTGCTGCTCTTTTGTAAACCTCCAGTTTTGGAGATCATGCGATTATGCTTCTTTTATTTCAAGAAAGCTGATTAACTTCTAATCCTCGTTATTTCAGAGAATAGTGTGGAAAAGATTAACTCAAAAGATTCAAACACTAGAAGGCAAGCACAAAGAAACCAAAATGTAGGTGTAGTATTTCTAAATATCCACTTTGAGATTTTTATAATTTGGGAATTTAAATAAGTGTGTAAAATCTTTGTATTAATTTTACCAAACATACAGTAGTGATTGCAGACCAATTGCTCCTTTACATATAAATACAGATTTCAAGATTGTAGTAAAGACACATGCATCAACACTGAAGACTGAAATATATGCACTGATGTGCTCCCTGAAAACCTTAATGAAGAAAACCTATTTTTTAAGGTGTATAGCTTCAAATTAAAAACAGGATAGAACTATATTTTTCTTGATGTGAATAGATTCTGGTCTTCTTAGCTATAACCCATTGGTGTTTGCTCCTGGGAACAATTTCTGATTATATGGTAGCTCTCTAGTGATCTTTTTTAAAACAAAATACAACTCTTTTTCAGTTCCTTATGCATTACTCTCAAAATCAAACCAGTGTTATAGCTTGAAATGAAAAACTACAGCCAGTACCTGGAAGCAGCTTTCCCAAATCGTGTTTTCAAACACACAATTCCTTAGTACTAGTCTTCTTAGCTATAAACACAGGCCCAATTCCTTGAATGCAACTCAGAGCCACTACTTCCTGCCAGAGATACAAATGCCACACACTGAGGCAGCACAACATGCAAAGCACAGTTTAAACTGGCTTCAGTGACCTCTGCTGCCTCATGCTAAAATGATTTTCCATACCAGCAGTGCACAGGAGAGCCGATACTGTTGTTGGCTGTAGCTGCAGTGAATGGGAGGGTAGCCCTTGGCATTTTACCATGAGATACAGACCTACTCCTTGAAAATCCTCTCCTCTAAACACTCAGCTGTGTGCAAAAACCTATAAAGGTAGTAAGTGTTCTGAACTCAATGCAGGCACCTATGTGAGTTAAATTAAGCAAAAGCATGTGCATCCATAAGGTCAAGATCCCAGTAACCTGACTGTCATTAGGAAAGCCTCAAGAATAATGTGAAATACAATTTATCAAGTGGAACAATAATGACAATGGGAGAGCTAACCTGGTCATTCAAGGCTCAATTTAATTAGCCAGATATGGTCATTCACTTAAAGTACTTTATGCCTGAAGCTGATTAGAGTAAAAAAAATAAAAAAGAAAAAAGAAAAAAGAAAACTCTTCTCAAGAGCTTCATGTTAGCAAAGTCCTCTCTAAGAGAGGAGATAACAATACACACTAATTTCAGGTGCCAATAACCTCCAAAAATGTTTAGATCCTTTCAGTGATATGTTTAAAGTGTAATCAACGTAAGTGAGACATGTCTAAGAGCAAGAGAAGCACAACCAAGTTTAGTGTGTCACAATGATAAGTATTCAAATTAAAAGACTTGAGGCAAAAGATCTTGCAACCTTCACACACAATGAATAGAAAACTTCACACTCAAATACTCCTATTTAATACAATTTTGGCGGAGCTCTGCAGGTCAGTCCCCAGAGTAACCTGATGTCCAAACCTGAGACCTCATAACTAATGTCCATTGCTTAACAGTAAGTGTCTTGAAGTTGCTCCCCATTTCAAGCTCACCTGCTCATGCTCAAGACAAAATGGGGTTTCTCAGCAGTCTAAAGGAAAGGGGTGATAGGGGCACCCAGGAAGCTCCAAGTAATTTGCAGATCCAAGCCCAGGACATCTGGGTTGGTCTACACAGCAGGACTGCTTTGGAAGTTCAGGATGCAGCCTATAATCTTCAGCATCCTTCTCATCTATCAGGTTTACCAGTTGAACAGCACCAAATCAGCTCTACTTCAGGAATCAAGCATAGGGCTAGCAAGTTTTGAGTCTGACCATCAAAGACATTTAAACACAGCAGCATAAGGGTACCTGCTAGCACTATGTATGGTATCATACATCATACATCATTTCCTAGTATCCCAGTACGGAATGGGATACTAGGAAAAATTCAGCACAGGTTATACAGGACTGCCCTCATACTTCAGGCAGGACAAAGTAGGCAAAAAGTGTTGCCTACTGTGTTTGCATAAGCTGGACATCATGCTGCAAATATCTCAGTCACAGATGAGTAGCAGGAAAGCACGACTCAGACATGGCCTGCCTGCTTCACATTACAGAGATGCAGGATGGCTGAGGCTGCTGCATCCTATTCCCCCTCCTCCCCCAAAAAGAAAGAAAAAGAAAAAAGCACATCAGTATCTGTCTATACCTGGAAAATCACTGGATACATAGCACCTTGACAGCTGAATCCCTCCAAGATTATTCTATGATTGGTGGGAGTGGTCTCAGCACCCTACCAGGCCCCCAGTCCACCCTGCAACCACCCATGAACCAGCAGGTTCCCAAGACACCTCCCTATTAAAACAGGAAATATAAGTGAGCCCAGATTTTCTAGTGTATGGACTTTGAAGGAAAAAATGTGACAGCAAAAAAGCAATCACAGCAGAAGTGCATTTGCTTGCTCACCATTTAAATTTTTTTTAAGTAAATAAGCAAGGGGCACTTTGGAGTGACATCAGAGTCAAATCCCCTGCCTAGAAAAGCTGCCAATACTGTAGTCTGCCTCGTTTCCTCCTCTGTTCCCCTCCTACCTCAAGGCCAAGTCTGCACCAGTGGGAATGCACACAAGTGCTGTAACTGTGCAAGTGCAACCCTGCCTTTAACTAACAAGGGAGTACTAGAGAACTGTATGTCCCTCAGCTTCAGACATTAATTTGTATATTATTGTATAGAGAGGTCAGCTTCAGGCAAGTATTAGATTATTTATAACTTCAAATAACTTACTTTGCAAGCTCATTTGCCAGACTTCCATGTGAGGCAGCATTTGATAGAAATATGGAAAAGGGCCTGAACTTTAAATGACAAACAGATGAGAAGGTCCGATGAAAATCAAACACTTTTGAAGGCCATGTGTTTTCATAGGGAATATAAATGGGATTTTTAATTGATGTTGACTTCAGCTCATGGTAACAGTTTGGGTGATCTCAATTAGCAGGGTTACAAAAAACAGTAAAGAAAGGAATTTGATTATGGCTAGCCCTGGAAAAAGAAATCTGGCAGAAGTATTCCCTATATGTCTTAATTCAGGGAGTAATGTCTTCTGCAGCATTGGTATCCACAGTCAACATATTCTTGTAGCCACCAGGCACAATAAGGGCTTCTTAATGCCAAAGATGCTGAGCACCATCCTATTACTTTTCAATCAGTTTTGCTTCTTGATTTCTAGTGATTTGGATAGGTTCAAATGCTCAAGACCAGCTCAGGAGAGCTCAGGACGCTCAACGAACAGGTTGAGCTGGCAGTTCCCATAAAAACTTGCTATGTGACCTGTGCCACTCAGGTTTTTTGAAACATAACCCCTCCCTCTGCAAGTACCCCAATGAGGACTGATCATCTACACAGGGGAGAGATTTTACATATATAAATTAATTATAAATATATAGTAAATAATATAACTATATTGATACTGGAAGGTTCTCTCAGAGTATATTAATGGTGGCACTAAGATTGTGCAGGTTATTGAAATTTATATCCCAGCTGGCACCTGCCCATGTTGGCAGGGTTGCCCATGAACTAGCGTTCATTGTTTTTCATTTAGAACCTCACTTAGATCACCAAACTGTTTTTAAACTGGGATTTTCAAGGATTTCCACCAACAAAAGTTAAATGTGTTTTTCTGGCTCAAGATGGATAGGCAAGATTGTTTTATTACACTGTTACAAAATCCTTTGAGCAGAAACATTTTCTAAATGAAAACCATCTTACTACAGCAACAGCTTGCACACAAATGCACTACCAAAATACATTTCTACCTGTGCCAGGAAAGCCTTTCACATCAGATGTTACATATTAACCAGTTCTGCATTAACAAGTACATTTTCTTGGTTCACAATGGACAAGCAAATTGTATCCTATCAGATTTTTCTCTAAATCACATTTTTCTAAAAAAGCTGCAGTACCTACACTGAGTCTTAGATTCCATGGGTTTATAGAAAAAAAAAGTCTGAGCCACCTTCTATGTGCTCTTCATGAACGTGTACTATTTCCTGTTTCCATTTGTGCCTTGATATAAAGGCACTGAAACCAGCAGAATCTAGGACAATCTATAATCAGTTTAGCTGGTAAAACAAACCAACCAAAAGAAACACTGGTGTCTTTTCAGAGAGGCAGAGCTTTTACAGGCAAACTGAACATCGGTGGGGTCATTTTTCACATCACTCTTCTACTGCCTCCTTTCAAAAAGTGCATCCTTTTGAGTTTCATCTCAGGAATGAGGACTGAAAATCAACAAAGAAAAGAGAAATAGAACACCTCTAGTTTGCCTGGAAGCAAGGATTTTTTTTTTTTTTTTTTTTTTTTTTTTTTTTTTTACCTTTTCCTCTTTGGCCAAAGCACCTCTCAGCCAATACCACAGGAAAATTCAGCTCACTCTTAGACCTACGCTATCTCTTTCCAGGCAACAGTCCTGACAGTTTACCCTTGACGCTGTATTTTCAGTGGGGTTTCTTTTACCCTGATGCAATTACTGTTGTGCCTTTACACTTGAGGCCTTTTTCCAGGCTTTTCTTCTCCTTATGTAAGGAGGCTTTTGCTCTCTTGTGGCTATCAGAGGATAGCCACCTATCTTTTGGGGACTCACGTGGCACACAGGCAAATGTCAGAGGCAGAGAGAGATGCACTACTACAATAATTTCCAGAGAGGTTCTGCCAGCCACTGTTTATTTTGGTCTGGGCAAATTCACACCTCTCATCAGTCTGCACAGCTGTAGAGCCCCCAGACCACTCTCCACATCTCCTGGCAATGGGAGGAAAGGGCAATTTTTCAAGTCACATGCAGCTCATTCCCCTCTTCTTCCCTTAAGTCATCCCCACATCATAACTGTATCGGGGTTCAAGAGAATATGTGGTACAGTCACCATGAAGCAATTCCAGCTCTTATTTATGACTCAGAAATAATTTTTCCTTTCCTCTTACTTCTTCCACATAGATTGCAGTTAAAAAGCCTTTGTGGGCCAAAGAAAAAATAAAAAAACAACACAAAAAAAACCCAAACCCACAGTTTTTTCTCCTTTTGAAAACAGTGGATATTTACCACCTCCAGAAATCATCCAAAGAAGTGATGAGAAGTCCAGAAGAAATGGAAGTGTCCTTGTTAAATTCAGTTCTGCTGAACAGGCTTGCTATTCCTGCAGCTAATACTTCATCACAGCAGATTTTTTTATTTTTTTTTTCTGTCTGAATTTTAAAGCTAGGAGATAGAATATCAGAACACCAAAGCATAGTGTTCTGAAGTTATTTTTCTCATTAGGTTGTATGCTCCAGGATATAGTTAGATCCCCAAGAGATTTATCATCTTTTGTACAACAATCAGAGGCCTTGAAAGGTGTATAAGGATTAGTTTTGAAAACACATATGGCTTAGAACAAAGAGAAACAGACTGATCAAATAGTGGGAGCAATGTACAGGAGTTAATAATACAAAATAATTCTGAGGAGCGGCCAGTTTTCACAAAGCAAACATCTCAATGTGGATGCCATATTGTCAATTAGACCCAGTCATTTTTGAGATGTAATGGGAAGTGGAATACAATATCTACATCTGATGTATGAACACAACTGTAAAAAATCAATACCATCTGGCTGCAAAGCATTTGGTCTTTTAGTCAGCAAAACCAAGCCATTCACACAATAAAGAACAGTTCAGACAATATGGGAACTTCAGACTTTTCAGCATATCATTTGCAGGGCAATTTTTAAAAGAGGAGACAAAGTTTCAGCAGTGCTTTACCAATAAAACTGAACTTAGGGAATAACCTCAACAAGGGCCAGGGGTTGAGGTGGAATCTGTGTTCCTTCAGGAAAGGTTTACGCCTTCACATGTGCTACATTACAGTCCAAATTCAGAGCCGTGTAAGTGGGTCCAGTGCCAGGTCTGGGTTTGGCCCTGCATTTTCTCATTACGCTTGTCACAAGACATCAGAAGTAATCACACCACACAGCACTATGAATGCTAATAAAATAAACCAATGATTGATGAAGAATTTTATCCTGTAGCATCAGCTATCTTAACTTGTGTTTCATGGTTACAGTGGTATTAATTGTTTCCATACTGACTTAACTCTGTTACGCCATAAATTAGCACCACTGCTTTTTACTAAAGTTGTATTTCTGTGCCAATACTTTTTCTTTACCCTTCTTTTTGCTCCTGAAGTCCTAGGCTCATTATTTACCATCACTTTTAAAGGTCGGATAAAAGAAACACTCTGCGTGCCACATTACTTTCCCCAAGCCTTCCCACTGGCAAATTAGACCATGTATTTGATGTTTTAAGTGCTAACAAGCTCTTGAAAACCTAGAAGCAGGTTTGGGTTTCTAATGATGTGCAAATCTGGGGGATGAAGGAATTGTGTCATCAAGCAGGAGATTTTTCCATAGTGGGAAAGGAACAGTTGGAACTATTTGTCCAGTTTGGCATATAATGCTGCCCTAAGCTCTGGCATGCAGCTGGCTCCCAAGAATACACCTGGACCTTGGCTCTCAGACAAGGCAGTCTTTAGGGACAAAGGGCAAAAATAACCATAATGGGTAAAAAGCCAACTAGCTGAATTTAGGAAGGAATGCCTCAGTAATGCAGGACATGCTAATATACAGCCAGTTACTAACTTTCAGTGAACTGGCTTAGCTCTAGGGAAGCTCATTCAGAAAGGCCAGTTACAGAAGCTGATGATCTGACCAGTAGAGTTTCTTCCAGGCTTTTTTGGTTGTATGAGAAAATAAAAGTAGATGTTCATATATTATGTCATATTCCACACACACAAGTCTTAAAAAGACTCCATACTCCAAAGAAAACACCCAAATTAATATTTACTTATATAGAACTATTTTTGTATCCCATTAGGACAGAGCCCAAATGTCTGATCTAATAGCATCAGGAAAAACTGTACAGCCAACTCTGTTTGCAGGATGACCACTTAGTAAGTGGAGTCCTGCAAAGTACTGTCCTCTTCGTTAGTCAATATTATCAGCAAGGATGCTCACAAAGTATTAAGAAAGAAGAAAGCCTCAGATATGCAGCAATATTAAAGGATGATCTCCTGACCTTATTTTTTCCATTTTGTTTGTTTACAATTACAAGAAAAGAGGTTAATAGCCTTTTCTATTTTCCTGGCTGTTAGTATTTTGCCTGTACTTGCCTACCCTGTCAGTATCACAAAATATTGAAGACTTCTTCTAGCAACATCCTTGTAAGCAGATCTGACATATCTTATCTACTGATATAAAGCTCCAAGAAGCTTGCTGCCTCTCAACTTTTCATTAACTTTATAACTTCACATATGCCACTGTCATATACAGACTGAACGCAGGCCAGAGTCAGGCCACCTCTCTTCATGAAAAATACAAAGGGAAACAAAAGTAGTCTACCCAATGGCCTACCCCTATTTCCAAACAGCCTGAACACAAGTTAAACACAGTCCCTTTTACTTTTTTCAAGACTCTCCATCATACACACACTGAGTAGTGCCAGTTTTCACTACATAGTGAAGCCAATGGACGAACTCCCATACCATTACACTGGGTTGCATCCTACCTCATTGACTTCACTAGGCCTTCACAATCAGTCCCCTGGAACGTGTCTGGCTGCAAATCCTATTTTTAGTTA
This sequence comes from Heliangelus exortis, assembly GCF_036169615.1. Lineage (NCBI taxonomy): Eukaryota > Metazoa > Chordata > Aves > Apodiformes > Trochilidae > Heliangelus > Heliangelus exortis. The sequence goes on from NC_092424.1 coordinate 37,070,960, forward strand.
CGCCTGACAAGTCTCGAACTGCTGATATCAGAATTTAGAGAAATACATGAAAAGCACAATTTTCCTTCTTAAAAAATTGTTCTCTGGGGTCTCCTAGAGATAATAATTACTGCTTTGCTCAGCTAGCGCTGTCATTATATCGCTCAATAAAATGGATCATTCTCAATTCTCAGGAGCATCAGGAGTGCCGCTGATTCCTTGTGTGAATGTAGGAATGTGTCAGTTTTGTTTAGCAAATATAATATTTAATGTCTTTGCTCTTGGCATCGAGGTCCAGCACCGAGCCAAGAGCAAGGATGCAAAGTACACCCTGAACAGTCAGACTTTTAACAGGAATTAAGCATGTAAAAAAATTCCCTCAGGTAAAAAGCAAACCTAATAGGAAAGCTTTCCCCAGAAAAACACAAAAGTCACAGCCAAAACCACTTTATACATTTTGATTCTATGTTGCACTGTCAGCAACTGTGCCTCACCACTGAATTGGAGGCCCACATAATTCCCATTTCTGTTGCCACAAGATGTTGCTGCATCTGAGTGTTGCTATCTTAGTTCAGCTGTTGTTCTCACCCCACAGGCAAATGAGGGCAGCCATAAAAAGCTTTTACACCCCCTACCTTTACTAGCATTCATGACCTACTCCCTGACTATAGTAACTATACTGTATCAGAGGCAGAAAAGCCTCCTTAATCAAAACATTCATCGCTCTATAAAGAAAGTACCCCAAGACTCTGCACCAGGATAATCACAATCTCCACACAGTAAGACTGAAAGTACTATCCTCATCTTTGTATCTTTTTTTTCTCAATCTGAACAATTAATGTCTCTGGTCCTCTCAGGGACTATACTATCTCTTAAACAAGAATCCAGCAGACAACTCACTTTTCAGGCATCAAAAGAAGTCACAAGGGTTCCTCTGTTCAGAGCTGGCAGCCCACTTACTATCATATCATATTACCTATCACACCCCTGGACTCACTGCCTTTCACCTAGGAGTATGCATGGAGCATGACTAAAAGTACCGCTGAGTCTAAGCCTCCTTGATGTTGGAGGCTGAGCTGGCTCTCCACATTCTGAAAAGCTCTTTGTGTACAGAAACCTATTTGCTGAACTGATGTATTGGTTTGGTTGCTGGTTTAAACTACATAATTTGTAGTACATGTCCTGGCAGAAAGAATCTGAGGGGAAAAAAATGAAAACAAAACCAAAATTCCCCGTTCTGAATATGGAAACAACTAGAAGAATGAAATGCAGTAGCAAACCTCTAGGATTTTTCCTACAGATTTCTGCAAGGTTCTATACAGAGAAGCAAAGTCTTCTTCCTCCAGTAAAAGGAAAGCTGGGCCCATAACTCTTCAGATTCCCTAGCTCTGCATTGATCTTCAGCAAACACAGAAGCTTCTTCTCAAGCTGTCATTTCAGTCCCCACTGACACAGCCCAGGAAGGCTCCACTGCTCAGGACTCAACAGAGACCAAGGCCAAGTATTTGTTATGTCCAAGGGAGATACAACATAAGACTTTTAAGTAGCTTTGTGCCTTATCACCATTGTCCCCTCTCTTCTGGTGCTACAGAGAGAATCCTCCTTAGGAGAAAGGAAGTAAAATAAAGTGCTGAAGATGAGAAGAACCCTTACCTCCTTGCAGACTCCCCCTTCCTCTGCTCAGGCTCAGGAGGATAAGGTTTAGGTTCTTAAACAAAACAAAATTTTAAAAAAAGCAAAAAAACAAAAAGAAACCCACACAAACCTAGAAAAACAAGAGGAAAACACAGGAGAGCGGAGGATACCAGCTGCTTTACATATCTTTTCCAACATGCCCCTACATTTATTCACAACTGGTGTGCAACACCTGAATGCAATTCTTCAGCCTGAGGATGATATAAGCAGAACATTTTCATGCCATCAGTAACTTGATCCTACCCAGCTGGGCTGGCTCCTTGACAGCAGAGGCATTTCATCTTGCTGCTTAACCATGCTACATCTGCAAAGACAAAGAAGCTGACATAAAGGGGTTCCCAACCACAGCAGAAGGAGAGCTGTGGGTGGGAGAAGTGGGGGGAGATGTGGAGAAGAGGAAAAAAAAAATAGGACCAAATCTGTTGTACTCGGGCTGAATAAGAATACACACACAAATATCCATCAAGAAGATGAAGAGTTTCTCAGGTAAACTTGGTTGCTAACATCACACAGCTTGAACCTCTACTTGACCAAATGGGAGCCTGGCAACAGAGCTCAGAGGGACTGAAATCAAGCTGCCAGCAGAAGCATGGATCTGGCAAACCAGCTCAGGCTCCATGTCATGAAGCTGAGCTCTCAAGATTAGCAGGGCCAAAAATAGGCTTAGAATCATGTTGCACTTCACAGAAGGGTTTTACCAAACTAAGAAGCTAAAACGGTCATAAAAAGAAATTGCAAATTTTATTGACTCTCAAGAATGGGAAAGAATAGAAAGAGGAATTCTGATACTTGGGGTTTTTTTAAACTTTTTTATTATCAGGAAGAAAAATCCTTCTTTATGCTGATGTCTTTTTGCAGTTTTGAAAGCAAAGGATAACCTACTTACAATGCCTGGGCACTTGCAGCAAAACTTGAGGTTTCATTTTGTCAGTCTGGAAAATTCTTATTTTCAAAGTTGATTTGATGGTGAATAATGAGTAGTAATCATTCTTGAAAATTTTACTATTGCTTATAGGGATTTTTCTTCCTCATATTAAAAAAAAAAAAAAAAAAAAATTGTCTCATCTTGCTTATTTTTTGTGAGAATCCCAGTCTGAGAAGTTACAAAAGGGAAATACCTCCCAATGCTTGGATGTGAACAGACATTCTTGAGCATCCAAATCTCCAACTGACTTTGGGTGGAAAAAAATACATTAGATAAAAGGTTGTACAATCACTGACTTTCTGGATTTTCACGTGCCAGGGTCTCTGGAGTTCACTGGAGTTAATAAGACCTAAGGGTGTGCAAAAAATGCAAGAGACATCCCCCTGTAGAAAGGGAGGGAGGCTGTGGCCCACTCACTGCAGAGTTTCCTGTGTTCATTTGTTTATAGAGCAGAGTTGAGGTTAGTTCAGAAGAGAGTTCCTCATTTCCTCCTCCCTCCTGCCCCTCTCCCTAACCAGATGTGACAATGTTACAATGTTATTATCCTGTCAGCACCACAGGGGGAAGTACAAATAAAAGCCAGGGTGAAAGGAGAGCCAAAAGAAAAACAGATCCAAGGCAACATTTTTCAGACTCACTAGCCCATCTCAGGAAATCAGAAACTTCTACAGCTGGATTGAGGTTTCATTTGAAATGTTTGTGGATAAATGATTAACAGTAACTTTTTGAGGTCCTATTGTATGCTACGGGTGACTCCTACTGAAAACAATAGGAGCTACCTGCAGCCAAAAGGATGGGATTGTGAACTTTTGGGGCTGATGGGATGAGTCATGTCTTAGACTGAATGACCAGCCTGGGACGGTTTCACTGTGCCACTGGGAAAAGCATACCCAGACTGGAGTTGCACTACACTAACCTCTAGCTTACTGGTTTCCCCTTGCAAGTATCTCATCAGAGAGAAGAAGGCTGGACTTCCATCCAGATAGAGAAACGAAGAAAAGGATGCAAAAGAGGAGATGCATCAAGCAAAAGGAGTCTTCACCTAGACAGACTGGAGAGCTGGGCAGAGAAAAATTTAATGATTTACAACAAGTGAAAGCATAAAGGGAAAGAACAACCCCAGGTGCCAGGACAGGTTGGGGACTGAGCTGTTGAAGAGCAGCAATGAGGAAAGGGACCTGGGGTGCTGGTGGATGGAAGGATGACCATGAGCCAGCGATGTGTCCTTGTGGCCAAAAAGGCCAATGGCATCCTGGGGTGCATTAAGAGGGGAGAGGTTAGTAGGTCAGAAGAGGTTCTCCTCCCCCTCTACTCTGCCCTGGTGAGGCCACATCTGGAATATTATGTCCAGTTCTGGGGCTCCCAGTTCCAGAAGGACAGGGAACTGCTTGAGAGAGTCCAGCGCAGAGCAACCAAGATGATGAAGGGAGTGGAACCTCTCCTGTGTTAGGAAAGGCTGAGGGAGCTGGGTCTCTGCAGCTTGGAGAAGAGGAGAATGAGAGGTGATCCCATCAATGTTTATAAATATGTAAGGGGTGAGTACCAGAAGGATGGAGTTAAGCATTTCTCAGGGGTGACTAACAAACTGGAGCATAGGTGGTTCCATATAAACATTTTTTCACTGTGAGGGTGACAGAGCACTAGAAGAGGCTGCCCAGGAAGGTTGTGGAGTCTCCTTCCCTGGAGACATTCAAAACCCACCTGGACCCATTCCTGTGTGACCTGTAGGTGACCCTGCTCTGGAAGGGGGGTTGAACTTTCAAGGTCCCTTCCAACCCCTAACTTTCTATGTTTCTTTGAAATGAAATACCATCAAACACTCAAAATATGGAGACAATTCCTTTTCACTGAAAGGCTTTTACTTCAGCTTACTTTACTGAAGATGTTAGAGATTCAGAAGACACCCATCCCTTCCCTGCAGCCTATGGAAGAGTTGTAGCCACAAAATAAACCACCACTATCTCTGCTTGCTCCATCCTGTGGCTAAAAGGACAACATAGACATTATTAATCTCCTACAGCACTGTAAAAGCAGTTCACAGTTTTCCTCCAGCTGGTAAACTGAAAGACACTTAGTCATTGCAGGAAAGACTAGTAGCTTTTTTTTTTTTTCTATCCAAGGACAGGTAAATAGGAAATCTTGCCTGACTAAAGATTCTTCCCCAAAGAGGCTAAAACTGCTGTCTGAAAAAAAAAGAACACAGAAACATCCATCCTGCTTTACACTTTGTCCTTTCACCTTGAACATTCCCAAAGGCATGTTACTATCTTACTGATCTACCCCAAAGTTCCTACAAAGAATGAAAAAAAGGCTTCAAGCATGCTGTGTGACATACTGCTGAGAACTACAGGTGCAATGTGAGGCAGAGGGAACTCTTTGAAATTTTCCGGCCAAACATGCAGGCTTTGGAGGACACAAGTGCATTCTGCTATGGGGTGTTGGCAAGGGCAGCATCATGTTCTTGCTCAGCAATAGTCTCTCCTGGTATGCAGATGGATCTCTGCTGGGGCTGATGAGGACATAATTGAATTCTAAGTTCATGTTCATTCAGCTCTCTGGTACTGGAGTACAGAAATAGTTCCAAACCCAAAGGTGGTTCACATACCACTGCAGTCCTTTTCATGTGTCAGGTCTGCTAAGCTGCCAATTATAGATCTTGACAGACCCATCAATCCTCAAGAGTGTCTCAAAGCAGGAAATCATCCAGTTTCTTATTTTTAAAATAAAGCATTCCCATTCTATGGGAAAAAACATTGTCATGCATCTCTGCAGCTAAACATGAGGTAATCAGAAAAACAGCTGGTACAGACTGACTGACACAGTAAAGTTAGAAACAAGAAAAAACTACAGGACAGTCAGCTGGGCCACTGCGTAGCAGGAGGGAGACATTAGGGCCAGGTGACCCCTTGAAAACAAGAAACTTGGTTTGACATTGCGAAAGAACCAAATGCAGCAGATCTTTGAAGCCATTCCTACTCACACTAAGAAACAAACTGACACCAGTGGTTCTACTCATGACAAGTAAAGGCAAGATTAAGGAGCCCAAAATTTACAAGAGTTAAGCCAAAATGGCAGTTTCCGTGCAATGGTAAAAAAACCAAAAAAACAAAAAAACCCAAAACAACCCTCACCTGTGGACAAACACATTATAACTGCTTTGAACACAAATTCTCCAAAACTAATGAATCACAGAATCATCCAGGTTGAAAAGGACCTCTGAGATCATCAAGTCCAATCCTTAATTAGCAGGAAGCTCTCAATGTCTCTCAACAAGCATGAGGACTGATTCTGGGGTAAGAGCTAGTACTTTGAGTTCCTCTGCCCAAAAGCAAAGGGGAATCAAGAGGTACCAATCTACAATTTGATTGCCTGTCTTCTCCAAGCCCCTTTAGCTGACCCACTTTCTGGTATTGTCCTACAATCTGAAAGAAGCCTGTTGGTGAGGAGGCAGGCAGGAGCACAGCTACCAACAAATGCTCAGTGTAGTTTTGTCAGCAGCTGTTTAGGAGCCAATGACCTTGTGAAAAGTGACGTTTGATAGCTGGAGACAAGGAAAACTTGTCATTTAATCCAGTAGAAATCAGTAAAAAAATAATAGAAATAATTATATTCACAGAAAATAAATAGTCTTGACTTTGCTAGGTGTCTAATAACTACATTGGAAAGAGTCGACCTCCGGAGCATGCCCTATACAGGCTTCCTTGTTGCAATCAACACAATTATTTGCCTGGTGTTAATACAGTAACATGCTGCTTCGCTGAAAAGTCCCTGGCTGCCTTTCAAGCTCTTGAAAAGACACCAAAGACTTTTGTTTTGATTTCAAACTGTTTTTCAGCACCTCCACATTGGAGTGCCCTTATAAAAGCATCCACAGAGTCATTTGACAGGGCTGTGTGACTCAGGCACTTAAAGGAAGGAACTAATGTTAACTATTGACACCCACATAGGGACTGCTAGACTTGAAAAAAATTACTTCTCTTTACCCCACCAAATTTCCCCAACATTTCCAACTTACTAAATTATTGTTTATTTTCTAAAAAAGCTGTCTTAACCTCAGTTTTTAATTAATAGGTCCCAAGGAATCTAATACCATAGTAATCCAATGCAAGTATCACTTCACAATACGTAACTAAAAGAAGCCAATAAATGATTTACATCATATTTTCATAACGTGGTCAAACTTGCAAGATTCTGTTAAACCAGTACAATGTCACTATCTTTACTCTTCTTTACTAATGCAAGTTGTTCTCCAAGGCCCATTCTTTCAAAATGAAATAAATCCTTTGTTACCATTACCATTCTATCTTAGAAGTTCTACTGAAATTGGGTGTTGAAAATTTGCAGTTAAAGACCAAGCAAATGCAATCAGTGTCTGATACTGCTGGCTGCTGAGAATAAGTGTAACCACACTTGAATGACTTCAACCCAAATAATTTAGTCCTTTTTTCTTAGCAACACATTGTGCACCTTTGTGAGCATGATCTTGTTCCTATCAACTTCCACAAGGTTTCTACAACATGTTATCATCAAGCATCTGGCAAACTGTTCAAATTAAGTAGCCTAAAGTTGAGCTGATAAAGAATACATGGGCAGTGATTGAAGTAAGCTGGATCTTTTGATATAGCAGGAAATTAAAACCACTGCAAAACAGTGTTGGTAAAAGTGAACATGTTACGCAGCAAAGGACACAGTAGGGCTGCCAATGCTAGAAGTGTTGGGAAAGGCAGGAGGTTTGAACAATCAGCTCACAGTAAACTCAGAGCAGACTTCTGCGGGCAGAGTGCAGATTACCTGGCCAGGACTGTAGTATGGGATAAAGCATTTGCAAAGCAAGAAGTCAGACTTGAGATACACATCAGAGAGAACATCCCTGCACTGATCTGCCACATAGTGGAAATGTGGCTTTTTTAGGTTTCGTTTAGTGAACTTAACCCTCAGGCTAAGATTTTCATGGAAGTCTGAAAAGCACTGCCAAGTCCTGCAGGAATTCAGTTCTTTACTTAGCACCACTTTATGCCTTTTTGAAAATCTCTGCCACAGCTCCACTGGCAGTCTCTGTACTGGAACCACAAAAGGAAGTCCATGAGCAGAGCTGTAACACAACACATTAAGTCTTCAGCCTAGATGGATATGTTTGGGATGGTCCAAATATATTTATCAGAAAGACTCATTTTAAGCTGAATGGAGATTAAAAATCCAAAAGATTTGGAAGTACCAATTCAAACAAATGCAAGATATTGTATGTATTATTTAGCTGAAATCTGAAAAACTTGTAAAAGGGAATCACATGGTGGAGGTTAAAAGTCTGACCATCTTCTTGTATTTAAACAAGGCAATAACTGTAACTGTCAACCTGGCTAATGGCATTCACTGAGGGTATTCTGAGGTCTGACTTGCAGCTGAGGAAACTGAATCAGAGGGATTAAGTAAAGGGTCCAAAGCTACAGGCACACTTCACTGCAAGAACCAAGTGTGTTAAAGTCCCCTGCAGACACCTGACTTTCAGTCAGATCCCGAGGCCTCTGCTATGTTTTAGAATTGCAAAAAATTTGCTGCTGTGAAACAAAGAGGATTTTATTTATCCACACTTACAGCTGGGATATTCCTGAGTATTTCTAACAAGAAATACTAACAATTAAACCATCTTTTTGGAGGATATTTTTGTCTTGCAGCATTCACAAATTTGCAGTGGGAGTGCAACTATCACAGGGAAATGTTTTTATGCAGTCTAACAATTTCTCAGCTTTGAAATCAGCTTAAATTATGCATGTGTATAATTTTTCAGCACCTACACCCTCGCAGAATGGGACAGTCTGTTAGTTTTGACAAAAGAATCATGTTTCAACTTCCAGCTAAACAATAGCTTAGAAGTGCTGGTACTCTGGCAAGGGAGCTCAAAACCTAGTACAAGCTGAAGATCATAAACAAGGTAAAGAAAGGTCACCTTATCTATCTTCTGGCTTCTCTCCATGACCTAGGCCTAAAATAGCCTTTCTTCATCATTGCCCCACCAAAATCCTTCACCAGGCTCCGCACTTAAGAGGCAAATTAAATACCAGTTTCCTTTCCAAAATAGGTTTAATGCAATCCCTAAAAACCTTTACGCAGAGTATGGTGAAACTGTGACTGAGAGAAAGACAGTTCACAGGAATTCAGACACTCTAGGTAAAACAGAGTCCAAATTCACTTCTGTTTACAAAGACTTTGACATCTATTCACTTTCTGTGGTTAATTCAATAGCCTCCCTTAATGAAAAGGGAATAAAATCCTTTATCAAAATACTAAAGAGCAATGTATTTCACTAGTAGATTCCTGTTCTATGAAGAATGGGTCTGATTGTGTTTATAATTTATAATCTATAATGTATAATTTTAGCACTTCTTGCTAATGGCACCAGATTTTATTGGGTTCTCAGCATGTGTTGAAAGCCTTAGCCTTCAAAATCCAATATACCATCTTTTTCCAAACAGAGAGCAAAGGTGCTCATAGCATCAGTCATGGGATACTGGTCATCACCTTTTTTAGTGACACAGTAAAATTACACAAATTCTGACAGAGGATTCCTGTTGACACCATATGAAAGTATGGGTTGAAGTTTTCAGTAGACTGTGTGTTATCATCATCTTTGTGAAGACATTCAATCAAACATGTTATGCTGCCATCCATAGTCCTTCCCCAGGTCCAATCCTACACAGTTTTGTACAGAATACCTCTGGTTCCTAGCCACCAAAATTAGGGTTAGGACAGAGTTTTTTTAGGAACTAGTGGCTGACCTAATAGACCTTCCCCACTGATCAGCAAGCTTTCAGGAGTAAACATGTTTGCCAGGGTTCTGCAACAAGGCACAGTAATCTCTTTAGTACATTTTGCTTCAGAATTGCTTACAGGATTGTAATGCTTAAGTTAGCCCATGCTTTTGCCCCAAAATACAATAAAAATACTTCTAAACTACCTATGACAGATTTTTATGTTTTAGCTGCTCAGATATTTATCTAGCTGGAACCAACATGGTTCCAGTAAAACCAGAAAAGTAATGCAGTATGGTTAAGACACGTATGTCTCTAAATCTCTAGAAAACATTAATTCAAGGGAAGACTGAGTCACTATTACCGTCTACTTACTCTACAATCCCAGCTGGACACATAAAGGGCTTTAGACTTGCTACAGCTACAAGTAATGCCAAATATCGATTTATCTTTAGTGAATATGAAAAATAATCGGTCAAAAGAAAGATTAGACAGCCAGGCATGTTCATTTGCACCATACAGATCACAATCCAGTGCCCTCCCCATTTCCTCAATTCTACTGTAACTGTTTGCCTAACCCTAGACCAAACAATCAATATAGCTCTTTCCCTGTATTTTTTACTTTCTGGGATTTTCAAACAGAGGAAAACTATCTGACCCATTCAAAAATCAGTTCTGTTTTTCATCACACAACATCCCAAAATGATTTAATTAAAATCTTTGCATTTGTTTTCTCCATTTGCTTTTCCCATGAGATTTGACTTAAGAGAACAGCAGCTCAGAAAAATACCTGGTGATTGCAGTCCACAAATCTTGGGCCCATAAGAAGCCTCTGACACATTTTAAATCCCCAAGATTATACTTCCTCTTCTTCTGTGCATCTTGTCGTTCTGCATTAATGAATATGTACACCACACAGACCAAGGGGTACTCATCACCTGCCCAGTGAACCAGAACAACAGACTCTCTAAAGCAAAGGGGAAGGGGCCTAGGGCAGGGCAAAAAGCCAGAAATCCAGAAAGCTATCCTCACTGCTACCTAGTTTACAGTCATCTACAACCAGATACTGAGACTCGCTCCATCATAAGTCCTCCTACACTTCCAAAAAGTCCAAAGTCTTCAATGGCTGCCTAATTCTCCTCAACTCCTTATTTCATGCTCATAATGCTCCTTTTCCTCACTGGAAGAGCAGTTTATTTGGTCATTACTCAGCACAAGAATGATCATACAGACTCAGAGCAAATAACCATACATCCACTATCTTGTGTAGTGCCCAACAGCGAAAGCTTACCAAAGAAAATAAAAATGAGGCCAGTGCATAAATAGTTCCCTATTGTATTTTCCCAGCCTCTAGAAATTTTGACTTACAGAGGTCTCAGATCTTTCCTGCTTCCTACAGTTTGCTGGGGTGATTAATGAACCAGCTGGGTAAGCTTTTTCCCTGCCATCCAACTGAATATGACAGATGAATGTGAGGATACTCATGCCACACAGCATAGCTGACAGCACTACTGCACATGCACCATGCCCAGCTCTCTCCTAGATCCTCTTACTACATCCCAGGTCTCAGTCACATAAAGAAATGCTATTTGAACAGACTAGGTAGGGGAAGAATAGGGAAACTTGCAATTTGGGATCCTTTTTAGGTTCCTTCACGGACTGTGAGTCAGAGAGCTGTTTGGCTCCTGCTTCAATCTCTCTAGAAAAACACATTTCTCTCCACTGAATTACAGCTGAAATCCCCTTGGAGTCCTCAGCATGTAAAAGGGGATAATGCACCTTGCTGACTCTCCAAAGCTGCTGGGGAGGAAAGACATTAAAGCTTTCTAGTGTCTGTACATAAGGGATCTGTACGTAACGTAACATCTGGTGCCCTTAGAGAAGACAGCATAATATGTAGCAGGTAAAGTGAGATACCAGCTGGTGCCCTTGTTCAGTGAAAATAACTGGTTCTTTGTCCCACTCCCTCACTGCCACACGGTGAGCAAATGGGCTCTCCCCCTTATACACTTGGTACAAGAAATTTGTAATTGAACTTGCACCCATACCTAATTACACCATGTGTGGGCTGACTCACATTCAGACCCTTCAGACAACACAAAGCCCCAATTTTGTCACACTTCCACCTGTATGCTTGCTTTCCTAGCTATGTGCACAGTTACAACAGATAAGCTGTTTTGCCAGGCTGGGGTGTGAGCAGGGAGGGAGGGGGCTGAGGGAAAAGGGGAGACGTTACTTGCTTTAAGCTCATTTCTCCTTGTCCCTAGCCCTGATGGAATTGTATTCTGCACACACACTGAAACATTAGCATCGGCTGATTTGGAAGGAATATTGGAAATGAAGTGATAGCAGAGTAAATGTCAATGCATTCAGTGTGACACAGTGAGCACCAGATCTTAAACAGCTTCATCATTGTGGCATTTACTGTATCCTGAAATAATATTAATCCCACTGTTGTCCTTCTTGATGGAATCATCCATGAATATGGTTTATGGGACTGGCCAAAGTGCTAATAGGTTAAAAGAACAACCTATCCAGTGTTCCACTAAATTAAGGTTGCTTCATGGGATTTAATGAAACAAGTACTGTGTGGGGTTTCAAAGGACGTTCCTGTAATTCATGTCTATTTAGGGCTCCTGCTAACCAGAAACCTAATTTCTTTGAGTAAAATAGGTTTTTGTGAAGCCTGGCCATGTGAAAAAAAGCTTTAAAGGGCAATAATCAGAAGACCTCATCTGTAACACTTTGTTATTTCACATCAGTGTTTTGAAAGTTTGGGGGATGGAGTTATTAAAAAAAAAAAAATTAAAGAAAAGAAAAAGCCTGCAAATTAATCATAACAAATGTATTACTGCTATTTGTCTTTCAAAGATGCCTGGATGGATAAAGTGAGACCAGAACACCATTAATTTACAAATGGTGTAGAGGCTTAATAAGGCAAAGGCTCTGCCTCATGGACTAAATAAGTAAATTGGCTACTGCTTGTGCGACGAGGAGTTGATGCTCAAATACTGTGAGCAAACAGCATCAACTAAGGCCTCAGAAACAGGACTGTATTTCCTTCCCCAGTGCCATATGTATCATATAAGCTACTGAAATTATTACTACATAGGTTGACTATGGAACAAAATTACTAATTTCCTATTAACTTCCCTATTTAAGATCAAGCTTCCACTAATTTGTTCTCTTGTCCTTGATTCAGAGGAGCACCTATAGCATCTTCTCAACATATTCTCTGAAGCCACCTTAAACACAAAGCTTGCACCCAGCAGTTAACATCACTGATCATTAAAAGACTGAATTTTATCTCAGCAATTTCTAGGCCTTTCAAGAGAAATACTATAGACTGCAATTACTGCAGCCTGTGTCCATGCTTTCAGCGTACCAATACAAGGCTTGTAAAACAGCAACAAGAGCAGCTGCAGCCCCTAGGGATCATAAGAGTCTGAATGATGTTTAGTCCTATCCTTCCATTTTACTCATAAGCCAACATATCACCAGGATCAAACATACCTGACTACCTGTGTGCTATTTTCACTGGGAAGAGAAACAAAGAATTTCTGCTACTGGAGACTGCAAAGGGAATGAGAGACTGGTGAGCTGTGTTTACCAGAACTAGAATTGGGTCAAGGCACCAGTAGTATTGCCTGCTACTGTTAAAAGTGGACTTACAATGACCACAACAGATCAAATATTTGAACAAAGAAAATTCACAGTTGCCTCTGGAAAATATTAATTAAGCCTTTCCATACTATGGAATGCTACGGTCAGCTTAGTATTCCCCAGATGATAAATATTGATAGCCACACTCTGCTAAGATCTTCCCTGTTTCTAGGTTCTGGAAATAGGCTGCTGATATCTGTATTCAAGCCAATGACAAATCCTGACAGGTATTTGACATTAGCATGAGTTGCCAGAAAAAGATGAGAAGGCACACTGCTTACATTTCCTGCCTTGGTGACTCCTCTCAAAGGCTTGAAAACATCTATTGCTAGTGCACACGCTGCAAAGGCAAAACCAGCAGCTTTGACTAGGATACTGGACTTCTGCAAGCTGCAAAATAGTCATAGCTCTGCAAATAAGTGTACCCATGCCAGAACTCAGGGGCTCATACTGGTCTCCACTGATGTTTTGAGAGACACTACAGGGATGGCAACTATTGATAAGAAATACTACTCTTCTGCTTCCCAGCCTCTTATCTGCAGCAGGGATGAGGTGGCTTCTCTTATTTTCCAAAGATTTTATTCGTTGATTGACCCCATTCCAGCAGCAGTTCCTTAAGTCTCAATAAAGCAAAACCCTCACACTGACAATAAATCCTGTCCCTGCCTTGTCCACAACATGTAAGAAAACATCTACAACAAATTCCTGAAATCTAATACACATAATAACGTTTAATTCCAGCATTTCAGTGTTTATCAAAAGGCACCTTTAGTACCTTAGTAACAGAAAGCAGTGACTGCATCTGAAGGAAGTATCTAGAGTAGCTACAAATTCAACAAGCTCTGCCTGCCACCAGCCACTGTCTATTCACACATCTTACTCTGAGGCAAGCTCTATACTGATGAGTCAAGTATACCTAGAATGGCACATGCAAATTTGAGGCAGCTGCATGCTTCATGCAAGAAGGAAACTTTTCTAAGCATACCAAAGGGACAGCCTGCATGCATAGGCTTTATTTGGAATATTGTTCCCCCATTTGTCACTTTCACATGGATTCAATTATAATAGTAGTCAGGCTTAAGGGGATATGGGAAAGAAATTCAGAGATGGAAAAGATTGCAATGAAGGTTATAACTTGAAAGAATGTTGCACAAAAATGTAATTCCAAATTATACTTTGCCACAGGTTATCTTCTCCATAGCTCTAGTATCCACTAGGCAAAAGCCTTAAAACATTCTTTAACCTTTACAGACATGATCCAGATCTTGGTGTCCTACCCTATGAGGCAGAGATTCACCGGAAATGAGACAAACATGTATCTTGTCTGCATGACAGACTGAAACACACACCCACCACACGAAGAATAAAGCCCTCTTGAATGTGTCTGTATTGTAATAGGAAAGAGGAGGAAGACTGATTTATTTAAACAGTACTTAACTAACAATAAACACTATCAAACCAAAGCAAACTAATGCTCAGCCATTAAAGCATCCATTCAATGGCCCATCTGTCATATTGTTAAGACCTTTAGAAGTTGTTTAACAAAATGTTAAATAAGATGACATTCAGGAGCACAAAATGCTTGACTGGCTAATGTAACAAAAAGGGGTTGGCCTGCTGATGTTTGATATACTGCTCTGTGCTACAGACTGAAAGCTCTGGAGCACACAACGGGGCTCCCAGGCTCTTTTTATCTCAGTGAGCTGTGCCAGAACGGCTCAGAATCACCACAGACAAGTGTCATTAGCATGAGGCAGAGAGAAGGAAAATCCCAGACAGGAAAAGATGTACTGTGTAGGTGAGAGAAAGGAAGCAAAAGAAACAAACTGGCCTGTGAAAGGGAAAAGGAAGCAAGCCCCAAATTACTGTATTCCTGGTGACCCATGCCAATTCCAAATCCAAATTATTTTTTTTTTCTCATCACCTCATGCCTTTATTTTGCATTTGACAGCAAGGTCTGACAGATGTGCTATGAAAATACTTCAGATTGGCTGTGATTGACTATTTAGTAAATATCTAACAACTTCGAAGGCAGATGCAGTCAATTCAGCACTAATACATTCAAGTTTTGTTTACTTTCATACATGAGAACAGATTGTTCTCTTTCCCTATTGAGAAGAATTGTCCTCATACAGTATGACTTTTCAGGAACTGACTGCATTGATGTCAGTGGCTTGGACAGCTTCAAATCTATCAGAGTTAAGGCAATACAGCTGGGTAAGTTAGACAAGAAGTAGGCTTCCTGTAGCAGTTGAAGAATAGATAAAATGTTGCCATGAAAAAGACCGTGTCCTAGAAAAAACAATCTTCCCTTCATATATCCAGAGGGAAGAAAAGGAAAGAAGTATTTTAAGTTAAACATGCAAGAGTTTTCACAAGACACTACTGGACAGCTCTATTGTCACAAATGACATAGCCCCAAAAGCCACTAACAAAAATAAGAATCTCTGAAAAGCAAACATGTAAATTACTGTTAAAAATAAAAGTACAATTTTCTTGTACAAATTAAACTGCTTCCCCTGGCATTCCAAGACCTTTTTTAAGACTCAAGGCTTCACACTACTATGAAATGTAATTCTTTGTCTACGAATACCATCCAATATACAAGATTTTTGTTTCCCATAGTGCCTGCCAGCACATTTCCCTTACCAGTGCTTGGGAGAGCCCAGTAAGCCCAGCTAGCAGGTTCAAATTTCCCAGCTGCTCAGAAATGACAGTAAGTACCAAGGCCCTTGGAAAATCTGGCCTCAAGTGCTACACGTACTCAGTACCACAAATGTCTGGGCTTGGTTTCAGCATGGTAAGAGCTACTAAAAGTAGTATAGTATATAGTATTATCAGGCAGAACAGAGGTTATGTGTTAGTGCTAGACTACTGTACACATAAAAGACACTCCTGAACATCCCATCAGTAGGACAGCAGCACTGTGTTTTACTCTAGGGTAGAAAATTAAAAGAGAGAGACCTTACTGATATTTTCACTCTTTCAGTCATAGTCAAATATATACAAGGATGAACTACAATTAACATTAACCAGTGTGTCCCAGTAAATTATTGATTTAGAAAGTATTCTTTCTGAAAATATTAATCCAGTGTTATTCAATATATAAAGACTGAGGCACAATAAAATCCTAGAAAATGGGAATTCAATACATATTAGCAAGTCCAGATAAACACTGACAAATGCAGAGTTTAGCCTGACTGCTAACAGTTACCAAAATTGCAAGCCTTGTTCATGCTGTGATTGATAAAAGATTTCTTAACCACTATGAACATATGACTAAAAATAAACAAAACATTGTTCTCCCAATCTGAAGTACATTCTTGGAAAGAATAAAAAAAAAAAAACAAAAAGTGCTTTGCCAAGCCAACTCTAGAACCAAAATCATCTGCCTTAAAGGTGCTACTCTCACACAGAGGGGATGGGGATAGTGACATGCTAAGGACAAATCAGATGTGGACACAGCTTCAACTTAATAGCAAGAGTGATGGGAAAACTATACAACCCTTTCTCCTCTCAAATGTCCTCCTACAGCCTGTTTCTGCCTCAGCAAGATCTTTTCAAGATGAGTATGGGACCTGGGAGAAGCAAGCAAGATCACAGCAGTGTTCAGAGGACAACATGAGTAAATAACCATATATATAGTGTATATATACATTTTCACTCCTTTCTAACTGAAATTATCTTGGCTGTCAGTAAAGAGTACTTACAGGAACATCCCAGAATGGTCATTTTCAAAACTGAAAGCTCTGAAGGTCAGTGTTCAGTTATACCTAACTCAATACTACTGTAACTGTGTCCTCTTGGGAAAGAGGGAGGGATCCTACAGCAAAACATATAGCAACAGCAGTTTATTTTATCACACTGCTAAATTGTTTTGAAGTGAAAGAAGGCTTGTAGGGAGAGACAGACTCTTTTATTAGACCATTTATTGTTGTTTCTTCCCCACCCTTTTAAAAGTAGTTTCTTTTATAGGTTATGGGTGACTACACCAGAGAGAAGAGCTCACTCTAGTACTTAGACAAGAGAAAAGAAATATAGATAAAAAGGAGAAATAAAGAAGAAATAAAGTTAGATAGACTGATCTATTCAAAAGTTGGCACATGAGGGTCTTTGTTAGAGACACACAATGACAGTGTGAGTGTAAAGGAAACAGAGGAAAAAAAGACTCATCCTGTACAATCAGTATCTTACTAGACTGATTCAAAGAACCAATCCAAAACTCCAACCAAGACAGAAGAAAGATACCCACAGATGGCAGCCTAGCCTCTCCTGTATGTAGTTTTCAGATACATAAACATACCTGTGAATATTTGGGTTAGACAAGGATGCTATACCCAGTTTTAGACTTTGTAAGCCTCTGAGTTCAAATTACGTAGAGGAACAGCAGCTAGCTGCTTTCTATGTGACAAATATGCCAGCTTCTGACAAAGGAGAAAAAAGCATTGCACTGGCCTTTTTGGTTTTCCCTCCGTTCTGGGAAAAATCATTGCACTGGTCTGCCAGATATAATATATGGCAATGAAAGATTTTAACACCAAACTCACCTGAATTGCACCACACAAGATAACAGGAGAACACCAACACGTGGAAGCTGCGTCACTTCAGCACCAGGGAGATCCTGGTTCCCACTGTGGATTCGTTGCTCGCACGATCATTGGTTAAGTTCTGAGAAGTGGTTGACAACCTTCCACAGCACATGAAGAAAGCTGAAAAGATCAATTATAAAAATTATTAGTATGCAAACTATAGCCAGGTTCCTCAGGCAGCTAATCCTCAGTAAGTATATAGGAAACCAAAAAAAAAAAAAAGGATAAATAAATCATCCCAGCCTCTGTTTACAGCAGAAACAGTAATCAAAAAGAAACCTTTAAGGATCTGAATTCTACTGGAAACACATTCCTCTTTTTCCATCAAACATATTGCACTGATACTTAAATGAAGCTTTTAAAAATCAAAACCAAGAAAACTCTTTGTCCCTTAAAAGGATAGACTTGCTTCCTTGGTGAATTAGTGATAAAGCTGATCTACCTAATTCCTTCTCTTTAAAGCAATCTTGCTGACAGCAAAAGTTGTCACTAGCTTTAACTGTGTTTTGTTCCTGGGACAAGGTAACGAATTGTTAAAATACATGGGCTTGCATAGCATTGATTTGGTGGTTTTGCAGTTGTGGAACTCAGTTTGTACCTAGCACCTCTATTGTAAATACTATTTCTGGGGACCTACAAGGTGGATGTTTAAAAAAAAAAAAAAAAAAAACAAAAAAACAACAACAAACAAAAACATATATAATGGTTTGTTTCCTAAGCCTCCCTCAACCTGCTCAGTAGTTAATTGATAAGATTTGTCCTTTATAGCAATGGGTGGGTTTTCCCCTTTAGAGTAAGAATTTCTCAGGCTTACCTCTTCTCTAAATATAGGAAGAAATCTGGTTTGTAAGTACATGAGGCAACCACATTCCTTACTAATATGAACTGGTGCAGCTGCACTCACATGTGCAGATCTGCACCTAGTAGTAACAGCAAAAGATTTGGGCTACAATACCATGTCATCAAGGGCCAGTAGGTTTCATCAGCCCTTCCCAAAGGAAAAAAAGAAATATACATTGAAGTACAAAAGCTGAAAACCAACTACTGGTTGTACAGGATTGTATCATCAGGTTCATCTTTCAGGCAACTTGTGTGTGATTGTTTAACCTGAAGCAGCCCTGGATTAGCATGAGAGACTTACAAAACCTGCAAACCACATAACAGCTCATTCATCCATGAGCCTATTTGATTCACACTTTTTCAAAATTAGCAGAACACATGCTGACTTGGTACACTGCCTCACCATAAAGACATTAAACCAGATGTGCAGCAACTGACCAAGAATGCCTTTTCCCAAGCACATTCTTTCCTCCTGATGAACTATTTATTGTATAGATAGGTCTGCTGAAAGGTTAGTGAACCACACAGCTAACAAAAACGCACAGAGATAGGAGCTGCATCTTTGACTGCAGCAGAATTCTGAGGATCCATGTTGAACCGCAGAGAAGCTGTGCTGCTGTTAAGCAGCTGATTTGTTTATTCTGCCAAACATCTGAGAGCATCATTAGTTACACAAATGGCTTGAATTATGATCAAATGAGCTGAGTAACCTGCTGCCATGAAACTCCATGTGAGTCCTGTTTTATCAGATCTTAACATGTGTTACTCAGTGAGAAGCCATGTCTCCTGGCTCTATCTGAAGGTTCAAGGGCTTAGGAGTCCCCTTCTTATCTTGAGGGCCACCTTTCCCACTCTTTTACCCAAAGATTGCCTCAGTATACATTTCCATCACACAATAAGGACTAATACAACATTTTCAGACATCTTTTACCTCTGCATTTTAACACACTTTATCTCTACATATGTGAATGTGTGGCCCTCTAGTTCTAAACACAAAAAACCCCAAAACCAAAACAAACAAAAAAAACCCACCAAAAAAAAAAAACAAACCACACAAAAAAAACCACACACACAAAAAAAACCCAAAAAACAAAAAACAACCAAACAAAAACAAAAACCATATTTGCCTGTTGTTTGAAAGGTTAGTGGTGATGGAAAAATTAATGAGATCAGTTTATAATTTTGCTAGGACAGGACCAGATGATCTCTCTCAGACCACAGAAAGAGTATTCTGCACAATAACAGCCATAAGATTTACCTCCCTCATATATTTTTTTGCTGCTACCCCTGCAACCCATCCATTTACAGCAGAGGCTCAGCTCTGCCTGCCATAGATCAAGATATATCAGCTCTACTGAATTAATAAAAAAAAATAAAAATAAAAAAAAGGCCAATATCTCAAAGCATCAGTCCTCCATTCCATTCTCACTTTTGAAGGCTGACACCTACTGTGCTTAAGCCCCAAGGGTCAGTAAATCCCTGTGTTCCAGCAAATGAGGTATTCTTGTATAAGCAAACCCATCAGTTCAAAATTGTACTTCCTGTACTGGGTTTTGAACTCTTTGCTCAAAATGTACAGGTCCAGCTAGCATCACCCACAAATGTGTGAACTTCCATGTATTTCCTTTTGTCCTGTGAGATACTTCACTGAACAGGAAACAGCCTGTACAGACTCAACATGGCAAAAAAAAAACCCCTCTTGTTCTCAATCCAGAGAAAGTAGAGCATTTCCACTACATCCAAAAGTACTTGGCCAATAGACATAATTTTTTTATCTATCAGATGGGTTTTACACACACTATTGAACAAATCCCTGCAAGAGCACTGACAGAATTAGTGACCTGCTTTGACTTACTGTTTTTCCTTCCTGTTTTCAAGTACTTCATGCAGAGGGCACCCAAACCAGAGTACAGCTGAGCAGAACTGGACCAGTCATCTGGTGAAATGCTATAGATGCTGCATCATCAGGAAAAATAAAATCACAGCAAACACTATTAACTTTAATAACAATGAGTCTGAGATTTAATTACAGTGTACTCATGTGGTTGGGAATTTACTAACACAAGCTTCAATGGAAACAGATAGTTTCTGTAAAAATAAATTTTTCATTCAAGAAACCCTATTTATTTCTTTTAAGATAAGAAAATAAAAAAATCCGCTTTCAAGGCAGATACATTTATTTGAGTCCACCTGGCCTACTGCAGTGCCTCATGACATTTCAGTTTTCAACTACTACACCATCAACAGATCACACATACAACAGCAACACACTAGTCTGGAAAATATCAGTAGTAGTATGCTAATTAATATAACACAAAAATACCACTTTTCTTCTGCCCACAGTATTTTTGTTCAAAAATATGCTCACAGATCATGTCTAATTGCAACAGCCTTACATAATGCACAGCAATAAAAATTACATCACAAACACCTTTTTAAACTCCACCAATTCTTACTGTAAAAAGATGAGAACCTCAGTGGGATTTTCATGCCTAATATGTGTGGGCTTCCAGTGCATAGCAGCAAACTTGTATCTGCCACTAAAATCAGTTGACTCATGTTCTGCCAAAATACCTTCTATTCTATTTACAATAAAACCACAGATCTTCATATTTCAAGTAACCACAGATCCAAAAATGTTTTTTTCTCCACTAAGAGACAAAATTAACATATGGAATTAGTCAACAGCACACTTCTGCACACTCACACTCTCAGATTTTAAAAAATGCTTTCATTACCCAGGTCGTACAGTGCACTGCAATTGAGCTAAAATTATTTTCATTAATTAGAAAAAATTAACAATGCTAAAGTCCTGTTCCTCTCTCATGACAGAGGAAAAAGCGTGATCAGTAGAGTTATGCTCACATAAAGGTGAATTAAAAGAGCAACCAAGCCCTGTAAATTTGCTGCTAATGTATTTTCTGCTGTTGCTGTGTGTTATTATATTTATGGATTTAACATGGCTTCCAAGGCAATAGCTGCAATTTTTTTTTCTTCTTTTACGAAAGGACATCTGGATTATCTGGATATTCAGAATTAGTACTTTACCAGCAACCGAACTCCAGCACCTGTTCCACACACGATTCTATCCTGTATGCCGACTAATTTCCAATAGCACTGGATTTTGCAGGGCTTACAGGAGTGCTATTAGAAGGCTCATCAATATGTTCCTCCACTTAGAATTCAAAAACCTACTCAGCATTATGAAGTATAGGCTTACAGATTTTTTCTAGAAGCCTCTCACTATTGCAGTTTTGTACACTCTCATTCCTGCCTGCCCCTGCATTCCTCTAGTTAGCAGATATCAGTTCTTTCTCTGCAACAGTCTTTGCTCCAAAGCTTCTTAGAGACCTAAGATATGGAGGCATTTTACCATAAATAATCTTTTATCACTTAAGGGCATGTTTTTCTGCACAGCGTTCTTCTGGGGTTTTTTTTGATGTGTCTGAAAAATTACCATTGTCTATATACAGAATACAATGGTGGGGAGAGGTCTGCCAACAGAAACTCAAAGCAGATACTTTTTATAATTTCCTTTAAATCCTTTCTGACTTATAAGAGAGTTTGATTAGACTACCCAAACTTCAGGTGGGTGTTTTTGTTTATTTATTTTTTTCTTTGTTTGTTTTTTGGGTGTTGGTTGGGGGTTTTTTTTGTTTAGTTTTTTTCAAAAAAAACTAAAACCAAAGCGAACTCCTTTTACTTTGGCAAATGACCCCAGTATTGCTTGATTTTTGTCCTCACTTTCTGCAACCTGTTTTGGCAGGATAATTTCTTTCACACAAGAAGTTTTAAATACACTTGAAAGTTTTATACCATGATGATTTTTTCAAGATCCAGTAGTTCCACAATGTAAGCTGCTCTGCAGTCAGGTATATTCTTCTTAGTATATTCTTCTCCCTCAGATATTCCCTGCCCAGTTGAGCAACTCCTCAGTTTGATCTCTGCCTTGCATCTAAGAGTACTGATGTGGGCTTTCAGGGGCCTCATGATGCTATCATCCTTTAAGACTGTTATTTTCCCCATTACATTCATTATTCAGCTACATATCTACACCCAGCTGACAACTACCAGTCAGGACCAGTCTGTCCTACATGTAATCAGAAAGAAACATTTCGCTCTGTGAAGTGTTTGTCACCTAAACTTCTTGTCTTGATCTCCCACTTTGCTCAAAAATTGCAAGTACTTGTGGATGCACTGAGGAATTTAAAACTTATGACCATCAAGTCATCATCTTGTCTCTCCTGTGTGAAGACAAATGTTTCACTTACCCTCCTTTATCTTTGTTTTCTTTCCTAGAAATGCACAATACTGGAAGCATTTTTCAAAGTGATTTTCATCTGCACCAAGAATTTTATTGAACAGTGAATCGTAAGTAACATTTACCCTCTTATCCACATAGTGCAGCCAAAGTGCAGCTTATTGTTTTGGTCAGCAGTTCCAAAATTCTGCCAAAAGATTTCTGATCCAGTTTGTACACTCCTGCACTACAGTTATCCCAAGGTTCCCACTCCTCCTGGGATGTCGTGCTGTGACTATATATAAGTAGAATGTTATACCCCATTTGGGTTTTCTGTCAGTTTTTTCTACATGCTACTTTTATCTATTTTTCTTCTTGCCAGATCTTGGTCAAATTTATTTCCATTTGTTTCCCCCAACTGTTTTATGTACCCTGCCTATTGCATGCTTTGACTTCCTCACCTTTTCACTGCAGACTTCTTTGCCCCCTCAGCAGACAGTCTGCATGAATGAAGCTTGTAACAAAGCGTGAACACTGGGGTGGTTTTTTTTTGCCAGTTTCTTTTGCCCCAGTAAAAGACAAGCACTATACATCCCATACAATTGATTCCTCTCCCATCAAAATCTCCAGGAAGTCTGCATATCATTACGAATACCATTATGAATTACAACTCCACCTTAGAATCTACAGAGAGAGAACATATCCAAAACCCAAAACAATGTGTTGAAAATGTGCATGCATGCACACACACTGTCTTAGCATCTGTTGAGATCGGCTAAAATTGCCATACAGTCAACTTTAGACATCCCTAGTAAGCATCCCAACAACATTGCCCTCCAGGTGCCACCCATACTCAAGCTTTCACAACCACTACACCTCAATGAGTGAAGGGGAAGTAAGTCTTGCCAGCCACTGACACCTGTCACTCTACCATCACCAGGGGAAGATGACAGTGGCCAATGTGTCTCATCAGCTTGGAGGACCACACCCAACCACATATCACCCTCTGCTCTCCCTAAGATTTGAGGCTGCATTTGCTATTTCATTTCTGGTTATTATGATAATTACAACCACAGGAAGAGCAGAAGTTGTCTACTCCATTGCCCTACAATACATGCTCAAAAAGCTGATGTTTAAGTTTTGTTTATCAAGGCATGGGATGGTTTTGTTGAGTTCAGTGGGGACTTTTTATATTATCATTGTTGGTTTGATTTTGTACCTGCAGAGGAAAAAAAAAGACCAGCAATGGAAGGGTTTTCACCTCAACAGAGTGGGTGGAAGGATTATGTAAACAACTTGTCTGCCTGCAAAGAGGGGCCCTGACAGGTCCCATGTTGTCAAATGACAATTGTGACTTCTTGCATTTCAAAAGTCACGCTCAGATGGTTTCATCTGAAACCCTCTGGGTAATAGTAGCCTTTTGAGGTTATGATATCTCTGGATGGAATTCAATAAAAGAAATTCACTTTCAATTGAAACACTGGAACGCTGCCAGACAGCCCAAACAATGCGATACGTCTCTACAGAAAATTGGACTGATCCCCCCCATCATCCTTTTTTCTCCTCCCCTTTCTATTTCTCTACCTGTCTTTATTTGAGCTTTTAACCTTGTTTGTGGGTTGCTTTTTTGATATATTTCCTTTCCCAATAAACTTGGGATGCTGAAGCTTTAAAAAAAAACATATAGACACTTGGGACTGAAACAGTAGGAGCTAGTAATAGAAAGACACAGACACTCACCACAGCAACAACAAGTCAGTCTCAATAGCTGACCTTTGCCACACACGTGAAGGGAAATAGAATAGAACCTCTGCTCTAGGTGAAGGGGGGGATATTATTACAACCACCAGCTTCCTAGTCCTTGTTAATAAGGCTGGTTGATGCACTTATTTAGTTAGTTTAAGGCCAAGGGAAGGGGGAAAGCTTACAAAAACTGCCCGACTGACAGAGGCAAAAGTGTTGACTTTTTGCTTGGGTTGTCATTCACCCTGCCTTGGGATCTTTTTCTGCCCCCCACCCTCCTTACCCACCCCCTCCCTTTCTTTTCTCTGGGTTTGGCAATAGTTGCAATTGTCTTCTCGTGTTTTTTGAACCTCTTAGCAGATTAATATGTATGCATAGTTGGGAGGCAGAAGATTAAGAAGATGTATCAATCTTGTGAA
The DNA here is from genome assembly GCF_036169615.1 of Heliangelus exortis. NCBI lineage: Eukaryota > Metazoa > Chordata > Aves > Apodiformes > Trochilidae > Heliangelus > Heliangelus exortis. The sequence goes on from NC_092424.1 coordinate 37,095,799, forward strand.
AGCATTAATTTTCTCCAGGATTTTCTTAGTCAGTGATCTACCTCTTTTATGCTGTTACTTCTTAAGGTCAAACAGGCATAGGAACTGCGTAATAAAAAAATAAAAAACCTTTACCTTGGAAACAGAATGCAGAGCTGTTTGGCAGACTTTGCACTGATGTTTCTTGTGGTTTGCATTTGATTCACCTTGGATTATAAACCCCTCCTTTTGTCTCTGTTCTACAATCATTTACTCTTCTTCCGTTAGGTTAAGATTTCAAAACCAGCAAAGTAACAATGTTAGAATTTAAAAAAAAAAAATCAGAGCTGGTTCCTCTTCCTACAGAATTACATGTCCTTTTATCCCTTCAGAGCTCAAACAGCTACCTAAGTTCAGGTCTGGTCAAATGTCAGCTACAAAAACAGGTACTGGGGTGGTGTGGAGGGGAAGGGTCATTTGTTCTGGACACAGTACTCTCATCTGATCACCACATCAAAAGAATGGTAGAGGATGCACAGCCACTGACTTTGACAAGACATGTCAAACTAAATTCCTGCCTCACAGGGATACTTAAGATCCACTTGCACTTTCAAGAGAGTTGCCCAATTGCTGGTATCAAAGCCAGATATAGAAAGCCAGCCTCTGCGCTACAATTTTAAATCCCACTCATTTCAGATAACTAAATTTTAACTGTTCTGTAGGTACCATTAAATAGCTGTGACAGGACTCACTTATTTCATAAGAGCAGTTTCAGTTAGGATTCCCTACAAAGACTACTTAGACTTCCAGAGTGTCAGCCATATCATTAAACATGCCTGATCTCAGTTACCTGGAGAAAACTATTTACATACGGTAGCAGTAGGTAAATGACAGCGCTGGATAAATTTGCATTCACAAATATTAAAGACAAATTGCAAGTCTCTAACACATAAGACTTTTCCCCTAAAATTCTCAGAAGCACAAAGAAATTAAACAACTGTTTCGAGTTCAGCACACAGCTCAGTTAGAGTGAGGAACAGAAAGCAGGTCCCCTCACTTCCCCTCTCACACACAGTCCTGAAAATAACTTGCCTCCTTTGACTGCAGGCTTAGTGTAACAGGCCTTCCTAGGGGCTAAGGTATTAACAAGGTACTAAAATATTTATGTGCATTTACTGCACCTCATGATGCTGGATAAAAAAAAAAAAAAAAAAATCCTTCTAGCTATCAGTCTTTATGTTCTCATTGTCTCAAGTTAATATGTAAATAAAATAAGCACATGTGCATCTAAGTGCACTGAGAGTTCAGGGAAGCATATTCTGCTCATATTCTTCTACTCATACATTTGCCCCGTCTTAATTCTCCTGAGCGTAAGGCTTGAATACAGAATCTGTCTGGACTGGGTTTTCTTCTTGTCATGTTTAGGAACTTCTACTGTATCCTCAAAATATTCACAGAAACCACTAATTTGTGTGTCCCCTATGGACGAACTCACTCTACAAAGCATTTTCCCCTCTTTGTAGGAAATACTATTTACTCAGACATAAAAATACATTGTAACTACCTGTATAATGCATGGGGGTGTTCAAAGAGCAATGTTAAAAAATTATAAAAAGGTAAAAGTACTTTCCCAGCCTGTTTAGTATTTGAAAGATTTCAACTTTGTTATAGAGTAGTAAGCTCTCTAGGCAGAGTAGTTTATGAAAATCTCAACATTCTCCCTGTTATTTATCTCATGCATTTGAATTTTATTTAGAACAAACAAACAAAACCACTTGTAACACACTTAAACCTATAGGCAACAGATTTGTGCTTTTGAAGCAATTCAGACATCTGCAGTCTAATAATCTAGGTTTTCTTGTAGCAATAATAGAAAAATATTCCTTGTAGAGTACAACATAATGTGTAATCTGCAAAAAATTACAGATATTCTTCATTTTATTCTTGAAAAAGCACCTTTGTCTACAGAAACAACAAGAATTTTCCTTATTTTCCTTTGCTTCCTTTGCACTACAGTGCCAAGTATAAGAACTCATCAAGGTGATCCGTGGTCTTACTGACTTTAACAGGACTACCCATGTTCATGCATGTAGTGGTCGTGCTGCAGTCAGAGGTGTGGTGATCAGCTACATGGGTGGTAACACAGAACTGGTCAGGTCAAATAAAGGAGGGCAAAGAACAGTATGTTTTTAAAACTATAAATTAAATCCCAGACTGGCTTACAGATAAACAGACCAGCATCATGGCTAGGAAAATTTAGCTAGCACTTGGTGCATCTATACACACTGATAATCCATGTATGTAGGCATAGGATAAATACTTAAGTTTGTCATCAGGCAATAAATAGGTGCAGCCTTGCTTAACAAGATGAGATATTCTCTTGCCAATATGGATTTTATTTTATTGGTTAATCATCATATACTACTAAAAGCTCTAACATGAATACTGCTCTATGAGGAGAGGTATTTTCCTCCACTACAGCTTATTTTTTAATCCTAGCACAGTTTATTCCAGTTGTCAACCCAGCATGAACTTATAAATAAAAATAAAGACATGCTTATATATATGAAATATATATGCTTATATGAAACAGCATCCACATTGCTAAAAAACAAAAATCACAACACTCTGTATAGTTACAGAAACCTTGAAGTTCAGACTAAAACTGCATTTTTACCTTCCTTTTATATTTCAGGTTGTTAACAAAGAAGTTATTCTTATAGCTAGGAAGAGTATAAAGGCTTGCTTACAATGTGTAACTTGTACTTTACTCCATTGGAAAGACAAACTCCTTAAGAAATCAGAGCTATGAGTTCTAAGCTGTTCAGAGGCAGAGGGGTCCAGGAGGAAAACATTTTTCTCTAGCAAAGAGAGTACATTCTAACCCAGAATCCTATGTAGCTGGGTAATTTACTTAGAGCATACAATTTCAGTCCTAAAATTTAAGCATCTGGGAATTCTGCAGTGAACAGAACTTAATGTGATGTTAAGCTAGGGGCATTTCAGCTGTGGTTGTAAGTCATTTCATGAGAAGAATTCAGATCCATCCCACAAACTCAGATTTTCTTCGAGGTGATTTTTTTTCTAATAGACTGGATTACCACTTTGTGATCCACTAAATTCTCATTCTTTTAAGATGGTCATGCAGCATAACATTAAGAAAGTAATTTATTTTAAGCTAACATGGAAAGTGCCCCAGGTGACCAATACTGGCACCAAAATAACAGGTCTGATTGCCATCATTCTAAGGCATGGGAGTTCCCAGGATTATTTCCAACCCAGACCTCCTTCTCACACTGTGAACATTAAGGCTGACGCTGTTCCAGAGCCTAACCTGAAATGGAGTTTTTGAAGACTTATAATTACTCTTGTTCAGCCTTGCAAAGTCATCGTGAAAATTAACCAGGATAGGCAAGAAGTCTGCTCATACTGCAGTCATGATAAAGAATAGTGATACTAAAAGGCTAAATGAGGAAAGCAACATGCCCAACCCTCAAAAAAAACAAAACAAAACACCAACAACAAAAAAAAACAAAAACAACAACAAAAACCTAATCCCCACACCCCAAACAAAACCGCTCAGGCATCATAAGCATGTAAGACTTGTTTAAGAATATTCATTTACCCCACAGATTTTGACAATTTTCACTCTTTGAGCCATTCTGAAATCAGCATCCCTTTCTGTTCTTTAAAACACTGCTTCCCCAGCAATACTTAACTCAAGAAGTAAAGTGCACTTCAGTTGTCATTACCACATGACAAAGCTTCCCATCTACTGGGAAGATAGCACAAGATAGCAAATTCCTGCAAAGAAACATCCAAGAAGCAAGCCAGTGAAAGAATCATGCTTTCCAGAAAAAAACAATACCAAAAAAAGAGGAAGTTTGTGTTGTTCTTAAAGAACAATCTGAATAAGTTCATGCAAAATAAAACCCATCCTATTTTTTGTACTAATACTATTCTGAAGTGTTTTCCTTCCTATACTGAAGGTTTTCCTGATTTCTTTCTAAATTAACTGCTCCCTCCCTCTGATTATGTATCAGGTATCCAGTACTGAAGGGTAAAAGAGATTGCACCTACACCTGCCAGCATTGCCCTGCTGTGCTATGCAGCCAGAGACAAACATCTGCTTCTTTTTGAGCTGTGCCAAGGGAGCCTCTCTGCCTCCAGACACTTTTTTCTCCCCTGCACTTCTGCTACCATCCCCTGTTCAGTTATGAGAGTGACTACAGAGTGGCCACCAAACAGCAGTTCTGTGAGTGCACGTTATCATGTCCAAGGCAAAAGCCAGCCAGATAACAGCTTGCATGAATCACTTGGAGAATGGTAAAAACACCCCTTCTACCAGTCTTTTGCTTCATGGGAAAGATCTCCCCAGAGCTTGAGGCCAGAAGTGTCAAATTACAAGTCAGAAATTCTCCTAGTAAGAAAGAAGTTCAGCAGCTTTAAAATTATGTTCCTAAATCTCCTGGCACTTCTTAATTTCTCTCCCATACAGTGATTCATCTCACCACCTATACAAAATTCCATCTTCATTTTAAAATCGTTTAATCAGTCCTCACACTAAAAGCTAGAATTGTTTCCCATAAATGTCTTTTTTTTATAATGATATTCTCTGCACAAAACATTTTTCACTTTTGTTGAAAATGGTAAGCATGCAAGCAAAAGCACAACCCTCCAAGATGAAATCCCAGTGAATCAGAAAACCAACAACCAGCAGTAACACTGGCTTTACCATAGCCACTCCACTGTCAACCTCTCATCCCCAATCCTTTTGCATGCTCGGTCTGCAAGTGACCTTCAAAAATATCAGTCTGAAACATACAAGTTTCCAACACAATGGCTGCTAAAGACTCAAAAGATGTTCTTATGTCTCAGAATTCCTCATTATGCCTCATACAGTCAATCTGCCTAGCTATCTGTCTTTCCCTTTGCTTAACAAGAATAAAGGCTTATTCACATCACAGTTGCTGCATCAACCATCTTTCCCTCACGATTCACTAACTGATCAAAAAAAGACAAACAGAAATTCATTCAGAACTATGCAAGGAGTTATAAGGACAAACTGCATTCCTGCAACCGTCACCGACTCTGTTTCAGCATCTACCCACTGGATGAAGAGTTCAAAACTATAGGAGACAGTTGTTGCTACTCCCACTGACAAGCTCTTCACGCTTTCTGCTCTAGGTGCCTCTGGTTTAAATAATTCTGTCAGAAATAGGTCTGATGGTCACCCTGCTAATACTCCAACTTTTACATTATCTCCTCCTTGCACCAGGGCAGCTAGCTAAATATGTCGAGCTGAATTACCTTTCTCCAAGAATACTTATTATTTCACTATTTTCCTTCAGCAGTTAGCATGAATCTCCCAACATATCTTGAACCTAAATAACAGAGTTAGGGTGTGTTAGGTCATGACAAAAGAACTAAGCAAGAAAACTGCTCTTGAACACTTCTGATTCTTGTCTTGTTTTCCTTTATCTGCCTCCATTTCCCTCCTACCGCAAAATCAGAAACACAGGCATGATGCATCTGTAAGGGAAACTCATCTGCAGTTCATATGGATGAATTCAAAGCACAACTCATGAGGCTATATGAGGGGGAAGAAGTGGGGAAGTTCGACTGAAAATCACATGAACTAGAAATGTCAGTTGCAAATGAGAGGTTACCCTTCCTTATTTGTTACTGTGTTCCTTCAAGAGACCCTGGCTTTAAGCTCTAATTTTTGGCCAGAAAACTCCCCAAGCTTAATTTTTGTCAACTCATAAAACAGGGCCCTAGGGATGATATAACACTCTGTGCAGTCTCTAAACAACATGAGTGACTAATAAAAATGACAAACAAAAGGAAATTCTAAAATGTCTACTTCTGATCAAGTATTCCAGCTTGGAGGTTAAGTAATATCCCAAGTGGACCTGAGCTCTGGGCAAGTGTTGTGACAAAGATGTTCTTTTCTTACTGATTTTACTTTACTTGTTTAATTATATTCCTTTATAACAGAAACTGAGTCAAGAAAGGGATCTGTATTTAATTTCATTTAGATGGCTCATGGGTTGCAACCCAGATACACACTGGAAAGTATCACTTGGATCCAAACTCATTTATTTTTTGCTTTACAATCAACCCAGTTTGAAAAGCAACACTGAAGCTCTCCAAGATACTCTTGTAATAACTCTGTTTTACAAAAGAAAGTTCCTTTAAAGACATATCTCTTTACAAACTCAGCCATAAATACTAGAACCAAAAACCACAAGCAGAGATCTCTTGAATTTTTGCCATGAGTCATTACAGAACACAGGTACAGTGTGCCACACATCTCTGGGATATGCAGGGCAAGCTGGGAGAAAAGCAAGGTTCACAGGGCTCCAGGATTAGTACTCTGATTTTCCAGTTCAAAACAGAAGCCAGAAAAAGCTTGCCTTCCTATCCCCTCCTCCACACTGCATTAAAACAGATTTTGCCCAGAGCAAATTACGCCTGCCCACAAGCTGGAGATTGCCTGCACCTTGTCCATTTTTCCCATGTGCAGCAGGCCAATGAAATAGAGAAAAAAATCTCATGTGGAGGTCAACATGGTTGAGGGTTCATTAAGAGTTACGTGATGCTGGAGATGGACAACTTACACAAGTTCTAAGTGCTGGGGTAAGAAACGGCAAGGAAGGCTGTGTGTGGTTTTGGCACCAAATGTCAAAATGGTGCAAAACCACCCAGCATGGGCCCATTGCTACCATGGTGTCAATGTTGCCCAAGAGATCTGAGCAACCTGGAATGCATTTACTGTACACCCACCCACCCAGATTCCTATAACATGACCTGACTAGTGGGACAGATACAAGCACTGAGTAGCATATATTCATCCATCAGCCACTGAGCTTCACATTGCTTACTCTTTCTATGGATCCGGAATTCAACTACTGAAACTACTTTAATGGAATCAAACAATTTAAGCTTGTCATGGTCATTTTGCAACATTTCAAAATACCACAGTCCAATTATTATTGGTCTGGCAAGGATTTTATTTTCTGAAGAACCTCAAATACATAAGCTTGTAAGTGGAAAATTATCTACAAAAACCTCAAGATCTGCAGAGACAATGGACAACATCAGTATTGAAATTAAGGCACATCATTACGGTAGAAAGGGTGGAAAAGCAACTGTGTTGTCACAGAAGAGCACCCTCTCATACATGGTATGAGGTGAGAGAAGGCAAACATTCCAGCTGAGGTACTGGTGCTTTCCACGTTTTCTCATTGTACAGGCAGGAATATCATACCCCAGTGTGTAAAATAATAAGGATTTTTAGATTCAAAGGATTGAAACCTCATCTTCCTCTGGTACTGCACTGACACTCCCCATGAGAGGGAACATTGACTGGGGCTTTCCTGTACTCTGGGAAAAGCAAAAGAGAAGCCACCCTGCATGGTTTTGCTAAATTCCTCTGACACACAATACTCTGTGGAAAGTCATAGGCCCCGCTCCCTCACTGCCCAGGAACCCACAGGGAACATGGTTGTACCAGGATGCTCCATCCAAGGGCTTGCAGCTCATGCTGAAGTTTTCTGGTTTTCCTTTCAGGATGGCACAGGATGGCCACAGAGGCCTGCTGTGCCACACCATCATGCTGTGCCTCTGCGTTAAACACTACTACTTTGATTCTGGGAAAGATGAACTAAGAGTCACTCTGCAAATGCTCCAAACCATTGGGTAGAGTTTTACTCTTTTTGACCTGCCACCTGTACAGAGCAGGTATAAGGACCCAGCTACCACCTTTACCAGGAAAAGAAGGAGGGTAATATTTTCTGGAAAGCGTCTCCTGTTGTTTAAATACCTTTGCAAAAGCACAAACCCCCCACAACTTTCAGCATCTAACAACTCCAGCTGACAATAGCATTTTGAGCAAGAAGTCCTTGGCTTTGCCTGCTTGAAAAATGCTGCTGCATGTGACACACAGCAAATTTAGAGAACCAACAATTCCATGGGAACTGCTGCCTACTGGACACTAATGAAAATCCAGCTGCTTGTATCCTGTATGACACCACCAGCTGCTCTTCCAAAGCTGACCAGACAGTTCTCATTTAGACAGAGAATGTGAAAGGTGTGAAGGATGCCCTTCTTTCCAGGCCTTTCCATATATGCTTGGCCAAATCATAGGCAGACTTATTTAAAGAGAGTTAATGGAAGCTGTGCATCAACTGCAACTCTCACACGCTAACAGCCAAATGTTTACTGTAATCTCTACACCCAGAGAAGTTTCTTTTGTTCTTAAAATAGCACATCACTGCAGAATGGAGATGCAAGGAAACTGAAGACTATATATGTATACACGTATATATTGTCACAAATCCTGGGGCTTGTACAGAATATTTTAATTACAGTTTTAATTGATTCATATATTACAGTGCTGCAGCTTCTGTAGATCAATGAATATATCAATATTAGGTGTTAAATAAGAATATTAAAAGGCTCCTCTAATACATAATTTACTTCATGGCAAACAATCTTTTCCTCTCAGATCATTACTATTGCAAATTTGGAACCTTATATTAAAGGGTTTCCCTAATGCATTTCCTAGAAATTAAATTATTCATACAAATATGATTTACATTATGATTTTTTAATTTGAGTTGAGTACCACTGTGGGAATGTGCTATTTTCTTAACTGAATGAGAATGAAAACTTGAGGGGAACATAACAAACTCTGAGTTAGCAAGTATTTATTTTGATCTTGTTATTTGTATCCCAGTAACTGCACCAAAGTCCCAGTCTGGGTCAAGATCTCATGGGTCAGGAACACTGCAAAGCTATCATAAGGAAAAGGTCCCTGGCATACAGCAGCTTGCAAAATAAACATATGATGACATAAAATTCAAAAAGGGGAGGAAAGACCCTGAACAACATGATTCTCTAATAGAAAAGTAGGGATGCAGATGCAGTCTGATACAAGTCACAACGAGTTAAAAGAAGGGGTCTTAACTATGGCAAGAAAATAAAACTGGACTCTATAAATTTATCATAAAATATGATGACTGCTTACAAAGGGAATATTTCTGGTACTAAAGGTCTCATTAATCCAGTGGAAAAGGCATGACAAGACCTAATGGCAAGAAGCCAAAGCCAGGCAAACTCAGAGACACGACGGGTGACCATTTCTAAAATGGGAAAATAGGTCATTAGAGTTGCGACACTGGTATGTAGAGACAGTGACTCCTCCAATTCCTGGTGGCACTGAAATAGAGCTGAATGTCTGCCTAAAAAGGCAGAGATGCTGTACCCCAGAAGTTGCCAGCCTCAGGCAAGAATCACTACTCATATTGCACAGTCTGTATTGATACTCAATGTCAAACTCTTCTGGCTTTAACCGAGTCGAGCAAGTTCTCCAATTCCAACCTTTTATCTTAGCTACTTCCTCTCAGAGATCACATAATCACAAAACCACACCAGAAGCTGGTCAACAGAACGGTGTCATCAGCAGCTGCAGGTATAAAACCATGCCATGGAAGAAAAAGGGAGTGGCAAGGAATGCAGGGGTCTATCTGTCAAAAAATATTACACCAACAGAACTCATCATTTCTAATACTGACAGCAGCTGACCTTCCTATCATCTGAGGAGGGAAAAGCTCCCTAAACCACACACCAAATTTACACAGTGAAGGAGAGGGAATTCATTGCAAGCCAGGAATTAGCAGATGCAATCTGTACACATGGAGAATTATTTATACCTGCCTTAGGTAGGGAATGGGAAAGCCCTCACCAGGTCACCAAAGCTGTCTTGATTAGGCAGTTTAGTAAGCAAAACAATCTCTAGGTCTAGAGGAAAAATCCTGGCTTCAAGATACTCAACCGGGTAGCTGCTGCAGCAGCACAGTTTACCCTCCAAATTCTACTCTCAGCTGAACTACTAACCTGCTGTATGACCTTGAAAAATCCTTCCTCAGGAATCTCCATCAGGCTCTGCATGCCTTGGGGAACATCGTGTGACTCTCGCTCTACATACATGCAGTGCCTAGCATAGCAGGGCAAGAGGTCCTTGGCATTTCCACAGTACAAATGCTATTGCTAATATCATTCACAGACAGATCCTACTCTAGCAATCACTGTGTTGCTGGCTGTCACCTCGCTGGGCTACATGAGTCCTGCTTTGGGAAAAAAAAAATGTCTGGTGACAGGTGTTGATCTTTTCTTTATATGACCATTGACCATTATGTCCTACATGCTGTTCCATAATGCCACCAAAATCACAGGCACTGCATTCACAGTATTGGGCCTAAAAACTGGCCAATGTCCTGTCCTATTCATGGCCCTTTTTTGAAGTAGTTGTATGGATATGAAGGTGAGGAGGAAGAAAAAAAATTTGTAATAAGCAAGAAAACTATGCTGGAGATCAACTCAAGATCCATCTGCACATTCTAGTATGGGACAAGACAAAGTTTAAATACTTCCATTGCAACAATCTGATCAGTTTGAATAAAGTTTAAAAGGGTAAGCTCTGTTGTTTGGTGTGTTGTTGAGGTGTTTTTTGTTGGCTGGTTTCCTTTGGGTTTTTTTGTTTGTTGTTTTTTTTAATGTCTGTTTTATAACAGACTTTATGAACAGACAGAAATTACCTGCAAATGACTTCATGGTCTGCCATTCATGCAGCCCACATGAAAAACAGCATGCAGTTTCTTTTCAATATAAGGCTTTGGACAGAAGAGCTGGTGTTAAAATATTTGAGAGCTAACTTTCTGCTCCAGTGCCTTGCAGCTCAGTTATAAATAATGGCCACCAAACAGGAACAGGCAGAGAAGAAACAAGTTTTAATTAGCTGTATAGTGAAAGTCTTTGTCCCACAGATAGATTTGATTATATCGTTGATAACCTTCATGGGGCTTGTTATCACATTGCACTACACCATTCTTCTGAGCTAAAGAATTTTTCCACACACTCCAAATAGACTCAGCAGCAGTGAAGGAATAATGTCAAAAGTCCCTTCCAGATATTTTGGTTGGATTCTTCTGTTTGACTGAATTTGCTCAACTGGGATGGAGCCAGGAGAGCTCATCAGTGGAGCCACAGAGCTGAGAGTGATATCAACACAGACCTCTGCCAACTCTTTGTTACAAGGCTTGTTTGTAAATCTGTTTAAGGGGGTTTTACAGGGTACATGAAATAATTTACATTAACTCCTGAGAACAGGATCTGGTGGCTACAGACCAATATACTCTGCATAAACTCAGAGAAGAAATGTCAGCACTGATGTTACCTGACATGCTGTGACCTTCAGGTATCACTCTCTATAATTATATACCCCAAGCTTTCACAGAATGGGGAAAGTAATAGCAAACAATGCTATTTTCTCCATGGCTTCAGCCCCTCCACTACACTGTTGAGCACTCGTGAGAAATACTCTACACCTGTTTGCCAGCAGCCCACCATATAGCACCAGTCAAGGAAAAAAAATCAGAACCCTCGTTCTCCAGTGATACTGGGAAAAGAAAGACTTGGGATCCAGTGCAGGGCTTGTTCTAAGAAGGTAAGAGATCTTGCAAAGAAACAAACAATTTAGATAATTCATTTCCACTTATTACACCAACCAAGAACAAAGCCTTCCTGGTGCACTTAGATTAAGTAGCTCTAACTCAGTGGGAATCAAACAGCAGTCATTAACAGGAAGATTCCTTCTCCCCTTCCAAAGCAGGGAAACCAGAAATCCCTTCACACACTTTCTCCCTATAGGATACAGTAGATCTTATCCTCATGGACCCTGCACAGTTTATACTGCAGGTGTCACTTCACAAACGGATTAGCTCCAGCTCACAGAACGAAAGTTGAGAGTAGCATCAAGCATTGTCAGCTCCTCCTTTCACTACTTCTGGGGTAGATAGAGCCCTCAGTGTGCTTGCAAGGAGGCAGGATCCAGTGGCTATGCCTTATCTGTTATGAAACTGATGGCAAACTGCTATATATGGTAGCTTTGGTGATGAGCAGAGAATGAGTTCATATATAATAATTTAAAAAATTAAATTGGCAATAACGTGAACATACCCTGAAGCAGATACGAGTCTAATTTGGTTTTTAACCATGGTTTCATCACTTCACTGGCCTTGTGACATTCTTTCAGGGTGGAAGAAAACAACAGCCAGTAACACCCCTGGACAAAGCATGAGTTGCCTGCACTGACAGATGCAGACTCATGAGTGGGATCAGTCTGTTCTCTGTATGTCCAGATGTGGTTATACAAAGCAAGGAAGAAAAAAAAATTACACCTATGACTTTTTTTTTTCTTCAGAGGCTGTCATGAATTCTGCCTCCTTTTATATTCAAGTCAACAGATTTATTATTATTGCCCTTACCAAAGCCAGATTATTGATGGTTCACATATTCTGGCAGGAAGGTTGGGCAGGGGTTCCTCTCCTTGTCTCAACACCTTGCTGGGCCTATATCTGCAGGTTTCCCACCTGAGACTCTCCAAACACCTTTTTGCTGGAATTTAATGAGGTACAGCCTCTCCAAAGGGGGGACCCAGGGCTGCTGAACCAGTTGGGTTATCATATGCCCCTTCCTTGTAGGAGGCAGCCAGAACAGTTCTTCTGAGGACAAGGACAACACCATGCTCCTCTCAGCTGGACATGCTCCCTATCTCAGACAATCCATCACCTGCTAGGCACACATATACTCCCAACTTTTGTTGCAGACTGTACAGAGTAGTATAAACTCAACAGCTGTGGAAGACAGATTTGGGTTTACAACTACCCCTCCCACCTTCCTCACCATGGGTTTCATGCTGCCTCTCCCTCCTAAGAAATGGCCAGCTCTCTCCCTTCTCTGCCAGTGACTGCCAGGAGCAACCTTGAGACCATTCACATACTGCCAGCAGTAAGGCACTGCCATGGACTGGGACCTGGTGGAGTCTGCAGTGCTGGGTTAAAAAAAAAAAAAAAAAAAACCTGGACATTTATCTCTCAGTAGTAACTGATTCACCCAAAATACATACACCTACTCTCAACAACAGCAGAATTTTGGCTTTGCATAGGAGGACAAGTTCAGCTGCTGAAGGGTACAGTCATGGCTCAAAACAGCTGTTTCTCCATCTCCAGGGAAGAGCTGGTGGGCCAGACGGAATAGTGCAGAAGCCTGGAGTTAGCCTGCAGGCCACTAGATGGACTTCACTTAACACTTCCAGCAGTTGTGGAAGGCTGCTGGCATCTTCAATGGCTCCAAGGCAATACCCCATCAACCAGGCAGGCTTGTAACATGCACTCACATCCATAACACACATTTAAGTTCTACTCATCCTTTATAAATTAAGCTTTTAATACAAAGTCCTGTTTATGAAGATAAATATGCTGAAGCATGATCCTTTTCTCTAGAAAGATGTTTTAAAGTCTTGCCCTTTCATATACCAAAGAATTGGTTTCCCTCTACTGCCGCCTTCTTATTGCCACTGCCTTTTCTACCAATTCTTCTGCACAATTCTGTTTGCATTAATTGTTTATAACTAGAAATTATCTTTATGGCTTTAATTAGAAATTATCTTGACAAAAAAGCAAAGCACACAGCTAAGATCCCAATTACAGCAAAATACCAAATACAGCAAATACCTCTCTGCAAATGTTTGCCTCATATTAAGGCCCTTAGCAAATTGAGAAGTATGCTAAAATATATTGCAAGATTAACTTGGTCATTGAAAGGTAGAGGAAAAAGAATCAAGTGGAGATGTAAACTTCAAACTGAAACACTTTCTCTCAATCTTGTAACATCACATAGCACTTTTTAAATCACCTGAAACACCCTAGAAGACAATTTTTTCAACACCATCTTCTGATGGCACTAACAAAAACATTACAAGTATTTTCAGGAAGTCTGACTTTGCCAGTAAGTCACTGCACGCTTTAGTCATTTTCATATACAGCATTCACTCTAGTTCTGAAAAAGCCTTTTGCTCCAATACCAGAATTACTACAAGAACTGTTTTGCTGAGTGAAACAGGAGCAACCTCAGACAAGCTGCTGTATTACACTCCAACTCAAACTGTAAGTGCTCACTTTAGGGAGAAGTTTCCAGGAATTTTCAGACATTAAGAAAGGTGACACTGAAATTTTTTCCAACTATAACTCACTTCCATTCTTGCAGAAGACTTCATCTTCTGATATATTTTTAGTCCAAGTAAGAAAGAGAGCACTTTAAAACTACTTCCTAACTATGTAAAGAGGTTTTTAAAATCTCTTGCTCTCCTTTTTGCCCATGTCCCAGTGGTTCTGTCATCACTTGTGTTGCTGATTGAGCCTTTCTAAGCAGAGCTTTGCCCACACATTTGGCCCTTCACCTTCTTGCTTCATCTTTCCCACCAGAGAACGTACTGCTTTGGCCTTCAGAGTGTGCTAGAAACTAAAACAGATCAAACATGTTAAGTGGCTGTAAAGCATTAGATTAATACTAGAGTACAGGAAATCAGAATGTTGTATTCTAATTAGTTGGCAGGTGGTTCATGATCATGATAAATTTCACACTCTAGTTGACACATTTTCAAATGTTAATGCCCTCTAGAGGAATAAACTGTGTTGTAATGACTAGAATAATGGTTTCTAAGGTGAGCATTCAGCTATTACAGTTTGAAGCCCTGGCACTCAACTTGCATAGGTCTTAGGCTACATACTCTACAAAAAGGAAATAATTATCGCATAATGAAAGAAGAAGAAGTTTACAGAAAAGGGGTTGTGAAGAGAATTTGAATCATGGAGAGCACAACTTCATTCTCTGTGTGAAACAATAGTTAATCAAGCACTGTATATAACACAGCAGACAAGCACTCACAAGCATCTTGAGAGTGACAATGTTCTGGATAATTGCAACATGTTTCTTGCTGGCTGCATGATTCCAGCAGAAGTAAAAACTCCAGTACCCCACTTCCTTCTCTATCCTTTCCCCACACACACTCACTGGGAGCTGATTTCCTCAAGGGGATGAACTGTGGTAGACTGCGCAAAAGAAACAACTAGAAAGAGGAAAATCATGCTGTAAATTCAGTCCCCTTGCAGTCTTTAACCAATGCAAGGAAGGGCTCCATTTAGAAAGAACAAGGATAGTTATAAGGATTACCATTTTTGGCCTATAACAAAAGATTCAGATTTTTAGTCTTTTGAACCATGTGCTCCTTTATAGGCAAGTGCTGTAACTCCACACTTTCCTTCTTCCCTAATGCTCCCACATTCCCCTCCCATAAACATGCACACACACAAGTCCTAAAGCCTAAACCAGCCTAAATATTTACACAAGGTGAACAACAACACAGCTTGTACAGCATCAGCATCATTCCCTTCATTTCTTTCTTCAGCTACCCAGTTTCACTCCAAGCACGCTGTCAATATCCAAAAGTTCCCATAAACAACCACACAGAGGCATTCTCCTCAAACAATCTACTTGTCAGTGGAGGCAGAATTAATTCAGTTTTTAGCCACTGATGATCCCATCATAGTGAATATACCTCACTATCCTCTTGAAAGTTACTTGTTTCAGTGTCAAGGATATCATGATGATTTATGCCTTACCAAGACAAGCAGAATCATCTGTTGAGCAGCAGTCAGCCTCATTTGCTGAAGTATTGCATAATCTTACCTTTGGCCTCACAACATTGCTTTAAAAGTGTCCTCTGTCAAGAGCCACTCTGTAATCAACATTGCTGCCCATGTGTTATTAATTAAGTAATTTTGCAAAATTAGAAATACAAATAACATTGTTTTCAACCAAAATAACAATCTACCAATTATTCTGCCAACAGAAATGACTTGTAGCTTTTGGCTGATCTTTTTCCTTTGGCCATTGTTTTCTTAGTTATTAACAAGGTTACAGTTGGTCCTTTTGATTAAAAAGTTTTTTGGCCAGAATCACTGCTATGGGAAAACAAAACCTGAAATTCAATATCCTTCTAGAATTCTTTTGAAATTTGATCTCAGCACCAACAAGGGAGGAAGGTGAGGGGCCACAGGGGGCATATTTTGCAAGTCTTTCGTTTTCTTTCCAGCCTAAGATTCTTAAAGATGAAGCAAATACAATTGGAAAGCAAAAGAGTATTTTTGTTCATTTGTCTGTCTGTAGGTATACACCGTATTACTTAACAGCTGACCATAACAATAAAGTTTTAAAAATATGAATTACACTCTTGGAGTATACAAGCTAGAATAAAGCTACATAGTGAGGTGTATCTCCATGATGCTTTGAAAGCAGGACATCCACAGAGCCCTAGAAGATCCTTTCAGGACCTCTAAAAGAAAATAAAATTCATGACAACAGAATCCATGGCTTTCTTGAACTAGAAAAGAATCTTTAAAAGGCACACTCACATGTGAACATACACAAAAAAATACCACCCAAAATTTTAGGCTTCTCATGTGACCAAAACAACAACATAACTAATTGTAAGAACTGGATTTCAACTCAAGACCTAACACTGATAAACATACCTCCAAAATCAAGCCTGGTTCTTGAGCACTCAGCACCAAAGGTGCTACAGAAGTAGCTTCAACTCAGAAAGACTACTTAGAAGGTAAAGTATGTGCAAGAGCCACTTCTGTACTCCCACTGGGGGAAAGCTTTGTGGTTCAGTCTTCAACAAAATTAAAACTTCTATTCATTTGCTGTTGTATGAGAGCCTACAGACACAAGGACTGACTTCATTCCCTGTGCAATAAATAATAGCAAAAAGAGGTGAGAAGGGGGGACTGATACTTAGCTTGTCCCTTCAGAAAGGGTTATTAAAGCAAGATGGTGAACTGTTCCTGTTTGTGAGAGTCAACATCATACAGAGGGACACAAATCTGCATTAGCAGAAACAAGATAGAGAGTAGTGAGCATTTCCAGGTTTCTCAGTGAACTGGCTTGTGACAGGTTCCTTAGATTGGATGCTTAAACAAGTACATAAAGGTCTTAAAGCTTGGAATATTTTAAGAATTGGGTATAACTGAAAAAAAAAAAAAAATTAAAAATTTTAAAAACTAAGCCTACCTTTTTATTCTTTGTTTTGCTTTCTTACTCCATCAGATAGACAACAAATCCAAACAGTCTTTTTGTATCTCTGATATTTATGGTCAGTGATTTAGATCATCTAAACATTTGGCCCCTAAAAGAAACATATCACTATTTGCTTTATTGAGAGATCTGGCAAACAGTACATTGTTGTATGCAAGTTATTTTAGCAGCTTTCATATCTCAACCTTTAAAGTATTCCTCCAAAAGTCCCAGTACAGCTACTGCTGGCCATCTGGAAATTTTTCCCTTCCATAGTCATGTAGTTAGGATAAATGCCACCTCTTCTACTGTGACATGGTGCTTTGCCTGAGGGCAAACAAAAAATTTCTTACACACGAAACCCTTTTCCAGAGTCAGTGCACCTCATTCTTGGGGAGGGGAGGGGGGGGGGGGGGGAGAAACAAGAAAAAAAATTAAATTAAAAAAAACTAATAACAACAACAATTCAAGCCTTTCAAAATTAACCCTTCAAAAGAGGACACTGAACAGTAAACACTGCATGTTACCATTCTGACTGCAGAGATAGCAAGGCTAAAATTAAGTTGTGGAGTAGTCTTGCTTGACCTTAGAAGAAAAAGATCATGTATTTCAAGACTTCGCGCTATTAGCAAAAATTTATGGAATGCTGCACCAGTGACACTCACAGAATGTGCATTATGCTTGGCAACAGGCCTGCAATCCAGCCACTTACTTCCATCATGTATTATAATGTAGAAACAGAGTCACACCTGCAAGGCCTATGACAAATGACATTCCATTAACTTTGAAGACTGCTGGATCATTTTCCCAGGTTACATGTGAGCCAGCCATAATAGTACTTTCAACAGCCTATCGTGAAAAGAAAGTCACTATAATGTCCCAAATATTTCAGGGAGTAAATACTTCTCATTTTTTTAATGATAAAGTTCTGTGTCAATTAGATGTAATGGGATAAAAGCCTATCATTAGAGACCCTAGGCCACACAAATTTAGAATGGTATTTCCCATTGCTCGTTGTGTCACTTCTCCTCCACTCTCTCTCTTATATTTTTTTATTTTTTGATAGTTTCAAGTGACTAGCACAGTGGCCTAGTACATTTCACACAATCTGCTTTCATGACAAACAATCTTTCCAGGTATTTTATTTTATTCCCTTGATGATTTCATGGGATCAACAAATCAAACTGAGGTTTTACAAACGTGAGAGTATAAACAGAAGACCATTGGATATAACACCTTAGCTGCTTTCTTTCAAAATAGAAGAATTCTTTTCATCTCAACCTGCCTTAGCTCAGTTACAAAATCCTATTTACATCACACATATTGCAGATGTAACAGAACACTTGTCTGTGCTGCTGATAGAGAAGGGCTACCAAAACAGGTCTTCGTACAAGACGTCACTGTTTTGCTTGCTGTGACTTCAGTTACTCTTGAGTAATAGCTCTACTCTTCTGCTCCCATGGAAGGGGATGTAGGGATTATGCACATGTAGAAAGCTAAGCACATTTTTTAACAGCTTTGCTACAGCAGGGCTCAAGATTTCAAGCAGCAAGACTTCCATGTGAAACCTAATACAGCTTTGACCTAGACCTGCAATTGGATCCCACAAGTGTTCAGGGTTCTGCAGACAACAGATCCATGGAATAACTCAGCTTCTGAGGGCATTAACTGCACCCCAGTGGCCACACAAAAATTTAAAGATCATTCACTCCAGCTCTACAATTACATCTACAAGCTGTTTTGGAGGACTGCAGGATTATAGAGCAAGACTTATGTTATTCCTGGTGTGGGGAAAAGAACAACTGTTAATAAACAGGCAGGTACCCCTTCTACCTGGCCAAAGGCAGACAGTACCTAGAGCAGGAGCCAAGAGTCTGGTTCTTAATGTGCACATGCTAATCCCACCAGTCTCCACTCAATCTTATCCTGAAAAAGTAATCAGGAACATCACATTCCTTCACAGTTAAAGCGTCCCTGCTGAACAAAATCAGTGTGCCCACCAGATCACAGTTTTTACAGATCACTGTCAGGAAAACCCTTCAGGAAGGCCTTCTTCTTGCTCTAACCCTTGCTCAGCCACAGAGGAATTCAATCAGGATTAGGCAGCATGACCTGCAAAGTCTTATAACTACCAGATCGCTGTTAGTGTTTGTTGTCCCCTCAAGGAATCATGCTGGCAACACTTAGAAGTGTACTGAAAAAATTTGTACCTTGAAAGCAAGAAATACACAAACAAAATTTTAATATTTTCTAACTACAACCTCTAGAGCCAAATGGGGATGTATCTCTGTGAGAAGCATTTTAACTGTGAAGGTGCAAATGAATTCAACAAAATGCAGCACTCATGAAGAGAAATTAAGAAATTCAGGTGATAATGTGGTATCATGTTGCTATTCCCTAAAGAAAGCAAACTCCATGAGTAAAAGCACAGCTTTGCTATTGTAAACATGCCTTCACCCAAAGCCCATGCTGTTTACACTGATCTGCGAGCTGGAAGTTACATCTCATAGTGTTTGGCTCAGGAAAAATTATCTGAAAGAAGCCCATCATGCACAGATGGCCATAATAATTAGCCTTATCTATTGTGGTGCCCTGCTTAAAACAGGATATACTATTTCAATTTGACCCAGAAATTTCTAAATCAACCACCACCACAATGATCTAAACTAGGCATTGATTGATTTATGGCAACATCCTTTTACCTTAAAGCATACTATGGCAGGCTTCATCCATTAATTTTTCCTGTTCAGGAGTTCGTGTGTGTCTGTATTACTACTGTGTTTCAACTACATACCCTATTGTAAATAATCTTAATGATCAAATGACAGGCTTCATATCTCTCTGAGCAGAGTTCATCTGATTTATTAAAGTGACACCAGACATTTACTCAAGGAGTAAACAGAGCTGACATTATAGGATGATCTCTGAGGGGAACGCTCCAGGGTAAATACTGAGGAAAATGAATGGCTGAGCATTCCATTCCTTTGTATTTCTTTTCTGACTATTTATTTACTTTTTTTTTTTTAATGTTCTTATTAGTATTACAATATCTTTTATGGTCTTCAGGCAACAGTCTGAAAGGGAACACTTGTAATATGGTCAGTCTTTACAGAAAAAGAGATCTGTCTGAATCTGGACAAGTATCTTGAGAAACCCAGCAACTCTGCCTGAAACACAGTCTCAGTTAATCTGTGACTACTTGCTTGGCAATGGAGTCCTAACTTGATAAGGACTCATTGAGGAGCTCTGGATAAACCTCTTCACATCCTCTCTAGTGCCTACTTAAAAAGAGAATTCTTCCCCACCTACAGAAAACATCATTGGGAATTATCTTCCCTTGATAGGATCATGGGTTTGTGTTTGCTAATAAGAACAAAAGGAAACAAAAGGAAAAAAGGAACAATATAGAGTAAATAAATCCTCCAATCTTGACACAATTTCAGCGTTTTCTCTTATGACATACAGACAAAACAGCAGAGAGACTGGAATAGCCTGACCCAGCAAACCTACCTTTTTCATGTATGACAGTAAGAAGCTGTGGGGTAGCAAATTAAATTAAACATTTGGTAGCAAATTAAATTAAAACTCAATATATTGAGTTATTCTCAATATATTATTCTGTTACTCTGTTATTCACATAGAAAACCAGTCTTAATGCCCTTCAAATCTAGGGCAACAAAATGTTCTGTTTCAAGAGACTGCTCTGGTGATCACCTATCCCCACGTGCATCAGTGGAGAAAGCAAACCTCTACTCAGACAACCAGTTATTTGTTAAGTAGGGTACAAGGTTTCACACACAAAAATCCATGAGGTAAAAACCTCATGAGCCCTAAAATGACATTAACAGAAAAAAAATGGTTTTCCATTCTCAGATTTATACCACCCAAAGCCAATAGAAAATGAAATGGGTTACTGTCGTTTTTCATATCACATCTAAGAGTCCAGTACAGTAAAAGGCATCTGGAGTAGAAACAAAATATCACAGCCAGCAGGGCCACAGAGGACTTCTTTACAAGCTTGCAGTTTTACAGAGGAAGTACTCCAATGGTCTGCTGTCTGCTGGTCAGAGGACAGACCTTCAGACAATGAAACAGCATCCACAGGCAGTACAAGAGGCCTGGTTTAGGCATGCAGCACAGCACAAGAAGCAATTGCACCTAGAAGGCAACTCTAGGTGGTCTAGCATGCAAGCATTATCTTCTCTCACCCTTTTCTGACAGACGTTTTGACAGTCCTTGAAAAAAGCTAAAGCAAGGCCAAACAGCTCTCATTCCCTCAAAAAGAAAGTGCTTTAAACTTGTACACAAGGAAGGGAGAAGACTGTAACACTACCTGATTACACAGACATTAAGAAACACTACATGAATGAGACTTGTCACAAATAAAAGCCTTACCTTGGCTACACTAACAAGGACAATGGTAAAGCCTGGATTACCTTGCTTACATCTATCACTAAAATTAAAGTTTAAAAAAGATCCCCTACAATAGTATCAGTAAGACTGCCACAGCAAAACCACCATCTCTGACAAGAACCATCCTTTTCCCTCACCTCACATGGGTGATCATCTAAACCCATTCCCTCTCATCCTCCCCTCAGACAAGCATGTAGCTCCTACTACATATGAAGGACAGATATATACTACATAGGTAGGGAGACAGATGTCCTGTCTTCAAGGCCAGAAGACTCAGGCTTCTTAAGCCACTATTTTTAAATTAAAAGTGTTTTAGCTTTGCAGCTAGAACTTGGTAAACACATTGAAAAAAACTTTGCCATTCAAGATTTTTCCATCTGCAACATGGCCCCATAGATAAAGGGCCACATCTGCAACTGGCATAATTCAGTATAATGCTCCTTCAGCCAGCAGTGATATGAGCAGAACTTACAACTTCAGATTTGAAGGCCTTACTGCCATAAACACTGAAGACAGATGGAAAATTATATTTAGCTACAACCAGAAAGTTAACCTGGTGCTGTAAAGAAAAATGTCTGTTTCCTTGACTCATCCATCATCAAGACATAATAAAGTTATAATCAAAATGATATCACTTCAACTGTTCCTGCCAATCTTTCCTTAATGGACTTAATTTAATAAAATTTTTAAGAAAAGTTTCCATGTGTTTACAGAAGACAACAATAGTCTCAATAGCCTCATAGGGACTGTGGAAAAAAACCCAACCTATTCCACAGTTGCAAAGTGCTCTGCCTAGTGGAGGATACTGGGGCACCACAAGGTTGGAGGGACTTCTCCTCAACAGGTCAGAATTGAGTTTAACTGCCCTTTCAGAGAAATGTGAAAGAAAAGAGTTAATATTTTTTTTCCCCCAATTCTGCTTTCCCTACTACTGGCTGGAATCCAAGCCCAGGAGGGTTCTTGCTGTTTCAGGAGGGTTTGAGGGGTTTTGGAGGGACAGGCATCTGCACCTGCAGACTACATTGAAAAGTCTCACTTCGTAACATTCATGAGATGGCAAACTGCTTTTCCCCTTCAGCTAATTGTCTCATTTGAAAGTTTTGCTCCTTATTTCCCCCTTCTTCCCGTTACTCATGATGATGGGCCAATTCCAGTGTTTACTGACATTTTGAGCCTTTCTGCTGCACTTGAAAAGTCCAATGACTTCTTTCACTATAAGAAAATAGCACCACTACAAAGTAGAAAGGCAAATTAAGTTCTGCATTCAAGGCAGGGACTTGCCTCCCAGATTCAGGAGATTAAGGGATTTTGAAAATTCCAATGGCAAAACCTAAGTCAAAGTCATTGGGAACTCCCCCCTGGGTCTTGAGATCAAAGGAGTGTTAGCATGGCATTTTCAGCACCTACAGACCAGTTCCTGCCAATTTTAGTCCTAGTCCCTCCATCACAAAGCAAAACCAAGATTAACACAGGTTGTAATCAATCAAAACCAAAGAAAATTCACTTCAGTTGGAGTAAAAGCATGCTTTCTATTCAAGCTAAAGCAGTACTTTGACACAAAACAAATGGCTTTTAAGTTGCTTATGGGCACCTTTTCACTTGAAGTATGTTATTAAACCAACAGTTTAAATACAGGAATACTATTCTGGATGAACTTTCTTGGGGCCAACAAACCTTAAGTTAAAGATGCTGACAGGATTTTTAGCAAGCTTAAGCAATTTCATTGCCTGCTGCTGGACATGGTATCTCTGTCCTAAAATCCATCTAAATTTTCACACTGATGTCCTCCCTGTGTTACTCGTGTTATAGGAGACAGAATAGGTACTGACACATTGTTTATGAAGAAAGTGGAAGGGGAGAAAGACTAAAAGATTCTTTTTTCTCAATGGATATGCATCATATTCTGTTTTCCCTCTAAAAAAGATTAAAGAACTAAAGGATTTGGCAGCTAGTATTCATTCTCAACTGGGTTTCTTCTGGGAGTCGATGCATTCACACTCTGAAATACAAATAGGGAATGCATCTTGGGACTCAGCCAGTGTAATGCTATACCAATGAGCTTACTCAGGAGCAAAACCTCCAAAGACTCATGCTGCTGAAATTCTAGAGAGAAAAAAGGAATGACCAATATGCAAGTAAATACATGTGTAAATAGGCTGTGACTGAAGCTAAAGGACTTGATTTTGCATTCTTCCTAAATTCAGTGAGGAAACTGGGGCAGGAAAGGGTGAATCACCAGGAGTGTAAAAGAGAACACAAGGTGTACTGCCCTCACTGGGATTTCACAGCCACATAATACTGGTGAATTCTGTCATGAGAAGCAGCCCTGATTTATTTAAAAGCAAAATCAAACCTCAGGTCTAAAGCAACATTTAAAATAAGTCTTTACTAATGCCTTATAATTGTAATGGTATAAATCCACAGGAATCAGTCAAGCTAGCCAAGATTTACAATGGTATAAGTCAAAGCAAGATTCAAGACTTAACATACAAGTTTCTTTTAACTGTCATGTGCTCATTTGCTAGTTTAAGTACAGGCATGAAAATCAGTGACCAGATGCTAAGCAGAGAATAAACACTATAAAATTTAGACCTCATTTTAAAATTATTCCCAGATAGAGGTATAAAAAGAGTAGGAATTTAGGGCTGCCATCCTCTGCTGGTGAAAACCTGCATAATTCAACTAATAGAAGAATGTCCACTTTTGCTGGGCAAGCCTGCAGCCCTTCACCATTTTTCCCTCCCACTGGAAGGGACACTAATCTGAACGGGGCACTGCACAGATGTGCTCACATGAAACAACACACCCAGCATGACACACCATGCCAGCTAGGACTGATAAGCATTAAGCAGAAAAGACAAGTCAACACCTGCTTAGCCCTTCTGGTAAATCTGCATCATTTCATTTCCAAAGAAGTGCAAAGCCTTAAGAAAAGTCCACAGAGCATGGCTCATAGCACCAGTTAGGTTCCTGTCCTCCAAGTCTGCAGTTGAGAAACGCTGCCTTTTCCCCTCAGCATTTGCAATCTATCAGGATTTGAGAAGAATAAAGGACCTGATCTACTTCTCGCTTACATCAGGGTATATTAGAAATAAACCCATGAGCGTCAGCAGCCTTCCATGAGTATAAAACAGGTGTAAGAGTAGAAGAGCTGAAACAGGTCTGTAAACTCAGATGAATTTATAAGTCTATGTATTACTTTGCAATTGTACAGAGATTACAATATGTATATATACACACACACACATATATTCACACTTTTTAAAACCTCTCCAAGAAATCAGAAGGAAGCTAAAGATAGAAAATGGAAATTTAACTGGTTGATGATAAAAAAGCTGTTAAAATTGGAGAAGTTAAAAGACAAAGTGCAGTCTTCTACACAAGCTTGTTAAAAAGAAATGACGTAAGAAAAGCAGCACTTCTAACTGTGACTACCTGAGTCAGGGAGCAGCAGTTTCACTTGTTTTAGGAATACAGTATTTCTGTATTTTCAAAGATTATAAAAGCCTGAGTTCCTTCTCCGTTCGTTTGTTTGTTTGTTTTTCCGGTCCTTGAACCTTAGGAGATTTCTAAGGCTTTCAAGGAAGTACTTCTCGCCACTGCCTCCGGCCTGTTTGATGCTCCTTTGCTGCCACCAAGTGGCAAAGAAACAGAGAGGCTAAAATTTGCTGAAAGAGCGCGTTAAAGGCCTCGTCTAAATTTTCCCGCTTTCCCCTCCCGGTTTTTACCTCACCCTGTACCTCCTCCGGATCTGCCTCTGAGGAGAGGGAGGCGACAGCTGCCGCCATCTTAACCACAACGAAGTTCCTAACAAAGCCATCCTGAAAAGCTTACTACAGCACTCCCACCTATAGCATATGCTAGGGGAAAAGAGTAAGAACAGAGGGGAAATAAGGAAAATAACGCAACGTATCGCCCCACAGCGCCTCCAACAGAGGCTGTAAGGAAGTAGCTCCTTAAGTATTAAATGTATTTCCTCAGTAACATACCGCCACTTCGCTTCCTAGCAGAGCTGTTCCTCTGATAAGTAACACAGGTGGTCTTAACAGATAACAGAAATGCAAGGAAGAGAAAAATCTTACCTTTTCTCTTATAGAGGGGCTGTAGAGCAGGCTAGAACATGCTGAAAGGCAAACACAGCACCTCGCACCTTGCTGCCCCCGCCTGAAACGTGCCAGGAGGCGACGCCATTTTAGCCCGAAGGCTGGGCGGTGACTGACCACAAAATGGCGGATAGACACTGCAGCTGCCTTGGTCACGGTAGAGAGGAGCGTCCGTGGCCTTTACTCTCCGGGTAAGTGCAGTAAGGGGGGGAAGAAAGTGCACAAACCTCACCAAATTCAGGAGGAGAGTTTCATGCTTTTCAGATCTATACGGGATGTATGCGTCTCTTTTTGAAGGGCTCTGCTGGGGAAGAAGGTGCAGAAAGGAGGCTGAGGGCTCTGGGTGGCTTTTCATAAGGTACAGAGTAACAGCCCCATCAGGCTTTTTTTTTTTTTTTAAAAAGTCTTTTGGTGAACCATTTAGCCTAGCTGCTCTGTTTGCTTAAACCATGCATGATACAGTTATGTATTTAAATTAAGGTAACCCATGTCAAAGCAGATACCATCAGTGATAAAAGATAAAATCTAGCTATAGTATTACAACTTTGATGAGTCCACCCCTTCTTGCTGAGATGAATCAAGTGGTTAAAAGAATAAACATCTGTTTTATTGTGTTATGCATAGGTGGATGGTTTGAGGGCAAGAGTGCTGCCCACTGGAGGGGTGCAGCGGACTCTGTGGAGAGTGCCGCGAGATGCTTCTGTGCATATGCTGCAAAGGAATCCAACAGTGCATGCTGGTTTCAAGGGATATATATGCTCTTCACCTTCCCTTTTAATTTAAACTAATTTAACCTACTATAAGATGTTCTCCCTGTTTTAATAGATCTTGTTTTTGTAGCAATTGCTGTCATTTAGGTAATATCACACAGATGTGTGCCTAAGGAGCATAAACTTGTGAGAAGCCCTAAAGAATTTCTGGCAGTATTTCTTTCATTCAATCTAATTTCAGAGGCAGAAGGAGAGCCACACGGTTGAATTATATTGAAGGCAGACATAGGAAAAGCAGATAAAAGATTGAAAAATAAATTAAATGGCTGTTAAGCACAAAGGTAATTAAATATGAGCATTTATACACGTCTGTTTGGCTGTGCCAACACTGGCCTCTTTTTTACAAGTAAGCTACTAAAATAAGGAAGTATGAAGTATATTAAATAGGGGGAAATGGCAAACTTCTAAGTTTGTGGTTGTCTGGTTCATTTTCTAGATGCTTTTCAAAATCTAAGCATCTAGATGTGTTTCTCAATTATGTCACAAAAAATATGCTGATATCTTAACATGGGGGCTGCAGATGTGTTAACACACAGTGCCAACAAAGTCCTGTTAGTTAGCACCAGCTGAGAATCAGCTTTTGGTTTTTTAGGTTGGTTTTTTATGCTGCGTGTGGGACTTCAACTGAGATGCTAGAATAGAGTAAATTGTTATTAATCTTTTCCAGCTGAGGTAGTGGCCAGTGAGGTTCCTGAGGCCAGCAGGCTACCCAATACAGTCTTTGTCTTAAACGACTTTGAACCTCAAATTCTTCTTGGACACAGATGAGCTTACAACTGTGGCTTGTCTGAAGGCTTGTCTCAATTATATCTTGGCTTTTTGCTATGGGAATGGAAGTACCATGGGGTCAGGAAACAGCAAGTCAGAAGTCACTGTAGCTAATATTGGAATCTGGCCTCTTTGCCTTCTGAAAACCTGTGCTAGCAAATCTTAGGGTAGAAGTATTTTTTTCTGATTGTACAACCTCACCTAGGTGGCAGAAGACAAATAAAAAATTTTAAAGCTTTTCCAACTTTATTTTGTTCTTGTTAACTTTTTAAGAGGGCCAAGTCCCAACCTGGCCAGCTTGCACTGGTTTCAGGATGGCAGAAAAAAAGGGCAAAAGGTATAGGTGCATCTAGCCCAGAAAATTACTCATTTATTTACCAAAATTCTTCTGTGTAATTCTATATAAATAGGGGATGAGATCAAATTCTTATTCTTCTGTGATCTGAGTGTCTTTCAGAAAACATGGTACTTCATTCTACCCAGTCTAAGAAAACCTATTCTAAAAAAAAAAAAATTAAAATGGGCTAGACTTCATTTTACTAGCTAAAACCTGGAGCAGTCTCACCGCTTAAAAAAATGAGGAAAAAAAAAAGGAAAAAACCCACAACACCCCAATTTAACTGTAACCCTTCTTTTCATTACAATTAGAGGTGAGACAAAGATCTAAGTTCCAGATTTCTTATATATACAACATACTTAAACAGTGAAAAGAATTGCAGTATCTCTGGTGTTACCTCTTTGGAAGGTGACGTGAATTAATTCCATTGAACTCCAATGTGATCATAACCTAAACTAATCAGATACCTGAGAGCATCTTTTGTCTACATTAACTTTTTAAGAATCTGAAATTCAAATAAAGCTACATCAAAACAATGTTGTTTAAAGTTGCAAAGTTATACTAGTTCCGCAGTTCTGCAAATATAGTATGCTAAAGAGCCTTGTCATCATCTGAGATAAATTGCAGAGGCCCTGTTCTTCCCAAAGGTATTTGTGGCTTCAAAACTGTGTTGGGATCTCCATAATGCTCCATGCACAGGAAAACTGGAACACAAGCAAATTAAGGGGCAGTATTTACCATGCAACTCTCTTGAAGATTCTGTAAAGCCCTAATCTGGGTTGATTTTCACTGAGATAACTTTTCTTCTTAACATCCTGATAATGTATTTCATGTTTTTACCTCAACGAAGGAGAGCTAAAACTTTTAGGAAAACATGGCTAGACCTTTTAGCTAACATTCATGGCCAGTGTGGTCTGTACTAAAACCCATCTTCCCAAACAACTGTAATAACTGCTCAACCCTTCCAGGAAATAAAAAAGTAAAAAAAAAAAAAAAAAAAAAAATCAGCCATGGCAGAGACCAAATTTGAAAAAAACAATACCAGTAGTTAAAAGATGGTAGAATTACAGTATCTGGAAGAGAACATTAACATAAGAAGCTGTGGCACTGTGTGGAAGTATCAGTTGCAATCCTGAAATCCTGATACATAATAGAAGGTAAACAAAGCTTAACAAACTCTGTCAAAGCATGAAGGAAGTGAGCATTAATTCACAGACAAGTAAATTTCGTTTGAAGTCAGTGATTTAGCATCAGCTACATTTTTAGTGCTGTTTTTATTCCATAAAGGTTCCTAAATCCAGATTCTGTGTTATTCTGTGCTGCATCTTTGCTATTGTGGCTCTAAGGAAACCAAGAACAACTTAAAGCAATTGTGAATTAAGCTTGTGATGTTATACCCAGTCTCCAACAATAGCATTTCACTAATACAAATTTTGTATCCTCTTATACACCAAAATAACTTTCTGCTATTCAGGAGATGCTTAACATGCAAGTGGATCAGTAATGTGTACATACATGGGACAGCACATAATGAAATTAACTGCCTTGAGGAAACCGTCTGTCCATGGCAACTTTGCAGGAGAAAACATGTTTTGTCTTATGAGCGAGTTGAGGAGGAGGTTTGTCAGCCCAAGGCAACAAATTTAAAAGATTGTTTATCCTATCAAACTTGACAGTGTTTGTTACTAGGCATGTCTCCTTCTCACCTTTTAATAATGGGGACAGGAACTTTGTGACTTTAAACAATGACTAATCTGTTGCCATGAGGCCAAAAAACACTCAACTGACAAAGAAAAAAATAAACATTCTAGGAAACAAAGATTACAACATATTAATGGAAATGAACATTTGTAATGAATGAGAGAATATCAAAGATTACAGCTTTTTCAGAAAACTTTTTCACTTGTGTAACTCAGCAGTTGCTCATTTACTTTAAGAGACTGCTGGTGAAGAGCAGCTAAGAATTTGCCTCTAGAATTACTACTTTTAAAAGAGTTTATTTGCAACCACAGATGAGTTCTGTTTCTTTTCTGGCTCTGGATCATTGCTATGCAAGATCTGTCTCCATTAATTTCATGCCTTCCTTAGCTTGAAAATTATTTTGTAGTTCATTTAGGTTTTTTTTTTATATCCTTTCTAGGTACCTTTGATATCAAGATTGTATTGATGTAAAGCTGGAACAACATAGTGCTGAATTAGACCCATTTTCTATCACTTAATATAGGCTTTAAATTCATCAATGGAATGTGTCCACACTAGACTGAGAGGAAGCCTCTTGGCAATACTGAATTATCATACTGAATTGCTTCCATCCATTTGCTTGGGCTGCCAAATTGAAATGATGCATGTCAAGGCAACCCTACACTGAAAAGTAAAAGATAGCTTCTTAAATGTTCCATTTATAAAGCTTTTTATTCACAGTCAAATTTAGTATCCCCTCTGAAATATATCACTTTACAAAATTGATACCTTGCCATTACAAGATTTCCATGCCATATTCACTCAGCTTAGTAGTAAAAACAAGCTTTTGCTCTTTTCCCTTTGGTACAGCTGATGAAAACTGAGCAATTCAAGGTCTGCTTCTTAGATCACCAGCATTAAGTATTCCATAGATCTGTAATCTCCTACAGGGAAGGTTAAAAGTCAGCAAAAAAGCAAACTGTTAGTTCTATCAGTAAAATATTACAAGTGCATTGTATTAGAAAGCAGAAATTGAAGAAGGAAAAAACCCAAAAATAAACAAACAAAAAAAACCCCAAACAAATGAAAAAACACAAACTACCACTGATGCTAAGAGTAATCTGCAAAACAAAAGCATTTATGAGGACTTTCTAGAACTCTCTTTAAGGAATATCACTCCAAGCAAATTAGCAAAAAGAAAAATGACAGTGTCACACTGCAGAATTCTAAGGCGTTTTTTCCTTTTGTGTGTCACACAGGATTCTAAAACTATGAACTGCGTTGATTTCTGTACTACTTCCCCTAAATTGTTGCAGTCTAACACTTCTTTTTAATCACGGGAAAGTAGTCTTCTAGTTAAGAAACACATAATTGTCTTTTTAATAAATGCCGGTTCAGCATCTTTACATGTCAGTTTGATGAAGGAATAACCTGCCCACATTTTCAATGCCACCAGTTTCAATGATTTTGGCCCTCTTAAGTTGGAAAGTTTCTCTAGCTTTAAGTTTGTCACTTACTCTTCTGGAGAAGCAGAACATCTCTGCAAAGCTCCAGGATCATTTCTTCAATTCCATTCTGATTTGCATTTCACTGAAGTTAATTTTTTTCCAATTTCTGATTTGCATCAGAAATAGTTTGTGATTGTTTCCTTGCACTTTCATCTCCCTCAAGAAGCTAAACATTATAAGACAGCTATGTCTGATGAAGTAAAGAAATTACAGTCCAAGTTTTTTCTTTTTCATTATGTTCTATTAGTAACTTGGCACATATCCCCATCTGTAGCATGTTAAACAGTGGAAAGGCTTTTTAGGTATAAAGGGGATTTCACAGTTACTTTCAGTAGAAGAAAATCTGCATTAATTAAGTCAAAAGTTCAGTGAGATCTTGGCAGAAAGAACCCTACACCACAGAATGCCACTTACACCAATATACCTCCACCCGTGTTTCCAGTTAGAGAATGGAATTTGCTATTCACAACTCCCCAAACCTTTACTGTGGCTAACAGTTAATAGAGCCCTTAATTGTGGTAACGGAGGCTTTTTCATCTGGAGCTGTATAACCAGGTCTTCCATCAGTCCCTGGGCAAAGTATGTAATTTACTATGGAAATCAGGATTTCCTTTGCAGACAGGTTAGTGGTTCCAGCCCCACAGTTAAAAAGGGATTTCTGGCTTACCCTCTTCAATACAGGAAAATTCTTAATTGACAGAATTGGGTTAAACTTTTCTCATTCCAGATAACTATGATTTGAGAAGATTTCCAATGAAATTGCAATATTAATACTCTCTGACAAAGCTTCATGCTAGTATTGTTTTGCAAGTCTAGGAAGAAATAGGATGACTTCATAACATCCACTCTTAAGGATACAGTTCTCAAATAATAAAAATTCTGAAGTAGAAACGAGTACCAGTGATGTTTTGACTTACCAACTTATGGCTAGCAGTCATAAGGGTTGGAATTTTAAGTGCTAATAAGAATCCTCAGTAGTTTGCACCCACAGTAAACTCTGTCAGAGAAAGGTTTTCCAGGAGTAGACCTGCAGAAACTTTACACAGATAGGATAAGAGCTAATTTCTCGGGTCAAAGATACATTTCATTTTGATAAAAATCACTTTACATAGGTGGGACAGTTTGTAACATGGAGTTTTCTCCTTGCAGTGTTTTTTTGAGAAGCATAGGCGTGTGGGGAGGAAATCTTTGATTAGACATTTAAAGATGCATCTAAGAAGAAGATAATTCGCTGACTGAAAAAACAGTCAGTAGTGGGCCAGACATCTACTATACAAAGTCCTGAGGCATTGATTTGATATTAGAGTAATTTACTTTTCCTGTTAAACTATAGCAGTTCAATGAAGTCACACTAATTCAAGGACCAAAGTCCTTAAGGACCAAGTGGAAAGTCTCGAATTGACTTTGAAGTCAATGAATCAAGTCCCTACTATCCAGTGACCTCAGAATTTTGCCAAAGAACTTCCCAGATGCCCCAAATGCTGTTCACTATTTTAATGTACCTATTTAACACTAACACTTCTAGGGCTTAAAATCTTGAGCTCTCTTCTTGAGTTCTCTGCTGAAGCTCTGGTTTTTTTTTTTTTTTGTAAGCTTGGAAAATTCCCCATGCAGCCTCACATCAAATTCTAGTCATAGCTGCTAACCTCAAATGGTCTTACCAACCTCATCACTTCCTTGGTGCAAAGACTATAAAGCAAGAAAAGTTCCAAGAGCAGGCTATATATTAAATGCATTTATCAAAAGACAGTCTTTAACAAAATAAGCACTATTTTCAGGTTTAACTTAAAAACCTGTGCAGAAATCATTCTAATTTTGTCATCGATTAGCCTCTTTTAGTCTGTCAGACTACATAAATATATTTCTACCGTAACTTAGTTTTATATAATTTTTTATTGCGTTAGTTAAAAACATTATCAGAAACAGCAAGATTGTTGGTCTTTCTCTTAGCTGTTATGTCTCACTAATATTAATTAACCCATAGTATTTTTACTGAAAAATCAAGTCAGAGCAGGATGGCATCACACATACCTTAATGTCCTCTTTAAATGTCTTAAATTCATTAATACCTTAATCACATGTGCTAATAACTGTTTCTATTAAAATAGGAACTCTTTGTATTACATTGGCATTAACTAATGCTAAATTGGTATTTCTGCACCATATTCAACACACACGGCAATGAGATTAGAAGTCTCCCAGATGTTTGCCTTCCCTTTCAAGGCCCTGTAGAACCATTCTACAAATTGTCTGCAATAGATGTTCTTGCTAGCCTTCAGAAAAGCTTTTTTTTTTTTTTTTTTTTTTTTCCACAACATTCATATAGCTTTTCCAGGGAGGAATTTTCACAAGTAGTGTTCTGTCAAGTCATTTCATGTTTGAGACCTTGTAAAGTTCAGTAGGTATCCCAAAGTCTAGATGTTCCAAGAACACTTCAGTGATATAAAAACCACTTAGCATTCATAATCTTGTATTTCAAGCTTCTTTCTAATAGAGCTGTTAGTGAATAACATACATGGTTAACGCTTCT
Organism: Heliangelus exortis; assembly: GCF_036169615.1. Taxonomy (NCBI): domain Eukaryota; kingdom Metazoa; phylum Chordata; class Aves; order Apodiformes; family Trochilidae; genus Heliangelus; species Heliangelus exortis. Next base: position 37,128,849 of record NC_092424.1, read on the forward strand.
TACTTTCTCAGGCAGTTGTCTAGGTTATTTTCTTTGTGTTTGAAAAGCTACAGTTCAAGATATGAACAGCCATACTGAACAATACAAGCCTTAAAAAAAAAAGTTTACAAGTTGCACTTGTTACATCTATTTAAACTGCCCTATCACAAATGCCAAATAGCTGTATATAATGAATTATACCAGATGGTCTTCTGCTTCAGAAAGTCTTAGCTAATAGCCTTGCATTATTCTTGTTTAAACATTTACCAATGAAACCTGTGTACTGGACAAAGAATTATGAACCTTTTCAGAAACTACCCTTTTAAAACAAAAGCTATAAATGAAGCTTAAGAAGAAAATCATGTAATGGAAACATCCTTCAGTGCCCTTTTAATTAACAGCACTGTGCATAACTACAAGCTGAGCTACTGATTTCCTAAAGACAGTGCCTCTCACAGGATGTTACCTCCCAGAAAATCTCTACATGAAAGTGCTTCTGGCTTGTTCCACTTCAGACCATCTCTCTCCTGTTGACTTCCCAATTACTTAAGACAACACCTAGCCTTTTTTCTTTTTTTTAATTAATGCTTTAGAGATTAATATTTTGAACTTCCTGCTTTGCACATGCAGAAATCCACACAAAGTCCATATGTCTGTTTGTAATAGTCTACAGCTATCATTTGCAGTATCAGGTTGAGAGAGGTACAAGACAGAACACACAGACTTCCAGATAAGCACCGCAGAAACCCAGTGTGCACAGGAAGGCAAGAACTGCTTTACATGAGTATTGCTGTCTTAGGTTAAGAATACACTTTGGGTCTTTTGCATTTTTAACCTTCATCACACACAAAGAAAAACTCCTGAGTCCAACTGCTTTTGTTTGGCATAACCATTACATTAACTTGTAGAAATAAATCATTCTCATTTCAGCTTTCAGCTGGCAAATCTTTATGGGCTTTTGACATACATACTCACATGAGCAGTCTTGTAGATTTGTGGCAACAAAGGTAGGGACCTAAATGAACACTTGCACAAGCTAGTTCTCTTGCTAGTTGGACTGAAGAAACTGCTATTTATTCAAAGCATTCATCATTAACAAAAATGTGTAAATTCATACCAGTCACTGCAAATGCTTCTAGAGATATGCAACAATTATTCAAGTTTAATAAACTTGTCGAAGTATTAAACTTCTACATTCAAATATATTTTTTCAGATAGTCAATGATAACAGAAAATTCATTTTAGCACTTAGTTCTGTTTAGACCATATTCTGCATTGCATGATGCAGCAGAACTCTGTAAGGACACTAACCAACTACTGTATCTCATTCAGCTTGCAGTACTATAGGTATACTGGATTCATTTGTTGCTATCATTTAGTGTTTCACAGAAACATTTCACAGAAACATTTCCCAACCAGTGTAGGCTGCTACCAAAACTTCAGTTTGGTGAACTAAACCATTTATTCTTCCTTCATAAGTAATTAAGTAACAGCAGACTGTTATATAGCTTTTAAGTGAATAACTGAGTTTTTTGCTTTGCATATTGAAAAATGAACCAATGTGGTTCTTCTGAAGAAACTAACACACTGCCTCTCCTAAGCAACTAAGCTTCACATTTTTAGGAGAACAGAATATTTGCAAAACACATAAATAGTTTTTACTGTACCAGAGAATGCTTTCCCTTATGAAGATATGAGAAATTGCAACAGATGACCACACTCCTACCATTCAGACCACATATCTGTCTCTCAGTGTCAGCAGTAAGGGATGGACACTGCAGCCAAAACTGCAATCAAGTTCCTGCATTTGCTGTTTCCTAATAGCTCTACCCAGCCTGTTCTTTTTTTTTTGGGCACTATATATTGCCCTTTATGGGTATCTTTTTTTTCCACTCAGTAGATATGGTGGCTTAAGAGCTGGAATCCAGGCTGTTTGTTTCTGGCCCTTGAAGCTCAGTTTTCTTAGAGGCAACAGAAATAAAGGAATATAGCATATGTTCAAATTCAGAAGCTGAAAAGGAAACAGTTCAGGACAGTGAATAAACCTTACAAAACTCTACAAATACAGCATTTCATACCATGATGTAATGGGAAAGTAAACATGGCTCCTGCATAAAGACCACAGACAGGATAGCATTTTTCAAGATTTTTTAATATTCAGGAGATGAAGTATATATAAAAATGTGTCAATTATTCAGCAGTAAATAAAACAAACAAAAAAATAAAGAAGGAATTATTAGGCATTGTGAGCAAAACATTACTAATATCTGTTACCAGCAAGTGTGTATCAGGTCATTGTTATTTGACTAATAAAATATTACTTCTCTGGCATCAAATGGCACTTTCAGATACACAACGAATGTGACTTAGTGACAAGTGTTCTAGACAAAATATGATCTTGTAAAATTTTCAAATGTAACTTAATCAAGATGTTGCTATACAGCACCTCTGCAAGATGCATACAGTATACAAAACAAATTCTGAAATAAGTTACAGGTGTCTCTATTTTATATAAATGCAAAGGGAAATTCAGTCCATCTTTCTCTTTTTTCCTTTTTTGGTGGTATGTTCATTTTCAGCATTTGGTTCCCATAGTGCATTTCTTACAAATCTAGAAGCAGCTCCTTTATCGAGTTTGGATGCCTTTTTCTTGTCTGCTATTTCTTTCACCTTATTCATGTATGTTCTTATTCTTTCCTAGGAAAAAAAAAAAAAAAAAAAAAAGAGTGTGTTTCCCAACAGTCTCCGAAGATTGCTGCTAAATAACCCCAATACATAGGTGTCCACACCATACATTACTGTAACTATAGTATCTAGAAAAATAGCATAATTTAAATATACATGAGGCTCTGCAAATGTGAAGCTTCTCCTTTAGCAGATTTTGCATCCCCGATATCTGCCATACTAACATTTGCATGACACCCACCATCATAGAAACTTGAAGTCCTACAGAGATTAAGACTGCATCTAATTTACAGTGAGCCAAGGACTGTTCTTGGAAGCAAAGTTAGAAAACAAAATATTGGGGTTTGGCCTACATAAGGATGGCAAAATAGTATTTAGATGTGACATATTTATAGATTAGTTACACTGTTACAAGCATTACATATGCAACTACACAGAGGTCCTGTATCTAAGACCCTGAAATGCTCAAGGGAGCTTATCAAATGAACCTATTTAAGGCAGCCTGATGAATTTCCAGCTGTAACAGAAGTTCCCTTTACCATCAGAAATAAAAAAGCTTGTTGCCATTGCCATTCCATAAAGCAAGAGGATACTTCATTGCCATCTCAGCCTACCACAGTCAATGTGGCTTTTTTTGAACAAAGCATGGCTTGGATTCAGCTCCACACAAGTACACCCTCCCAGTTCAACAATCTCATTTGTGTGCCTACTTATCCTCATCTTACTTCTGGAGTCAGTAGAGAAAATTACTTTGAGATAGTTGTCTAAATGACTCTAAGATGGGCATCACCCTCTGTTGAGTGTTTGCTTCTCTTCACTGAGGAGGAAGACATTTACAGTAATTCTGTAAAATACTTAAAAGTTTGGTTGGTAGATTTTATATCTTTATATTTAGCCTAATATGGCTTTCAACTCTAGGGCCTTCAGGCGTTAATGTAATAAAAACAGCAAACGAATATAACATATAAATATATAGTGCTCTGATACCCAAATGACAACTGTGGGTTAAGAGAACATTTATGGATACTGCTAGCTAAGTAAGTATTAATATTATGTAACCCACACATTTCTCACACAGCTATTTACAGCTTTTTTTAGTCTGTAACAAAAGTTATGAGACATACACTATAGAGCTGACTTTCAGTTACCATTATAAGAAACTAACTTGTTAAAAAAGCTGGCCACTCTTTCTGTATCAAAAACATAGTTTTAAGGAGGAGAACTTTACAGGGTCTGAAATCATAATTGACTATTTCTTTGGTGACTGAGATGACTAATGAGAACAGATGGCAAACCTACATGCATCAACATGGAGAAAAGGAGCTGACAAATGTCAACATGACAAAAGAAATGAACTCTGATAGCTTGAATGTGAGTTTTATTAATACAGTTTGAATCTCTGTATTCCCTCTAGGTGCACAAGGGGAGCAATTCTAAAAACAAACCAATCATGACTTCTTTTTTTATTTCCTTCTCACATGAATAAGAACATCTCAGCGCTCTTACAGGGAAAGAATGTGCATTCATTCACCTTGATACTTGGAAAAGAGAACTGGATAAGAAACTAAGCTATAATAACTCACTCATACCTCAGAGTTAAAATGACTGGCAATTGTGAAGTTAGATACCAGCATAAAACATTAACAGCAGAAAAGATAAGATTTATTTTTTAGTATTGCTAAATTAACACAATGTTCAGGCACTCTATAATATAGAAGGAACAAGAAACCGACAGAAAGCTCATAAAATATTAACTGCTTCATTTTTTAATACGATACAGTCTAGACTACTGAAAACCTCACAAAATTAAAAATAGAAGTACTCTTGTTATTCAGGCTTGTTTTCCACATTTTTCAGTCCCATCTTCCATTCCTCTGGTTATGTAAGGATTACTTTTAAGCCAAGTATTTTACAATTGCCCGGATTTAATATTTTCATTTACAGAGGAATTAAACTGGGTAGCTAGAAGGTTTGATTTCTATTTTCTTCTTCAGGCTAAATGATTTGATTTTTTTAAGTCAGCAGAATTTTCAAGATAGCTGGCCTTCTATACTGTAGTCATGTATCTAAATGGAATATAAAGACAAACCTAAAAGATTTATTATAGGTTGTAAATATGTCACTAATGCAGAATTACTGGACAATACACATATAACCGGTGCCAAAAAAGCTTTTAGTTTTGTTGCTGGACTGGATTCTTTACTGCTGAGAAAATGAATTAATGGAGGACTTGGAAGGGGGAGGGGGGCTCTTTCCCGTCTTCACTAGTAAATCAACCATTCTATACTTTAGAGTCATACAAAAGTAAAAAAGGCAGCCTCAGAGATTAACATGATTCCAAGTATTTATACGAAAAAAACACCATACTGGAAGTTATAAATTATTATCAGACATGTAACATTTTTCCATTTAACAATGGAAATACAAGTGAAAAGCTACTCTGTTCAGAATCCAATTCTCAAACAAAGGTGCAGAGAAGATGACACCATTCATCTTCTTTTTCTTGTCTAATTTCAGCAGACTCTACAACTTTGCTTTAAGCAATACTGTTTGGAACTAAAAATATGACTTTCTTAATTTAGAGAGTCCAGCAAGGTTTATGAACAGTACCATAACATCACATAGCATATGTGTGCTATTATGGCAACATAAAATTTTAAATGTAGATGCAAACATTGTTTTACTTCTATAAAAGGTAACTGTCCTGGGTAACTAAAATATTGTATTGCAGTTTAAGAATCTTACCAGTTCTTGTTTCACTGGATGTTCCTTTGGATTGATTCCCTGAGTAGCCAAATATACTGCAAGAAAAAAAAACATGTTTTATTGAAATGGAAGCCTGTAATAACTGAGGACCAACTTAATTCATAACACAGGAAAAATGCAGTTTCCACGTAAAACCATTAATAAGATTTGGAGTTAGTTGTATCGTATCTAATTATATCTATCTATTGTATCTAATTGTATCTAACAAACTATTCTAATCAAATGTTTTTTAAAAAAGGTTAAAAAAAATTCCAACATGGTTACGCTTTCTGTCCCTAGAAAGATAAAAAAGGTTGCCAAGAAAAAACCCAAAGAAACATCCTCATGCAACTAATTTTTGATTTGGAGTTTCAACATAATTTACCCTATGACAGCAATAATTTGGGTCCTACCAGTAGTTACAAGTTACAAGTTAATTATTTGGTTATGAAATACAACTATTTAATGTTTGCAGCTGTCTAGAAGGTGTTCAAACGGTAACTATAAATCCTGCTTTTTCCTACCACATACTTACCCCAGAACATTGAATTTAGCGTGTACACTGAAACCAAATCCAGCTTTGCTTGCTCAAGAGGCTCTAGCTAGAATGAAAAAAAAAAGAAACACACCAGATTTTCACAATTTTAAGCAAGATGTGCACAGATTTTAGTAACACACACATTTTATAATTGTGAATTTATCCATGAAAAAACCACACACTGAATGAGCATATTTTTGCACTGCAAATTCACTGAGACCTTGTCTATGCCTGTTTTCATGCCAGAATAGAGCCATTCTCTCCTCTGCAAGCATTCATATAATTTTACCAGTGTGGTGTTAAATGCCACAGTCCCATATGGCCAAAAGCACAAAAATTTCTTGACATATAACTCCTGGGCCACTGTTCCCATAGTCAGAAAAAAGTCCATATTTTTATACAGAAACTTAATTTGAAATAGTTCTTGGTATCAATGGAAGAAAAAATAAATCCTTAAGATTGCTGAAGCTCAAATGTGAATATAGTATGGCAGACAATCAGTGGGCATTAACACTACATATGGTAGACTGTGTGTTCAACACATACTGGAATATATTTAGGGCTATAAAACAAAGGAAAAATAAAGGTAATAAGAGGTTTTTATTCCTCAACTGCCAAAGTCAATTTATTATTTTCGTCCTATAGGATTTCCAGAAATTCTGATAACATCATTGTACAGCTCACTAGTTCTAACATGGATACTTTCAAAAGATCAGTGTTGTCAAGACCATTTTCTTCATAAATTATTTGTGTTAGAAATCCTCAGAGGATAAAGAAGTACCTTTGTGTGCTGGCTTTTTTGTGCCCTAAAGAAAGAAATTACATGTTTGCCTTTAAATGTTAAAAGATAGAGAGGCTTGTATTAAGTCTTCAGGCAGTATCTTGCCCTATCTTTATGCCCTGTAAAAAACCACATTTTACAGACTTGTGCTTATAACATAGCTAGAGGAGACAGCTCAGCTTTTCAGCACCAGGTGCTGCAAAAGTGTAGAATTCTAGAATCAAATAATTTCTCACTACTGTCAATTTACCTTTACATCCTTCTTGGTATACCAAGTTCCATGAAGTTTGTTGTGAAAAGGTCTCCGACAAAAACGTGAATGACCTCTCCATTATGAAAGAGTACTCAGCAGGCACTTCAAGGGAGGTCAGCAGTAAACTAGAATGTCCCCTACCTAAATGACTTGGTTGTAGGATATCCTTTCAGCTTGGAAAACCATGTATTTCATTTTTTGGTTTGTAAGACCACCTGGATATCTTAGCAAAGTAAAAGCTTTGAATATTAGGTATCCAGAGCAGGAAGTGCCACATTTATTATCTCCCTGTGTGGTAGTTAGCCTAATAGACTGTTATTTCAGTTGAGGTTCTCAGGTATTCTTGTATTAACAGCAAAAAGGAAAATGACATACCTTTTGGAGAAGCTCACTCCTGGAAACTGACATCATTGTCTTCAGCATTTCATCTACAGAACCAAGTGATTTTTCAAATGCTGCAAGATAATCATGGATTTCAGTGGGATAATCTTCCATATGAGCATCATCTTCTGACATTTCCATCTGGGAAGAGGAAACAAAATTAATGATCTTTTTCATTAAGTCTCTACAGTGTTAGAAAACTGTATTTTACAATATAAAGCATTAGCATTCATCCATTAAACATTAAAAGAAATTCCTATTTCTGAAGAGGTCTAGGAGCTTATGCCAATAGTGACACAGTTAAAGGTCCTATAATTTCAGGGATATCTGTTAGCTGCTGTGCAAAATAGCATGAGGGAGCATTACAAATGACATGAGTGTAGTACCTATTCTTGTAACAGTCCCAGATCAGTATTTAGTTTTTATGGTCTGTGATCCAGAAAGAAATTATTTGCATGTTTAAAAGAAGAGCTCTATAAATCAGAGAGTATAACGAGCTACACCAAGCAACAGGCAGGGTGCTAAAAAAAAATAAATCACCCACCCCAAAACCCACAAACACAAAAAACAAACAACAGGAATATGGCTTCAGCCTGTCTTAGCAACAGACATTACTTCAGCCTTAAAGTGGTTATACAGCACCAGTTATGTCAGGGTCAGTTATATTTTCCAATGCTAAATTAGGAATTGGTCCAAGAAATTCTTCTTGTGAACCCTGTATCCAGTTTTCTGAATTCCCTACGGTCTGCTGTGATCTGCAATATAACTCTTAACAAGGGTGAGTTGATTTGGGAGTTTCAGAATATTCTGGAAATCTTGTGGATGCATCTATGCACAACAACAGTGAGATAAGCAAAGACATGAAAAATCCCAGGGCACTCTTTTTTTGATCCCTGCACTTGAAACAATATGACATGGCTACTGCCAAGCCATCTGGCTGCTGGCTTATAGGCAATATCTTCATTTTTTTTTTCAAATCATAAATCACATATTCTCCCGAGGAGTTAATGTTACTTAAAGCTATGTTACAAATTTTGATTGAGCAACCATTTTTTTAAATGTTAAAAAAAAAAAAAAAATATTATTTTCCTACCTATTTGGTGAGCTGCATCAAGAACAGTGGGAGCACCTGGATCACTGCAGCCCTTATCAATATGATAATCCCACAAGCCAGCAGCTGAGTACAGAGGACAGGAGAATAAGTTGGAAAAACTGTGCACTGAAAATTTGATCTATGAACACCAAGCCACACAGTCAGTGCAAACAGCAAGGAAACAGAAAACAGCTGTCACATCAGTGGAGTTTGTTTTAGATAAAGACTTCATCTTTCCCTTTTCCTGGCAAGAGGGTGGTATGTGTGAGAGAGGTTTCTTTTTATTTATATTGTCTCCTGGAGGTCAAACAGGAGGAATATTGAGAAGAAAAACAGTGTGGATTGTCTGCAACTCCAGTTTTAACCACACCAGAGTGATTCCAGAAATATGATCAGCCAGTTAACAAGGCCAGTTTCACTGCTGTTGTTTGCATAGTTAGAATTATAATCCTACTCAGCTACATGACTTTTCATCCTGGTCAGAGCTGGTTTTCAGACCGAGTACAGAATCACAATGCTAACCATGACATGTTGAAGGCCCTCTCCCTGCCTCAGCATGTAACTCACACATGTAGATACCATTTCGGTCAGCCACAACAGACCTAGGCGAGAAAGCTGAGCTGGACCTACAAGAGGCTACCCATAGAAAGGCAAAATACCAATACAATTATTTCTGCCACTTAAGATAATATTGTTTCTGCTTCCCTCTTTCCTGGTCACCTGCATTATAATACTCATTGTTAGGTTGATTTTTAGAAGAGTTCAAAACCCACTGTTTGTTGTTAGAGCACAAAAAATACTCAAAGCTACAGAAGAAAATAGATTTTCTCAGGTGTTAACAGAGTTCAACATGGTTAGACAGTATCTGTTGGTACACGTTTACAGATACAGGGAGAGGGGTGCAATCCAGTCCAACAATGAGCTATAGAGCTCACCACCACTTCAATACTTCATCTACTATAATCTTAACTTGATGGACATGCATGAACATATCCATAAATTCTAACTTCCCTCTCTCTCCTTATCAGGGCATCCAGCCCAGCAACTGCAGGGGGAAAAAAACCTCCAATAAACTCTTGTATCAAGAATGTGTTACCAGTCAAAACTAACTGCAGCTATTTTACTGTGTTTGCTAGGATAAACAGTTACTAGAGCATGTGTGATATTCTTTCCAATATTCCAAACTAAACCTAAAGGACAGAGAAAGGATAGGAAGACAGGAGGAAAGATAACAGATACAGTCTAAAATTACTGAGACAATTACTGTCTCATGAACCAGAAAAAATTAATGTTGCCCTCATATCAGTATTTACACTGTCACTTGGCAAGGAAAGGAAAAAAACGCATCAGCCTAAAAGGAACAAGATTGCACATTAGCCCACATACAGAACCCTTCATTGATAAGTCTGCTCCTTCTACCCAGGGAGGGGGAGGCATTTGTTGAACTTGGGTTTTCTGTTCATTTCAACAGGAACTAGCAAGTTCCTACTCCTGCTGTGTAGGGATCTCTCTCTTTTCACCAGACTGTTGTTTCAGCATTACTAATCTCTGTTACAGTGTTGGCACATGCCAACAATAAAGCAGCAGTCATCAGCCTAAAATACATTTGATAACATTAAATCAAGAAGAACAAACTTACATTACACTAGAAAACTTGTACACAGTAAACTCCACAAAACTGTTTCTGCCAAAATCAACATACAGACCTCAGACTCACACCTGCAGAATGACAAAGCCAAGGATGGAACTAAGACCACATCAGTGACTCTCTAAACCTACCTATACTGCCCTCAATAGTTACGTTTCAGTTATTGAACCACATGCAAGATTTTGCTCAAGTTTTACAAGTGTTTATATATTTTGAACAAGTAGAAATTTAATTCAGATACTGAAGTTGCTGTTTACCACACAGGTTTTCCCTGTTAGATTTGCGGGCTTCAAGACAAATTTTATTTGGCTTTACTTGGCACAGAGGTTCTGCTGAGGAAAATTAAGGACAGTACAAATATTCAGATAAATTATGAAAATACTTGCTGTGTAAGCATGTGAATAATGGGAAAGTCACAGCATTTTCATTATCAAGTAGTAACACTTCTGATGCAGAACACAATCTGTGGTTGTGTGCATAACTGTAATACTTTGTAAGATCTTTAATATTGAGAGTGCAAAGAAAAATTCACAGCCCATACACATAAAACAGAAAATGCCTACTATGATTAAGGACACTGAGGCAAACAAATAGTAATGAAAACCATGGTATGACTTCATAACATCAATATACAAGAAACAGCTTTATCTTTTAACCCTGAGGTCACAAACTGCCATGTAGTTTTTTGAAAAACAGCATAAGAGAAACATATATTTGAGGAAGAAAAAGTCTTTATGCCAAAAAAGTGAAACACTTTAATAGAAAACTTCATTGCACTTAACTCTGTTCAAAAATGGTCCTATGATTTTCCACAGGTGGAAAATTTCTAAATAATCTGGAATTTCTGAGCATTTTTTAATAAGCTGTCATTTATTCAGAAACTTCTGTTTAGAAAACAAGGAACACCTTATTTTCTTTCCAGTCAACATAGTATAAATCAGAGCAAGCAATACACTCGACCTGCAAAAAGGGAGGGGAGGAAAATAGAAGACATTAGGAACCACAGAGATGAGACAAATACGAAAAGGACAAATCAAGAGAAAATGTATTAAAAAGACTAAATGAGTGACAATTAAAGCAGTTTGCTCTAGTGCTAATGTGATTATTGATCTGAGTTAAAAGCTGTATTAAGAAAGTATAAATAAAAAAAAAATACAAGTGAGTGTGGACAACACAACTAGCAAAATCATCTCTCTTCACATTTGTCTTTCAGGAGACTGATGAGAAGAACTCTGCACAGACCTTTATAGAAAAGCACACCCGTGACTGGCATACAACGGTAAGAACTGGGAAAAAGGAAACTTCAGACACATTGCAGATTACTAAGAATAATCTTTGAATAGATCTGGTGTTTTAACACAAGCCTTAGAAAATAATTGCCAGCTGCCTTAAAAAGCAGATTCAAACCTCCCTTCCTGCCCACCCCCACAGTGAAACTGTATCTGTCATACTGAAAGATATAAACTCTAATTAGGCCCTTGGTATCTTCAGGAGAGATTTTGCTGAAGATGCATGGTGAAAGTAATGGAAGCTACACACATACATCAACATGGCAGTATGGCACTTCAAAAGAATTAAAAAATGCTCTGTGTTAGTATCATGTACAAGGTTTTCAGCTGGAATTAAAACTGCCAAGTTCAGTATTAAAATGGTGTATTTGAAATATTTTTGTAACATACAAACAGGAGAGACAAAAATAATTTACCATCCTTCATTCTGCTTAATATTGCAACTCCTTTCACACCATGTTAACTCATACCTATTTCTTAAGCAGTAGAAGGCCTTGACTTTCTACTGAGCTCAGCTACATTTTTTCAGATTATTCATCTAACAAAAATCAGATTAAACTATTCTTTTCATGGGTATTTATGAATTACATAGAGAAAACCAAAACGAACCTTTTGGCAAAGGCATACAGAAGTGAATTCAAATTCAAAACAAATGTATTAGGAATATCAATACAACAAACCATTCCTGTCAGCTCCTAAATACTGCCACTGTCCTCCCTCTTGTGAGTGCTAACAACATGCAGTGAATGCAGGCGATGCACAAGAGCAGCAGAGATGTCCCTCCTGCTCCAACACTGCAGTTCACTGCTGTGGCTATAGGACAACTGAGCAACAAGGAACAAACATCCTAAATTTAAAGATATCAGAGTTCATTACTGAGTTCTTCGATTACAGAACTCTTTGGGGCACAGATATCCACTTTATTCCATGTTTGCAAAGCTCTGAGTACAATAGGCTATAATTGGTGACAGACACTCCTCAGCCTTATTACTACATAATAAATAATCAGCTGCCTGCTAGTCATCACTGTGTCCACAGATCTGTTTTGCTACTAATACCTTTCAAGCCAGCTTGAGGCAGCTGGAGACCACATCTAGTACAATTAGTCAGAGTGCTCTTGCAATGCCAACTCACAAGCTTGTTTGCAAGAAAGATGTCCACTGCAGAGGTAATTAAGCCTGCCATGGAATACCAACTATGCACCAAGAGGCTTATCTTGATCCACTTAAAAATATCCCAGCTCAAGCCATGGTAGTTACCCAGTGCACAGTTTGCAGTGTATTCCAAACAGGCAACAGCTGAGCAACCATTTTTAACCCTGCCTTCAGATCTAGGCTCCAGTCAAGCATTTCAATATGCACAGAAGAACCCTACAGAACCGCTCACAGCCATCAAGTGCTTGCTGATGCCACTGAGATAAAGCCTCTTTAGCTTGTAAAGGACTTGCAAGGTTTATTCTGATCTGTTTTAAGGTTAAAATTTAAAAGGAGGAAATAATAGTTTTGAGGGTCACTTCAGCCCATGGGCATATTAGAAAACAGGCACCTCGTGCTGGCTTAACATTCATTACAGCCCCAGCTATTGCCACACAAACCTACTTGGATGTAAACTTTCAAATTGATCTGCATGGTTTGTAAAACATTTTTACTCTCTGTAATCAGCTGTCCTAGATTCCACATCTCTGATGACATAGTCTTCCTCTTCTGAACAAATCCAATACACCCTGGCTCTTGTTCATCTCCAGCCTGTCAGTACACTCATCAAAGTTCAATGACAAAACCAGCCTTCTTTTGGTGTCCAGAACACTTCTTAATGAGAGGTTTTCACAAAAGCTGTCATGCGCAGACTATTCTATCATAGCTCAGTGCAACTCTGAAGCTTTTAAGTGATGTTAAATTTGTATATCTAAACTGGTCTTTAAAATATGTACTTTTGGTTGTTCCCACTATCAAGAGTGGATGAAACTCTGCATCTCTGTATTCCAGTGGGGTTTCATTCGTGACAGCAATCAATACTGAATACTTCTGTGCTACCAAATTTGCTGCAAATGGGAAACAACCTGCCTCCAATTTACAGCTGTTGCACGTTCTAAATCATGGAGTTTACTACCACTTCTAAAATTTGCTGCCATTTTCCACTGGCATTCTGCATATGAGTATCCAGAATTAAAGCTACAGAGTTTTTAAATTCTTTTAAGCTGCTTAACTCCTTTGTTTCCTTCAGCCACTAGTTCTACAATGCATGAAAAAGTACCTCCTTTTATCAGAATCCAGTTTCCTGTATTTGCACTTCATACAGTACCTTTCTCTACTGTTTAGAACAGCAACCCAAATCGATTTTTTGGGTGTTTTGGGTGCTAACAAGACTCTATTCAACTACTGGAAGTAGATTTACCCTTTTTTGTTGTTGTTGTTGAACAATGAATGTAACAGTAACTGAACAGTAACTGTGGGATGTTGTGCTCTAAACATGTTCTAAGCATCAATCTTACTGATGCAGGAGAAAATAGGAAATATCTTTTCTACCTATCCTCTAAGCAGAATTCAAGAGCTGATAACCTGACAAAAAGGAGGCTAATTACTATCAGCAAAGAAAAGGGATATGCAAAATCACAGAAGCGTGGGAGTAACAGAGGAAAGCCTTTTGGGGACATGAAGTTTTCACAGCAATTGAAATAGATAAAGCAAGTTAGGATGGAGAACAGAGATGCACTCAGGACTGGCACTGGAAGAAAGAGCATGGCAGTACCCACAGCCTGACATGGAAGCAAAATCAAAGAACCAAAAAATAGAGGAAGCTGGGAAAATGGATCCTGAGCAATTTCCCAACACAGAGAAATGGAGCTTATACAAAACAGCACATGTGAAGAATACTGCCCGCATGAAGAGGTGTAGAGTAGTGTGAATCCCAAGGCCCAGCAGAATGCCTTGCAGCAAGCCTGCACAAGAATGGAGAAAATCAAATAGTTATAGTATACAAAGAGAGTTGAAAGGTATTTAAGTCTGCAACTGCAAAGTTTTCATGGTCTCTTATCAACATCTCCTTGGCATCATGCCTAGAGTTAACAATATGAAGCTACACTTTCATTGTTGCCCCTCCATCAGGTCACCTTGGTTTCTTCCTTCTGTGCTACCTTTTCCAGCTCTGGTTCTGCAACCTCTACATGGAGCTGTGGTAACCAGTACCATTCCAGTGCATTGTTTATTTATTTAAAAGATTTAATGTTTTTCTCAGCTTACCATTCCATTCCATACACATTATGCAATTTTCTACTGCTGTCACTAAAAAGAAGCAAATATTCTTTACTAAATGCTGGCAGTACACAGATGGAAAACTAATTGTAAAAACCTTAACCACTTCAAAGAGCAAAGCACTTAGCTAAAAGGTCTGTGTGATTTCTGCACTGCATTTCTGATAGGAAGCCTAAGAATTCCTAATCAGCACTTCCAAGTTTCTCATGCTCTGGGGTATAGGCCTTGTGTTAAGTGCTCTCTGATTTCTTTAGCAAGGGCCGTACTGCCATAGGATTAGCCATACACAAATGTTTTACATTGGAAGTGTTCTTTTATACTTTTAAAACCAAGAAACGTGCCAGACACCTTTCAATTTTGATTTACTTTACAACCAAACCTTTCAATTTTTTCTCTCCAGAACAAGGCCTTTTAATGAGCATAATCTGAAGTTTCATTTGCAAGTCAAAGTCCCTTATTAAGTTGCCAGCAGCAGCTAAGCTTGCAATCAGAAAACTGTGACAAAGGAAGGGGACATCTTCACCTTTGTAGCAACATGAGAGAACTGTAGCAACATCTACTTTTACTACAGAGTTCTTGAGCTTTTTAATTTTAATTATCACCTGCCTTTCTGTTAAGGGAAAAGAGTGCTGCTGAACTATTGTACTATAGCCTGTATGTGCAAACTGCATGTTAGTTTTGAAAACCACACTATTTTTATAATTACCAAGTTCTCAAGGCTCCTCAACTACAACATTACTGACTTATAACAGGAACATAACTGTTTACAACAAACCTGGGCTGTTTAACACCGATTTATGGCTCCCCTGGAAGCCTCGTTCCTCTTATGCCAAACACAGGTTTCTTGATCAAGCACAGACCTGGTGAAGTAGATCTTCTCCCATGTCTATAACCAAAATTCCTTGTTCTAATAGCTCTTTGTGAAGATGAAAGGTCTTACCAGTCATATAATCATTAAGGTTTGAAAAGACCTGCAAGATCATGAAGTCCAACCATCGACCCCACACCACCATGCCCACTAAACCACGACCCAAAGTGCCATGCCTACACGTGCTCTGAACACACCCAGGGGTGGCAACCCCACCACTTCCCTGGGCAACCTGTTCCAACGCTTGACCAGGCTTTCAGTAAAGACTTTTTTTTCTACCGTGGTCCCTTACAGACAGAGTATAATGGGATTTAGCTCTCCCGAATGTGTTCAGTCACAAGATTTCCTAAATGCCCCCGTGAAGTCCCCACTCGGGACAGCGGATGGCAGCACACCGGCTTTTTCCGCCAACCTCACCCCCGCCTTCCTTCTCAACGGCCTGAAAACCAGCGGGGCCAGGGGGCAACCAACCCTCTTGAGATCACCCACCGGAGGCAGGCCCTGACTCCCGACGAGGCACTTGCCGCTGACAAACCCTCACCCCATACCTAGGAAGGGCAGGCCTCCATTTCCCTGCTCCAGGCCTACCACCGGCTGCCCGACCACCCACCGGCGGAGAAGATGGAGGCGAGGGCGGGGGATGTGGGGGGGGGAGGAGGGGGTGTGTAAGCGGCAGAGGCGATCTCGGGGAGGAGGGGAAGGGCTCCCGTTCAGCCGGTGCCGCGGGAGGCGGACCGGGCACCCCCTCTCTTACCTCCGGGCAGGCGGCCCAGCTCCGCGCGCGCAGCCGGGGCGGGAGAGAGCGACGGGGAGGGCGGGGCCTCCACCGGCGCCTGGCGGTGACGTCAGCGCCGTAGCCGTTGGCGGCGGCAGTTGCCGCAGAGGTGTTCGCGATGGGGACGCTCCGGGCGATGGTGGCCGCGTCCCGGGGTTGCTCCGGAAAGCCCAGGGGGGCCGTGTCACGCAAGTCACCGCCCCTCGCACGGTCCCCCCTCCACTCCCCTCAGTGGGTGCTGACAGCGGTGTAGCCGGGATACCGGTGAGGTGACGTGCCCCTTACAACGATGGCGGCCGCCTCCGTCCGTAACAAAAAAGAACGGGGCCGTTCTTTTAGGGCAGAAAACCTGGTTTTCAGCAGGCAGCTTGCTTAAAGGGGAGAGGGCAAGCAGCCGGCGTGGATCTGGCTCTTCCCAAACACACCCAGTGGCTTGGTGGAAACTGAGAGGCCCAAACTGGTTTGCGGGCGTCAGTTTCTGACTGACGCTGCACATCTTCACCTCAGCCTCGAACGAGGGTTTGTTTCTGGTAGCATTGTTGGTAGCATTTCCACTGTTTTTCTTCAAGATTTCAGGAAGTGTATCTGAGTTCAAAATGCAATGAGTTAGTGTTTCCCCACTGTGAGATGTTGCTGACTGTACTGATGGTGCAAATAACATCTGCGGCTCCCAGAGATATGGTCCACATTTTACAGACTGACATTCTCCTAAATAGAAAAACACAACTCGGTATTTGCATCAAAAGTATTGGCACTCATAGCCAGAGACCTCTTTCAGCTCCTTTCTGTTCACAAGCTTGTCTGAAGCTTATTGTGACTGAAGACTGAAATCTATCCCCTCCAAGGCAGATTAAGATAGGATCACTGGAGCCCTTCAGTGTGGCTGAAGAGGGCCTATTCCCAACTCTAGGTTATGCAGAAGTGGCTGAAAAAGTCATGGCTGGCTGCCTGAGGGGAATGTGCTGAGCTGGCTTATTCAGCATCAGGGCTTCTCAAGGAAGAGAAAAAAAACAGGTCCAGGCTGAAGAAGGATGGGGTCAAGGCCAAGGAAAGTGGAAGAGTGTATTCGTAGGGGGAACAGGAATAGAAATTTGTGGTCTTATCTAGCTCCGGTATGCTTCTCTGTGCCTCCAATGCAATTTAAAGTATTGCAAATGTGAGCTTCCTTTTAATGAGTTGGTTTACATCTAACTACTACACTATGTCTGTTCTAATTAAATCAGTATGAACTGCAAATATGAGTCTCCTTACATGCAGTTGGAAGCATATCTAAAGAACTTCAGATGCAGTGGTTACTCGTTTACATCTTGTCATCTCCTTTTCCTTCAGGAGATTTAGAGGTTTAGGTTTTCAGTTTCAACTGAAAATGGCTGAAAAGCAATAATTATTTTTATAACAGAGTATATTTTTATGAAAGCAGCAAACACAGGGATTCTTTAAGAGTCTTCTGACAGTGTGTGAGAACACACCTACGGACAGCAGAACCACTGAAGCAGGAAATTGTAACCCCACTGTCTGCTAATATTTTAGTGTAATAATGTACTGTTGCACTGAATTTTTCATAACCTTATTTTCAAAAAACATTGTTTTAATTGTTTTATCTTGCTCATTTTTAATATAGCTACAGAATCATGCATTTTAAGTAAAAGGGAATTGAGGAATAACTCTTTTATAAAATTCAGATATGTAACAGTCTGAAGGATAGTGGAAGTAGAAATAGCAAGACCTGAACTCTTAAATAAAATAATACTTTGCATTTCCAGTCTGCCAAGTGTCTATCAGGACCTCAGACCACTTGGCATTTGTTTAGTTAATTCTTTGTTCAATAATCACATACCACAGGTCGGGAAATACAGAGAGGGAAGTTGATAGACTAATTGATTTACCAAATGTTAGGTAGGAAATTTCTGCCAGAATCGTATTTCCTAAACCAAATATTTTGTTTAAATTACGAGATCAAAAGAGAATGCAACACATGCTGATCAATGTTCAGATTCAGCCAGCTCTGTTTGTAGAAGATTGTAACTGCATATAACATTAATGTAGTACAGGTTGGACTCAATTACATGATCATGCAGTGTGGCTCTCTGTCTCCTTCTAGTGGTTTACGTTTGTTACAGATTCGCTGCTAGCTCCAAACTACAGATTTTAATTTTGGTCAGTTAACTGGAATTCCTGTACTGAGTGCCATAGGTCTTGGAGTTTTTTGAGGCAGCTCACTCAGAGGATTGCTAGGGGTATAAGTATTTGTTTTCTGCTTAAAGTAGCTGCGTTGCTTGTTTGGTTTTCAAGAGCAGAGAGTGAGGAGTTAAGGATTTGCATTTACCTCAGCCAAAATCTGACTGAAATATAGCTCATATAATTCAATCGTTTTATGTTGGTGCCACTCTGAAAGTATAATATCATTTTATATATGGATATCTGTACAAAAAGAAAAGCTACACTGCCATCCAGTACTTAATGGAAGCCATATCATTTGAGAGGCCTATAAGTGATTATTGATTTTTTCCCTATAATTACCAAAACAACAGAAAAAGTCCTGAATATTTTCTCCAGAGCAACCAAAGTGGCAGACATCTTTAACTTAATGACTCCTTTATTATGATCTATCTTGTTCATTGTACATACTATGTATTGACTCCTGTGGGGTCAATGTTCTTTGCAGAGCAGGCATGGAGGCCTAACACTGTAGTCTTGACCTCACTGGAAACATGATGCTTACAGCCTGGGTCATGCAAAGCATCACAGCCTATTTTACAAACTAGCTATGACAATTACATCTCCCAGAAGCAATACCCCTGAGAAAGCTTTTGGAGATGCCCATATAGAAGACAAGATTAAGAAAAAAAATAGCCAAATTCTTCTGCTGTGAATCCAGTGTGAATACAAAGAAGGATGCTAGAAGCTGTTTCTAACAAAAGTGCTAATGAATCATTGGCGGAACAACAGCTTACAATTACGAGTGGTTGTAATAGGGATCTGCAGTGATCCTAAGAGAGAAAATAAAGCAATAGAATTGCTTTGTCTGCAAGTCCAGTTTCTGACAGTAAGTGCACTATTTTTCCCTTTTAATATGAGTTTTAGTAAGCGCAACAGAGATACTTCATTAAATAATTCAACCTTTCTAAGACAATTCTATCATGTGTCCACCATTAGCCCTTTCTAGCAATTACTAGAAAGCCAGTACAGTCAAACACAGAGAACATCCTTATTTAAACTGTCAGTCTCTATTTGAAACCTCTAGATGTCTGGCAACGATGCTGAAAATCCTTCACCAATGCAGAGTTAAATGAGATTGTCAGTGGTAATACAGCTACACTGTATTGAAACTAAACTGAAAATTTGTGTTGCCTCTGGTCAGTCTGTTACTTGCATTTACCATACATTTGCCTAAACTTGCACAACAATACATTTTAAACTGTCTCAGGAGTGAGCTGGTCTGTATTACCTAAGCTGCAGACCATTTCATGACAGTTCCTTGCCTGGCATATTTAAAGTCAAGTCACAGCCAGTCATCAAAAAGCAGAGTATGAGACTTTGCCTTTTAAAACCCAGGTCAGAGCAAGCAGACCAGCTCGGGAGATCTTTGTATGCGCAGTACACTTATGTCTGAAGGGCCTCAGCCACACATGGCATTTCTGGGACAGGCATTTTTTGATTGTGAAGCCTGATTCTTTGCAATATAATCTAGTGCATTTGCAATCTGATTTACGGGTGGACCAGCAAGTTACCAGAAGAGGGTGTAGCAGGAGCAAGCTGCAGTGTGAACATCCATCTGCTACCCAGTACCTGCCTGCTTACATGTGCACTTGCCTCTCAGTGAAAGAGGGATGATTACCTGATGAATCCTTTGATGTATCAGAAGACAAATACTTGCAAAAGGACAGTTAGAGGCAGCTGCCTGGCTCAGTGGCATGTTTATGGTAACTTATGTCACTGCCTGTAATCTACAGAGACCAGATATATACGGGGATATATGAGTGGGAAGGCCAGGCAGGAATTAAGAGTTTGCAGTGATCTATTACAAGACGGATGGTCCAGGAAGAGAGCCCAAGATATCTGGCTGCCAGGTGTGTGCCCCAACCACTAGATAGGGTAAGAAGGGGAACAGAATCTTGAGGCTAACCCACAGGGATGTCTCCCATCTTCAGGGAAGTAAAAATAACTGTAAGCAGTGGCACTTAGGACAGTGGAAAAGAAGCATAACTTCCAAAATTTTCCATGCTGTGACACTGCTGGACTTGTGGAGGGGGTATGTGGCAGCCTAAGACCAGGTGAACTTAAACTCACCTTTCTGTTAAAATGCTCTGGAAATCTTTTTTTTTTCTGCACTCAAATTAAATTAGAATGATTTATACCTACTAAACACAGACTCTTTTCCCTCTTGAGAACATAACATTCCTAATCAAAATACAGATGTAGATATACATAGAAGGAAACTGAGCTTGATGTAGCTTTGTTTTAGAGAGGAAAAGTAATATAATTCAATAAGACTAGCTTAAACCCTCTGATTAAAGCTTTTTTAACATAACAGATAGAGAGGATGAGATCTACACTGAGATAAAGATAGTTAGCACAGATCAAAAGAGCTTGTGTTCATGCCAACTAGATTAAATGACAGGATGTGGTGAAGTGCTGGGTACCATATCTGGTTACTTTACATATAAAGCTTTATTATTTGCTGAATGTAGATATATCTATTAGGTTATATGTATTTATATATGGAAACTGTAAAAATAAATTGAAAGCAATCTATCACATGTAGAGTATTTGTTCTGATACTGTTCTAAGATTGCATTTCTTACGATTAGTGTGCAAAGATATAATTTTTTTATAGCTGTCTTTCTCACTAAGATTGTGGAAGTAAGTCTTTTTTGATATTGAGGTTTATTTCTAAATGCAGTAGCATTGCACCATTCTCACTTGCTAGCTTCTCTTCATAAATTGAGTAGAACCATACATTTTTTGCTGCAGCTTCATTTTAGCAGGAAGTCTAGAACAACTTTAGGAGTAAATTGGTGTGGTTAGTAGGTCAAGAGAGGTTCTCCTCCCCCTCTATTCTGCATTGGTGAAGCCACACCTGGAGTATTGTGTCCAGTTCTGGGCCCCTCAGTTCAAGAAGGACAGGGAAGTGCTTGAAAGAGTCCAGCGCAGAGCTACTAAGATGATTAAGGGAGTGGAGCATCTCCCTTATGAGGAAAGGCTGAGGGAGCTGGGTCTCTTTAGTTTGGAGAAAAGGAGACTGAGGGGTGACCTCATCAATGTTTTCAAATATGTAAGGGGTGAGTGTCAGGGAGATGGAGTTAGGCTTTTCTCAGTGGTGACCAGTGATAGGACAAGGGATAATGGGTGTAAATTGGAGCATAGGAGGTTCAAGTTGAGTATCAGAAAAAATTTTTTTACTGTAAGGGTGACGGAGCCCTGGAACAGGCTGCCCAGGGGGGTTGTGGAGTCTCCTTCACTGGAGACATTCAAAACCCGCCTGGACACGTTCCTAGGCGATGTACTCTAGGGGGCCCTGCTCTGGCAGGGGGGGTTGGACTAGATGATCTTTCGAGGTCCCTTCCAACCCCTAGGATTCTATGATTCTATGATTAAACTTAGGACACAAATTGCAATTATTTTATAGGGGATTTTTTATATTCCTTTATCTGCACATGGCCTCTGAAGAGGCAGAATACAGGACTGGAAGGCTCTTTGGTCTAACCCAGTGTGGTTGTTCTTATGTATCTTGTACACTCTGCAACAGCCGGATGTGGGAGGAAGGGAATGTGAATGTCAGGAAGGGAAAACACTGCCGGATATGAAGATGCCACAGGTCTGTGCCACTGTTCACTTCTGCAAGGCAGCAGGAAGGCTCTGTTACCCACATCTGCTGAACAGGCTGCAAAGTTCTGCCTGATTGAGCTATGCCAGAAACACACACGAAGGAGAGATTCTGTCATCTCTGCAGGAAGATTGATGAGTCAGAAGATGAAAGGTTTAGCATGGGATGCAATGAACTGATTTCATTAGCTGCACCTGCATTTTACTGTTATTTTTAATTGTTGCTGAAAGGCTGCCTAAAAACCTGACCCTCACAGTACTCCAAGCTGGAAATACTCCAAAGAAGATTGTCTTTGTCTCAGAAATCCTGTAAGATAAGCAAAAGACAAAAGATGAAGAGAGCAGGAGGAAAAAGCCCTTAGTACATGGAAGACATTGCTATGTTGGATTATTTCTGGTAGACAGATGCAAGACAGGCAGGAGAAACATCCCATCACAGCCAGAGGCAGAAACAGCTACACCTGTAGGAGGAGAGGTGCACAGGGGCAAGAGGCTGCAGCCCTCCCACCAAATCTGCAAATAAGAAGTTAAGGCTTTGTGCTACTTGTAGACACTCACACCTCAGCAAAGTGGGGGATAAAGTAGCATTTCTCTGTTGACGGAAGTGTTTGCACAGAAAAATCAGATCCTTGATGTTCTCTGAATCACAAATAGTGCCACTGCTGGGTTTGAACTTAAACAGCCCCTACCTATAGGAAAAGGAACTGGAAGCAGCTGGGACTTGGAGACTTAACCAGAAATTTACTTGGAAGAAAGAGTAGTTTCAACTGCAAAACTGTAACAGTCAGTCTAAGGGTAGACAACTGATACAACATATCCTGGTAAACAGGCTGAGCTACTATTTCTGAATCACTGCTACAGAAAAGGTCACATCAGGTCTTGATTGCTGAGTGGTTCTGTGGACTTCACTGCTATTCTGCAGCCCACATATCCACAATGTGTTCAGCAAATGTCTTAAATGTCTCATAACCTTAAAATTCCAAGCAACCTTGCCTGTGCTTGTTCTTGATGGTCTTTTCATAGCAATGAAAAACATCTTCACTGCCACGTTTAAGAAGGTCAGGATGCAATGTCCTGATCAGGAAATACCTGGAGAGGTTGGCAGCTTCAAGTGGTTTATTGCACACTGACAAGTGAGGAAGATGCCATTGGTCTGGGAAGGGAACCCCATTCTGTGCATTCTGTCCAGGCTACCAGAGCCAACAAAGGAGGGAACTTCCAGGTGCCTCTACATGGTTCTGCAGCGCAGCTCAGCTCTCTCTCTGCATGTGCTCAGACATGGAGATACTGACTGAAGGTTTACTAACATTGTTGAGGCAGGGAGTACAGACAGGATAGATGAGATCTCTTGGAAGTAGAGAAAACTGGAGCAGACGAATCTGTCCCAGAGGCTGTAGCTGCATTAGTAAACTAAATAGTGACAGACCTATTCTCTGTCTCAGAGACCAATTGGCATAGCTTGTGACCATACTGGTCATCCCAAAAAGGCCAGCAAGGAATAAAAACTTTGTTGGCTAAATTCTTAAATGCTGGCATGCTACTTAATTTTTCCTCAGTCCTTTCTTCTATGATGGCTTTTTTTATAGCTGAACTTTGGAAAAATCAGAGACAATAGGTGATGTTTCACCCACCTTGACAGCACACTGTATTGTAGCTTCCCATGCAGAATTAGAACTTCTCTTACTTGCCATCCAGAGGGACACTGACAAGCTCAAGAAGTGGGCTCTTGCAAACTGCATGAAGTTCCACAAGGCCGTGTGCAAGGTTCTGCACCTGGGTTGAGGCAATCCCACAAATGCAGGTTGGGAAAAGACTGAGGGCAGCCCTGAGGAGAAGGACTGGGTGGTAGTGATGGACCAGAAGCTTAATGTGCACTGGTCTTAATGTGCACATTGGTGCTGCCAATGTGCACTTGCAGCCCAGAAAGCCAACCAGGTCCTGGGCTGCATCAGAAGAAGCAGAGACAACCGGATCAAGGGAAGTGATTCCCCCCCGCTACTCTGCTCTTCTGAGACCCCACCTGGAGTACTGTGTCCATTCTGGAATCCCCAGCATAAAAAGAACTCCTGGACTACGTCCAAAAGAGACCTGCTAAAATAATCAGAGGGCTGGAGTACCTCCCCTTTGAATACAGGCTAAAGAAGTTGGGGTTGTTCAGCCTGGAGAAGAGGAAACTCTGAGGTGACCTTATAGCAACCTTCCAATATCTGAAAGGGAGCCACAAAAAAGCTGGGGTGGGGCTTTCTGCACAGGTGTGTAGTGAGAGAACAAGGGACAATGGTTTAAAACTTGAAGAGGGTAGATGTAGGTTAGACATTAGAAGAAACTCTTTCCTGTAAAGGTAGTGAGACACTGGAACAGGTTGACCAAGGGAGTTGTGGCTGCCCATTCCCTGTAAGTGTTCAAGACCAGGTTGGATGGGGCCTTGAGCAACCTGATCTAGTGGGAGGTGTCCCTGCCATGCAGGGGGGTTGGAATTAGATGACCTTTAACATCCCTTCCAACCTTAGCTGTTCTACAGCTTGATGATTTCCTTTGTTTAAAATTCAACCCAAGTCATGCCTAAGCTGTCAGTAATTTTGTTGGTTGTTTTTTTGTTAGTTATTTTTTCGGGGGGATGAAAACTATTTAGGCCAAGTATAGACTACCTGCACAGAAACCTTGGAGAACTGTAGTCTCTAAGGACCTGTATGGTGAAGAGCAAAGTAAATATGTCGATAATAAAAAAAAAAATCTGATTTGTAATAGCTGGGGATTTGGGCAACACCTGGAAAAAAAAAAAAAGTAAAGAAATACTTCATAACACATACCTATATTCTGGCTGCAGTCATGCCCATAAACAGAATTTTCTCTTCTGTAAGCATACATGGATGGTCTGCACAGGAAACAAGAGATAGCTGCCAAGCAGATATATTTGTCAAACGTGGTCACTCACAGCAGAGCCATAAAACTGGGTAGCACATTTCAATCCCTGGCCCTGTGGGAGGCAGGGGTTTTCCAGAGTGTGCCTCAGTGCTGTGTCAGAGAGGATTTGGCCCTGTACATTTATTCTCTGATGCATTACAATTTTATTTAGAACACAGTTTAGTTCTTCAGCCTCCAGGCTGCAGAGGCAAGGTGCCAGTCTTCTGCAAGAGGGGGAAGGACTATAAATAGAGCAGGCTAGGCTGCCACAGGCAAATTTTGGTCTGCTTAAGTTTCTTGTTTAGCCTGGGTGAAGCAGAAATCCAATCTGCTGAGGAGATACAGCATAGTACAGGCACTAGCAAGAGCTCTTCTCTCCAGCTAGTAACTATCTTTCATTTTTTAGGTACACAGATACAGTCACTTACCTTTCCTGAACAAGGGCAGCTGTACCATTCACCTGTATTCTCCTCCAGCTCTTAGCTTTTTGCAAACTCTTGCCATGAAAGCCATCATGCATTTTTATGAATCCAGCTACTCATGAGAGAAAGTCTTTCCTTCATTTTCAAAACAACAAATAAAATTAATCAGAAAACTAAGTATTCAGAGGTAAAACACATTTTATCTTTTGGAGGCCCTTGGAGCTTTAAGAGGTGGTATTAGTTCTTGCTCTAATTTCTATCACCATCGTGCAGGCTCATTATGAGCTCTCTGTGGAGTTGTTTGTATAAGGAAGGGACATTTATGCTTCAGGCCAAGTATGTAATAAAAATACCACCAAGAGCCCTGTCCTGCACTCAGAATCCTTTGTTATGTATCTTTGTTGTACATCACAGGTATCTATACAGAGAGAGCTTTTCCTTCCCTTGCTCTGGGCTTGACTCAGAATTACTGGAGAAAAAACATATTTCCACAAATTTCCACTGCCCAGCATACCTTTCAGCATGTACATTTTATTTAGAGCACACAGCTAATGGAGGCCATCTCTGAACAGTGCATTTTAGACTCAAAGCACTTGAATGGATTCTTTCAATTCCATGCCCCCTGCTTTTCAAATCAAACTGCAGCCAAGATTGCAGAGCAGTTCCCCCACTCCATTCTGCTGGGGTGCACCCTAAGAGGGACAACATTTAAAATAATTTCAGACTGCTCCCAGCATTATGTACACAAGCAGCTGGAATTGCTTGTGTAAAAAAAAAAAAATCATATATTCAATATTACATTTGAAAGCAAACCATCAAGTCTTCATAGAAGCCATCTGGATCTCATACATCTTTGGCTTTCACCAAATATTTAGCCTATATTCCTTGAAAGAGTACTTGCAGACCTAACATGCTACAACTAACACGCTACACAACCTGCCATTTATTTGCCAGGCTTCAACACCTGCATCCAAGGTCAGCACAGCACATTTCTGACAGATGGACAGACCTCATTAACCCTTGCTCAAGGATCTTGAAATTATGGGCTCAGCCTTTGCAGCTCTGGTGGTTGCCCACAGCAATGGCAACCTTCCTCACCAGGGCATCCCCATGGTTCCAGACATGCCGGGGCACCTTCTCCGTGCCAAGCAAGAAACTTCCCTCAGAGGGGGACAAATTCGCACTGGTCCAAACCTAAGGGCTGCTTTACTGGAAATAAACTTTTGCTACAGCTTCAGTCCCAGTTTGTTACTCTCCCTTACTGTGCTTTCATCCCTGCTGGCCCCTTGCTGAACCCTAGATACAAGAACCTAAATTTGAAGGCAGGTTAGAGCTGGGGATCACTGACCTACCAAACCCATGAACTTCCACAGACACTCTGGGTTTACAGTCTGCATTTTCCTGCTGGCCCCTCTCTGCTACAAAAGCATTAATGATTTATCTGTTCCACAAGGCTTAAGAGCCTGTGAGCCCTTTCTACCCAAAAGTGCCATTTCTTTTTCCTCAACTGGTGTAATCAATTAACACAGCCAGGAGTTAAAAAGGATAGTTCTAACTTACTGTTATTTAGCTGGAATCTTAAACCAAAGAAAAAAAATCTGAGCCTGAGAACATCACAAAGTGCCACATTCAGCTACAGCTCCTCACCTCTCCTTTCAACCCAGTTTCTTCTTGTGCTTTCAGCTGTCTGCAGTATCCGCGCTTCTTCACGTTTGCCGCTTTACCTTAACCTTGAGAACTGGCCGATTTCTCTTCCTCCTGCATCTTGCTGGGACGCCAGTTGGTGGCAGGACCAGTACAGACATAACGCACTGGGGCCTCTCTCTGCAGCGCAGCCTCTAATTTTCAGGAGCAGCCCCTGGAAGGATTGACCCAGCAACAGGTGACTCACCTCAGGCAGCAATTCCTCGTTCTATGAAAACCGAGGTTCTTTGCAAATGGACCCCCAGGGGCTTTTCGGTTGTTAAGCTAAACAAAGACAACACTTTCCCATCACAGTCTGCTTTCAGAAAAAGTAAATGCTTTTATCTGAAACTTGCATATGCAAAAAAGCAGTCAGCTGAAAGCTAACCACAGACAAATTAATTCATTGGAGCTTACTGAAATTAAGAAAGCCCCCACCATACACCTCTGCAGATAGAGGAAAGTAACTGGATGTCCCTGTTAAAAAGAACAGGCAGCAGCACACAGTGGTAAAATCAGAAGAGAAACCACATTGGAGATCAGGGGAATTGCAAAGAGAAGTTGAGGTGAGATTACAGTAACAAAGTGTCACAGTTTACTGGACACTAAGCTATCTTGTCACTTCAGGTTTTGAAGAAATACCAAATCATAGAATGGTTTGGGTTGGAAAAGACCTTTAAAAAACAACAACAAAAAAGACCTTTAAACAAAAGACCTTTTTTTAAATAAAAAAATGAAAAAGACAAAAGAAAAAAAGAAGACAGTACTTTGGCTACCTTATAAAGTTTTTCCACAGTAGATGTAAGTTTTTTGACTTTTGCTGCAGGATTTATTAACTTTTATCTAAGTGCTGCACACTGTTCTTGTAAACATAAACAACTACATTCATGCTCCATATCTCTGGATGTTTAAATAATATGCTTTGTATTAACATAACACTCCCAAATAGTTTTATTTGTAGAATACAAAGTTACAAACAGATATAAAACCAACAGAACATCAAAACTTGTTATGAGACCAAACGAAAGTAATAAAATAGTGCATTTTGCTCAACAGAATAATTTCAATAAAAAACTTACTCCGTTAAACCTGAATATTTCAGCATTCATTATAGTCTCTATAATGTGTTAGAGAATCCTAAGTCACTTTAACAAGCATTCTAGTTAATATAGTCAGTAACTCAAAGAGTTTCTGTGAGGGAATATATGGTAGTTTCCATCACAAGAATGCATACAGATGATACTACATATAAAAACACCAAACCATTTAACAAGTGTGAACAGATTTGCATTGTGATTCAACTGAACACAAGCAATTTAAAAGTGACTTCTAAAATTACAGGTTACGCAAAGGCACATTTTATTTTAAATGTAATTTCACATTTCTAGAACGTAGAAGTTTTGTGCCCAGGCAACTTCAAGTCATTCTGGCATAATCAGTTGAACATCTCTAACTGCATGTATCTAAACTTTCAATAGAAAGATCTGGTTTCTATGTCTTTAATCCAGCTTTAATAATGGAGAAATTAAGTTAGAATCAAGAGGACTCTACCTCCTCTGTTTACAGACTACAGCAAACTATACTGCTTTCTTATGAGAAATTCTACTTTTCCTGTCAAATTCTGTTAAGCCGGGTAACTATAAGCACCCTGACAGTTTGGTCAAAGGCACCACAAACACAGAGTCCCTTTTTGTCAGGGCTCCAGTCTAGGCTGGAAATCGGCTGCGTTGACAGAGTCACATTCTGCAAGAGGCTGACAGAACCTGCCACCCCCATCTCGGCTCCTTCAGAATCCTTCTTTGAGCGCTGAGCTGGGTACTCACTGGCAATAAGAAAAATAGAACACATGCTTAGAATTTACAGATACAGAGACATCATTATCTGCTTTATTTTAAAAGCGTTTTCTCTGTTCTCTAGATAAGGAAAATAGGTGTCTTAAAAATAATGAATAATCATATCCAGCTATATCCACGGAGCATACTTTGTAAATATTTCATGAAAGAAAAAAAATGAGGCAGGAAGTTTTGGATTCTGACACGTCTCAGTTTTTTGACTTCTGCCACAGGCAAGAAAATTTCACCTTAGCTATTCCTCTGAAACTCAGTGACCTTATTTTACAGCATTTAGGGTGACTGATTAAATTGTTTTGCTATGTAACATAAGGAGATGTAAACATAAGAACTGTTAAATGCCTACCTTTCCAGTATTCTTAGACATAACAGCTACCATGTGAAAAATTCTAAGAAATCAGTTTTCTTCCATTTATCATCTTGTTATCCAAGGATATAATTAGATCTTGATTATGTTAAGGAAACTGACAAAGACAAAATTAATCTATACTACTGTCACGTTCTTTTAGGGATTAATTAAAAATTCCAGATCAAGTACTGACAGTGAAATCATCCTTTCTACTGCATTTGTAAGCAAGAATTTTAAGTAGGTATTCTGAGGTTGGAAGCAAACTCCACACATCATTTTCAGGAAGATTCTTTTTTAAAACATCAAATGGTTGGTTTGTTGTTCCTCCTCTTGCAGGTTAGAGAGTGATCACTTACTATTTCCAGAGATGAAGGCTCCCAGCTCCTCCACTTGTCATAAATATATCTCTGTTCTGTGGTAGGTGCCGAACCTGCCATATGGTAGATTTTTGCACCTAATAACAAAAATCAGCATTGCATAGAAGTCACTTATGGACGAGTTTCACAACAAAAGTTGTAGAATCTTAGAACAGCAATCACTTGTATGAAGAGAACGCAGCCTTCCCACAGTGGATACTGGAATGTCTGCCTTTCCTTCCTTGTGACCCGCTGCCCCAGGAGTGGCCAGTTCCCACAGAGAAGAAGCCAAGTCAAGCCTCTTGTGCACCCCCTTCTTCTGCAAGGATAAGGCAAGAGCCCTGCCAAGGCCACCACTCACTAGAACTTCAGCATCTTTGGGACTGGCCTTGTGAGCAAGGTTAAAGAGTGGTAAGGTGGCTACACATAAGCCTGTCTTTTGGAACTGCTCTAGAACAAGATTCCCAGGTTCTTAGGTGATCACTGACAGATTTCACTGTCTGACATCTCTCAGCATCATCAGCAGAAGGGAATATACTGTCATACAGCAATCTACTGTATAAATTTAAATCTCAGACAGAGCACAGAGCAAATCACAGAGCAATGGAAATCAGAGGAAAAACCCAACACACATACTCTGACCTTATATATCTCCATATGCAAAGGTCTTAAATGCAGTGGAGGAAAGATAACATTCCATTTTCACATTTTTATTATTACACACACTAATTCAGTAGATACTTTTATGTAGTCAAAGCACTTCAACATCTCTGCTTTGAACGGTGGTATAGAAAAAAAAAAAGATATTAAGTTAAAACTCAGCTTTTTCTGATTTGGGAACTACTGGAGAACTTCACCACAGAAGTTCCTTTTCTCTAATTATCATAAGATTTTATCAATTAAAAAATAATTAATACTTCTTTGTGAAGGAGTTAGACGGTGGCCACAGATGGAAGAGAAAAGGTTATAAAGAGTTCTCCATATTTAACAGCCTCCAGGCCACTCTCCTTCACTCACTCCCAATAAGTCAATGAAAAAATGCCTGGTTCTGAAGAAAAATAATGATTTCAGTTTCTCACATAAGGTCTGGCGATGGCAAAGGGCACGCTTCATTTTGGAATGCATTTAAGATTGGATTTGCATGCTCATCACAATTTAATATGGTCCCCAATAAACATGAGTCCCAGACCAGGGGCACAGCTGTTGAAGAGCAAGTTCAACAGAACCAAGAGACCAGAGAAGCCCAAATATCAGGTTATAAAAGGGAGGAAGCCCACATAAGCGCTGGCAGCTGGATGCACTGCTGGCACCTGGGGTCACAGCAGCCATGCTACTGCACAGCTTTGCCCCCAGTATCCTGGGCATCTATTACCTATCAGAACCAATAGTTTTAGACCTGTAGTACTTTGCATATATACAAAACGTTTGTCTCTTACTAAGAAATTCTCTTGTCTCTCCATACCTTCTCTGAAACAGAAGCAAAACCTTTGGTTGGATGCTGAGTTCTCATATCAAAAACATGGAATTTTCCCTCAAGTGATGTGGCCACTAGCTTGTTCATATTTACATCTTTTCTGTCAAACTCCACACTGCAAACCTGGAAACAGAAAAAAATTACATGCAGCCTTGAAACTTAGCCACTGCTAAAAAAACCCAAGGAGTTTTTGTGATTTGTAAATACATATTAATCATTGGTTATCTTTACAATGACATCACCACCAATTTGGAAATCACAAAATCATATGAAAGCATCAGTCCACTGAAAATAACCAACGCTGTCGAGTCCAAGAACTTGAGGGGTACAATTTGGTGAACTTAAAACAAGTTCTTGGTACAATCTGAGCAGAAATGTCTTCCAGGTAAATTTTAGACAGACACAGTCCTTTGAATTTTTTCATCCTGCACAGAAGCTGGAATGACAAACACTTCTATTATTTCTTACCCCATTCTTAATGTTTGTCTCCCATCGTAGTGACATGGTTTTTAAGTCAAACAATTTAATGTCCCCATTGTCATATCCAGCACATACAACACGTTCCTCTTGATTGTAAGCATTGCCTAGACACGGAGAAAGAATTAATCAAAATATAGAAACTCTCTTCAGTCTGTACATTTCAAGCCTCCTATGCCTGCAATTTCAATTTATATTTATGCCAGAAAAATATTACTATTGGGATATTAAGATTTAATGAACAGCCTGTTTTTCAAACCTGAAAAGTACAGAAAACACAGGTTCTGAAGTAGTCTTTCTTTTAAAAATACGAACAAAATTCTTATTCGCCCTGCTAAAGTCTGTGGGGTTTAGGCAGTACAAGTACTGCACACTGTGCTTATAAATCTATAAAAGTACATTCCTTCTCTAAATCTTCATCTGCCATAAACCATGCCCACCAGACAGCACTACAGCACCATGGTGGAAAGAGTTCAGCAGTTTCTCAACCAGCCTCTCAAGCATGAAATGTCAGGAATACAAGGCAGCTCTTGTACAGACACAAGCCTGTAGAGAGGCCCTGAGTGCTGCTATGGCCCTTCCTAGAGAGATGCAGAAGGCTGCCTGCAAAAACTCTCAGCTGACAGGATCAAGAAGGCACATTAGTGTCTGAAAGAAGTCATCCTAGGACATGTAGCACAGATGAACCTGGCCCTGGCTGAAGCTTCAGTGACTCAAAAGAAAAAATGACAACACTTTTTTCTCTGTTCATTAAAGCATAATATAAAAACATCAATAGCAATGGGCATTAACAGTCACACGTTTCTAGGAAATGTCCTCTCCTTATTATCAATCTTGTTATTAAATTCCCTGCACTTATTAGCACTTCATAAAACTCTCTCCCTAACTCTGGAGACAAAAGTGGAGCTAATCCAGACATAGCAGCTTGTGTAAAACAAACAGCTTGTTGTCTCCAAAGCAAAAACACAGAGCACACGCCAAGCATCTCTTTTGTCTTTGATTAGCTCTTAGCTTCAAGGATCTTCTCAAATTAATGCCTTCATGCTTGATAGTTGGAACTATGCTACAACAGCATACTGGTTCCTTGTGCACTGCAGCATTTACTCCTTCAGGACAGTGCAGCTGGATACACTGTTTGTTTTTTTGTTTTATTCCTTGGCATAGAAATAAAGGTTGCACAGCTCATCTGTGAAATGACTGACCTAAAGTGATATGTTTAAAACCCAGACATCATAAAATTGGCTTCTTTTGAAAAACAAATTAAACACATAAATTTGACAACACGGAAAAGCAACACCTACTATACCATGCAAAATAAACTATTCCATAACATTCTGAAACACTTTGATAATATTTAAAGCACAGTCATGTTAGAGGGCTCTGATAGATTACCAAATGCTACTGTCCAGCAATCTCTTTTGCTCTCCCCCTGTACAGGTTCCATATTAGCGACAGGAGTATCTTTTTGCCTTGGGTCCCATACCTTCACAGTGCCTGTGAAAGGAAAGCAGATTTTGAATTATGGATACACTGTCACATTGCATTCATCTTCCCAGGAAAGACCTCTGATTTTCAACCTTATCATTCAAAACACAGGAGCATCTCTTGCAATCCCAGAAAACCAGGCTGCTCTTAATGCATTAACCAAAAAACAAACCACAACAAACAACCCAGAAATAAAGCTAAAGTACTTGTTAAGGATAGATTTTCTTTAGCTGGTACTTTGCATTTATTCTGTTTTGTGTTCCTTCTGTCCCCTTCTCAGTGACAAGAGTATCTTTTGCTTATCTACAGCTTCTGAAAAAATGAGGGAAAATTTGTCCCAAGCAAGATTCAAAAGACAGCATATGATGAACCAGTTGCAAGAGATTTGTAACTAGTTCAGATGGCAGACTGCTCCCTGCCATCAAAGCTTGCAGACTACTGCCTCAGAATAACTGAAAAGACTTAGAGTTCACTAACTCACCATCTCGACTGCCAGTCACAATTTCTGGTGCACCTTCCCCAATTCCTAAGCCACCTACACCATCTATACTGTTTATGATTTCCTTATGACCTTTCACAGAATACACTGGTATTTCAGGAGCTTCTAAGTTCCTAGGCAAGAAAGAAAAGAACAGATAATATGGCATTTTCCTTGACACTCAGGCTTCATATAAAATGAGAGCAAATTTGGGCACAAATTATATACGCTCAGATTAACAGTGGGAAAAAAATACGACTATCACCATTCTGAACCACAAGTCATTTTTCCATTTCTTCTTTGGCTACTGCTTTAGGCTGGTCTGCAAGTTTTTGATTAGTTCTGGACTTCCCTGTTTGTAAAGGCAGTTGTGGGATTCACCACAGCAACCCTTAAATTGCTGTTAAGTTGTAATAAACCCAGTTTATTACATTGGGCTCAAAATTAATCACGCTACACATCAAAATGCTCTAATTAACTTTACTTTCAGTACATATGTAAGACGACCTTTTTAACTGATCCCCACCTAGCTGACTGCCCCTCTTCAAATGAAAGTTGCATCCATCTGTGGGTTTCACAGTTCTTTCCCACTGAATCTCATCTTTCAAGAATCTGTCAGAACTATATTTTGATTTTAGTAAAGTTAAATTTTTAAACCTCTCTTAAATAGTAACTAATCCATGGTATTTTTATTATTCCAACAAAACATAATCAACAGCTCCTTAGCAAAGGAATAATAAATAATGATAACACCATCACCCCCTTTTGACATTCTAACCTTATTTTGTAATTAACTACACAAATTAATTATACAAATCATTCAGGGGCCTGAAAGAACACCTACAATTTCAAGGTTAAAAATATGTAATTAATCTAGAAATCAAATTTTGGTTGAACATAACCTTCTATTTACGGTCATGCATCTGTTGAAAAGCCACTTTTCAGAAGAGGACCTAGAGAACTTCAACAGGTTTTTGTAGCTGCACACCAAATAACGCAGTAGTGAATTAAACCATTTTGCAGAATCTCCCTGGTTTTTACAGCCTTGTTCCAATACAGTAGCCAGAATAGCTTATAAGTGGGTCACAACCACACGCAGCACAGAGTGTTTTATACAAAAGCTAGCCAGGTACAGAAACACCAGTTCTGACAGAAACATAAGACATCAAATGAAAAAGCCTTGAAAGAACATGTGTGCTTACCATATGTTAAGGTTTCCACCAAAATCTCCTGTAGCCAGGTATCTTTGCTGCAGAGATGTAGCACCAAAAGTTCCACATTTTATAGGTTTAGCCTTTTCAAGCTTTTTTTTTTTAAAAAAAAAAAAAAAGAAAAAGAAAAAAAAAGAGAGACATTGTGTGTCAGCACATAGGAAAAACCAACACAACCGCAGAAGCTTCTGGAGAGTCCACGGGTGGCAGATTTCAGCGAAATGCATGTAGGATATTTGGTGTAAAATACAATCACAAACTGCTATGAAAAACGCAAGGCATGCTTTTTGGTTCGTTCTTGGTGCACAGAACAGCAGAGCCTGCAGTTAAATGTTCTTAAAAATCTCTCTCACCTCAGCGTGCTGGGCTGAAGCAGCGATACCCTGAGGCTGCTGTGCCTACTGATTGGCAAATACACGGCGGAAGGAGTCCCCGCTCCCCCCGGGGCCCAAATGACCCCCACCACGGGGAGGGTGCAGCCGCTCTCACCGCCTCGGCACCTCCCCATAGAACTGCGTTAACCGAGACATTATTTTCGCTGCCGCCCCTGCGGGCGTGCGCGCACCCAAGGCTCTGTTAGCCCTGAAAATTAGCAAATCTTCAAAGGTCAGTTTGGGTTAAGAAATAAATAATTAAGTATAAGACGACAACCTAACTAAAAAAAAAAAAAACAACACCACCCCCCCAAAAGAAACACAAAACAAAACCAAAAAACCCCACAACCAAACAGAACAAACACAAGAGCCTCCGGCTTTACCATGGCAACGAACACCAGGCTAGCGGAAGCAAACGCAGCGACGCGAGTTACGGCACTGGCAAATTTAACACGCAAAACAGGCCCCATACCGTGGATTTCTTCCAATTAGGTTTCTTTTTCCCCCCCCTCTGACGAATCCCGATAGCTTACGGACAAACGCCTCCCTTCCCCAGCGGGATGAGGGCCGACATCTCCGGCCCCCGAGGCTCCCAGCGCTCCCCTGCTGCTGCTAGGACACCGCCCCCCCGCCCCACACCCCTGGTCACCCTCCTCGCCCTTTACCCCTGAGTCTCTTTCCCCCGCTCCTTCCCCCCGGTCTCTTCCCCGCACCCCGGTCCCGCTCACCTCCCGCAGCAGCTCCAGACGCCCCCCCCGCAGCTCGTACAGCTGCAGGACGCCGGTGCTGCGGGCGGCGCTGCCCAGGCAGAGGAGGCGAGCGCTGCGGGGCACCCACTTGCAGTCGAAGAGGGTGTAGTTCAGCGTCTGCTGTACGTGCACCACCAGCTGCGGCCCCTCCATCCCCGACGACGACATCTCCGACACCGGGAACCCCCTCCCGTGCTCCGGCACCGCGGCGGGCACCTCAGGAAACGGGGAAGGAGCGGGCGGGGCGGGGCGGAAGAGGCCGGGGGTTCCCTTCCGCCGGCTTGTGGTAGACAGGCACGTGGCTTCGCGCTGCAACCGCCGCCCCCTCCGCGCGAGCCTCTCTAACGGCTCTCCTCGGCCGCCGCCATGGAGACCGAGACCGCGGCGGCGGCAGCGGCGGGGGGCGATGGCGGCGGCTTCACCAGCGTCTTGTCCAAGCGGAACCGGCGGAAGCGTCGGGCGGCCGCGGGCGGGGATGAGACGGCGGCGGGGACCGCCATGGACACGGCGGAACCGCGGCCTAGCAAAAGGCCGGTCTTCCCGCCCGTGGCCGCCGAGGCGCTGGGGGTACGCATGGCGCCGGGCATGCTGCGGGAAGTTGAGGAGCACCTCTGGCTCCCGGAACAGCGTCGGGCTCTCGGCCTTCCTTCGTCTCACCACTCCTTTTACCCCGGCTAGGTCGGAAAAGGCGAAATGCGGAAGATTCCCGTGCCGTCCAACAGGTACACCCCGTTAAAGGAGAACTGGATGAAGATCTACACGCCCATCGTAGAGCACCTGCAGCTTCAAATCAGGTTTAATCTGAAAACGAGAAACGTTGAAATCAAGGTAAGAGCAGCTCCTTCTCCTCCTGCTTTCCTAGCTTACGCGAAACCCAGCGCCCTTCCTGCGTGTGCGTGTTCCGCGTGTCAGAGACCGGGGAAGCGTCCTGCATCCCCCGGAATTCTTGGGAACATGGGAACGGCCTAGCCTCACCCAGCTGGAAAACTCTGTCTGGGAATCAAAATCAAACCTGGCACTTATTGCTTAGAAGCAAGTAGTTAGTGCAAATAATTAAAAAGCGTTTATGATTTCTGGAAAGGGCCAGTGTAGGCTGGTGGATTGTTGTTTGGTTTGGTGGGGTTTTTTAGTTTTTATAGGAGAAAATTACATAGTTGAGAATAAAGAAGAATCGTAGTCTGTGTGTTAGGCATGATTTTGGAATGCTCTTCAAGGCTACTAAGTACTTATGTGACAAGTTTGAGTTAACAGTGTCTTTTGAGGGGGCCACTGAAGTTTCTATTAGCTTCTGTTTGTGGCAGAACATAACTAAGCCTGTAGTTTAATAGCTTGTGTTTTTACTGGATTGCACTGAAATAGCTTAGGGTATAGATGTATAGTTGTAAGTCTTGTAGATGCTCGTTCTTCTTTATCCCCTCTCTGAAATATTAAACCTATCTGTTTCTGAGTGTATATCAAAAGGTCCTGCTATGTCTGACATGAGTTGCTGTATTAGTAATGTTGATGTGTGAGATCTTACAACACAATGGTGAAAATACAGTCACCAACAGTAATTTTGCTTCCTAGCCTTGAAATCGTAGCACAAGTTTGGTGGTAGCAACTAGAAGAAAGGTGACAGACCTATCCCTTACTTACCCTTTCTAGAAATAACTTGAAGGGAAAGGTAGGGAAGATCAAGAACCTTGCAGTTCCACTGAAAAGCTGCAGGTGAAAAACCTGGAATTTTAACACTGCTTTTTGATATGGAATGTCCAGTTTAAAAGCAGGTAGTTTAGTTCTTCATCTTGTCAACTTCATCTTGCCTGTATCTATCATGACTATAAAATGACTGAAAACTTTGAAATAAGTTTCTGTCACTTCTTTGACATGATGTGGAAGCTGTAAAGGACACATCAGAACACCTTTTCCGTATTCCAGACCTTTACATAATTAGCTTCTTTAATTATTGTTTCCAGCTTTGTTTTTCTTGCAGTTCCTAAGACTGCGCTAGGTTGTCCCTGTTAGGTTCTGTAAAAGCAGATGTGCAGAGTTTCTTGCTGATAGCAGAGGAGTGCTTTGGCTCAGCTTCAGAACATGAGCTAAAAAATGTCTCCTGGCAGCAAATCCTGTGGCCCCTGTTGGGAGGGGGGAGAAGTATGGAACTTAAAACACTCCTAACACTTGTTGATAGATGAGCTTGATTTGTTTCTGTTCTAAATCACAGAATGGTTGGGGTTGGAAGGGACCTTAAAGATCATCAAGATCCAAGCACTCCCTGCGTGGGCAGGGACATCTCCCATTAGGCCAGGTTGCACAAGGCCTCATCCAACCTGATCTTAAACAGCCCCAGGAAGGGGGCATCAACAGCCTCCCTAGGCAACCTATTCCAGTATCTTACTATCCTCATGGTGAATTATTTTTTCCTAATATCTAACCTAAATCTACCCTCTTTCAGTTTAAAACCATTACCCTTTGTCCTGTCACTACCTTCTCTGGTAAAAAGCTTCCCCCTCAGCTTTCCTGTAGGCCCACTTCAGGTACTGGTGGGCTGCTGTAAGGCCTCCCTGGAGGCTTCTCTTCTCCAGGCTGAATAACCCCAGCTCTCTCAGCCTGTCTTTGTAGTAGAGTTGCTACAGCCTTTGATCATCTTTTTGGCCCTTCCCTGGACCCTCTCCAACAGTTGTATTCTTTCCTGTGCTAGGGGCTCCAGAGCTGTATGCAGTATTCCAG
Organism: Heliangelus exortis; assembly: GCF_036169615.1. Taxonomy (NCBI): domain Eukaryota; kingdom Metazoa; phylum Chordata; class Aves; order Apodiformes; family Trochilidae; genus Heliangelus; species Heliangelus exortis. The sequence continues at coordinate 37,167,482 of NC_092424.1, forward strand.
CTGTGGTCTCACAAGAGCAGAGGGGCAGAATCACCTCCCTTGCCCTGCTGACCACACTTCTTTTGATGCAGCCCAGGATGTGGTTGGCCTTCTGGGCCGTGAGCACACACTGGTGGCTCATGTAGAGCTTCTCATCTACTACCACCCCCAAGTCCTTTTCCTCAGAGGTGCTCTCTATCCATTCTCCATCCCAGCCTGTATCTTTGTCTGGTGTTGTGCCAACACAGGTGCAGGACTTTGCACTTGGTCTTGTTGAACTTCATTAGGTTGCCCAACCTCTCCAGCCTGCCCAGGTCCTCTGGATGGCATCCCTTCCCTCTAAGGTGTCAACCACACCACACAGCTTGCTATCATCAGCAGACTTGCTGAGGATACACTATCCCACTGTCCATGTCTCCAGTAAAGATGTTAAACAGGACTGGTCCCAGTACTGACCCCTGAGGAACACCACTTGTCACTTGCCTCCACTTGGACACTGAACCATTGACACAACTTTCTGGGTGCAGCCATCCAACCAACTGCTTATCCACCATGTCTGGTCAGTCTGGAGACCAGGATGTGGTGTGGGACAGTTTCACAAGCCTTGCACAAGTCCAGGTAGATGGCATCAGTTGCTCTGCCACATCACCTCTGTAGCCTTGTCATAGAAGGCCACCAAATTGGTCAGGCATGATTTGGCCTTAGTGAAGCCATGATGGCTGTCACCAGTCACCTTATTTTCCCTGTTTCCCAGCAGATTTTCCAGGAGGATCTAACCAGCCTGTAGTTTCTCAGGTCTTCCTTTTTCCCCATTTTAAAAATAGGGGCTATGTTACTTTTTTTTTCCAGTCCATGGGAACCTCACCAGACCGCCAGGGCCTCTCAGATACGATGGTCCGTGGATGCACCCCTCAGGTCCCTGAGACTTGTGCACCTTCAGGTTCTTTAGATGGTCACTAACCTGTTCTCTTCCTTCCTACAGCGCGGGGTACATTGTGCTCCTAGTCCCTGCTTTCACCTGCTGTGGCCTTTGCAATGAGGTTGGAGTACTTGCCAGAAAAGACTGATGCAAAGAAGTCATTGAGAACCTCAGCCCTCTCAATATTCTGTGTAGCCAGGTCTCCCGTTGCGTTCTAGGAGAGGGCCTACATTTTCCTTGGTTGTCCTTTTTTCCCCAGCATACCTACAGAAGCTTTTCTTACTGCTCTTTATATCTCTAGTGAGCTATTATTCCAACTGGGATTTCAGTCTTCTAATCCCTATCTGCTCAGACAACCTCTCTGTAATCCTCCCAGGGTACCTGCCCTAGCTTCCACCCTATGTATGCTTCCTTCTTGAGTTTTTTTCTAGGAGCTGTTTGCTCATCCATGCCAGCATCCTGGATATCTTACCTGACTTTGTCTTAGATGGGACACATCTCTCTTGGGCCTGGAGAAGGTGATCCTTAAATATCAGCCAGCTTTCATGGGCCTCTCTTCCCTCCAGGATGTTATTCCATTACGCTCTCTTGAGCAGATCCCTGAAGAGGCTGAAATCAGCCCTCCTGAAGTCAAGGGTAGTAAAGTTACTGTGAGCCCTCCTTGCTGTCCTAAGGATCTTGAACTCCACCCTTTAAGGGTCACTACAACCAAGGCTGCCCTTGAGCTTAGCCTCCCTCACTCGCTCTTTGTGGTTGGTAAGAACAAAGTTTAGCAAAACACCTCTCCTTGTTGGTTACCTTGTTTCTCTTGTTGCACATTTTCTAGAGCCTGTCAATGTTTCTAATCACTTGCTAGAACACCTTTAGGATACTGTCATTTGAATAACTGCCTCCTCAAGCTGTTCCTGCCATCCTTCTTTTATTCTGCTGTTGCAGTTTGGTTTGGGGTTGTTTTGTTGTTGTGAGTAGTTGTTTTTTTTTTCATAAAAATCCTTCTCCTCAGGTGGTGGCGATTTTCAGCAGCTTCTCTTTTTTGCTCCCCTCCAGAGCCCATAAGCTCTGGTAGCAGGTACATTCTCATGGCTGAGGTGCCACATTATAAGGAAGCACAAAGGTTTACAACTTGGGTTTTTTAGGAAAACACAAACTCAGTTTTGGTTTTTTTTGTTTTTTTATGATTAGACTGTACCTCTTGGATTTTTCACAGCCTGATTCTACTTGCATGGTCTTAATTTGTAAACGTAACTTCTTGTCTTACAGACTTGTCAAGAGACAAAGGATCTCAGTGCTCTAACAAAAGCAGCTGATTTTGTGAAAGCATTTATACTTGGGTTTCAAGTAGAGGTGAGTGTCCTAACAGCTCAGCAGGGAGATTACTTGAATTTGCTTGCACGACATCTTTGGCCTCTCTGCAAATTGGAGTAAGGAAGAAATAAAAATCTTAAAGTGGCTTTCTGAGATTGTGACTGGAGTGGGAGTCTAATTTCTTAAGATAATGCAGAATAAAAAGGTAATCTTTAAACAGCACATAATTAAAATTATAAAGAAAATAAATGTAATGGTTCATTTTTCTGTACTCTCAGTCAATAAGATTGTTCAAAACTCAATTTTACTTATGAGAACCAAACCACTTTTTGCAGTATAGTGTGGGCTGCTCATTGCTGCTGTCCATTACTGACATCACCAGTACAGGTGGGTCTAGGGTGATTGTTAACAATTTGCCTCAGAAATAAGTGCTTATATTGCTAGTGAAAAAAATAGCTGGTCTAACCAGAGCTCACTGTTGTCCCATATGTTGAGAAATACTACTCAGGATGTCTGTATGTATAATACAGACACTGTATTATGTGTCATACACACACTGTATGCTGTGTGGTACTGTAATACCCATGCTGATAACAAATCTCTCAATATTTTAGGATGCTCTTGCTCTCATCAGATTAGATGATCTTTTCCTAGAGTCATTTGAGGTTACAGATGGTAAGTAGTTGTGCTGCAGTGTTCGAGTAGCCATGTGTACCATCTGTCTGTACTTTTCTGGGTGTTTTTTTTCCTTCTCTGCTCCCCTGCCATTTACACTTAGGGATCAGGAAAACCTGATTTCACTTTGATTTAATGCATTTTTCTTGTCACCATGTAGATGTTGTTTTAAGCTTAAAAGTGATACGGAACATTTAGGGGAATACAACCATTGCATTTCTAAAGGGAAGGGGCTTTGTTCCTCCTCCACTATCCTGACAGCAAGGGGGGGGAAGTAAGCAGTGGAAACATTGTTCTGTGCACTACTGTGACTCTTGGGAGTAGACTTCTAGTGAAGGAGGTGAATCTAGGTATGTGTATATTTCATCTATAATAAAACTGCTCTCTTGTCTACTTGGAATGATGTTTCCAGTGACTCAAACCAGGGAAGCTTTACAGAAATACCACTGCTGTTACACCGAGTGCATTATTCTTGTTCTAGTTAAACCTCTGAAAGGAGATCATCTGTCAAGAGCAATAGGCAGAATAGCAGGCAAAGGTGGAAAAACAAAATTCACTATAGAAAACGTAACGAGGACACGAATTGTTCTCGCTGATGCGTAAGTACTGACTAATCCATGTCCTCTTCCAGGAGCAAATAAAGTTGAATTTTTTAAAACTGGTATAGAGCATTGGGTAGACAAATTGTTACTTTTAATGAACACCAACTGTTTGAATATTTAAGGATAACAATGTCACCAGCACACCTAGAAGTGAGCCAGTTCTGCACAGCCCAAGAATTCTTTCTAGTGAATGAATAATCCAGGTTGATCCCACCAACCCTGCAACATTTTACTCTTAAAGCTCCTACACTTAAATGTGCAAATTTTAACTAATTTTAAAAGTATCCAGAAAAGTACAGGATTTACATTGTAGGTTTTCTGGTTTTGAGAGTTTTAAAATTTATTTGCACATTTAGAAAAGGAACTAGTACACTGAACTGAAATTCTGCATTCATCTCTAACTTGAGGTTTTTTTCCAGTTGACTAATGCTGCTTTGCTTTTCACAGGAAAATTCATATTTTGGGATCTTTTCAGAACATTAAAATGGCACGAACTGCAATCTGCAATCTAATTTTAGGTAAATCCAGTTACCTAATTTTCTATATTACACATAAGTAGATTTCGCAGTCTGAGAAACTGCTTTCTGTGGGTCTGGTCTTCCCTCGTGTCCACTCCTGCACTTGGAGCAGGTAGTTTACTGGGAGTTGACTTTTTGCTTGTAAGAGAAAGGTTTCAGGAAGAAGCATAGAGCCTGGGGCTTGGTTTCTGGCTCTAAAACCCCTCTCCATGGTGCAATAGGAGTATTTTCTACTTTTTGCTTTAGCTGCAGCATTCCCTGAGGGGCTGTTTTGAATGCACTGTCTAGAAAGCCAAAGGGGACAACCTATGCCAAGAGCAGAAGCTCAACTCTGCTCTTGGAGTAACAGACAAGGTGACTAACCTTGAACATCCTACTGTCCCATGGGCTTATTTATCCACTTTTAACAGAAACATGAGATCAAGACACCTGTTTCTGTTTGCTGGCTTACTAAATTTATATTTTCTTCTGCAGGAAGTCCTCCATCAAAAGTTTATGGGAATATTCGAGCAGTGGCCAGCAGAGCAGCTGAAAGATTCTGAGCTACAGGAAGGCTGCACCACCATGGGCTACAGCTTGGAGTCATGATTTCTGTATGCACAAGAGACCTGGAGCTAAACACCCACTCAGTCTTCTGCTTGATTTAGAAGTCCAGAAGAAACCTGGGACTGTGCAGTCCAATTTCAGACAGCATGTCTGTTTTGAACACAATATTTGTATAGTCATTAAAAGCTATTTTAAATTGTTGTGTCTATATCAGAAGAACAAGTACCTGATTTTATTGAAACTTACCTGCTAACAAAACCAATCTTCATTACTGACTTTGTGAATATGAAAGTATTAAAGAAACTGCTGTGAGGATTTTGGAAAGCCTTAAAGTTTGAGCCTAATGGGATCAGCATAGCTAAGTGTTCATATCCCCCCCCCCCCCGTCATGGAATAAGGAAGAGTCAAACAGAATGCAGAGTTCTATGTTCAGGCTGCCCAAGGAATCTCTTCTTACTGATGGGACAGTAAGATAATGTAAGAGTAAGATAATGAGGCAAAGAGTGCATTTGAACTTAAATCTGGAACGTGCACCTATACCGATTTTATTTTGATTCTCTAAGGGCAGCCTAGCAAGACAGAGCTATCAGGTTTAATACTTGCCAGTGTACCAGAGCACATGTGGCTGCAAAGTGCTGAATCTCCTCCAAATGGCATGTGTGCAACAGAGCAGGGAGAGAGATGGCAGAGCCCAGCCATACTCCCAGTTTGACTCAAAGTTGGGTCCTTCTCTCCTGGCCCTGCTATCCAAGTTTGTCACCCAGTCTTGCAAAATGATTTAGGTTTGTTAAGAAAAACTGAAATGAAATTATCAAAACCACTAGCACGTTGCATAAGGCTTTCTCTCAGTGTGAGCTGCCAGTGCAGCACTTGATAATACACGATTCATCCAACAAAATCCAGATGTAAAACTTGGTGAGTTACCTAAACGCACAGCTCTCAGCAGTCTGAGCTACACAGGGCAGTGTGTCCATTCTGAGCAGCTCAAGGTAACACCCAGCACACACCTGGTTGGCACATTTTCCATTTATCACTGCTTGTAGTTTATCTCAATTGAAAGATAAGAGGAGAGAGAGAGGCCAAGACACACAGAAGTAATGTAATCATTATCCTAAAGCAGAAGCATATTGATAACCAACCAATACCAGTAGAGTAGAAAGGGAGAGATTGGCACACAAAAGGCTCAAACAATTGCACCACAAAGAGCAACACCAAACAGCTTCTGTAAACGATGTACCTGTTACAGGGAGGGTTCTCACCAGCAGAGGCCTCTGACCTTTTCTTGAGAAAAAAGCTGCCTTTCATTCCCCACCTGCATTAAGGTTAGGAGCTTGTTTGTCTTGCTTTGAAACCACCATCCACTTCTGAATTTAGTAGGATTTAAAATAAGGTATTTTATCCAATATGGACATGTAGAGCAAACAAAGCCAGATGTGCCTTTAAGAGAAAAATACATTATCGGTCTTAAAATGTTGAAATGAAGCCTGGAAGTACTCGAGGAACTCTACACTCTACCGAGGTTTTCAATAAATTTTTATGATTGAAGAGGGAGCAAAACCTATGAACAGCAAGATTCCTTTAAATTGAACACAAAAGGTCCAGGTAAGTACTGAAGCATTCCAGCCAAGGTTCAAATATTTTATTTTGTATTCATATAGTATGAAGGTTCTTATAGTTCCCACAACATATGATGTAGCATGCAGAGGAAAAACTAAACATTCAACATAAATCATTTCTCCCCACACAAACTAAAAAAAAAAAAAAAAAAACCAAAACAAAAAAACAAACAAAAAAACCACCTCATCCCTCCCCTTCCAGTCCCCCTAAGGAAATAACATTAGCACTAATTTCTATAATGCCAGCCAAGATATGCACAAGCAAGTAAGAGAAATTGAAAGCATTTGCTAAAATGTTTGTAACAAATACTTATGTACAAAAAATTCACAAAAGACTAGTTCCCCCTTGAAGCAGAGCACATGGCAGTTGACACTGGAACAGATACAACCACTGGCTGGGATTATAAGCCACGTCCTGATCCAGAGGAAGAAAAGTTACATGTAGTGGAGATTTTTTTTTTTTAACATTAACATTTACCAAAGTTTGGCAACATTATCTTTTAAATTATGCAAATTATGTAAACAAGAGGAACATGTCAAATCGATCTACATGCAAAACTTCATGTCATGCAAGGACACCAAGCACCTGGATTTCTCTCTCACAGACAGAGCCCATGATGTGCAGCACTCAGTTGAAGGAACAGCTATGGCAGACAGGTGCTCGACTGAAGTAGGTTCAGACAACCTGCACTTTCCACTGCTGATTATAAAACAATTTTTGTAATAGAAAAACTACTGTACAGGAAAGATGTACTGTCCTAAAAAATCTAGCAAATATTTTTTCTTCCAGCCAATAGTACCATTGCAGAAAAGGGAAGGGATGATATAAAGTTGTAAAACATGGCTCGCTACTTTTATATCACACAAATATATCAAGTTACCATCTGTTACAAATTATGATATGGATAAATCTAGAAAAGAAAAAAAAAATCTCCAGGCAAAGGACTGGAGAACCGCAAGAGGTATAAATTTAGATAGTGTGAAGTTTTCCTCCTCTATGGCATAGGTTAACAAGATTTTCCCCCCCTTTATGAATCCTATATACATATATATATATAAAATATTACCAGTTATTTATGCTACTTGTAGTAGTATTTAAATGCAGAGGGGAAACTATTATGATTGAAACAACAGAATTTTAAATGGCAAAAACATTTTGTAATCAAAGTACTGTATAAAATAAGTAGATGGGAATCCTGCACAGTTATATCTATCCTAAATTTGTTAAGCTAAGCACAGAGAAAATCATGAATGCATCTAACACCTTGAGCAGCCATATCTAAAACGAATCCAGAACAGCAGATTTGCCTTAACTTCAGGACAGCTGGAACTGCTCCGCATTCCTAGGTGATGAAATCTAGCAGCCATCAAAGCATTCTGCAGCTACTACATGCACGTGAGGGCTAGTTCTTGGCAGTAGCATTAAACTATATTCTCATACTAAGTAGAACTGTACTAAGTTATTTAGCAAAGAGACACAGTCCCTGGTAATATATTAACAGGTATAAATAAACTTAGTCTCCTGTGTTACAAAAAATGTAATTAAGGTGAATTAATAAGAAGCGATGCTTTGTCAGCCATTCAATATATAGAAACATCTGAACAGTCACAGGAACAGGAAAAGAGTTGACCTAACACGCAGTTAAAATTTTACATTCTTCTACTATATATATAAAACTGTGTGAAATAAAAGTAAGGATGTATGTCCGTATATTGAACTGTTAATATTCTGCTTGGCACTTTGTACTCTAGTTTTGTTTCTGAATCAAGTATATTAAATTAAAGCCCACCTAGCTACTACATATAGAAAGCTACATATATATCTATATATAAATACACACACACATATATATATATAGATAGATATTTCCTTGTTATAAAAGATGAAGAAAAATAAATTAAAAAGCCAACCCCTTCCCTTTCTCCACCACACTGATATGCTCTTTCCATCTTTGCTGTCCTTCAGACTTTAAAGTGCTACACCGAGTTATTGAGAGAATAAAAGTTCAATAACACTTAGTTGGCTTCATGAGGCTCATGTTGGAAAATGTGGCTTCACAGAGAAAAATACTTCCATTTAAATACACAGAGAGCATTGCTGGACGTCTTGAGCAGATCTTCAGAGATGGAGAAGAAAGCAAAAGTGTTGGGTGGTGCCCTACAGAGTCACACATCTACGACCATCTTTTTGTGGATATCTAGGCCTCCTACAACCTAGGAGAAAAATAAGTGTTCATAAATAGATGAGAACTGAAAGCCAGCAAGAGACAAACAAGACACTATGCAGAAGATGCATTCAGGCCTGTCATAATTACAGTCCTTCCCTGACTTCTCCAAACTAATTTACATTTCACAAGTTCTGTGCAATATTGTCCATGAATTATTTACGAACCAAGGTGATTATATTGTTACAATTTACACACTCAAAGGCCTGAAACAACAGTGTAAGTTAAACCACTTAGGCTCTCTCCCCATCTCTTAATCTGACCTTGTATTATGTTTCAGCATGTTACATGAAATGGTAACTTTACTTCTAAATCACCCTGTAAAACTGCGTCTTGACATGAAAAGCAAAGAACCTTAGGCAGGGCAGCAGGATTTATGACAAAAAAATGCAACCCCCCCAAAAATTGCAAGTGTTCAAAGGTGTACAATTGATGCAGAAGAGAAAGGAAAAGGAAAGGTGCGCTGCCAGAGAAACATTTTATAATGTGGAAACAAAATTCATAGGCCAAACAACAAACAAAATAGTATTTTTGTAGAAAGATGGCACCAAAAAGTTAAATGGTAAAATGCAAGAACAATCGAATAAGAGACTGTAGGAATGGAAGGTGTCTTTGTAGGTCAACAAAACCTGAAGAAATTAAAAGAATGGTAGAGGAAAATCAAACAGTACTGCAAGACAGAAGTTTGGACAGAAACCCAAGGACAAAAGAAGAGAAGGGACAGCATCATGTTCAGTGGATGGCTGGAAGACAGCTCAGTGAAAGAAACAGATTTTTCACAGGTGTTTGCAGGCTGCAAAAATCTAAAAAGCTAGAAACATAACTAAACTCTACCAAAAAAAATACACAGAAAATAGAATGCTTTTGCTTTAATAGTAGAGGGCAGCTTTCCAACTCCCCCCCTTCCCTTTTTTTTAGAATTTGCACTGATCGTGAGTATGGTGAAGTTATGTTTGAACTGAAGTTGTGAATTCCAAGAGTAGAAAACAGAAGCAGTGCTTGAGTGCCTATAAACTGAAACTGTGCTACCCAGATGTTCATTACACAGCCTTTAAAATTTGTGTAAATTAATATTTAAAAATGGCAAAAATGAGCAAGTTTGTGTCTTTTTTTCTTTCTTTCAGTGTTGCTTTTTGAGAGAAGATATTTAAAACTGTCAATTAATTAAACAAATATGTGACACTGGTGAAAATAAACCATTTCAAGCCTAAGTGCTACATTCAAGTATTCTACTCAGTAAAACCCTAAGTTTAAAAGGTGCCTTTCAACCGTTTGCCCTTCTTTAAGAGCAGCACTTAAGGGGTTTAGTCTCCCTGTCACTGACAAATCCCACTACCTTTGTAAAATCCCATGTTCAGCAGGTTGTGATTATCTCCCCAGCCTCTCTCCACACCCTGCAAAGACAAGCCTTTCTGAAGGGTGATTTGGAGAAGACACCTAGTTCAGAGAGTGAGAAATTAACCTCAAATTAACCTCTTTGGAAAACACCTCTCCCACGTACCACCACTGATAGTGACATTTTTTCAAAAGAGAGATCTGCTATGATATACTCTGGTTTTAGTTTTCAGGTGGTTTGAAGTGTTTTTTTCCCCTCCTTGGCACATTGTACATGCCTGCCCACCATGCTTTGGTTTTTTTTCACTCAGTATATTCTATTAAGCACCTAGAGACAATCAAAACAGCTGAAAGTGCTGTTTCTTTTTTAATCAAAAGTAACTGTTGAAAACAAGGAAAACCAGCCTCCTACAACAAGCTAGTCACTTGCAACTCATCTTTAAAGCTGCTAATTTCTACCAGCAGATGACCTTATGCCTTCATGCCAGGCTCGTATTTTTGTCTATATGCAAAAATAATTAGGAGTGGTCCCGTGCTTAGTATGTCATGAAATAACACAGAAATTAGTTTGTAAAAATTGCTGTGCAAGAATGAAGCAATCTTCTTCCAGGACTGCTCAATTCAATGGGAAAATCTGCATCTTGATGGTACTGATTCACAACTTGCTCACAGGCAATAAGACACATTGCTCTGTTGGAAGCCAGAGGATGATGATGCCATCTGTAACAAAGCTGTGTCATAGGGTGACTGTTGCCAGATCAGAAGAAACACTCTGCTGTTATAACCTTACCCTTTATACCGGTTACTATTGTTCCTCCTTTTTTTTTGTTTAAATTCAAAATTAGCAAAGTTTCCTTCAGAAATTACTTACAGCACAGAATTCTTCAAAGGATATTCTTCCATCACCATCCTTATCTGCATTAATAATGGTTTTATCTACAATTTGCTGTAACTGAGTGTCTTTGAGATTGTTCCCAACCATCATCTTCAGCACCTGGAAGAGTTCTCCATTTGAGATATAACCATCTTTGTCCATATCGTAAATGCGAAAAGCAACTGCAGAAGTAAAATATATACATATAGAAAACTTGTAGTAGCAAATGTGGTTGAAAAAGAGCAGTACACATTCATGTGCTCTGCATTAACAATGGGATGAAACAATACTGCACAAACAGAAAAAGACTGCATTTTATACAAGGTATCTAACTGCCTTTCCATTTCAATCTGAAAAACAGAACATGAGAAACAATAAAATGAATGGTGCTACTATAGAACTTACCAAAAAAACTCACTTCAGAAATGTCAGTTTGTTTTAGTACTAGTGGTAATAACTCTATAAACAAAATGGAAAATCTATGCAGTCCTCAAGGAAACAGATGAATCAAAATCTCACCTGGTTATTTTGTTTGCAAACACTTTGTCTTTAAGACTGAATTTAATTTTATAACATTTTGGTAAAGCACATTTCTTTTCTAAATCTGTATTATGTCTTAATTACTGAAAGCTATATCCATGACTGAACCTACCACTTCACCACTCCAAAAGCTTGGGTCACGCTGCATTCCTGACATGCAGTTCTCAAACAACAATTCAGTGCTGTTCTACTGTAGCAGCAAGAAATTTCATGTTATTCTTATGCTTCCATAAAGCAAAGCACACTGCTGCACAGTTCTGTGAACCAAGTTTCCTTTTTTTTTTTTTACATAGGAAGCACGCAAGATACTCAGAAGACAGCCCCCTCAAACATTCTATGCAGAAAAGAGTAGATGGCAAATTCTTCACATGAATTACAATGTGTGCAGATAACTTAGAATCTACTTTTGATTTCTGACTTTTTCAAAGGATTTAGATTTGTTGTTTTTGCCACGTTAACAAACAAAATTATATTTCTGAGAATTAGAAAAAAACAAAGGAAAATGAAAATACTTACACCTCAACTTCTGCTCCTTATCTCCTTTGACACTGAACTGAGAGACTCCTTCTATAAATTCTGAAGAATACAAGAAAGCATTTAAAAAAAAGTGTATTTTTAAATAAATCTAAGGAATCAACATTCAGAAGTTTTCCAAAATTATAGAGATAACAAGTATCCTAAAATCTCGAAAATATTGCTTACTTTGTGACACCCAAGTGTCCATATACTTTGCCCCTTCAAGATTCTTTAGTGGGAAGTATTTCAAATACAATCTTATGCTCATTGAACAGACTTGTTCACATCAGTATTTAAATGGTATTTTGTTCCTAGACTTTCATCAGAACCAGATATAAAACCTCACTGAGATCTCTACTAGAGCTTCAGTAGGAATTCCAATTGTGCAGCTCCTCTCAAAATGGCTTTCACAACTTAAAGCAAGGATTATATGAAAACTGCCCTGGAACATATTCCTAAAATTATTTTTCTCTAAGCAATAGGATAAAAAGCAAATTTACATTGTTTAACACTGAAGCCATTTAATCCCAGGAGCAAAGTCTTTGAGTTGGCAGGAAAAAAACCAACCAAAACACAAACCACTCCCTGGGATGTGATCTGTCTGGATGAGATACTGTAACTTTTCTTGGTAGAGCTTTTGGTGGTAAAAATAACAGTGCAAAAACTGCAGCTGAACTATAGAATAGAAAGGATACAGAAGTACAGCAGTATAACATTAGGTTGAAAGGTCTAGTACAGTTTCAAAATGTTTTATGAAATTAATTCGATGTCTATTATTTAGCAATAAAATGCTAGAATGATAACTTGAGTTGTACTATTATGTTTATGAAAGATTTATTTAAATTTAGGTTCTGTCAACAAAAGAATGCAAGTCTCCTCCCACTGGCAATTTTACTTTTCATGGAATCAGAGTGGTTTGCATTGGAAGGGACCTTTACAGATCATTGCATCCAACCTCCTGCCATTGGCAGGGACACCTCCCCTAGAAGAGGTTGCTCAAAGCCTCACCCAGCCCTGACTTCAAATGTAACAATCACAGGGCTCCCATAACTCCTCTGGTCAACCTGTTCTAGTGTTCACCATCCTCACTGTAAAAAAAAATTTGTCCAATCTAAATCTACCCTGTTTCAGTTTGAAAATCTTTTGAGCTTCACTGTGAGACGAAATAAATTAAATTAATCAAACTTGACCAGGTAACAGTAGGGTTCATTTCCATGCACTGTAACAGCATCACTTGACTCTGAAAAATTCACTTTGACAACTTCCTATTCCCACCCAAAAAGAACAGCTCTTTGTAATTATATTAATCATAGTTCAATGTCACATACAATGCAACATCACCTTTCACCACTGCCTGGTTTTCACAACAATTACATACAGCAGTTACTCTTTTGGAAACCGATACCAAGAAAAAAAGGCTCAAAAACTCAACATTTCTCTAATTGCACTGTAGTTCTTCCTATACAAAACCTTTGGAGTTCTAAAGGTTGGCAGCTTTTGTATGTCAACATTTTTCTAATGAATCATTTAGATTGACAGAATATTTTAACTTTCTCAAAAAAAAAAAAAAAAAAAAAAAAATAATCAAGAACTGATTAACCTTTTCTAGCCATGAGCAGTAAGATAGTAGCTATTATCTTTAACAGAAATTAGAGATTATCACTTCTAGTTGTCAGTGCCTGTTCTAACAAACTATGAATGAAGATTTTTAACCTTTTAATAATGAATGTATAAGTCTAAAATTTTGGAGGAATGTACTGAAATAAAACCTGTTTGGTTTCATTTTTACTATCTACTTAAAATCACAAAACAAATCCTGTGAAGGAAGTACCAATAGAAAATCTGGACCAGCTTCACATAACATTTGAATAAATAAAACTTAAGCACAGACACACAACTTCTGTAGTCTTGCCACACTCTTTTTATACTCTCTTCAGTGTAAGAATATTCTTTGGATAGCACCACTATTAAGAGTCTGAATTACTGTATTTTAATAAGAGATACTTAATGAGTAATCCTAAATCTGTATGACCTGGAAAGCTATTACTAAGCTATCTGCTCTTTTAGTCATTTAATTCAGGAGTGCATTGCTTTCATGTGCCAGAGAAACTAGTTTGACTGGTATTCAGCTTCACTATGAATTAGGCACTTCTATTATGATTAACAACTCCTCTTTATCCCTCCTTTCTTGACTGAAGCAAAATTTGGAACGCAAGGCTCCAGGAACTGAGATAAAATACCACCACCTGTCACAAAGGTCCATGCCTTACCTTTGAAGTCCACCTCTCCATTTCCATCTGTGTCAAATATATCTATTACTCGCTGTACTAATGGGTTCTGTTGCAATTCAGGTAAAGACATGAACTCTTCCACGCTCAAAGAACCAGAGTTGTCCAAATCAAGTTTCTTAAATCTCTTTCCTAGTCGTTTTATCTCATCAGCATCAACTGGAAAGAAAAAAACCACACATACCCATGCTCAGAAATGCTTCAGCAAACCCTCTGCCAGTTAAACACATAACATTTCACTGCTTTCCTCACAGAGTTTCTCCTACATTCTTACAACTATTAAACATGGCAGATTATAAAAAATAACATCAAATTCTCAAGATTAACACAAGCCCTTTCATTTTAGTTTAAATAAGTCTTACCTTTTTTCCTCCCTGCACCAGCCATAATACAGTTAGCTTTGTGACTCATGGAATGCCACATGCTGACACAACATTTTTAAGGATTGAGGGTACTTAGCTAGTTCTTCAGACAGCTCTCAGAAATACCAGGTATGAAGAAATTAAAGAGACCGAAGTTTTTCTTTGAAAGAGCTAGAATTACCTTTACACTAGATAGTCAGTCAGAAAGACAATTATATTGGGAAACATTCGCAAAACCAGTGCTTCTTCAGCACACCAAACATAGGTATGCACCCCAGGAACTCTCCAAGTTAAGCAGGTTAACACTCCCAATTCTTGGCCAGTTATCACTCACCTACTCATAATATCACCCACACAAACCTAAGAATTGCTTTCTCCATCTCTGACTGACATCCCTGTAGGCACAGCCTGCAGACTTTTCCCCCCCCCCCCCCCCCATAAATTAAAGCAGATTTAAGTTCTGCAGCAGTATCACTTTATCTGTTCTCATTAAATTTAAAGAGAGTATCAATAAAAAGCATATACACTGCTTTTACACCTCTGATTTTGCCAGGAACAGACTAAAACTCAGAATCCATAAACGCCATTAAAAAATCTTGTACTATATTACAGCTGAAATCCTGAAAAGTTTTCCCTCTGTAACAACCTGAAAATTCCCCATCAGAAGCTTAATTTACGAGACAAATGTTAGTTCACTAATTGCTCACCATTTTTGGGTATGAAGGAGGAACTGAGGCTCCTAGGAAGCCCTAGAAAGCAGCCAGCATACAGTGAGCCACAGCAAACGTATCTTACAGAACCTGAAGCTTTCAAACTCTGCATGCCATTTTCTTTCCTAACATGAACAGTCTCCTCTACATTTCTTAGCTCCATTTATTATGTTTGCTCCAATATTGACAGAAATTGTGTCTGAACTTCTGCAAGGCAATAATACCACCTGATCCACTTTATATCACATTAATACCTTCTTAGGCTTTTGTAAAAGTGGGGTATAAAAACAGCACTTAGTCTTTCCAGTAGGTAAGGTGAGCCAAAATGCAGAGCGTTATGTTTGGAAATTGCAGCAGAACCAGAGACCTGATCCTCTACCACAGCAGTAGTAAATTTTCACTCATTTTCTTGATACCCTAGTCCAAAGAAGCACCCAGACAGAAATCCAGAGGTACAAACAACTGCAGTATTTCAGGATGAAATGCAGACAGTACATCAGAAGTCCAGAAGCACAAGGTGATTTTTCTTTCAAGACTTACTTTGCCTGATTAGTAAACTCTTACGTTCTGCAACTGGTTACTGAGAGTAAGTGCAACTACAGAAGCAGAAGGCAAAAAAGGGTTGATACTTCCAGAATAATATTCCCTTTGTTTCGCTAGCAAGTGACAGACCTGATTCTATCAGGTCAGACCTCTAGGGCTATAAAAACAAGGCTAAACAACATCTGGAGAGGATTCTAGTATTTTCCTCAGTTTCCAACATACAAATGGGTATTTCAATTAACTAGGCTTTGACAACAATGCAGCTGTATTCTTTTTCCCATCAGTTTCTCTGGAAACTTAGAACATGACTGAAGGTGTCAAGAGCACATCACTGTCAGCACAGCTACACAGAAAACCCTCTGGATCACACAAAACCCACGTCACCCTATGGTAAAGCTATATATAGAGAACACTCAAGAGATTAAAAGAGGATTTTATTAGAAGAGAATGGCAAAGCACAGCTCCACTGGCAATTACCTCAAATAGTTGCTTATGGGTTCTGCCAGCACAAAATGCTGTTTGTCACCCAGTACACTAAAGTTATTTGCTTGCTTCTGTCCACTGAAACTCCTCGGTTTCCATTTTCCTCAAAATCTTAAAACTGTAAATGGAGTCAGTCAGGCTTTGAACGGCAGACACTCTCTACCCTCACTTTGGGCCCTTGCTGACCTGAAGTTATTGAACTTACTACAGTTTAACACAAAGTCAGCACCTTGGCAAGATGTTAACATGGGAATCTTATCTTTATTGCAATGCAAGCTCCATTCCAGACTTGCAACACACATAGGAGGAGTTAATATCCAAAAAAAATCCTCACAGCATAAACATTTAAAAATAAATAAGGAAAAAACCCACAAGTGTAGGTTGTCACACTGAATATGTAACCACGTTTTCCAATAAAAAAATGAAGGCATGAGTACACATAACTTATACCTGTACTACAATAATACAAGGACTTGTTCAGCCCTGACATCAGTCTGTCTCTAATTTTATTAACCATGTTTAAAACGATGTCCTGGTCCAACTACAACTTTCCTGCTTCCTTAACCTGGGCTCAGAAATCACATCATCTTTTCAAGTAACTGCCATTATTTTAAGGCAATTGTCTCACAAATTACCTCGTTTTGAAATCAAAAGTTTGCAATCGCATCTAGAATTCATGCTGGTAAACCCTGAAATATGTTCTGTGAGGGCTACTATTAGAACTATTTCCTACTAGAAAATGCAAGAAAAAGAAAAGACACATGCATTATTTATTTCTTTAAAAACACCACTTCACTTTAAAACAACTAAGGGGCAATTTCCAAGTATTATCTACAGTGTATAGGAATACCTCTTTGTCCTCTTACCACAGGAGTGAAATCTTGCTTCCAACAGAAAGACTAGCATCAACTAAAATTTAAATACTAAAGCCTCTTAAGCAACCTAAAATACTTCATAGTTTCACATAAGTCACACTGCAAAAAAAATGAAAGAATCAAACATGGCTGGATCTCATCTCACTTGATAAGGCTCACTTAAACTGTGTTAATAAATTCCAAGTTTTAACACATTTTTAATTTACACTTAAGAACACCCTAAGTTTCGTAAGACATTTATACAAATCAAAACAAACAAGTAAATGCTTGTGACAGGGCTGAAGACCAGCAGTAATTAGATAGCATCATTTGTTCAGAACTCCAAAGAAGGACTGCCAGAAGTCTTACTTCATTACACCAGTCTATTTCCTGGTTTGGGAGCTGAAGTCCTGAGTATTTTTCCTCAAATACATAAGCAATGATTGGAAGTGACACTTAGGAGTTCCAACAATGTTCTGCTATGAAGAGGAGCTCATTAGCATATATGCAAGTCAGTAAAACACTGCTATATAGGTTTAAACTATTACAGCTGGCACAAAACACAGGCAAAACCAACTGAGCCATCACACTGGTCAGCTCCAGTAGGGAGATAAGAGCTTCCAGACAAGATGTGCTAAAAAAGCCAACTTCTGCCAAAAAGGTGTTTTATTCAGGTTACTTCATCTCTGTTGTTTAGCAGGACCTACCAATATGAATTCTAAGAGAACATTTTATTGGGACATTCAGCAGCTGACCCACAGCACAACAGTAACAAGCAATGCTACATTGTGAAATACATACTTTGATATCATCTGCTGGGCATAAGATCCACTGTTCAATTAATTCTTGCATTTGTAATTAGCCAGGTCCTTAAACTTACAAACCAGCAATACTCAAGATAAAGCACCAATTTATATTTAGTCTTTTCAAGGTTGTAGTCAAGGAGATCAAGATTATGGATCATAAAGAATCAGATTATAGGAAGAAGAGGTTTGAAAGGCACATTGAAGTATTTCTGAAGAAGGGTTTTCATGTTTTGCTGAACTGCAACAAAGCACCATCTAAATCATGAAATTAAGTCTTCACACTTAGAAAATGTTGTCTACCCTTTCTCCACATATACACACATCCAGTTTCCCAGATCATACAGTCAATTCCAATTTAACTGCAATACACAGCTCAGCTTTAAAAGCAGTTTCTATTAGAAAAGCAATTACAAATTTCTCATTCCAAACCTTTAAACATTCAAGCAAAGAGAGTTTGCCTGCACTGGACATCTGAGAGAGGTTTCACTCTTGGGAAAAAAAAAATAAAAAAGCCAAAGAACAGTATTGAAGAAATCAGTATCTCTATCAAAAGCTGACCGGATATCAATCTTGTCTAATATTTTGCTACTGACAATGGACACACCACAGATGACAGTACTTGGAAATGGAAATAATGAAAAATCAAAGTAATTAAATTAATAGGAAAACTTCCTTTAACAGTTAATGAGCATAAAATCCTATTTTTTATGAACATATATGGATAAAAACAACATCCGTAGATCATGGTTTAGTAACTCAGGGAACTTCATATTAGAACAACTTCATTATTTTTTCATTAAATGTACTACAAGAACCTCTGCTACCTTTAAAATCCTTTGCACAGGCTGAATTTTTTACAGTTTATACACTAAAAAGAATCATATTTCAGTAACATCTTCGTTCTTAGTAGAACAGATTTTAAATAAACTATATAAAATATGGGATCAATACCTTACAATTTAATTTTTAAATCTGCCTGGCTTCTTCCTATCGTTTCTTTCTTCAATTCACAGTCATAATTTCTGCTGACTCTCTCTGCCTAGGCTCAAATTACCTAAAATCCACATGGGTTTTCTAGGGTTCTGTAGGTTGGTTGGTTGGTTTGTTTGATTTGGATTTTTAAAATGAAAACAGCACACATTTATGTGTGACAGCAGATTGCAATAATATCTTATTTTTGTTCAGATTTCCTTACTGAATACACATAATACAACAGCCTTCACCTATGATGGAGGTGCCCCTTCTGTAAGACCACTTTTTCCTCAGTGTTTAGCAACAGACTGACTTAAACCTTTCACAAATCACCGAAGAACACAACACTGAACTGAATTTTCAGAGCCTGAACAAAACACTTTTTTCCTTCTTCTCTGAAGGCTCCTTACAGACAATGTCCCCCACAAAAATCCTGAAGCTATACTAAAAATGCAAGACACAAAGTAGTTTACATACAGTGATGGTATCTGAGCCAGAAGGACTGATGGTGGCAGTAGCAGACAGAATTTTACAAGACTTAAGCCAAGGAGACCAGGATAGATACAAAAACACTAGGAAATCCAAGGAGGTCCAAGTTTTCAACAGTGTAAACAGGGTGATAACATCACTGAGCAAAATAAGGAGAATCAAGCTTTGTTTACATCATTTGAAGCAGAGTCTGCCTGTGACTCATCACAGTGGTCTGAGCTTCCTTGAGCTCTGGCCGCAGGAAGCTTTCACTCCTCTAACCTCAAACTCAACGTAGCCTTTTTTTGTGCTTTGCTCACCAGCTGACATGAGTCTCCTATGCTTTTCAGCAAATTTGGAAAGTATCCCATCAGCTTGGCACTGATGCCTGAGCTTAAAACATACCAACTGGCTTGAAATAGTACCTGTTAAATGTTTTTCTTTAAAAGGCTCTGCTTGTAGTCCAGCAGAAACATCAAATTATTCACTGTTTTAAAGCACACAGGATTAGTCACATTTACTACATAATCCATTTTGAATTTCAATCACCCCATAAACAACACAACAAAGCTGGGGTTTCCTAATCAGTTCCAGTATTAAGGATGTTTTGTTACAGACCTGTTTTCAAAACATTCCACTTCCATCCAAGTATTAAAATCCTAGAACCATCAGTACCTGCTTTGTTTCTTGAATTCATCTTAAAATGTGATGAATCATGGTAAAGTGCAAGAACTCCATGCCTCCAAGAAACAACATGCAAATGTTCTATGTAACTCACATTTTAGTACAGTAGCTTTATCTTTTAGCTGGACACTCTCTACTATGTTCACAGGTATTACTGAATACCCCAATCCTTTTTCCCAACACAACAGCAGAGGATGATCCATGATGTTTTCAAACAACTGTTTAGTTCAAGTTGTTAGTAACATAATGGATAGCACTTTAAAACACATTCAAGTGGATACTTTAAAAGCCCATTTGAAGAATGTCATTTCAGAAAGTATGTTTTAATGGGATTTTTTCTAGTCAACATAAAGGTGTATGACTAGTTCGACAACTAATGGCAGACAAAAGTAAAGAATGCCTCAGAAATTTAGATCTCTGAAATCACAATGTTCAGTGGTATTTCACCAGAATAACCGCTTCTTATTCAGAATCACTGTGCACCCATTACTGCAGAGTACACAGTGCTGATACAGGCATCAAAATCTCAAAAAAGCTGTATTTGTCTCAGAAAAGAGGTGCTGGGCACTTCTAAAATTTAAGTGTTTACCTAAATGTTTAGACCTGTATTTAAAATGTCCGCTTTCCAGATACTCTTAATACAGGCTGAGTTACAACTAACAAACAATAGACCAGAGTGTGGTCACAGAGAGCCACTTCCACATATCTTTCAAATATGAGATTATGAACAAGAGAATTGCTAAGGTATTAGAAAAATTTTACAAATAAGACATGTTCTGAAAATCATTTAAAATGTTTCCAGGTTAAAAAAAAAATATTTTCTCCATTAGAATGGATTGCAGAGATCTCAAAATAAAACAGGCCTTCAGCGAAAGCTCTCACCTCTATCTACAGTGTTGTCTGATTCACTAATATAATGTTTCACAGTAGCAACCAAGACAGCCATTTCAGTCTTGGAGATCAGATTTCAAAAAGATGACGCCCTTGAGAACACATTCCACCACTTGTCTTGTATATGCTTACACACAGCTGGCCTAATCCTCTTCATGACTTCAGATGTGTCAATTACAATTTCCTAAGTTAGAAAAGATATACTAGTCTCCTTATCCTAAAACCAAAACATACTATAAAATATAAATTAAAATATAATTTATACTATAAAACAATTTACTATATACTACATTCTACTACAAAATATTGTTTACTTTATTACAAAATTATTTTATTCACATCTTTTTGCTAGGATCACATTTTCTTGAAGGTAATTTGACATAGCTTGGCTAACAGCAAATTTTCACCTTGAAAAACAACCAGGTTTTCAGTTATTTCTCAGACGCAGCACAGCAGAGAAAACAAAACCATAAGGAATGATTTTGTTCAGGAATTAATTATTAACTTATTTTTTAAGGAATCCAGCAACACTAATTAATCCACTGAAAAAATATTTTAAAATTAAGAGTAGAAAGAATATTCTTGACAATTTAATGCTGTGCATCCTCTGCATAGTACCCTGAATTTGCTTCCTGTAAATGCCCAATTTAAATTAAAATTATTATTCTAAAAAGAGACACCAAAATAGTGTCTGCAGTGCCAAGCAGAGGTAATGACCCAATGCTACCATGCAGACAGCATAAATACATTACTGCTGACAGTCTCCC
Source organism: Heliangelus exortis (assembly GCF_036169615.1). Taxonomy (NCBI): domain Eukaryota; kingdom Metazoa; phylum Chordata; class Aves; order Apodiformes; family Trochilidae; genus Heliangelus; species Heliangelus exortis. Next base: position 37,188,960 of record NC_092424.1, read on the forward strand.
AGAAGTCTAACCTTTCAAAATCCTTATCAAATTATCTTCAAAAATATTGTCTCATCTTGCCCTGAAAAGCTTTTGTTTTGGCAGTGGGAGCTACTTGGAAGCAGCACAAACATTTACTACTGGAAGACCATTGGAAATACCCACATAGTGGACTTATTGAGATACGCTACTGCACACACCGGTGCCCCACACAGACCCACCCCAATATCTCTGCTTTTTCAGGATATTCAAGCATGCAGAATGTTTAAGCTTAGTGCTATCATCCAAGTAATCAGAAACAATCAAGCAAAGGGAAGTCTTTGCTAACTGCACCTCACCCAATATATGTAGTTGAGTTGCCCTGGGAAGTAGCTGACTTTCTCTACTATGTGAAGGGCCACCAGAGCAGAAAAAGCTTTATGATTATGCAAAAAGCTCAGGTTAACACAACAGTATCCTCAAAATACAGCTTAACCATGAAATATAATGTGCAAATCTTGTCTCTCTGCAGTAAAAGGGAGCAAACCTACTTGGTAATATACCCCTAGTAGCAGTAGCTACTAATGAAAATAGCTTGTCCTAGAATAAAAAAAAACATGCTAAGGACAGCAACACACTGCTTACTACACTGGCAGAGACCTTGTTAAAAAAATAAAATCTTCAGAAGCCAGCATGTCCCTAAAGAAAAACTGACCAATGAAGCAGTAACCTAAGACTGATACACATGATTCAGGAAAAAAGGTGTATGTGACATAATTTGTCCTTGGTTTGTGAATGCTTGAGAATCTTATCCACAACACTGCATTGCTGTGTTATGATCTCAGTGTATAATTGGTTAAATATGGATATGTGGATAGAAGTTTCAGGTTTTATTAAGACTTCTGTATAAATAAATGTGTAATTCATGTGGACATATGTATCGAGCAGAGAGGACTTTCAAATCACTAGGTGATCACTAGGTCACTCATTTCTCTAAAAAGCATATTTAGAAAAAGATTTACCTGCCATTATTTACCATCGGGTTTGAGAGCTGGAGCTCAATTATGATTAGCAATCTAGAAGACAGTGCCTATCTAGTTACAAGTGATATGGAAAAGGCTGAGGTTTTTGGTGTCTTCTTTACCTCAGTCTTCACTGGCAAGGTCCTTCCAGGAAGGAAGAACTGACAATTTTAAGTGAAGACCAGGTTTGTGACCATCTGAAGAACCTGAAAGTGTACAAGCACATGGCACCCGATAGGATACACCCACAGGTACTGAGGGAACTGGCGGATGCGGTTGTTAAACCACTGTCTATCTCTTCCCAAAGACATGGCAGTCCAATGAAGTCCTCACTGACTGGAAAAGGGGAAACAACCCCGGTTTTCAAAAAGGGAAGGAAGGAAGATCCTGCAAAATATAGGCCAGTCTGTACCCAATAAGATCATGGAGCAAATCCTCCTGGTGGCACTGCTGGAGCAGAAGAATAATGAAGAGGTGACTTGGTCACAAAGATGTGACATGGCTTCACCAAGAGCAACTCACACCAGACACACCTTGTGGCCTTCTATGAAAAGGTCACAAGATCAATAGGCAAGGGAAGAGCAAGCAATGTCATTTACCTATACCTGGGCAAAGCCTTCAACACTCTCCCACATGACATTGGTCTCCAAGCTGGTAAAACATGGGTTCGATGGATGGACCACTCAGTGGATGAAGAACTGATTTGATGGCTGCACCCAAAGAGTGGCTGTCAATGGGTCTGTGTCCATGTAGAGGCCAGTGACAAATGGAATCCCTCCAAGGATCAGTACTGGAATCAGTCCTTTTTTAACATCTTCGCTGGTAACATGGACAGTGGCATTCAGTGCACCCTCAGCAAGACTGATGATGACACCAAGGTGTGTGATGCAGCTAACACACTGGAAAGAAGGGACCATCCAGAGAGACCTTGACAAGCTGGCCCATGCCAACATCATGAAGTTCAACAAGACCAAGTGCAAGGTCCTGTACCTGTGTTGAGGCAATCCCAGGCACTGATACAGGCTGGGCAGTGACTGGCTTAAGAGCAGCCCTGAGGAAAAGGACTTTTTTGGGGGTGCTGGTGGATGAGAAATCCAACATGAGCCATCAGTGTACACTTGCAGCCCAGAAAGCCAACCAGATCCTTGGCTGCATCAAGAGAAGTGTGGTCAGCAGGTCAAGGGAAGTGATTCTCCCCCTCTACTCTGCTCTCATGAGACCCCACCTGGAGTATTGCATCCAGGTGCTCCAGGTATTCTGGAGCCCTTATTACAGGTGGGACATGGATGTGCTGGACTGTGTCCAGAGAAGGGCCACAAGGATGATCAGAGGGCTGAAGCACCTCTCCTATGAGGACAGGACAGAGAGTTGGGGTTATTCAGTCTGGAGAGAAGACTCCAAGGGGACCTTATTGTAGCCTTCCAGTATCTGAAGGGCCTACAAGAGAGCTGGTGGGGGACTTTTTAGGATGTCAGGTAGTGATAGGACTAGGGAGAATGGATTCAAACTAGAGGAGGGTAGACTTAGACTGGAAGTTACGAAGAAGTTCTTCACCATGAGGGGGGTAAGATACTGGAACAGGTTGCCCAGAGAGGTGATAGAAGCCTCATCCCTGAAAGTTTTTAAGGCCAGGCTGGACAGGGCTCTGAGCAACCTGATCTACTGGGAGGTGCCCCTGCCCATAGCAGGCAGGTTGGAAGTGGATGATCTTAAAGGTCCCTTCCAAGCCTGAAAATTCTATGATGGAAGAATTTATTACCTTGTTTAAAAACAAGATCTGAATCACCAAAGAGAAGGAATTTTATCAAGCGGTCCATACATACACACACAGGTCTACACAATTTAGTGCTGAAGAAAAACATTTACAGAAAAAAGTAGTTAGAAATACTTAGCATAACACCACAGGGACACTTCACAAGACAAGCCTTTCTTTGGTAAGTTTTAGGCAAGAAACACTTTGTTATTTTTACAGGGCAGACCAACCCCATGAGACACAGCAATGTAATTTACGCTCACATGGCCAAAACAGAGTAACACCAAGTGACTTCTCGCCTAAATGCCTGCCTGCAACCACACATAGGAAAAAAGGCTTTTCTAACCTCAACCTGTCTTTCCTCCAAGGTTGCAAGGACACCTCTGCAATATTCTTTGTTCCTAACATAGCACATAATGCACCACAAGCTGTTTCACATCTCTAAGGAACAGGCACTGGCGGAAAAGCCCCACCAATTGCACTACCAGTTTTAACGCTTCACTGAACAGACATACAGAACTGGCATAAGTGTGTTTCATATTCTAATGGGAAAATTTAAAACTAATTTTTTTTTTTAAAGATGGATGGATTTTTGATTTTACACTAACATCAAAAGCTGTATTTTTTCCAAAGGTAATATTTCACCTTTTAATTTTACTCTTTTGGTTAGTATAGAAACTGTCATTTTTAAAGCAGTAAATTCATATATGAAAGCTCTATGCAGTCCAAATAAAATTAACCTCCCTATGAATATAATGTAAAAAACTTACAGTGCGAGCACATTTCCAAAGGGTAGCTTGCCTCATTTCCCTGAAACACAAAAAAAAAAGAACAAAGTTGCAATTATTCCCAAATTAACTTAGAAGAACTGTTTTGTTTCAGCACCAGAAAGATCTGTGGCAGTACAAGTTACATAATATATTTTAAAATATATCTATATATTAACATATAGATATTTTTCAAAATATATGCATTTAAAATCCAACAATAATGGTCATTGTTTTATTAGGACAGGTCTGCTACATACAAATACAAAACCACAGAGAGGTTTCCTCTGATGAGAATTTCCATGAAAATATCAATAGTCCACATGGTGATGGTAAGAACTTCAATCCTATATTCTCAACTCCAGAAACTAGACTCGCTACATATTGCATTGCACAAATGCTACTTTTCAGTAACAAAGTAATGGTGAATTTCAAGACTTCACATGGTCTGGCTTTACCATTTTATACACATCCTTATGAATTACCATTACAAATACGACTCAATTAGCAGAAGAAATTCACAGCATGTTTTCTCCCCAGTGTCACCTGCCCACTCCACCCCCAGAGGGACTCACACAGGTAGAATGATGCCAAAAAGAGTTTACATGACAAGAAGGTCAGATAACAGCTTTACAATGAAGTATCTTTATGATGTACTATGGTAGCATGTTTCTGCTTTGTAGCTGAATGTAAAGTTAAACTAAGATTATAAATCTTGGCTGCACTACAACAGTCATAGCAAGAAAAATGAAACCTTTGAGGGTACAGTCACTTTGAACCTGCACATACGGAACTTCACAACTACTGCAACATGAACGCCAAAAGACACTAAAATTAAAAGTTGGTATTTTTTCCCAAATGCCTGACTTCGAGCCGAAGAAGGTCAAAATACACACATGCTTAATTTTTTGCAATCAGTCAGCAAAGGAGTGACCAGGTAACTGAAGAGATTCATCACCAAACATTTTCAGTGGTTTATACAAGACAACAAAGCATTTAAGATGAGTCTGAGGTGTTCTATTCATCAGCGATTCTCTTAGCGTGGAACATAAGGGATTCCATAGCTGAGCACTTGCACAGAAAGACTCCTTAAAATTATACAAAATTTAACAGAAATACAGATACTGCTTGACAGAAGGAAAAAAAAAAAAAAAAAAAAAAAAAGGAAGAACTACATTTAGCCTAGAAGCATACAACTGCATTTCCTAATAAGGATAGAAAGGGGCAGAACAAACATGTCATGAATCTATATATGTCTGAAGAGATGTGATGTTAGGGGTGTTATTTGCTTTTGTTTACCTCCAGAATATGTACACTTCGCTTGACCCCCACAATCCACAAACTCTCTTGCCTCTAAAAAAGTCAGTATATTTGCTTTGTAATAGAGCAGCAAAAGATACAGCCATATTTTCTTCCCCGATGTCTATTAATAACAAGACAAAGCAGCAGAGTAGAAACCTAGATGAGGACCACTGGGTCCCTAAACCCTCAAAAGAATGACAGATATTCTACAAGAGAAACTTGTTCCTCCCTGGCAGAGAAGCCAGGAGGACAGTGGCACATGGAAAATTCTGGACGGAACCCAAAGTCTTAGAAAAAACAAGTGAAGACCAAACAGGTAGTTAAAGCCTAGTGTATGCATATGAATATAAAAGGGTAGGGTATTTTAAACGGGGGAAAGCAGAATTTTGAAACAAGAAGAAACAGGAACCAGGGGATCCAGCTAGGCTGCTCAAGACACGAGGTCATGAAGAGGCAAGAAAAACACCAGACTGGAAGGCTGCAAATTAAAGGAGAAAGTTGAATTAAAACCAGTGCACTTACGCACATGCACATACAAATATACATTCATAACTACATTAGAAGACTGTTCTGGGGACTTATATCCTTGTTCAGGTGTTGGGAGAAAGTTATTTTCTAGTACAGGCTACCAAAACAATCTGTCTAAAAAAGCATAAAATGCTTCTGAAAATTGAGCAAGAAAAATAAAAAGTGGGAATAACTTTCAGTTCATGAACTAAGTGTAATATTTATAAGGAGTCTTACTATGCAACTAGATACACATGCTAAGCCACAAGCAAGCTATCTACATGAAGTAGCCTAAGAAAAATATTTGTAGAGCAGAGATAAAAGGGAATAAACTTCAGCTTAGTTTTTCTGTGAAAAATTTTCTGCTAAAAAGAAGTGTCAAGAATACTTACCTATCCAGGACTGGAACTTGGATACCTACAAAACATTAGAAAAATCTAGTAAGTGACAATTTAACGACTACATTATTATTCAATATTTGTGACATGGCATTTAAATAAAGTATTTTAAAAAGTAGTTACCTGCTATTGATGTGCTGAGTGTTCATCTTCAAAGGAGAATCCACAAGTCTACTAAATTTCAAAGTTTTCCTTCCTCTGCCCCCCCCAATAAAGGTTCAAGCTACTTATGCCAAGATTCTGGTTTGCACAGCTGTGACCTGAACAAACACAAAGATGTTCCTATGTAACAAAGACTTTGTTCAATGAAATGAAGATTAATTATTTGGTCCTGGGGGCAGGTATTTTTCATCGTGTTCTGAACAGCAGTAAAAGAAGGTCACTTATTTTTTCCCCAGTACATTCAGCAAGTGTACATGCTGTATGAGATAATACATGCCCTGAAAGATGAGTGCTAAATAGGTCAAATATTTTCTTGCTGTTTAAGAATTGGTAGGTAGTGGAAGGTCTAGCTACATCCACACTGATGTGCTATGGAAAAAAAAAAAAAAACAGGAAGGGATGCACAGCTATGAGACTTCATAAAGTATCAAATGAGCTCCTTGGGGAAAGGCAAAAAAATCAGGTACATGATGTTATCTAATGCAGGTTTAATGCAAAGAATTACCAAAGTTTATTATCAGGTAGCATTCCAAAGAATGCTTTCTGATTGGATCTGAACAGAAAACTTTGCATCATAATCATGAATTTTATTCAGCAAAATAACACTGAATTGACATGTATTTTAGAAAGTTAAAAAAAAGATGTATACTCATTTGTTTTACAAATAAAACCTACAAACAGCATCTGCCATCTAATCTCTCATGCAGAGAAGTTCATTTATACAAACAGATGTGATTCAAGTCTCAAGATTGCCAATTTGAAAAATCCCTCGTATTTCCTGCCAGATATACATTGAGCATACCTCAAATGAAGTGAGAGTATCCTCTCATGTGCACACAATTAGCACATTTGAAACAAGTGACACATGGTTTGTTGAAAAATGAAGCTTCTACAGCATCAACACTCCATGAGAGATTTACTTGGAACATACGCCTAGTATAAAACATGCTTTCCTCAGCTGTATCTGGGTAATGCTACCATACCACTGGAGTTTAACTTTTTGTCTCCAGTTACACACATAGAACAAGGGGATGGAATACTATGGATACTTTGAAAAGCCATATGCTTTTAGGATCATCTTCAAAATTTTTTGAATGCTGTTATATCCCTATAAGTTAGTTCCTGGATTAAACAACAGCAAAACTATGGCTTATAGACAGAAATAATTACAGAACAAGGAACACTGACAGAAAGCTGACCAAATTCTGAATACTGCAGACATATCAGTTCAGAGATTAGTCAAAACTTGTCACTGAAATATTTCAAAAGTTCATAGGACATGCAGTTTGTTCCTTTAAGAATAAAAATGTCTTTTTGCAATTTTACCCTCCACAAATTATTTTCCTTTTCTCCTTTTGACAGCTGTGCCTTTTTACTGATTAAGGGTCACCTATTAATGCCCTTAGTTCTTCCATAGATTATCCAAAAAATGTGCTTCTTGATTTCTCTTTCTTTGGCAGTTATTTCAAATACTAATCACTCTCTCTTCTTAAAGGCATTTTTTTACATGCTTCTCCAACGTAAGGGCAAGTCTTGACAAGTTTCCTTTTAGTGAAAGACATGAGAGCTGTAGATAGAAAAAGGAAATTAGCAACCAGCAGAATTAGCAACAGAAGCTAAATTGTTAGCTGAAGTTGTCTATGCATGCAGCTTGTACACAGACATCAAACTGAAAAACAGCTCTTGAGCATACACTTTCTAGATCTGTTTAATTATATGTTACTTTTCTGAGTGATGTCCACCTTCTTGTAAATAGTTCAGACTTAAATTATAGTGCCAGCCTTCAATTAGTTTTCTGTTTAAAGGCCAGCAAGCCACACTGTCAGCTTCAGATTCACCTGAAATTTAGTTCTCAAAGGTACTATGTGAGTGACTACAAACAAAAATGATCTCCTGGAACAGTTTAAAAGTTAGCTTTTTTTTAAAGTTTGTTATTTGTTTCCATACACAAATAATGCATTAATCCAGTAAGTGGCAAAAGTGAATCTCTAAGATCCGTTTAGTGCTTGTACAGAAGTTGTCCAAGATTTACTGTCATTTCTGGAGCAAAGAAGTGTAGAAGCTCATCCTTGCTCTAAATGCTTAAATGTGGCCTTAAATGTGCAAACTGCTTGAAACTGGAGTTGGCTGTTACACCCAGGCACCAAAGCTTTCCACAGAAATGGAACATTACTGATGTTCCTGCACTCATATTCTTGATGTGCCAGTACCACATGGGGTACTGTCAACACACTACCTGGTGTTGCCTGCATTTGCTTCTGCACCTTCCATGTTACTTATTACCTTCGTTATCACAAGATAGAAAGTACAGTATGCAAGTGGAGCAGTTAACTAAGCCATGTGATGGGGGTCAGAACTAGAGGATTAGGGAGTTAAACAACTTCAATTCTCAAGATAAACAAAAAGCTTTGCATCATCCACTATTACAAGAAAAGAACGTGAATGTTAAAAGGAAAGATGGCAGAGGCTGGCAGTCAGTTTTGAATTAAAGACAGCTTACTGAAAAGAACCCTCCCCTTCTCTTCCACTAACACACAAATGCTTATCTTTTCTCATTATTCTCCATAGTACCAAAATTTACAAAAATTACCTGTTGCAGAAGTCTTCCTCCTCTTTCTCTTCCTTCCAGCTCATTTTCCATGCCTTGCTATTTTCAGAGCTTTAGCAATGAAGAACTGCCAGCTTGTTAAAGAGAAGCTCATTTTGTTTTTTTTTTTTTTTTTTTTTTTTTTTGTCAACAGCGTTTAACAAGTTACTAAAGCTTTGGTTGCCATAGGTTGGCACTGTACTCTTCATCAAGCACCACAAGGAAAGCTGGCAAACTAAAAATGACAGTACTTGTTATGGAGGCTGCAAACGCTTTTGCATTTATGGAACACATCACAGACACATCCACAGTAGCTTAAATATTTGTTAAAAATAATTTCAGATAAAGCCCAGAGGCTTTAAGACACTTTTTCAATTTCTTAACTGCTGGTCAGAAAAATATGCAAGATCTCACATACTGTAATCTGTACATTTCCAAATAATTTCCAGGTACAATTGCAGCAAAAAATAAGTTTACCAGAGCACAGATGGAAGACAGGGCCAAAGTTTTTCCAGACACCACAATAAATATGGCTTAAGAAAAATAGGAATAGGATTTGACTGGGAAAAAAAGCAACAAGAAAAAACATGTTCATTTACCCTACTGAGAAACACTAAGTACATTTTGCCTTTTTTGGTGAAATCCGAGTAGGTAACACAAAACACTCTCAAACAAACTATTCAATACAACTAATATCTTCCTATATATTTAACAGGAATATCTAATTTATACACTCGAAATGAAACCTGTAAAGGTGATGCCATAGATAGAGACTAACAGAGATTTTGACATTTGCATTTTGCTCCAAGTAATTAAGTCACCTTCTAGGGTTTTCACTGCAGTGACTAGAAGAAAACTACTTAAAATAGGCATATCATAATACAGAAAACAGGACTGGACTTAATTTAAAAGCTGATCATAGTGCAGATAAACTGCCAAAATTTAGAAATCAGTACTTTAAACAACTTGGTGACTTTCACATTGTTTTACGCAAAACAACTAACAAATACTTGCTTTGCATAAAATTATCCCAGGCACTGAGACTGCAACTCCTCCAAAAACTAACTCTTCAGAATGTGCAGCTCTCTAGCACAACACTTCTACTCAAATGCTAAGAGACTACATCTACCTCTGAGGTTTTTACAGCCATACTAATCTGAGTCCAACACTGTAATGCAGAAGAATTAAATGAAGTCAACAAATCAGAGAAACCAAGTTCAGGCTGATGACCTCAAACACTCAACCCAGTTTTAAAGACCATGACCCAAAGAAGATATCACATACATACAAATTCCAACACCCACCTCACATTCAGAAAATTTCAAAATTAAGTCTCTTCTAGCAATACACTATACTACACTTCCCAATCTTCCATTATTTTGGCAACCACCAACAAATCAATTCACTCTTCTGAGGGGCAGCCTAATTCCTTGTCCCTCTAAAGCTAAAACAATATGACACAACACTTCCAAGCTGAACCCAACTAAGATGACAACTTCTTGAGTCTATACAATATCAGCTCTGCTTATGCTCAGCTCATTTTGTAATCCAAGTTGTGGAAGAGTCCTGTCACATATTTCATAGCCATCATGTCAGTCTCAAAGTCTAATATAGTACCAAAGCTAGAAACCAAAGCTATAGTACCAAAAGCTAGAAACCATCTCATTTCCCTTCTGGCATTCTGACCATCAAATCTGGGCACCTTCTTACTCTTCGGTGTGAGCATTCAGTTGTCCACATGTGCAACTAAATGAATTAAACAGATTACAAATGAACAAGGAATTCTTACAGAGTATCCAGAAAAGCATAAGATTAAAGAAATATATGGAAAGAAAGAGCAAGCAATAACACGTAGAAGCAGAAGTAAAGGTACAAGGTTAAGTAGCACAAACCACAAACATGACAATTAAGGACTCAAGAATTCAGATGGCACTTCAGAGTTGTACTCCCTTGCTCCTCTTTGAGAAAAAAAAAATTCCATTAAAATTGGCAATTTTTTTATTATTAACAAAACTTCAACAGCTAGAATTGCTACCACAGAATGGCATAGGTCATGACAGAAACAAAACATGGTCTTTACCAAAGACATTTTGCAATGTTATATTAGCAAAAAAAACCAAACTATTTTTTAGAAGAATATGCAACATTTCTTTAGTCAACCAGAAATAAAGTGCATATTACAGCAATGTATTACAGCATTTTTCCTAGACTTCTGAATACAAGATACCTCTATAGAAGACAGCTAAGAAATTTCTGTATTGACCTTAAATATTATTATTTAGCTAGTACTTCCTATGCACTTTTAAGAGTTTCCTAGGTACACAGAAGAATGAATTCAACATTCACCAAGTTTTAGGATGCACCCTAAAAGAAAAAAACCAAACCATCCAACCAAAAAGCAAACAGAAAACCCCCCAAAAAACTAAAACTTGTTGTCCAATGAATTTATTGTTCCCTTTGAGGTGGCAGAGGTATTTTCCATTTTCTGGTAGTCATCATTTTCAAGTATATCTATCTTGCATGATGCATCCACAGCTTCTCAGCATCTCTCTTACAAGTCTACTTAACTGTTTAAGATGAACAACATACTCTTCATTTCACCTTCACCTTTGGTTACCGTCTCCATTTTCAGACTACAGTATAAATTGCTTTCCCCTATATCTGCTAATGAGCATTATCACTACCCCCTTGCACTACAGTAACTTTTTGCCCAAACTTTTTGGTTATATTTCTTGGAAGGTGTAATAGAATTCTGATAAGCCACTGAACTTGTATCATTGCTCAGTTTTTATATATGATCTTAACCAAAAAGTGAAACTACAAAGGTACAAAGGAAAGATCTTACAGGTGCTGTTAATATTTTAACTTAATACCTCACCTGAATGCTAATCAACAGCAAATATTAAGGAAGGCTACAAGCATTTTGTAGTCAAAAAACAGCACTGCTGGAAAATAAAAACAAGACACTAAACCACAACTTGTTTGAACTTACCTTTGGAAGAAGAAAATTCAAGTTTTTAATGTGTTATCCCCAAAATAGCCTGAATTTGTTAATCCTGCCTCCAAAGGAAACACTCTGTGACCTTCAGTACTGAAGGAACTCAAAAAAAGATTAATACCTAATTCTTCAACACAGCATTTAAATTGCAGACATCTGAGATAATGAACCAAGGCAAAGGGGATTGACGGATTTGGGATTACAGTAGAGATCAAGTCAGGTTAAAGCTGTTACAGCATTCTAGCATTGTTCTTTGCAACTATGCAGAATAAGTGTTGTAACTCCCTCTACCACATTTAAAAAGAAAAAGGCTTATTATAAAAACTTTTTTTGGCTGCATTTATTAAATGTGTTCATAATAAAAATAGTGACTATTAAAAAGACTCTTCCCTCTCAGATGTACAGCAGGTTCTACCACATCCTCCCTCAGAATGCAGGAAGCAATAAAGACTGTACAAGTCTTAAGAAAAGCCTGCAGTTTACTCCTTAGTCACCATCTAATCCAGTCATGGCTCTGCTCAAGCTGTCAGTCATTTTAAGGGAAGCCACTTGTCCTATGGCTGGCAGTTGGCCAGTCACTTTGGCTATGCTTTATTTAATTCCTTCACTGTCCACGGGTCTCCTCCAGAATGACATATTAATGGCTTAAGGCCATCACAGTCAAGTAGCTATTCTAGGATATCACAGGGAAGCCCCTAAACCAATGCAGGAAGAAGCAAACCTGAAATTAGAGATAGCTACTGTTGCCAAAGCCTCTACCTCACAGGAAAACCGAAGGAATCAACAATACGATTATGAGAGAGCCTTTATTTAATATGCCCTTTTGCTTGATTAATATTTAAGGAAAGACAGAAATAAGGCATATCTAGTCAAATAAAATAAAACCACATATTTTAAATGTTAAGTGGTTTGAATTTGAAGTATTTAGTTTTCAACAGAAATCTAAGTGTCCATGAACATGAAGGTACAATAAAGTACTTGGTTTAATCACATATCTACACACCTGTACACACAACACTGGGTTTACTCATCTGCAGATAAAATGTGCCTTTATAAAAAACAGTCACTGAACACAGAACAAGACATAAGGACCCTGTAGAAAACACAAAAAAACCCAGTTTGTAAAACTGCTTAAGAAGAAACTATGATCATAGATGCACAACTATTTCATTGCCAAGTACCTTTCCTCAATTCAAAGAAAATGAGGAGAAAATGATCCAAGTCAGACCATACAGTCCGCACTAATATCATTCACTAGACCTGTGTATCCCCAGAAGATTCCTTACACAAGTATGATGTAGACATAATAAAAACCTAAAGAATAACTGAAATCCTTTAAAATTAAGTCCACTATTGCCTCTCTAATACATGAATATTAAAGTTTTCTGTTTAATTACTTCCTTGACTGAGTTTGCAACATCAGGTTGAGATAATTAACAGTGCTAGAGATAAACATGGTGTAGTTTTTTAAAAAAAGGCAAGGCAGAGAAAAGGTTATGCTGCACTTAGAAAACTAACAAATCTTACTGGAATATAAGCAAAACCTCACATGTGCAAGAAACCACTAACTCTTATGCAAAATAAAAAGATCTCATTGCAAAAACTTACATAAGCACTACAATCTGCAAATAGAACTTGAGAGAAAAAGAGACACACACAATCAAAAGTGTTAACTTTATGAGCTAAGGTACGAATCCCTGTGTGCTGAGACAATTTCACTTTTGGCAGTTCAAGTACTACTCTTGAGCGGCAACAATCCAGTCTACCTAAGCAATCACTACAGAACTAGCATTTCTAAAGCTTGCATCATTCTTGAAAATTCTCAAAACCCTGTAATTTAAAGTGCATAAATGAATAATGAACTCTTCAAAAGCCAAGGATAGGAGTTCCCCAGAAAGATTCTAAAGCAACTCAACCTTCAGTAAGGGAACAAGCAAATTCTGTCACAACCAAATCCAACTCCTGATGCAATTAATTCATATTACAAAGTCTGTGGCGAGACAGGCTGGTCCTCCATTGCATCTGGAGAAGACAAAAAATTCACAAGGCACCAATTTATTCATCAAAATATTGGTTTCACCTACAAAACTTCTTACACAAGCCTCTTCATTCAAGCTCATTCAATTCCCTTTAGCTACTGAGACCACAGCAGCCTTCTTTTCCAACTTTAAGGGTAATTGCAATTGCTTGGTTTCCCAACCAAGCCACCACAGGACTCTGCCTTACACTAAGATCACACTAGTGAAACAAAACAAAAAAAAAAAACCAAAATCCCACACAAGACCACACTATCCAACCAGAAAACTTGTAATCCAAGTACAAAGCAAGGTAGAAGATAAAGATTACAAGATAACAGGCTTATCGATGACAATTCAAAAGAAAAAACAAACCACAAACATACATCTATATGCATAACAGAAGTGGAACTGAAGAGGGCTTGTTAAAGTAGGCAATTTTTAAATTGGTTTTTGTTGGTTTTGGTTTTTGGTTTTTTTTAGCACATGGTACAAGAGCCATAAAAACAGTATAGGAGAAAGCATAAAACATGCTGAAGATCAGAACAAGTGACCAAGGTGTCATGGGAGTTAAGGATCAACATCTTAATGACAAAGAAATGACAGCAAGTAGGGTGTCAAGTGGTAAACAAATTCCTTTAAAACCAGATGCCTTACACTTTAAGGAATACTAAAGACAAACAACCCAAGGCACAAAATGTTGCTCTTGTTCTTAGGTGTTATGGTAGATATAAACTGGGTATCAGCAATTCATAATTTTCTCATTTAATTATTTGAATAACAAAACAATGTTTTCCTTTTACTGGCAGACATAAAAACAGAAAATTAGAGCAATGACCAGCAGTAATTTGTGTACACCTTTGTGTGAAAGAATAAGTTCTGATTTTGAAAAATAAAGTAATATGCAGAACATGGTGAACAAAACAATAAGCCAATGCATGCAAGCATTGCATCACCGAGAACCTGGAGGGACTATGAATAAAGTCAGCTTTCACCAGTAATTGAGAGGTTACACACTTCAGCTACTATTTAGCATCTTATGGTCTGTCAAATAAAGAAACAAAATTACCCCGAAGAGTCAGAACACCCATTTCACAGGTACAATATTTAGTAGGCAACTAAAGGTCTTTCAGCTTCTCCCTTCCCCTGCAATAGTTTGGTGACAGAACAGTTTTTGTCTGATGTACCTTCCCAGAAAAACAACATTCAAAACTTTCACTCCAACACACATCAATAAAACAGTGGTCCAGCAAAACTGAAAATTAATAACTGGCTGACCTACATAGGTAGAAGAGGAACAGAAGAGTTGCAAGATATTAACTTGACCTAAAGCCATACTGAAATATGATTTGCTATATATAGTCTCATGAGCCTTTCAATTCTACCTTTTTAATTTTCAGCACTTCCAGGTACTTAAAACCAAAAAGAACTAGGTAACTTCAAACAGCTCTCTAGCACAATCCCAGTAAAAACTCTGCCAATCGGTACTTTAATATCTCCCTCCAAAAAATGTTATATTCTCTATAATATTTCCAGTCAAGCATGCATGCCACTGGATTGATGAGGGGTGTGAAAAGTAGGCTCTCTTTTATCTGTATAGGTTTTTCAAACATTCTTTAGTATGTTGTAGAAATTACTGCCACTTCAAGGTATAGTACTTGTTACCATGCTTGCAAATTTAAGCTTATTTTTAGAGAAATTTTAAAAAAAGCTAAAGGCAAGTGTTGCCAACATCTGAAAAATCACTCTACCTCTTAAAAATAAAACTTGTGACATCCTAAATACAAAGAAGTGAATAAAACCAAGGGTGGGGGCTCTGTGTTCTGAAGGTCCTGATCTTTCTTGTACCTAGAAGATACAACACTGAAAGCTGTAACTCTACAGGCAGGCAGAAAACTGATAATCCAGATCAGTTTCAGACTATTTCTCCTTAGCAATGCTATGAGCATTAGCAAGGAACAATAATACTTCTCTTTACAGAGAGTTTTCCAAAAGCAGAAAAGGAGCTATAGTAGTCACAGAATCCCCAGTAGAGAAAATAAACCCCTTCCATAACTTTTGCAAGAAGTAGCTTACAGGTCTGCTTGTGCCTCATCAAGTATATCTCACATAGACTGAAGCAAATATGAAAAATGGAAGTAAAATGAAGCATGCTATCCTCTGACAGCAACTGACAAACATACAAATTAATGTATTTGTTGTTCCCAACTTATCTGGTCAAGTTTCCTTATCACAAACTGTTGACCGGCTTGTGCTAGCAAAGAACAGGAGATAGGTATCAGTTAGAAAGCAAATGTAAAAGGCTTCATTTTCCTTTTTCAGGGACTTTAGACATAGCATATTCACTGTACTGCTGCAAGTGGTATTTTTAGAGAGGAAAAAAAAAAAAAAAAAAATCGCAATACATTCTAGAAATGAAAGTACCAGACTATACCACATCATGTAACAGTATTACATTAGTTAGTATAAGAAAAACCTACCTATGCTGTAGCTCAACGTAGTTGCCTATTCAAATAGGCTGGGAATACTCAAGAACAATGTGACTGATCCATCTTTTGCTAAAAAATTATTATTCTAAGTTTTTAGATTATAACAGTATACTCAATAATGAGTTGGGAACAATTGCACAGATATTTTTAAATGCATCTGAGGCCTGGAGGGTATAGAAAGCTCTACAGCATACAACAGTCTACTCCCACAAAGAGTAGAACATCCTTGAGCTAGGAAGTTCAAGTGCCAATTCAGAGAGTATCAGCAATCCAATTCCACAAGGACTTAAACTTTCAGGAAAGTCACACAAGTCAGTGTACAACCTTTGATCAAACAGTGTAAGAGCACAGGATAAGACTGCATAAGTAGATGCTGTCACCAGCCTTCCCATTTAAGAAACTTACAGTTCAATACTACTTAGTGACAAACAGGGAAACCTGAGCTTGAGAAAAGGGAGACAAGCATCTAACAACTGGGCAACAAGAGAAAATGGAAATCCCACGGGAAAAAATATTACAAAGGATAGCAGGCAATCAATAAAATGCCATTCAGGCCCTATCACAGAAGAGGGTGAAGAATTTGGCAAAGAACCATGTAAAGGACTTGTATCTGAAAGGAGAAAAAAAAAGATGGAATCACAGAACTGTCACAGTTGGAAAAGACCTCTAAGATCGCCATGTCCAATCATCAACATCCCATCCTCAACAAAACAAAAAGTATACTTATCAACATCTGTATCACTGTGCCCATTAGAGCATGTCCTGAAGTGCCTCATCTACATGTTTAAGTAATTCCAGGGATACACTCCCTGGGCAGTCTATTCCAATGCCTAACTGCTCTCACAATAAAAAAATTCTCAGATCTCATCTAAACCTCCCCTGGTGCAACTTCATAGATGCCATAGTTCAAAATAGTTCCAAAATCAGATTTTATTTCACATACTATCAAGAGCAGAAAACAATCAAGAAAACAGAGGTGCAGAACAAGGCAAGATTCACATAGATTCACAATCCACAAAATTCCTAATATTCTTAACTATCTCTAATAGCTAACACTATTGTTAGTGTTAATACTAACACTAACATGTTAACACGTTAGCATGTTAATAATTCTCCCCCCCAAAAGAAAAAAGCTTCATCAGAACTTAGGGCTGTCAGCTACTAAAATGAGATTTTAACAAGCTGTAGTTTAGTTTATGCCACTCAAAGACTCATGAAGAATTCAGTAAGTAATAAAGATGAGTCATATGGTTTGACAACAGGCCCTACCAACACTGTGATCCCATACAGAGCAATCAAAGCCATTATAATTAAAAGATCAAGAATTTTACAAAACATTTAACAGGCCTTCAAGACATTACCAACTCCCATTCTAAGTGAACACTTAGACTTTCCAGTCCTCTACAATTTCTTGCAAATTAAAAATTTTCTGAAAAAGATGTATTGCAAATTTCCAGAGTCTTCCAATTATTGTCATAAACTTCCTGATCATAGGAAAGAAAAATAAACCATTCTAAAACACAGAAAAAACCCACACTTCTTTCAGTTAAGGTTTTTACTGCTACGGAATATTCCAAAGTCTTAAAACAGTTTTCTTTATATGAGCTGTGCCATGCAGAAAATCCTGACTGTTTTTTAATCGTAACACTGAAGTCATGTCTGTTCAAAAGTTGGTTATATAAAGTAATACTAAAATGCAATTACAAATAGAGTATTTCAGATTAAATCCTTAAATTCAGGAACTGACTTTTTTCTTCTATTTATGTACAGGAATGCAAATATTCAACATTAAGTAGCAAATGCAGACATCTAGCACTTTTTCTACAGGCTACTAATAAAATGTTTGAAGAAAAAAATCTCATTTACTTACAGATGTTAGTATTATTTTTTTAAAGAGTCATAACACCTGCTAAGGAAAAATTCCTTCATTCTGCCAGAAATCAAAGCTTTTTAATTGTAACTAGAAACGCAGTTAAAGACACTGCTCCAAATAAATTTCAATTTAAGTTATAAACATACATAAAAGTGAGCATAGCAGTACACCCAAAGCAGCATCAGAAAAATTACCGGCATTTATAGCATCCACAGGTCTCAAAGTAAGCCAGTTAGATGCACCCCTGAGGAGACCCAGTGACTTCCAGCAATAATTACCAGTTGCTCTGGAAGCTCACAATCAAGAATCTAGTCAGTCATCCTAGTCCAAGGCACAGTACAAATAACCGCATCCATTGCCTGGAGGCTCACACAAATATATGGGACTACAAAATCTGCCCACAGAACCACAGGCTACCATCTTTCTGCTACCTTTCATCTTATCTCTCTTCTAGGTTGTACTTCCAAAAACACACTGCTTGCAAAATTAAAAGCAGCATTTAACACAGATACATTTTTATATCAGTCTGCAGTATGAAATACAAATCAAAGAAGACTTTTAATAGAAGTGTTTTAACCACTCCTTGTGAGATGCTAAGTAACATGGATTGACTTGACAAAACATTGACACTGTACAGATACTAAACAATACCTCTGAGAAATTGGCTAAGATAAAAACTATTGCTAAGAATCATCCACACTCTCAAACAAACTCTTCCCAATATTTCTGAAATCTTTAGCTGTTCTGCCCCCTACTATAGAGCATTACAGTACTACTACATCATTATATACAATGCCTATATCTCAAACCACCATCTTCTACTTCCCCTCAATTTTCATCCCTTTTACTTGTGTGATTGTTTTCTCACCAAGAAAGGGAATTTGGCCACCTTCTAGCTCACTGTTCATTTTTTTCAAGGCCTCTCAAATCAGATTTTTTTGAGAACTGAACTCTGGCCAACTCGCTGCACCAACTTTAGAGCTGCACTCTAACACTAAAGACTACAGACGACTCAAACTGACCAACCTTTCCCATTTTATAAATTACATTTTTCACTAGTCTTATTTTTTCAAAGCACTGTCTGAAGTAAACTAACACAAGTGGTACTCAACATAAATTCTTTAATCTTCATACTAAATTAACCACATTTTGAATAATATACTTCAGTAAACCTAACAATTTTTAAATGAAACTCTGAATAAGTAGGGAACTTTTTTTTTTACTATCTACCCCTATGAAGGATTGTTATTAGTGTGCTAAGATACTCCACTAAAGTAAAATATAAAAATCAAGTTTATTTATTCACGTGGCATTTTTTTTGTTATTGCTGTTTTGAGCTTCTCCTAATCTTTTTTTCCTAGACTTGTTAACAGACTTCTTGTAATCAAGATTTTATCTGTGAAATCTGTGAAATGTTCCTTCAGTGCTACCAACGAAACTGCCCCATGACTGCTCAGATACCAAAGTGCTAAGCCTGTTAAGCAGTGGCTCTATACTAAATTAAACTTCCAAGGGAGCATCATTACATACACAAGATTGAAAAAGCTGTTCAGCCATCATGCCTTCAAAGTACATGAGAAGTTCTCCTTCATAGGATCAGACCTGAAGTCATTTCCATGGAGCTTATATTTAAAAACCTCCTTTTTAAGTCTTCCCTGCTAGCCATAATCTCATTTAGCAGAGGGAATTCAAGCAGCTTCTTTCAGCTTCAGTGACATTTTTCAGAACCAACACAGTCAGCAATTTTCTCTTTTACTACCTATTACAAAAATCCCAACACACCTGATAGATGTACATAGAGGAGCTGCACACAAGGTGACAAGGGTGAAGCGGCAGAAAAAGAAATACTGCAGCAGAGATCTTCCTTCCCAAAGTTTCCAGCTGCTTAAAATGAAGAGTAAAAACCCTCTAGATTTGTCAAAAATTACCACAGGAAGAAAAGAAGTTCCACAGCATTTACTAATACTGTGTGATAATACTAATTCTTAATACTAAGTGATAATACTAATTCTTGTGAGAATCAGTTGAATCCAGTTTTCAAGCATCTGGGTTTCTTCACAGGTATGTATTAACCCTGGCCTTCATTTCTGGGTTCTCTTACTCCACCCACCCCTCTCCTACCCCTCCCCAAATTATGACTGAAGTTTTACTACATTTTTCAATTCCTACTTTGCCTAACTTTGATTATATTGTTTGTGAACTTAAAGTTGACTGCATAAGCTTTTTTAAAATAGGCACAGTATCATCTTACTGGGGGAGTTCCGGTTCTTTGCCTAAACAGCTTGCTTAAAAATATCCATCACAGACTTCACAAATATTCACCTGAGTGTAATAACTGGCACAACCTGTTTACAGCTTAGAAACCAAGATTTGTATTAGCGGTTCACAAGCAACATTTTAATCCAAAGCATTTAAAGGGTTTCTAAGACTTCTTTAACACAGTCCAGGTTTATTGCTTATATCCCTAGGGATTCTTCACGATTTGTGAAACACCGTATCAATAGCAGAGCCAACTCACTGTCAAGTTACAAGCGAGTCAGATATAGTCTCCAGCCTGTTCCGAACCATCTACCTCGTTTTTCCCAAGCAGTTAAAAGTAACAATATGTTGGTGGCTGAGCTAGATACAATCTAAAAGCAACATTTTTTTTGTATGTGGAAAAGACCTAATAAAGTATAGTTACAAAATCAAAATTTTCAGCTTACATATTTAGAAAGCTACATAAACCAGCAAGATTAAATTTCCATATTTAAAAGTATTGTTACTCCAGAATTACTTCATTTAAAGGACATGTGTTTTATTCTTAGACTTGAAACTTAAAAAAATACAAAACCCATACTTTTGTCAAATTGTATCAGATTTGAAAAGTTTGAATAGTTTTAAATTAATAGTTTTAAAGCCATAGTTTGAACTTGCTTAAACTTCTCTATATTCAGTATTTCAAATGGTGACAAAATAATCTAGCTACTTTGTATGTCAAGAAAGATACATTGCTTTCAGTCTTGTACTTAAGTCATTACAAAACTACGAATTTCAAGTAATTTATGCTCCATGATCACTGATGTGGGGAAACAGTGATAAAAACATTTCAGAACACTTGAACTGGTACCCTGAAAGACCTATCCATTCCTGATTAAACAATGGTCCATATCCAAGTTTTCCCCAGTTCATTAAGCACTTTAATGCATCCGTTGTAGCAGATCTTTCCAAAAGTGCTGGTGTCAAGGTTACTTTAGGCCACTGACATCTAAGAAAGTGAATAGCTTTTATAGGATATAAAAGGCTCATTTCCAGGTCTGCTATCCAAAACAAGTCACTTTAAGTGGCTAACACAATGCTACAAAGACACTGACAGAAGGCAGTGTGTAACCAAGCTTTCAACCGCTGCCCACCATCACATGCCTTAAGCTAAATGGACAGTGTGCAGCATATTCTCTAGTGGCTGTGTTCTAACTCCAGAAATTTATCAGCACCAAGACCTCAAAATTCATAGCATTTAATTTTATTTAGGCTTATTTTCAGAGCTACAACTACATTATTCATTTCCCACATCACATACTAATGTTAACTTCTAAACAATAAAAAGGGCCTTGGGTAAGTTCTTAACATGCTATGATCTCAACCCATTTCATTTGTATAAGGACAATATTTACCAGCTTCAAAAGAGCACAGCAAGATAAGCTCTTATGGTCTTTGCAAAAGAAAGAAAATGTTAAAGTCATTTATATAATTAAATCAGCCAGTAAAAGTCTTAAGAGATTCAGGAGTTCAAACTTTTTTGGTTATAATTAACAGGGACACGCAAGGAAAACAAGATACTTATTTTCTTACAATATCCTGCTCAGAGGGTTCCAACTGCATAACCTTTAAGCATAAGCACTTTTCACTCTCTTTTGATATAGATCCATGCCTCTCATCATTCCTTCCCCATCACTTAATCTTTACTCCCCCATCCTTGCAATGCTCGCTTCTCCAGAAGCAGAGGAGTTTGATTGTGACAAGGCCATCAAGCAGTAGCACCTTCCCTGTATCTGATGATGATTCTGGCAAAGAACTAGCATGTAGGAAGCATAGGAACAGCCAGCCCCCCTTGCTCCTGTGATCTTTCTGCAGGGAACACACACGAATAAACAAGCTTAGGAGCAGAGAAAAACATAATAGGCCAGAAGAAGAAAGGATGGAAAAGTGTCACTAAATTAACTGGCTGCTAATCAGCAAAGAACAGTGCAGTATAATTTTTCTCCCGATTAGAGGTTCACAAATGATACTAACTGGAGGCGGGAGAACAGGATTGGAAGGAAAAAGGAGGGGCAAGAAAATCAAGAACAAATTGCTTTCAAGTCATCATGTATTAGCTCAAATTACAAGAAAGTTTTTCCTATGAACACAATATTTGGTAACCATTTCATACAACTAAACTGAAGCCTTAAAAGTTTCATCCTAAACTATCATTCAGCCTTACAATATTTTAGGAGAGCATATAGTTTTAATAAAACTTAGTTAAACAGAGGAACTAAAACATGAACGAAACCCAAATAATTCTTTCAATAGAAGTAAAAGCAATGTTGAAGAATCTTGTCCAAGTGTATATTAAAAACTACAGTAGAACACCACAAGGCATAATTCTTATTGAAAAAGCTATTCCTTCCACAGCCCTGCCAGATAAGCACTGATGCAACACCCAGCTGCAAGAATTCTATTATCTACCACAGAAAAAGTGAAAAAGGTATAATTACTTTTTTAAAAAAAAAAGTCTTTCCTTTTTCCATGAACAGTATCCGTCTTCCTTTGTAGATCAGAGTTAAGTAAACTTGCATACCCAAATTGGCCTTTAAACTATGCCTCTGAAAATTACTTCCTAAATAAAATGTTATTAAACAATCTGGCTTAAATAAGCCATACCTACATATGAGCTTCACAGTTTGAATCCTAGACCAGTTACTGCACCTGTGGCAGAAGACCACCAGTAGGCTGTAAGAGCCAAGGCGAACCATGTGCATGCTTCTCAGGTCCTGCCACAAAACTCAATTGACTATTCAGAAATTTGTAATAACAGCAGTGAAAATATGATTTGGTAATATAATAATTAGGGTTTTATTCAGTTAAGAACCAACTTATTTAATACCCTTCCTGCTACACAGGAAACAATGATTCAAGAAGGTCTTCCAAGGTTTTTTGTTTTATTCCAAAAAAATGTTTTGGTGGTTCTTAGCTTCAGCAGAAACACTGGTAGATCAGTTACAGCTGGAGAAAATGCACCAGAAGCATCATAATTCAAGTGAATCAAAACAACTAAACAGTGTCTAGCTGATAAGATGGATGCACTACCTAAGGAGGTCTGGACAACTCCTGTGGAATTCTGTGTCTACTGTCCTACAACTATAAATCTCAAGAGCTGGACGTGAACCAGAATGTAGACTATCCCAAGAAAACAATGTATCTATCCAAAACCAAGAATATTTAATAGCAACTATCTGTGCTATTTACCTTTTCCTAGAAAATACTGCTCATAGGAAAGACTTGCTAAGTCAACTCTGACAGAAATAGCATAATCAACATTACTTATAGCATTATGTAATGGACCCATCATCTTATGCTCTGTCCAACAGATTATTTTAGAACCTGCTATATCAAAACATCTAGAACAACAATCTTTTGAGTCACTAGATGTTTATGTTTTCTCTTAAGCTACCTACTACGTGCATAAAAATATGTTCATCTCTTTCTTCACTCTGTGAGCTCCCAGGTCTCCTAAAAGCACAAAAAAAAACGTTCCTCAAAACTCTGAAAAGAAATTAGTCTATTCTAATAAAGTAAAGGTTGAAACAACATCTATTCCTTCATTAAAAGGGAACTCTTTCCATGAAAATATCCACAGTGTAACAACAATAAAGAGAATGTCAGATTAAATATTTTGTTTTTTTAGTATTCATCAGCTGTTTAGTTTCAGCTTGGTTTTCAGACTACGAAACATCTAAGATCAGGTGTTATCAAAACCAGCATACTGAGATAGCTAAAGTTAAAACCCTCCTGGTGGTGTAATTGCTGATGTGTGCAAATGAACAGCTTCACTGATCAAGATAATATCCAGCATATCTTTTTCCCCAGCATCTGCATTTATACATTGCAACTGCTCATATGCAAATACTGTTCAAGAAGTCACTAAGTAATAATCCACATGATTAAACCATCAAAAGATGCTAGGACAGCTTTAGCTACAATTAAATTGAGGGAAAAAATAATCAAAGTTAATCATACGTGAAAGTCAGGTTCATTATAGGTCACTACAACACACACTGGCATCATGATTAAGTAACATTTTCTTTCCTTTTATGTATGTTAGTGCAGCTCATCAGGCAAGTCTTCAAAAAAGGTATTTCACAGAGGACCAAACTAATGGCAGTATGAACACAACTACTGTGTGGAAGATGATCACTGGTCATCTATATATTCACAACAAACAACAGTATTGCAACCATGGCATAATTCCTAATAATAACTTTTAATGTTTTTACTTCATTAGTACCTTGTTCTAAAAATGAGCCGTCTTTTGTCAGTCTTCATGTACTCCAAGACTTTGTGAAGGTATTCGGTGAACACACTGGTTTAGTCCTCAAATGAAACCAAACCTTTATATATTTAAAAATATTTCTTCAAAGGCACAACTGACATTAAAGTGTACACACAAAGACAGTCTGGGCATGGCACACAAGTTTCTGCTAGAACTTTATTTTTTGAAAGAACGATTGCAATTCCCTACCTAAAAACAAAAGGCAACCCATTTTTGACTGCCAGACCCTGTGAGGGCTTATGTGAAATGTGATGAACAGTTTAATGCCTTTGTCTTAAAGGGTTAAGAACAAAAAAGTTTCAAACACTTGTATTTCTTTAGCTGTAAAACCAAAATATTACCAGAATCTTGCTGCAGACAGGGTGCTGGATAATTCAGGCTAAAATAAATGTTTATTAAAAAAGGGCGTTGATTTCTTGGCAGCGATGAGAAGCAGGACACACCCCTACTGTCGACGTAAAATACTACAGGACTCCATACTGTATCTCCGGGTTAATTTTACGGCGGTACAAGGGAAATCTAAATCGTCATGATTTAAAAAACAGAGCAACTCGAATACACACACCTGGACACAGAGCATACCTTTTCCCAGCAGTCTCAGAACGCACATGCCTATCATATTCGAAGTGTCAGCTTTCTAAACCCCGACCATTTGAAATACAGGCTATCTAAGAGCCCTGTCTCCCTGCCATGGGCTACGTGCATTATAGCTTTCCGGTCTGCACATGAACAGAAAAAAGCTGCTGCACCAAGGGCGGGCGCGGGGGGAACCCTATTGAGATTGCAAAACAACCCCCACAAGACATCGCTACCAAAATGCCAGGCTTGCTTAGGGCGCTGCTGATACATCTGGAAAACAGATGAAGCGCAGGCTGGGGGACGCGAACCCCCGGACTAAGGGGAAAGAGGGGAGGGGAAGCGGGGGTGAGGTGAGGGGGTGCGAGAGAGAGAGGCGGGAGGGGGGGAAGGGAAGGGCCGAGCTCGATGAGCGTCGACGGCGGAGGGAGTAGGCGGGGAGGCAGCGGGGCGCACGGGGGCGAGGCGGCGGCCGTGGGCGGCGGAGGGGAAGCGGGGGGACGTGCCCGCCCCCAGGGAGGCCATAGAGGCAGCCCGGAGGGAGGGGGAAACCCGGCGAGGCACTCGCCCGCGGGAAGACGTGGACGGCTCGGGGGCGGGAGGCGGAGGAGATGGGTCAGAGGCAGGGCAGCAGCAGCGAGGCGGAGCGGCGGTCGGGCCGGGCCGCGGGGCTGTTGCCTCGCCTCGCCTCCCCACACTACACCACACCACACCCCACCCCGGCCCGGTCTGGAATATTCCGGCGAGGCGAGAGCGAGGGGCTCCGCGGGGAGGGGTAGCGACGGAAGGAGGGAGGGAGGGTCCTCACCATGGCGGCGGGTGGGCGTCAGGCGTCTCCCCCGCAGCTGAATCCACCGAGCCCTCGGTTTCGATGTGCCTGTTCGGCGTCGCCGCCGCTGCCGCGCCTCGGGCCCCGCCGCTGACCTCCGGCTCCGGCCTGGGCTGCGGTTCCCTCACTGCGGCAGTGGCTCGCGCTGACCCGCAACGGCGCACCGCGAGCGAGAGAGCGAGGGAGGGATGGGGCGCGAGCGGCGATAACGCTCGGCAGCGGGGGCGGAGCCACCCACATCCGGGCACCCGCCGCGCCGAGGCACCGCCCTCGCCGGGGGGGCGGGGCCAGGCCGTGAAGTCAGCGAGCGAGGCGGAGGAGGGAGGGAGGACAAAATGGCGGCGGGGCGAGGGCGGCAGCTGCTGTGGCTGCTCTGCGGCGTTCCTTAAGTCGGCGGAGGTGTTGGGAGCATGCGAAGGGGAAGGCTTTGTTGAGAGTCTTGCCTTGGGGCGCCGCTCTGCTGCCAAGGGGTCCCCTTTTCTTTGAATGTTACCACCAGCTAGGCCTGTGCTTGCTCCCTTGGGCGCCTGCCCGGGGAGAGGTTTCCTCAGGTGTGACGAGGGGTATCAGAGCTGCTGGTTAACCTTGCTCTCCCAGACACCCTCTGCTTACACAGGTCTACCCCAGCTACCTTATTAGCTGTGCTGTTGGAGTCCTTGCTGCTATAATATTTCCTTCCTTGTGTTACTTCTGCTCTCTGAAAAAAAAAAAAAAAACCTAAAAAAAAATCCAGGCAGGGAGAAAACTCAGCACAGGTGGGCCTGTGGAAGCATGACCTTGTGTGGCACCTCCTCTCCTTAATGTTCTGGCTGTTATTTTCCTCAGTTTTTATATTGCAGGAGGCTATCGAGGCTGCAAGGTGCTCGGTGCTTAACAGATTTTAGGGTACTGTGTTTCTGTGGTATTAATTATACAAAACTAAGGGAGTTGTGCTGTGATGAGATAATTCTTCGAAGTGTTTGTGGTTTCGTGCTGGTAGTTAATGCTTTCTACCCTTAATCGTTTACAAAATAAAATGACATACAGTGGAATGCAAACCAAGATGAAAGATGTAGCCTTAGTAACCCCTGTGAGGCAAGATTTAGGGCAGTGCAACTGCTTGCATAAGTAAGGCTGATCCTCAGGGAGTGATCTCTATATATTGTAAAGTTTAAGTAGGCCAGACGACACCTTTAAAAAAACTCTCTGAAGGGTAAAGTAAAATAATGAATAGAGATAGGTTGATTTCACATTCCCTTTGGTGTTTTTTCCCTTCTGTGCTCGCTCTGCTGATTGTGTTTATTTTGGAGCACCATGACACAGCACATAACACTGTGACAAACGAAGTGGTGATATGAAAATAATAATTACAAATAAAATATTGTTGTGTTAATTCTGCCAAAGAGAAGATTCTGTACCATGTTGATGTTTTTCAGGCATTTGGGATTTGCCTCACAATAGCTAGACACTTTGCCAGGGAAATGCAAATCAATCCTGCCAAGTTCAAGGTGAACTGGCAACCTGATTTGTGGGGGAAGGGAAGACTAGATTATTCCTTTAAAACTAGGTTAATTTTTTAGGACCATAGCTGAGCGTGAGCTTTCCAGTCTAAAATGTAATTTTCCTCTTCCTTCAGCTTCTGGCAAAGGAACTGCCTCGTCACTGCTGCCATCTGTGGTAGTCTGAGCTGGTCCAAAGCTAGCAAAGGTTACCTTAAGAGTTTCTGGAGAAACCTGGAATCTTGAAATCAAATGCTGATGCACAAATGCTAAGAGGGATGGGGAATTTCCTGTACAAAAGCTTGCTCAAGAAACTAGAGAAATAAAGGGCGACTGTGAAGTTCAAGCACTGGTTAGAAGTTCTCACCTAAAAGACAAGCAAAGCGTGGCAATAAAAGTGCAGTTCTTAGAAGTTCTTGCACCACAAGCAAGCAAAACAAACACCAATGCCTAACTGTAAGCTTTGAGTTAATGGCAAGTCAGCAAAAAAAGGCCTTGTAGGCAATAATCTAAGCCTGGCCACAGTGAGAGGTTGTATATGGTAAAATGATCTATCCAGAGAAGGAACTTCCTGCCTTATTAACAGATACTGGTGACTAGGGCAACTTTTTTGGGGGGGGGAGGAAAAGCAGTTCTGGTTGCTAGGATATCTAGGAATAAAACATTCCTAGATTTCACTGAAAACTAGTAGTAAAACTGACTGGACTGTAGACAACAAATAAAAATATGAAAAAATAATTACCTCAGATCTCCGAAATAAAAAGAAATTCTGATGTAAAACTGTCCTGTTGCCTACATCTCTTGTCACTGCAGCCTTATCTAGCAGGTGCAAATCTGGAGGAAAATCAGCTAAATGAAGTTGAGTATAGTTAGAATTTCTATTGCATAATGTAATGGGACTAAAATAAACAGAAATGAGGAATACAATACTATAATTGTTACCTTTTTAATTTCCAAGTAGAGAGAGCCAAGAACTTATATAATTTTTATCTTGTAATGCAGCTATGTTACTGCTAGTAGTTTTGAATCCCTAATTTTTTTAAATTCTTTTTTCTGTTGTGCGAATCCATCAAAGTTGCTTTTCTTTTATATCTGACTTCTAAAAGAAGTTGAAAATTTAAGATGGTATTTGTTACTGTGTAGATAAGAGTCCATAGAAAATCATGACTTGCATTTAACATTTTGCATTATATCATTTGTATTTATGATTAATATTTTTGCAGATACAGGTATTTGAATGCTTTTTTGGAGTAAGCTTCAGACAATGCTGTGTTTCATCACTTTGTGGTTTTGGTAAAGCCACAGCAAAATAGAGTCATTCAAGCTAGGATAAATACCTGTCTCCATGTAATGGGAAGCTAGTTTAGCTACAGATAAATAAAAAGGTATGTAAACTCTGTACTTATTTGGGTGCTTCAGTGTTATTAATAATAACGCCATGCTTGCATAGAGATTGACTGGAAAACACTTCCTGTGCTGCTTCTTATGTGTCTGAACTCTATCTGCAGTTCTTTTCATAGCACAATCCTTTTAAAGTGCAATTTGTGATGCCTTATCTGTCTCTTAAGTTTTGGGTTTTTTTCATATAGCATGTATATTTGACCCCCTGAGCATATCCTTCTTTGTCTTGCCTTGTGCTGATCTTTTACAAATGTAGCTGAATAACAATTTGTATGGAGCATTCCCCTCTCTGTTAACCCAGGGTGAGGGCTGCCACCTAATTAAATAATCTTCTGTCCTGACCCTTAACAGCCTGTAAGCAGCTTTTCCCAGCAAAGCAGGTAAACTCTTGGGACAGTGCAGTAAATCTAGAAAATACATGATTTTTAAGCATATGCATGGTCTTACAGGCTCCATTAGTGTTTTATAAAAATGAATAAGCTTTATATTTCCAACCATTTGCTAGTTCTTCTTTAATGCTCTAGAAAGAAAAAAGGAAAACCACCTTTTATGAACTGGCTTTGAGGGGAAAGGCTTTTGGCTACAGTGGGTGGCACAAGCTGCATTTTATCAGCAAAAGAGGAAGTCTTTTTAGATAGAAATTAAAACTGTCTTTTTCTCAGTATGCTTGATTTTCCCCATTAATGCAGGTCCTGAACTCTAATGTCTGTAAAGCCAACCTACCCCATTGATTAATCTTGTCTCACTTGTAACTAATGGTAGAGCAATAAGCATATCTGAAGATACAGTACTGACTAGAACTGGCAAATGGTTGGAAATATAAAGCTCCTCTTGCTGTCTCCCTCTTACACCTACATCTGCCTTCACTTGAAGGAAATCAAAGGAAATTTGCACTTATTTTCTTGCATATTTTTGAGAGCATGTATAAATTGCCAAGATTTGGGAGGAGAAGGGGATGATCCAGTAAGGCACAGCTTTAAAAAAATGGTCAGATTAAAAGGTAGATTAAAGGGTTAGGGATTCAGGGGAACACTGCTCTCTTTACCTAGAAAATGAAGAACAGAGCTCCCCTTAAGACCAGAAGGAAGGCGTGGGCCACAAAAGCCTTGTGAAAGTGTAGGTTAATAGGGTGATTTTTGGTTACCCGTTGGTTCATTTTGCATCTCTGCAGGATGCTGGGTTTCAAATTGCTAGAGCAGGTACAGATGTATACTTGTCTCTAGCATATGTGCATTTACTGAAACAGTGATTGTAAATGCTTCTGATCTGTGGATCTTGCTGCCTACCATGGTGGGAGTTAATTGTCCTGATAGTTAGATTCTTTCTTTGAGTACCTTTTTCAGCCCTTGGTGATAATTAACAGCCCCAAGGACTTGAGGCCACAGATTGCAAATCACTTCATGAAACTTTTTGGGGTTTTTCTTAACTAGATTATAAAGAGTGGTCTTCTGATTTTCTAGACTTACTGCTAGGATAAACTGGGGGTAAAAGTGCTTTCTGCATCTTTGACCCTATATGCCTGTAATTGTATCACTCTATCAGATATCTCTCCATGGAACAAATATGTGGAAACAATTTTCGAGAAAGATTGAGTCTAAAAGGTTATATTTTTCTTGAGACTCTGCTGTTTGCACAATAATTTCATGTAGTGATCTTATTTGCCTGGCAGCTGATAAGATTTCTTGATGGCATCCAGCTGTAGCTAGGGTTGGTATAATTGGCTGCTTTTTCTAAAGACATTTGTTCTGGGAAATTCTGATAAGAGCTGTGGGCTGACTGCTCAAAGACTCTGCAAGAACTGGAGGCATGTGCTGCAAGCATGAGTACAGTGTTTGATTTTTTTTCACTGATGTGCTTGGCTACAGCCATTGTAAAGGCTTATTGCTTTTAACTCTGCTAGAGTTATACCTGTATCCATCTGACTTGTGATGTTCTTATCCTCCTGCAGTAGCTGATTAAGCAGTTGAGATTGGTCTGCAAATGATATTAATGAGCTTTTAACTTCAATCTTGTGGAAACAACCACTTGAATTATTTTAAGGTGGGTCCCTGTTTTATCACTAGTCATGAGTTGGCTGACTGGTTTAGGTTCAGGTCAGGACAAATTCTGGAGGTGATGACTTAGGCAGCAAACTAGGCGGGTAATTAAATAGTGAAACAACTGAGTCTGAATTAAAAAATTTCCAAAAGATGTTAATTTTATTTATTTGTTATTTGTGTGTGTGTGTTAGAGAGAAAACTGGTGAATTGCTTGACTGTTGACCACCTAGGAGTTTGAGCTGGGGTAAGTTTTGAATACTCTTAAGTAACCAAACTCTTTCAAAACTAGTCAAAATAGATGTCATGTTTAGCATATCAGTATGTGTTGTGGGGATTTTAATGAATGTGATGTGAAGTTGTATGTCTGTTAGCTCTTTCTGTTGTCATGGAAGAGAAAAATAATTGCATTAGCAGTGAGTAATAACCAAGGTCAGTGGTATGATGTGGTAAATTGCATCCATCTTAGTTGTGCATTTCCCCATAGTTTTGATTGCCACGATCTCAGTGCTCCTGTAGCCTGTTTTCATTTACAGTGCTGTCATCTGTGTGAAAAAATTAAGTAGCTTGTTAGAGGCTAGGGGAACTGGGAATGTTTAGTTTGGAGAAGAGGAAGCTGAGAGACCTCCTTGCTCTCTACAACTACCTGAAGGGAGGTTGTAGAGAGGTGGGTGCGGGCCTCTCAAGTGAACGATAGGACAGATGAAATGGCCTGAAGTTGCACTAGGAGAGGTCTAGACTAGATTAGAGGAAGAATTTCTTTACTGAGGGAGTAGTTAGGCATTGGAATGGGATGTCCAGGGAGGTGGTGGAGTCATCATCCCTGGAAGTATTTAAAAACTGTGTAGATGAGGCACTCCAAGACATCCTCTAGTGGGTGATACAGATACTGATGCATGTATATATTTTTTATTCAGGATGGCAGGCTGATGTTGACAGCTGGATGCACTGATCTTGGAGGTCTTTTCCAACTGTGGCAATTCTGTGATTCTGTGATGATGCAGCATGGTTCCATGCATTCCTATAAATGTTCAAGGCCCTCTCTGCTGAGAAGATACCATGCTCAGGTAAGCATCACATGTGTGATTCTCCACTCTGCACTCTGCCTCTGTTCCATGCAGAGATTTTTGGGGAGTGTATATTGAGGACTGTTGTGTTCTGTAGTTTTAAATTGAGAAATAGGGAGTATAACTCCATATGCCAACAAGTGTGGTTTGCCACAGAATGTGGTTTTTTTTGTTTGCCACCATAAGTCAGAAGTGTGTCTAAGAACTCATAAAGAGCTAAACTGGTGTCCCTACAGAATGCTCCCTATATTTTATAGCTGTGCCAGGTTTTACCACTTTTAGGTGTGGTGAAACTGTTTTTGGTGGTTTGTTTCTCAAGGTGCAAAGCAGCTAGTCTATCAGCTATGTCTTCTTGTCAGTGTTTGGATCATCATTGGACACTGCCTTTTTCTTAATGTAGTAGTCTTTAGATATTATGGATCTGCATCACAGAACTAGAAAATCAACTCAGCTGTTTTGCAGTGTGTGAAGGTTCAGCCCTGCTGCTTTCAGTAGAAGGGTCAAGTTACTCTTCATGCTGATGGATGAAGCAAATTCAGGTCCTGCATCCAAAGCATTTGGACATCCTAGGTTTTATTATTCCATGCCAGTGCTGAAAGGGGTAGATTCTGCTCCTGAATGCTTGGTCTTTGCATAACACAGTCACCTAAAGAATCAATAAAAAGATTTAGCTTCCTGGCATCATCCCCTTTGTTTGAGAAAGTATAGGTAAAAGAGAGCAAGTTTTTTGTGCAGAGTCATTACAGCTGCTGGCAGCTCTTGCTTTGCACAGAGGCTGAAGAATCTCTACAGGAATTGTAACTTGGCTTGACTTGCTGTTAATCAGTGAATTTTGAGTGATTAAAGCCTCTGGGCCTTTATGTAGCAAAAGACTGCTTAATTAAAAGGGGCACTTGCCAGAGATGGTATGCAGCTTGTTACTGTGGTACTCTGTAATACAGTC
The DNA here is from genome assembly GCF_036169615.1 of Heliangelus exortis. NCBI lineage: Eukaryota > Metazoa > Chordata > Aves > Apodiformes > Trochilidae > Heliangelus > Heliangelus exortis. Next base: position 37,221,692 of record NC_092424.1, read on the forward strand.
ATGATGCTTCTGCCTCCTACCTATTTGGCAAAGTACCATCAACTTTCTGGGGTGGAATGGATTTATAACTTCAGTGGATTTAACATTAGCTTCTAATCAAATCATGCTGTTGCTGAACTCTCACAAGAAAATTTCCCCAAGAAAAGGAGAGTTTCCTTTTCTGGAGGGACCTATAGAGTTCACCAAGGAGATTTCAGAAGTCAGAATGAACTGGTGACATTTGTTCATATTTTCATATCAGATTTTTCCCCACTACTTCTGTCTCCCTGAAGAGAAAAGGTATACATGATGAAAGTGATGTTCCTAAGTAGATACCATGAAATACTGCATGACCTAAGTCAATAGGGAAGAGTTCTGCTCTCTAGAAATGGCATGTTTTATTTTGCAGTCTGCTTTGCACATTGAAAACAACTTCAGATTTTGTACTACAAAAAAGCAGCACTGGAAGTTTACAGCAACCCAAACAACTTTATCACTGAATGATAACACTCTTCAAATGTGTTGTTCCTAGTTTAAGCAGCATATATCACACAGCAAGAGATACTCCAGACTGTTGCCAATCTAGTTTCACAAAACTCATTCCTCTAAGCCTTGTCTGTGGCAGGAAGAATAAAATCAGTAGTGATTCTAATGCTTCTTAGCTGGTGGGCAACTGAACAGAACATTTTGTGGCTTGGATGAGTGCTTTTATGCATAAATAATAATGAAGATCATTCAGTATCAGAATAATACCAACGAGATAAGACTATTTGTGTTGAATATCGTGTAAATAATTTCAGCTCTATGGCTTTTCCCAGTCAGCTGAAGCTTTTACATGACCCTTTCTGCAGACTTAGGGATATCTGGTAAAATTGCAAAAGAGAGTTAATGCAAAGGTCAGTGAAATACACAACTGTTCTTCACAATGCCACAAGAGCTTTGTAATGTATGTAAATCTCAGTATTAAAAAAGATATTGAAACTTGTTCAGTGTATATTTGATGTAGTAAGTATATTACCTCTGAGAAATGCTACAACTGCATGAGTCAAAAATGGACTGAGATTTACTGAAGTGTATACAGTTCTGCTGGACCTACTATTCCCAGGATAACAGCATCCTGTGGACACGACAGCACTGCCATTCTGACAAACCTTCTGAGTGTAGCTGCAGTTGGTGTCTTTCTCCTGTTATAGCTCGCACCAATTCTGGACTAGGATAAACAATGCTGTAGTGGCTTTTTGGTCAATGTAATTTGCAGTTTTCTGGCTGACTTATGCTCACAGGAGTATTTTGCTACCTTCCTGTTGCTAACCAGCAGAGCTAAAAGTGTAGGACATGTCTGGGAAATGTTTATGTTCTGGCCCTCTTGCAAATAGAAACCATTCTGAGAAACACCCCTCATGGCATGATGAGGCAGCATGTGCTACTTACTGGTTTGGCATAGGTGGCAAAGAATAAATACAGGTTCTCAATACTGCCTTGCCCTGCCAGATACAAACTCTCCAGCTCTGGCAATAATGAGGAAGACCTCAGTAGCAAGCAACTGGAAGTTTTCACTCCCTGTGCCTGAATCCTGTAATCATACCTCGAGGTGAAAGCGTCTTATTAATGCCTCAGTACCAAAGAACACATAATACCCAGTCTTCTGATCAAATACAGTGGCAGTTACTGCTGGATTTAGGTTGGAGTGGGGGTGGGGAGAGAAGGATGCTGTTAGAAGAAGGAGGAGCATATACGTAATCCTCTTGGGAGTGAACTCCTTTCTCCTTCTGCTGACCAAGGTGATGACCTTCTGCTATCAGTCTGTCTTGATTCAAAGCATGCCAGATGCACTCACAACTGGTACAGTGAGAGAACTTGTCTAGTGTGTATGGAGGATTCCTCTTAGGCACAAAAATAGAGATTTGCTTTTTATGCTGAACAACCTGCAGCCCTTCTGGTGTGAGCTGTTAGGTTTTTGGGTTTGCTGTTTGTTTTTTTTTTAAGCACTGCTCCAGGAAAATGTCCACAGCACATTCTCCAGGAAAATAATTTTCAGTATGACCACAGGTCAGCATGCAGATACCTTTGAAAATAGCCTAGAATTGTTGCAAACCTTAGAATTTCAGAGCCTTTGCTTACTCCGCAGAACTATGTCAATATTTTAAAAATAAAACAAAACTAGAAACTTGCCCAAACCCAAACCAACTTGCCCAAACCAACCAAGTTGTTGGTTTCAGTGCCTCCCAGTTCCTGTGAAGCCTGAGTGCAAATGGACTTTTAAAAGAGGAAATGCTGCTACCTGATCAAGGCCAGTGAAGTACTAAAAAAAAGAACAGAGAAAAAAATAAACCAAAACCAGTAAAGCTCATGCTATTGAGATGAAAAACATCTATCATTGAAGCAGGCAAAGCTTTAACCTTCTAAAGCACGTGGGATCTGTGGATAAAGCATTAGATTCCTGGGAGTTCTTTAACCAAACAGCATGACCAGGGATCATGCTGTCTTTTAATGCATGTTAAGGTGGAGTGGAGTGTGTATAGAAATTAAAACAAAAAAATGAAAAAAAAAAAAATTGCAGTACTGTAACTCCAGGTTTGGAAATATATCTTGTTTACAGTGTTCAATTAAGGATCTGCTTTGTGTAATTGTTAAAGAAGAATTGCCTTCCCCAATGATGTCCTCTAGTTTATTGGTATTTTAGTAACATTTAGTGCACATTTTACTGCTCAAATGGTTAATTTCTTTGCAAACATGTCCAATTATCTTGTTCTGAATATGTGGGTGTTTTTTCTGACTGAATTCAAGCAGATGTAGATGTATGCTATAGAACATACTGGAAGTTAAAAATACTAGATTCTTGGCATCATAGTAGCCAGTTTAAGCATTTGCCCAAGATCTCCATTCATGAATAGCCAGCTTTGAAACTTCTCCTGTGCATCTCAGGACAATTTTGAGATATTTGTATTTTGAGATATTTGTATTTTGAGATATTTGTATTTTGAGATATTTGTATTTTGAGATATTTGTATTTTGAGATATTTGTATTTTGAGGTATTTGTATTTTGAGAGAGTTTGGGTTAGCTCAAATTCTGCAGCTAACTGCTGGTTATGAGTTGACAATAGTTTCCCAGTGATTGTCTAGTTCACTGAGCCATGAGATTGAGCTGGAAGCATGGTGAATCCCTAAGCAGATCAAAGAAGGCCTGTTTCTATGGGCAGCCTACACCCTTAGAGCTAGCATATAGGTTTTATAGCATTCTTCATGTGCCCATGTGGTGTGTGGTCCTGTTCAGGAACCACACCTTTGTCAGAGGTGTCCTAATCTGAAGTAATGTGTTCCTGCCTGCTGCTGTCATAATGAAGACCACAGAACACCTTTAGACATTGCTACCTGCATAAGGTTGATCTTATGCCCTGTTATTTCTGTTGTGTTTTATGGAATTACTAAGCACCTCAGTAACAAGTTTCTGGTAGAGTTGGGGATGCCAAAACTTGATCAGCACCACAGTGATTCTTTGCTACAACTAATAAAATCACTGTAACATCTGTGAGGTGGACAAGTGTTTGCCCTGAAGTATAAGAAAAGTTTTCTAGTGTCCATGCTTTTCTGGATGTCACTTTGGGAATGCCTCCACTAACACCCTGTTCACACCACTGAATTTAAATAGAGGATTTCTACTATTAAATTTGTCACTTATTTGCCGTGTGATCTTAGACACTAGGTATCTCAGTGGGCATGTAAACAGAAACAGTGTATGTATACATGGGTATTTACATAGGATAATCTAGAATTACTTCCAAAACAAGTGTATGATTTAAAAATACATTAAAATCTAATACTGGGAGGGAAAAAAAGGCTGCTTTTTGAGCTATGAAAGTTTCAAAGAGCAATGTCCTCAGTGTTAGGTGAATTTTTTCCTATCTGAAAAAAATCTGCATGAGAGATGAATATTTAGCTTTACTAATACTAATTCCTAATACATTTTCAGTTATTAAAAGGGAGAAAAAATTTTAAAGCTGCATATTTTCTTTGTATTAGTACTACAGTTAAATTAATGGTGAATCCAGTTTTTTAAGTAAACTCAAGTAAACTCTACTGTTTCATGTTTAAATGAAAATAGGATGTCTAGGACTGCTTACAGTAAAAATATATAAATTACTCAGTGTTAAAGGTATTAATAAGAAAATCCATTTTGAGATTTCTCAGCTGTGCAATAAGCAATTTACCTGACTCAGCACAACGGATGGCTCTAGTGTTTAGTGTTTGGGGATGTCTGGTCCTGTCTCTTTTTTCATGTAAATGTAAATCAGTGTTTTGTGAATCAATAGTAACACATGGTTTTTAAGGATAAAAGATTTAGTTTGATCTAATTATGTAGTTATTGCCTTTTGCAATAGTGGTCTGTTATATGCATCTATAGATAGTTTCATTGAATTGAAACAAAGATCACTTCTATAAAAATGTAAAAGTTTGTGATTGTCATCTGTCTTTAATAGAAGATGTTAAATTTTAAGTCTTGGTGTTTGAGACGCTCTGGTTTTGATTCAGATGGTCCCTGAAGAGATTTTCAGATTCTAAGATGTATTTCTTCCCTCAAATATCTACGTTGTCTTCAGTAATAAATTTGCATGTGAACTGGAAGAAGGCAGTTGGCCTTTTCTTAGTGCAAGTCAAAATTACACTCTGCTTCTTCATGATCAGCAGTACATCTTCCTACCATCTCATATATTAACAAGATGTGCAAGTCTTTGTCTCAGAGGACTTTGTAGCCTACATGTAAAGGATAATTAAGCATTATTCCATTATTTTATTAGGGTTAAACCTTACAGTTTTTTACTAGATAGATGCCAGGAGTGTACATCAACTCCTGCTGTGCTACAGGAAGGGTATGCACTGTTGGTTTTGCCCTTCCCACTGGAATTTTCCCCCATATGATCTACCTGCATGAACCTGCATGGGGCTTCTTCCTAATTTGGTTCTTAAAATGTTACCCCTCTTAGCTTAAACACTTAATGTAGCTGAAGTTTTTCTAAAGTTAACTACTTCAACAGTAGTTGAAATAGTAGGCTGAGGAATGAATATACATGTAGTTATGATGGCAGACTGGCGAGAAAGGATAAAAAATTCAGTGAAAGAGCTGTAGTACATGGCTAGGTGTAGAAGCCTTTTTAACTTTCCTGCTCTCACCAAAGCACCATCTTCAGCCACAGGTGTAGTCACTGACACCTGTCGGGTGGGTAAAGCTGGATTTCATTCTCAGGCTTGAGACCAGGACTGGATCAGGGTCAGGCTGAGAGTCCGAGGGCGTGTAGTGCATGTGGACAGGGAAGAGATGGCAACAGATGGCATCATACTGGAAAGAATGAGGCATCTCATCAGCTGGCAATGTTTCTGCTGCATTTTACTGGTTGTTTTTCTTCAGGGAGGAATTCAGTGTTTGCTTAAGTTATGTCAGTTTTTAGTCATTGATCCTAGGAATTAATCTTGTCTGAATTTAGAATTCATTAGATGCTAAGGAATATGGCTAACAATCACATTTTAGGCCTGGATTTTCTTAATCAAACCCAAATCCAAATTATACATAAACGTGGCAAAGAGTTCCCCAGAATCCTAAGGAGAATAACAACCTTTGTGGCAGCTTTTTCTGCTGTAATTACTCATTCATAATCTTTTGAAAAAGGAAGTAAATACTGATTGTAAGTTAATGAGCTAAGCATTGCAACTAAATTAACTTGGTTATATCAGCTTACTGCTTTTACAGTAAGCTTAGAGTTAGGAAATACTGCTTATACTTTACAAGACAGGTGATTTAGTTTAGTGATTGCATAGAAGACAAGAACTCGTACATCCACTTTTTAATTCAAATAAGTATTTCTTGTGAGAGTTTTATTAATGAGAGTCTTAATGAGAGTTTTATTAATCATTACTGTTTTTCATAGCATCATAGATAGGTTTGGGTCGGAAAGGACCATAAAGATGAATAGTTCTAACTCCTCTGCCATGGGCAAGGATACCTCCCACTGGACCAGGTTGCTCCAAACCCCATCCAAACTGGCCTTGAACAGTTCCAGGGATGCGGCATCCACAACTTCCCTGGGCAACCTGTGCCATTGTCTCACCACCCTTATAGTGAAGAAGTTCTTCACAAAGTCTAACCTAAATCTACCCTCTTCTAGCTTGAAACTGTTACCCCTTGTCCTATCACTACATGCCATTGCAAAAAGACCCTCTCCAGCTTTCCTGTAGCCCCTTCAGGTACTGGAAAGCTGCTGTAAGTTCTCCCCTGAGCCTTAGGCTCTGCTCCAGGTTTAGGGAAAGAGTGGCTGGAAGGCTTCCCAGTGGAAAAGGACCTAGGGGTGCTCGTTGACAGCCAGCTGAATGTGAGACAGCAGTGTGCACAGGTGACCAGGGTGGCCAACAGCATCCTGTCCAGCATCAGGGATAGTGTGGCCAGCAGGAGAAGGGAAGTGATTGTGCCCCTGCTGCCACTGGCACTGATGTACCTTGAGTATTGTGTTCAGTTCTCAGCCCCTCACTACAGAAAGGACATTGAGGTGTTGGAACAAGTCCAGAGAAAAGCAACCAAGCTGATGAAGGGTCTAGACAACAAGTCTTGGGAGGGAGAGGTTAGGGGAATTGGGAATGTTTAGTTTGGAGAAGTGAAGGCTGATGGGAGATCTCATTGCTCCCTACAGCTACCTGGAAGGAGCTTGTAGTGAGGTGGGTGTTGGCCTCTTCTCCCAAGTGAATAATGATAGGACTAGAGAAAGTAGCCTGAAGTTACACCAGAGGAAGTTTAGGTATGAGGAAGTGTTTCTTTATCAAAAGAGTAGTCAGGCACTGGAATGGGCTTCCCAGGGAGGTGGTGGAATCACCATTCCTGAGGGCATTTAATATTCAAAAAGTGTACAGATGCAGAGACATGCTTTAGTGGGTGTGGTGGCATTTGTTTTATTTTGTTTTTCCTGGTTGGACTTAGTGGTCTTAGAGGTCTTTTCCAGCCATGACTATTCCAGAATTTTCTTCTCCAGACAGAAAAACCCCAATTCTCTCAGCTTGTCTCCAGAGCAGAGATGCTCCAGCCAGATGATGTTTGTGGCCCTGCCCTGGACTCTCTAAAACAGAGAATTCTATGCCCTTTTTGTGCTGGGGGTCCCAGAACTGGGCACAGTGCTGCAGGTGGGGTCTCCTGAGAGCTGATTAGAGGAAGACAGAATCAACAGAAGCAAGAAACTTTGCTTAAGCAAATACCTAAAATGTGTAAAATCAAGCATAACTTAATCTCTAGGGAGTTTGGTTTTCAGAAGAGATGGGATTCTCACTGACTAATTTTTCGTCTGTTTTTTTTAATTCTTGCCTTAGGTTTGAATTATTAACTTACTAATTAATAATAGTGATCACTAAGCTTAAAAATTGTAATACTTTTTTTACATCTGTTTGATTAAAAAAATATGAATAGATGACTGTGAGAAGGACAACTGCTTTATTGAAGAGAGAATTTTTCTAATTATATATAAACATTTATTCCGCGTTCATCACCATAGCAACTGAGACCTCAGTTTGGTGTGCTTTGCTGAGCAGGGCTGAAAATATTGCAAATACAAATAAGCTAAGGCCTGAACTTCTGTATAAAAGTGCAGTTTCACCTTTGGTTGAGGCACAGCTGGTCACTGCTACACCTTCTTGACCTCTTGTGTCACTATTGGTATTTCTGTGGCTGCAAGCATGGTAGAAACAGAGAGCTGTGACTGAAAAATAACCTTCAAAAACAGTAGTGTACACTAAATTGTCCTTCTAGTCTCACTGATTTTATGATTGCATGAGCACTAGTGAGGTCCTGGAAGAGTCAAGAATATGTGATAATGAGAAATGAGGTCAGAGGGCTACAAATTAAGCTGCTTACAAAGTTGCTGCAGCTACTTATTTAGGCCCTGTCCATACTGTAGCTGAAATGGGTGAAAATGAGGTATTGGCTTGGGAGTAAGCTGGTGTAAGTGAGGAGATGACCTAAGACACATTTGTGTTTTTGTGACTTTAGCAGTTTATTCCTGAGCCAAGCATATCTACTGCCTCCACTGAAGTTCTGTTCTGAGAAAGGAAAATGCTCATATGCTGACCTCTGAAAAGTGGCCGCATGATTTTATCAAGATGTTCACTTCAGGAGCTCTGCTATGATCAGCAGATACTTGTTTGATACAGCTTACTGTGTCTCTTTATCTGTACCTATGCAATTGCTTCAAGAGAAGTCTCATCTTTTTACTACAAATTTCTTTTAAACAGCAACAAGGATAGTAGCTAGCTATTTCTGCAGCCTATTTGCAAATAAAACTCAGGTGTATTCCTTTTCAGCAGTTCCATCTGCCTTACAAAATTTTGCAATGGAATGTGTTTTATAGCAACAAAACCTTAGAGACTCAGCTCCTAAAATTTATTTATCCTAAAAACTTGATGAGGGCTTTTACTTTTTATCTACTACATTAACCAAGCCTTCATTTTGAGCCTTTAAAGTTATGGTGGCATTTTATTTTCCAGCACACTTTAGATCATCACTTTGTCCATCCAAGGCTCTGATCCCATGATGCTTGTGCACTTGTTTAACAGTGGGTGTTTCAAGCAGTACCACTGATTTATTACTCTTCCTGTGTTGTTACCTGATTTGAAGACAGTCAGATACTGGGACATCCACATTACTTCTACATTTGCAAAAAGATAAATGATTTGCATGTGTAATAAAGTGCTACAATTAATCATGCTAGCAAACTACAGCGTGCAATGTCATCTTGTATAGCCATTTATAGTCTGAGTTTTTAAGAGCTGTGACTCTGCTCTTGGCTTGGTTAACATCTGGGGCTGTTGTAGATTGCATTTGCAATCGGGTTGTAGCCAAACTTCCACTTGATGTTAAGGTCGTGTTTACTACAGCACAACTCCATAGTGAAGTGTCTCAGTAAAGCAAAATAAACTTTTAAGACCCTTGATGAAGCATCTCAGTGTTACTCTGTGGGTCCCTGATAGCAAGTGGATGTTGGGCAGAAGCTCAAGCTGACTGTAGACCGAAGCAGAATGTTGTTGGCAGCAGTTAAATTTTACTGTTTCATTAGAGCTAATGTATCCTTGACTGCAGCTCTAATAAAAACATCTTGTGCGTGTTCTGAGTACTGTTTAAAAAAGAATATAGATGTAAGAAAACTTAGAGTGTGCATCTCTCCATATGTGGTGTTAGTACTGTGCAACATTTTCATTTATTAGCCAGATTGAGTGATCTGGTTGCCTTCTGAAAGAACTGTGCACATTACATTTCTGTCGCTGCTGATTAAAAGAATGCTGTTTCTGGAACATTTGAGTTCCTGCTACTCTTCAGGGAATGGATACAAAGGCTTAATTGTGATCCTCTCAGATGGAGGTTAAGGTACACTGGCAGTGAGCTGCAGTGGAGCTTACATTATGGCTGTAACTGTTCTGGATTAGACATCCACATCCTTTTTGGTTTAAAATTTTGTAATGGAATGGATCTTTGCTAGTGCAAATGCCAGTAATTTTTTGAACTGTAAAAAACCCCAAACCAACAACTAGACACATGGCCAACTAGTATTTTGAGAAGCTTTTAAGCCTTTTTTATCTACCAAAAGAACAAGGTGTATGCAATGATTGTCAGCTAAGTTTGACCAGCAGAATTCTCCAAAATATTAAATTCTCCAAAATATTAAATTCTCCATATGAAAACAGGCCACAGAGCAGAGCAAAATTTTTGTAATGTCCTTACTATGGACAGATTCCTCCCCCCAAGTTTTCTGATGAATGCGCCAGATTTCTGATGTGTTGCAGATACATGAGCAAAAGTTCACAGAAGAGCATTAGAATTTGAGATATAAAAGAATTATGACCTGACAGTATGGCTTGTGTGCTGTCCAATCTTGGTGAACCTGATGAGGTCTAAAACCTTTTAGAGCAACTGGACTTGGCCTTTTTTTCTACTATCAATTACTTTTGCTGCTCTGTTGTTTTGGTGTTATATCCCTTTATAGACATGATTAAAAGCAATTTGGAATAGTTCTAATACTTGTGCTCATCAGGGAAGAACTATATTGCCAAAAAGAGATCAATTTTGGTTCCTCTGCTTCAATATGATCAATGCATTTCAAATCTCATGAAGACACCCATATGCATTCTAAATTACTTTTACTTAAAAGTCAAGTATTTTTTGTGGAGAATTTTAATTTCTAGTCACTTACACTTCTACTTTAATACAGGCATTTTTGGAGGCTCTAGCTCTTACTTGTCATATTCAAAGTATGGAAAGTAAGAATGCTTTTGTCTCCACTGGTATTTCACAGATGCAAATTAGCCAGAAATGGCAATGCATCACATAGAAGGTTGTAAGTGCTCTCTTTTACCAGGCAGAACAAATACCTTAAATAAAGCCATTCTAGCTTGTAATATTTTTAAAAGGATTTCATGCCTTCTGGAAAGCTTCGTAAATGTTGTAGTGATGTCCAAGCACCATGTGAGTGTTTCATGTTCCGTAGAAGTGAGCTTCCAAATCAATGTATTGACTTTGTTCCTAAGCTGAAGCCACTGCAGTTGCCAAAGTTCAAGTTTCATACACAAATTGCAGCTTAATTGATGCAGAAAAGTCCCCATAACTGTTCAGTTCCTCTGTGTTTGCTTCTTGTTCTTGCTTTGCCAGGCAGTAGTTAAGTCATGCTCTCTGAAGACTGCAGTTGGATTCCCCAGTCACATCCCCTTTTCTTCAGTTAAAATTATGGTGTGCCTCCTATGCAAGAGTAGCACAAAAAGGAACCATATTGGGATAAAAGATCCAGTACTCATTAACTGGTTCATTAATGTTCCGAGTTAAGTGGATAGGTACTTTTGTAACGATCATACCCTATCATTTCTTTTTGGTAATTCAGAATAGGAGAAAGGGTTGGGGCCAAGAGAACTTCAGAGACTGTAATGGTTGTTTTAACTCGTCATCTTGTTGGAAAGCAATACTTGGGGAAAAAAAATCACAATGATTCGCAGTCTATGAGCTGTAGTAATTTTACAGACATGATACAGAAGAAGTAGTCTTTTATACTAAGTTCTACACAATCTTAGTTATGAAATAGTACTTACAGGGCTCACTCGACCAAAACAGGTTTTTGTAGGAAATCTTCTGTTATAAGAATTTCCAGCTATAAATCAAACAAATTAAGAACCCCAAACTTCTACGTAACTTTTTGTGTGTAAATACTTGATTTCTGCTAAATATGCTTGAAAATGAAATGGTTTTGGTAAGGTGTTAGTAGGCATGTGTTTTTTTAATCCTTACTTGAAAACTAATTTTTGAACAATTGTTAATATTAGGAAGTGGTTTAAATAACAGGAGGCAATTGTTCCCTTTTCAGAATTGTTTGAGATTTTTCAGATTCTTACAGCTTCTTATGTCAAGTTAGAAGTGAGTAGTCCACTTGACTTGACTTTCAAGTCAGGCAATGCTGATAGATGCTTAGAAATTCTGAAATTCAAGTTATATATATGGGTATCTAGCTTTCATTAAAATATTTTGGATCAGTTTATAGAGTATTATTGGAACTAGTGTGGAACCAAGTAATTCTTTTTTCCCAGACTTTAATTACCTATGTTGTACTCCATTACCTTTTTGCCTTAGTGAAAATCTACTCCAGTGTTTTGCGTTTATCGGTTGCAGTTTCAAGTTCTAAGACAATGATTTCTTTTTTTGGGGGGGGATCTTTAAGAAGTCCATAATTTCAAATTTAAAAATCTACTTAAAGAAACAGAACAGTACTCATGGAAAAATGTAAATATTTTAATTAAAAGTCATACTGGGTAACTTGCTGTCAAGTTCACTTCAACTCCTTTTACTCAAAATAACTCAAGTGCTGAAAATGTACCTTTCCTCAGCAAATATTTTTATTTGACCTAAGGATATGTAACCTTCCAGGATGATCGTGGCAACCTTCCAAAATGTATCACTGAGGATGCTTTACCTGCTTTTTATGTTTAAGATTTATCAGTATTCACACAGAACTTCAGAAGGCTCTCTGGACATTTTGTTTTACGAAACATCAGTAACAGATGTAATTATGATGAGAAAAAAGAAATAAAGGGACAACCAAGGCAGCTTTACACAGCTGTCTCTTTTCCCTCGGGGACTTGTTAAGTGTTACATAAACAAGGCACTCTGGTTGCCTTTGCTTGTACTGGGACTTGAGGTCTTTTCTCAAACTATACTGTCTGCCCTGTTTTCTTGCACTGTTAATATTTTGGTAGCGATTCACATTTACCATATAGCGTGATTATTTTGCAGGGTAAATTACTGGTGAACAGGAAAAAAATTGTTCTGAAAAATTACCCTGAGCATAGAGTATGGCCTGACATGCTCTGAAGACCTGTTTTAGATGCTGTTTTTCCTTATCTTTTGGGAGGGAGGGAGGGGATGTTTGTTTTGGTTTTTTTGTTGTTATTTTTTCTAACTAGTTAGATAGGGCTTTGATTAAACAACATGTAACACCACAGAGTTACCACACAAGAGCTGGCTTTTCTGACTTAACATTGGGCTTCCTGTTAAGTTGACCATGGCCTGCAGCTGAATTATGTGTGAGGCAAAACACAGCTCACATGCTTATACCATAGTTGGCTTTGAGGTAATAGCAAGAAAGGGAAGACTTGGAATATTTTTTTTCCATTATAACTTTAATAGGATGGAAGAGTTCTGGGCAGCACGTGCTGTTTTTTATGTAGCTAGTCATAAATCAAGCTTGTAAGACCTTGTAAGAAAAGTATTTTGTCTAGTCCTTTCTACTAGACTACAGAGAGCTTTGACATGTGATTAGATCTCTGCATATGTATCTGTATATACAGCAATTACTTATACATGGCAGAACCACTTCTTGAGACTTGTACGAAGCTGGAAAATAGGCAAGCAGGGTATCTCTAGTGTGATAATCTCTGAGTGGATAAACCACATATATGCATTCTTAAACACAGGAGCTGGTGCCAGACTTACTGCCTATCACATGCAAAATATGTTTACCCTGATATTTTGAAATTATTACAACAGGCCTCAAGAGCTCATTGTCCTCTCTGTGTGCATGTGTTATTCCCACTGTTGACAATGGGAATTAGCTAAACACATCAGGAGGAGAGTATACCCAGTGGACTAGAACTGAGGCAGCAGGGAATATGAAATTCTCTAGCTATTAGCTGGTGAGAACAGCAGAGCTTCAGCATTGCTCCCACTTGGCTTGTCAGCTCTGGGTTTTGTGATTTTTTTATTTTTTATTTTTTTTAATTTTCTTTTTCCTAAGGAAACAGTAGTGAAAGTTGCAGCTGTGAAATGGGATAATAGCACGGTGCTACCTTGATAGAAATCACAACCAAGAGCTGCAGATAAATGTGGCACAGAACTTTGAATTATGGAAGTCAGCTGTTTTTTCTGAGAAAAAGCAGCCATCAAGGTTAACTCTAGTAAAAACTGGCTGTCACTTGCTGGATTAATAGTTTTCCAGAGAGAGGATTGCTTCCATTTGTGTAATTTAAAATATATTTTAAAATTTCTGTTCTGTTTCAGCTGTTAGGCCAGATTTATTCTCAAGATGTTCTTTGAATTAGAGTGATTTATTATTCCTCTTCTAGTATCCTCTAGATACTAGATGGATAGCTGATGCCTTCAGTCACATGGATGAAGTTTATCCATGTCAGATACGTTTGGACATAAGTAGTGTTGGAAGTAATTGTTTTGGGCAGTGGGGGATGAGGAGGAGTAAAAGTGTGACAGAATGCAAGGGTCCAAGAACAGTTTAGCTTATAAATGCTTGATCTTTAGTTTTCTGGGTTTGGCTGTTTATTTGTCTGGTTGGTTGGTTCTTTGAGGGTGTGTTGTTATTTCTTCATTTTCTGAATCTTTTTTGCTAATCCTGTGTGGAAGCTGTCAGGCGTGGGACCCTCCAGAATGATTTAGAGCTCCTACACGTTTTCAGCATCAGAACTGCAGAAGAGAATCAGTCATCTTTACAAGAGGAAAGCTCCCTCTTGTGGAGGCGAGGAACCTCTGCAGTGACTGAGGGCACCATTAGAGCTTAATAGTGATGTTAAATTAGCTCTTTGCTGAAAAACCTTTGCATTTTGGGCACTTCCGTGAACTCCAGCTCACAGAACTTACTTTACGTTTTTTTAAATTTTTTTTATTTTTATTTTTCCGAAGTGTGATAATCTGTTTTGTATATGCTGAAGATCTGTATCAAAATGATTTTGGATCTTGCTGCAATTGGGGTCCTTGGTAGAAGGCTTCACTGAGCTCAAAGCCCTGTCTTACTTGGAAACTACAATTATACAGGAAGCATGAAGATGAATTTGAGATAAGGAGCTAGAAATAGAACTCCTCTTGATGTGAAATTTCTGCCAAAAATAATATTTTTACCTTTGAGCTGAATAGATTCATGCTTGTGATCTGAAGGTGGAAGGCTCTAGCTTATTAACTTATCAGCAGAACCCTGAAGCATTTACTTCCATAAACATTACTGTTATTCTCATAAGAAGGAAGCACTTCAGAGGGGCTGGGGAGACAGATCATGTAGCATTAGAGTGGGGATTTAAATTTACCAACTCAGATTCATTGTCAGGTAGAGGACTGAGAGAGCACAGTGTGTACTGACCTGCTGCAGAAAAATGCTGTGTTGAGATTGGATATTGGAATCTTGTTAATACTAAGTTATAATGTAATACTAAATTATTATCTTGTTCAGAGCTAGCTGGGTTCTGCTTGTGGTACACAGCAATGTGGACATAACTTTGGTTACAGAAGCGTGTGATTTGGCACATTGTAATACATTAGGATGAAGTGAGATTTGGTTTTGGTTTTAGAAATTTATGGTGATTTTGGGGTTTTTTGGTTTGGGTTGGGGTTTTTTCTCTGCAGTTTGGAGTCTCCCTCTGAAGCAGGGCAATAGTTGCTCTATTAAGGAAGTGGTAACCTCATTTATAAGAACTGTTAAGGTGCCATAGCTTGGATGAATAGTTCTTATGATTGTGCATGTCAGGCAGTGCAAGCTTCTGAACTTGTGGGAAAGCAGAAATTTCTCATGAGGCCTCATGCCACAAAGGCTAAAGTCGGGTAATGAGGGATGCTGGCACAAGTGCCCTATTAGAGAGGCTCAGTAGTGTTTGAGCTCCCCAGACCCTGTCTTTCTTTGTGGACCACAGAGCACTCCGTGGCTACTGCCCTTCAGGTGCCGGTTTAAATCGAACGAAACTCAGCAGTCGTGAACGGGAGTCCCTTGTGCTTCTAAGAGCTACGTTCTGCAAGATCGTAGTGTGTTTGTGTGAGAGAAGTGGCCTACACAAATGTCATAGGGGGGTGTGTGTCTTTGTGTCTTTCAGCCTTATTTCCTCTTAGTAGCACCATCTAGTGATTGCTTGGAGTATTTTTAATTGCCGCTTTTTTCCTTTTGGCAATTCTAGACAGGTTTCTTAAGAAATTGAAGCTTGTGTTAAGCACGTTTGGTCTTGCTGCTCTTCCTCTTATGCACCCCACCACCCTCAATGCTGAATGTTTTTCATGAAAATCAAAGGGAGGCTGCATATCTGAGTTTCTTCGAATTTTGAGCAGAGTACAGTGATTGAAATTACTGTCCATAACAACAGAGAGGCAGAAACATGAGTTGAACTGTAATAGTAAAGCACCAGAGAATCCACAAGAGATGGTCAGGAAATTAGACTCCGTAAGTTCTGGTTCATTCAAGAAAAAAAGGAAAGTAGAAGTTTTTACTCTATTTTTAGTATTCACATGGTAGTGATTTCTGTGAAGGAACTGTGAGCTGGAAGAAAATTACATCAAGTCCTTGACTCCTCAGCAGTTAATTTTCTTTTACTGGAGCTGTGAGGATTGAAATAATGATAAAAATACAGGGGAAAAAATTACCAGAGCTGAGCATTTCATCTTGACTGTAATGATTAATAATTTGTACCAGCTCACTTTAACTGAAGTCTTGTTTGAAAATTTATGGACCATGTCTGAAACAGAATTCAAGAGAAATGTTCTGTTTTTGCAGTAATTTAAAGCACTGATTTGTATTACCTGATGCGTCCTGGACTAAAGTCTTATCCTTCTCAAGGAATTCTGTGTCAAAGGGGCTACACAGCAGGTAACTCATAACTGATCAGAGTTATTATAGAGGCAGCCTACTTTTTCACAGCATCTTAAAGCCCTTTACCTAATTTAGTGTTTAATTTCTATGACTTTTTAATAAAAGCCCAGAAAGTAGGAACAAGATGGACTGAAATTGATTCCACCTTTTTTCTTCTCAACTGAAGTTTTCCAGTACCAAATAAAATGCGGAGTAAAAGAAAAAAGAAAAAAAAAAGTTTGAATATTGTAGAATGAAAGTTTTATGCGTGCACAGGGTGTTTGTAATGAGCACATAAAAGAAAAAAATTTCCTAGATTTTTGTTCTGGGTTGATGCGGTGGGGTTTCTGGTAGCACGGAAGGGGCCCTCAGGGGTAGCTCGTGTAAGTAGCTCTGATGAGCTCTCCCGGCTCCAAAATGCTCGGCCCCGCTTCAGGCTATCAGTGAGCAATGGATGTGCGCCTCTGCCATTAACGTATTCAAGAAGGGGAAACATCCGGTGGTTAAGAGCAAGGAAGAGGAGTGGGGATGGAGAGAGAGAGAAAACCACCAGAAAGAGCAACACTCGAGGAGAGCAGTGCTAGAGCAGAGAAACCAAGGTCGGTGAGGAAGAAGGGAGAAGGTGCCTGAACAAAGATTTTTCTCTTGCCGTGGTGAGATGGCAGCCTGTCCCCTGGAGCCCAGGGAGCAGACCCCGAGGGTTCACGGCAGAGCAGATGTTGTGGACCTGCCACCTGTGAAGGATCCCGTTGGAGCAGTTGTGTACCTGCAGGCTGTGGAAGATCATGGAGCAGATGTTGTGGCCATCCAGCCGTGGAGGGGACTGTTCCTGAAGAGTCCGTGGCTCTGTGGGCTGCCCACGCTGGAGCAGTTTGCTCCTGAGGAACTGTGCCTTGTGGGAGGGACTCATGTTGGAGGGGTTCCTGAAGGACTTTCTCCCGTGGGAGGGACCCTATGTTGTAGTAGGGGAAGAGCGTGAGGAATCCTTCTCCTTGAGGAGGAAGGAGCAGCAGGAAACAACCTGTGATGAACGGACTGTAACCCCCACTCCCTGTCTCCCTCTGCCGCTGATAGTGAAGAGGCAGAGACACCGAGAACAAAGTAATTTGGGCTTGTGAAGAAGGGAGGAGTGGGGGAAAAGTCTTTAAGCTCTGGTTTGTGATTTCTATTTTCCCTGTTTTGATTTGATCAATGATAAATTGATTTTTTTTTTTCCCCAAGCTGAGTCTGTTTTGCCCATGACCATAATTGGTGAGTGAAAACCTCATAGTCCATTTCTTGGCCCGCAAGGTTTTAGGTGGATTTCCTCCTCACCATCCCAAAATGGGGGAGAGGGAGTGACCAGCTGCATGGTCCTTTGCTATTGGCCAGGCTCAAACCATGAAAACTTGACACTTGAACTTGCTGTTAACTTGGTTTTTGACTCTTTTTATTTGTAAATAATCTTAAAAATTGGGGCTAATGTTTAACACATTAAAACACTTTTTTTGCATGTTCTTATGTGCGTGCACATACATTTGACTATGTGAGTTCTTGTCATCTTTTTCTTCAGAAAGTAAGATCTGGTTGTTTTACCAGATGTACCGTAAAAGGGAAAACTAAGTGCTTATTTAAGTGATGACATGGCTTGTCTACACAAATAAATATCTCACATCAAGATTTATGGCATGGACAAATGAAGAATCTGAAAAATAAAAATAAAATTAAATCAGTCTTTTGAACAAGCCAATGGGGACAAGTGACAGTGAAATTTACCTTTGAGCTTTGCTGGGTGACATTCACTGTTTTGACAGAAAAAACACTTCCTTTCTCTGGGGAGGACAATGTAAAAATGATGCTTTCTGCAGAAATCACTGGGATTTTAGGATTCCAGTTTCTTGCTTTTTTTTCACAGCCATGTGTAGCTTGCATGAAGTGCTTGTTAAAAGAGGGATTTCCAACAGTTTAGATATGTCTTTTCACTGGAGTCAGAGAAGTGAAAACCGTGTGTATTAACCATGGAGAATCTGTGCCTCTTCTCCCAGTATAAAGTTACACTCTTTGTTAGTGTGCTCTTCTCTAGAATCAGTAGTGGCAGGGCAGGTAGGAAGGCTGTACTGGTAACATAGTACTGTCTTAGATTTTGGTATTTTGATTAGAATAAAGATGGGTGAGACAGTTGATAAGAAGCTAGCCTGAACATAGCATGATACAGGTTAACACTATGAGAATATATTTAGCAAGTCCCTCAGTCTGGATTTATACCTGGACTGTTCACCAAGGTTTCATTTCTATGGTGATACAGCAGGCATCTGTGCAAGGCAGGAGGCTGCTGCGTGTCCACCTTTATCCTGGTGCTGAATTTGGGTTCAGGCAGGGAAGGTACCCTAACCTGGCAACTAATAAGTGCTGATTCCCTTAGCCATTTGGTCTATTTTCTTGTCACTATGCTGCACAAGATTGCAGCTCAAAGACTGCAGTGGTACTACTTGAACCAAAGCAGGGAGTGGCACAAAATCAGAGCAGTGAACCCTGCCTGTCCAAGCTGTGCCAGCTTCTGCTTTGAGTACTTCCAAGTATCTCTGAGTGAGGTTAATTCATAGGGTATTGATGTATGCCTTCTGTGTAGGAGGGATTAGGGCTTCCTTGCCCATCCAATAATATTCAATAAAGTCCTGCTTTCCCTGTTGCATTAAAACTTATGAAACAACTGTGAACCTTACAGGTTTTGTAAATAGTTGCTTACTGTAGAGCCCTCAAGACAAATTAGTGATAGATAGAACAGCAAATGTTGAGCAAAGAGAGAGCCTTTCTCCATTGCAGATGAAAGATGAGACAGGGCTAGGGGATGGTAGGTAAACTAGAGCAGTTTTCACAAGCAGCTATCGAGTGGAAAATGCTCTAGTGAGATCTAGAAAGTTTTGAGATTGGTATGAATTCTGTGGAAATTCATACCACTGAGCCAGAAGCTTAAAGCTGCTCATCAGTGAAAACCATAGGAAGTTTTGCAAGAGATTTTTGAGGATACAAGTAGTCTTCCTAGCAGAATCTGGAAGGCCATTAGAGGTGACTGAGGTAGAGGCTACAGAGAGAAATTTTGGGAGGGGTTTCTAGTATTGTTATATTTTCATATGAAGACTCTTAGTGACTGTTTCTCCTGCAGCCTCTGGGCTAAAAGCTCTGTGTCTTTAAAATATTTTGAGATTCTTCGACTTCTCTCACTGTTTCTGTTCACCATAACTCCAAGCTCATGCCCCGTTTTTCCTTTAGATACCTGGAGTGAAGCTCATGTCTCACTCATGGTTTTGTAGGATGGAATGCATGGGAAAGAAAGTGTGCTTACCTGTCCTAGTTATGGTTCTCCAAGAGTAAAGGCTACAGGAGGACTGACAAGGTGACTGATTATCTCCCTTTCCTGTGCTGTTTGAGTCATATCTTGGTGCTGCTGACATTGCAGGGCTGAAGCAGAAGGAAGTAATAATTGAAAAGCTGGTTTTATTTTAAAAGCAAAAAAAAAACCACCTGCGAGAAAACTTTCAGCTCTGCTAGCTCATCATTTAACTGATTCTGTCACTGTACACAAGCACAAAATCTTGGTTCTTGATTCCTAGAGGAAAATAAAGATTTTTTTGAAGATTGGGCAAATGATCTGCAGAGGAAATCTTTTCAGTGTATTTAAAACAACCTCCCTAGAAGTATTTCCTCAGCGAATTACACTTAATTTGTATTAAAATAGTTAGGTCTGAATTCTTAGAGTTCTGTTTGAAGCAAGAGCAATTAATTCACATTTTTGTATATTGGTGCAAATTTGTCCCTCATGTTAACTTTGTGCATTTTGGTGGAACTTCGTACCAGGAGTGCATTTGGTGCTTTTTCTTGGTTTCTTAACCATTCACCTCAAGAGCAGTGAAGTTCAGTGTAAGCACTGTGCATTTGAAAATTAAATGATCAGCATGTTTATGTCTTACTTTTGCCGTCTTTTTTTTATAGACAAAATGTTACAAACCTTGTGAACAGTATTTCATCTGTGACAGAGCTGAAAGATGGTTTTATTTTTGTTTTAATGCATTTATATCTTTGGAGTAGGGTCACATGGTTTCCATGCAGAATAGGGATGAGAACGGTGGTAAATGTAATCTTACATTTCACAGAGTAAGATTTCTTGCATTAGCTCAGTTTGCCTGTATTGTAGTATTTAGGCAGAGACTTCTTTGAAGCCAGAAGTAAATATAACACAGTTAATTAAAAACAAACAAGAAAAACCTACAAAACAAAAAAGCACCAACTTCAGACTGTGTTCTATACATAGAACTGGCCAGGGCTTGTTCTCCAAAACAAGTCTGAAATGTGGAAGTATCTTAGCTGAATCTGTTGGCATAGCAACTTAGACTGGGCGGAAGAGTGCCACAGTAGTCAGAAAATAGTATCTCTTGTGGTATTATTGCAAGCTACTGCCACCCCCTTGCAGACAAGGCCCTCTGTGCTTCACATTAAACTCCTTATGATTCAGTTCAAGCATCCAGGAACATTTGGTCCCAGCAGCACATACGCTGCAGTGAACCATAGATATTATTGTAGATGTTATTGCAGTCACTACTGCAACAGCAGGATGCCACCTAATGTTGGAGTTACTCTGCTGAGGATGGTCAGAAGTTCCATCTTTCCTCCAGTAGTACCATGGTTCTTGCCTGTGCTGCCTTCCTCCTCATCAGTTGATAGTTTGCTATTGCTTCTCAGGATTGTTCAAAGACTGCAGATGGAATACCAGACTGTTCCTTGATATTTAGGATAAAGGGAGTAGAAGTGTCTGCCCTCTGAGAGAGGGAAACGAAACCTTAGAAATAATATATGAAGCACTTGCACATGGCAGCATTGAGACTCAATTTTGTCCAAGTGAGAAAAAACAGAATATCAAAGCCTTATGCTTGGTCAATGCTGATGTGCTGTTACGTTTTTTTTTTAACTTTAAAATTTAAGACTTTTGGCATCAACATTGATAGAAAAGCATTGGTGCTTTTAAATGTTGCTTCTTATGGAAAACTTTTTTTATTTATATACTCATACCTAAATGGTGCAACTCACTGCAGGTCAAAAGAATATAAACTCCAGTGATTGCAGGAAGAAGCCACAAGCTTACAGTTCTTCACTTCTGTGTGTTTTGTTACACAGAAAAAATTCAGTGAGTGTTAGAACACAGTGGAAACAACCTATGTAGTTGTCCAAGTTCATCAACACTGTAATGGCAGATGCTGTAGGACCTCCACCTCTGCTCATCAGCAGTGCTTTCTGTAGTTCTTCTTTACTTTTTTGGTAACTGGTAATTTTTTTCTTATTTATAGTTGTGATATAGTTGGAATGCCTGTGAATTTCTTCTGCAGGAAGAGACAGAGAAGGTTATATGTAATGTATCAAGTCAGTCATGGGATGACTGAGTGCACGTAACTAAGCTGTGTTGACTAATAAGAGAAATAGTCCACAATTTTGAGGTAGGGACAGAGAAAATGATGTAGTGAAAGCCTCTGATTTGCTTCTTACTGGCTTGATGCAACCTTTTTTTCCCTGAAGCTGAAAGCCAAGGCTCACTGGGGTTTCAAGCCTTAAAATCTGGTCTTGGGGAGAGGGGAAAAGGAAGCAGTCCAAAGAATACTGGCAAAAGCTGCCAAGTACACAGCAGGGAGGGACCATGGGCAGGAGTGCCTGTCCTTCCTAACCAAAGATCCAGATGAGCTGTAACAAGGGGACTTTCCAATCTTTGCTTGTGAGTTTTTTTTAGAGCTAAGGGAAAACATGAATGTTACAAGACTCATTATATTACTGCTTTGTGTTTCATGGTTGAAGCAGCTATTAAGGCAATGCTCAATGCTTTAAATTCTGAAAGCCACAGGACTTCTTTCAGATATCAGAAAGAGGTTAGCATTTGCAATGTGCCCCATGCTTATTTATTCAAAGCTCTCCAGTCATATAGAGTCGCTGTGTAAGTGTTCAATGTAGAACATAATTCAAAATTTTACATACTAAGAAAGGTAGGTGCTTTTAACCAAATGGAAACTAAGCTGCTAACACATAGAAGCCTTGTACAAAACTTACAGCTTCATTGTACAGAAGTTCTGTTCACATCTTTTATAGGATGAATGTAATAAGTGAGGCTTTCTGATCGTCTGGAATCATTAAAGGCCACTCTGCATCTGCAAAGCAATGGACAGAGCCTCTGCTTCCTAACTTGTGTAGTAAGGCTTAGAAATGTTAGCAGTATTATTTCTTTTAAAGATACAGTCAGATGATAAGAGATACCAGAGCTTGTAGTAGCTGTGCCAAGCACAGAGCCCTGTGCAAACTGTCATGATCTAATGCAAGTCCTATGTAGAATCACAAATGTGATAATTGTGACTAATAACTTGCTGTTGGATCCTTTTACTCAGCTGTCTACAAGTGTTAACTGCTGCCTAAATACAGAAGAAAAAGTGACTCTAGAAGATGCAGTGTATTTCTTTTAATCTTTCTTATGAAAAAGCAAGCTGGACACTTCATGAGAAAAATCTTCTTTGTTTCTCATTTATAAAACCTTCAGATATGAGCGCTTTGTGGTTTCAGCTGGATTGACACATTGTCAGCATTTTCTGACCCTGTAATGGATAAAAATAAATATATGTTTAAGTTTTAGCATAATGGGTCCTGTTTTGAACAAAAATGGAAATCCTAATTAGAAAACAGTGTTTAAAGAGCAAACTTATCTGAAGATTAAATGCTGCTGATTGAATAATGCATCAAACTGTCACAGCAACAGTTTCTTAGTGACTCAGCTTTATGAATATTTACCAGTTGTCCTGGATGAAAGAAATTCAAAACATTACTTGCAGAGAACTGCTAAAGTCTTGAGTCTCCTTTACTAGAAGAAAATGTTTGCTGTGTTAGAAAAGCACTTTGTGAGCAAGGGGAAGTTGATGGGTCTGTTTTGCTTTCCATATACAGAATATCAGTGTTGTCATCCGTGGTACAGATATTCGACAAGCACCATATGAATAATCTTCAATTTAGGAATAATGCCAGACCATCAAGCCACAGTTCTGTATGCTTAAACCTTATGTAGGGGAGAAGGAACAGCTACTGAGAAATGCCATTTATATCTTCCCCATGATAAGCTGTTAACCAGCCCTCATCCTTTTTATCACTGCTACTGTCTGTGAAAGGGGTGCTATGGTCCTGGGCATCAGCATTCTATATCAGGGTATGGAGCCTACAAGACACAGTTGGTCTAGCTATTCTCTCCTTCCTTTTAAAAATAACTTGCTCCACCTGCAGGCTCTTTCTTGCTCACCCTCTGAATTTTCTGAACTGAATTTCAGCTGAATTGCTACAGGGCTTGCTAGGACATGATAAAATTGCTGCCTATTTGACGTTAATTTAACTATGTGTATTTACCTTGGGAAAAGCATGCTTCCAGCTACCTGAGAATATCAGCCCTACTGTGCCAGGACAGGCTGGATTTTTAATTGTTAACATTTCTTTTCTTAAATGCTGGAGGGCTAGGACATTGTAGGCCAAGTATTTCATAGAAGCTGAACTCAAAATGAAGGTGTATCATATACATTTTAATTTTACTTGCACAGAGGTTGCTCTATTAATTTATGCGTATTTTTTGATTATGTGATTCCACTTTGTCTATACAAACAAAATAAACCAATTGTTGCAGAAGAAACTCATGTTCTAGCAGTACAGAGATGGAAATGGTTGACAGCTAGAAGTTTGTTATCATTGAAACCTGTTGTCTGGAAATTTCTTGTAAAATGCTGACAGTAACACCTGTGTCTGAAATACAGATTTTATTTGAATTTGTTTAGTTCCGTTTTTTTCATTTTGCACAATTCTTTCTGTAGTCTAGGAAGAGTCTAAGAGACATTAAACAGAAGTTTATTTCTAGAATTTCATAGCAGTGGAATTTTCATGTGTAATGCTGCCTCTGAGTAGAGATGCAACTGGCTAGGTCGCTGTTCCAGTGGTGTATTTCATCACTTCCAGGCTTTTGTCTGAAGAGATTTGCAGACACTCAAGATTTCTTATTAATAATCCAAGAGGGAAGATATTTCTTTGATATTTCACATCTATTCTCGGTTTCTACTTTTCCCCCAATGTCAGTGCATCAAAACAGCTGAATTTTATTGATGAGCTCTGTTGGGTGTTCACATTAACCGCATTCTAGTGAGTTGGATCGGTGTGCCCTAGAAACAGTAGGTTTGGGTAAAGAATATAAGCTACTTTGTACTGGATTCTAGGAAGGCACTGAAATACCCTCTGCTGTCTGTCTTTCTAAAGCTACTGCCTTTTCAATATTTTCAGTATTTTCAAGTATTACAGTATTTTCAGCACATTTAGATGGTCATACTACACATTAAATTGTTTTAAGTCCTTTATTACAAAGATCAAAAGTCATGGTTACCATTTACATACACAATTTACAAATTATTCACAAAGGGAATAACAGATACACAAGAACTGACAGCTTACTTCAGCCCAAGTTGGGGATGGAACAGTGTAGTTGTTCCCTGCTTTATTTACTGAAAGAAAAGACTGGGTTTTCTTGTTGTTGTCTATCTGTGTTAAAACACTGATCTAGTGTTTATGTAGCACCTTTAGTCATAACCATGCAAATACTTACATGCTTACCTTGATTTGAAAAAGTGCAGTTTTCACACTGCTGAGCGTGTTTTGGTCAGAAATTCTGTTAATTTTGGTGTGATACAGTGGTCAGGCTTGAAAAAGTCGACTTGTAGTTTTCTCATTGATTTTGCACAGTGTCACATAAAAATGGAGATTATTATAACTCTTACTCTAAGAACTAAATTCAGTATGGCAGCAATATCTCTCAAGAATACTATATGATGTTAAGATATTAGCCATGTTGTTAGTTGTCTTTGATACTAAAATGATTTATTGCTTTTCCTTCCTTCCATTTTGCGTGTTTTGTATTGTTTCCTAAAGCTATTTTTGAGATTGGGAAATTTAACAAAGAATCTTACTTTGAGAGGTTTGGTAAATTAGCAAATTCACAGAATATTTTACAGCACTTAACAAAAGGGAGAATGAGTTTCCAAATCCCCTGGTATGAAAGCACAATATCAACACCGTAGTAGCTGTCATTTAGCTAAACCTACAAATATCCATATTTTGAACTTTTTGCTGTCCACTGGGATGACATGTATGACAAAATGCTTGAAGGAGCACACCAATTTAGGAGCAAATGCAAATATTAATACAGAAATCACCAATGTGATGTTGCATCCAAATTCTAAGCAATAAAGTATAACACTCCACAAAAGTTGTTACTTCTAGTGGAACTGTTTAGTGGGCATAATGCAAATACTTATGACAGTATTATGATTGTATGACTTTCTACCCAGCTATCAAATATTCTTTACTATGAACTTCACAGTATTCTCAGGATGACAGGTAAAGAATGTTGCATATGCCATGGTAAACTTAAAATACAGTAATAGGCAAAGATTTCAGTGGCACCACCTGTATGTACAATGTAGTTGGAAACGTATGGGACACAGCAATGTTATAGTATGCCTTTGTTAAGGCTTCTTGCTGGTTTAAAAAGGTAGAGTATTCCTCAGGGAAATTGTCCAGCAGTCCTGGTTTCATATCTCTTCAGCGGAAGGTCTCTTTATTGATCCACATGAGACTGCGAGTTTCATTTGGTTTGCATTCATATTCAATACTACCAAAACTGTTTCCCCATTGGCAATGATCCCGTTTGTGGTAGTTGTAGAATTTGACTTGCCAGACTGTTTCAAAAAGGCCAATGTCGTTAAACTGTGAGAAAGATGGAATAGCAGTGTTAGTGAGCTGATTTGTTTGGTGGTTTCTCTCTGTTAATTAGAAACAACACTGTTATGAAACTGGGGAATGTAAAACAAGTCAGTTTGTTCCTCAAGCCAATAAATCAGAGATCTGTAAAACCTGCTCTAGCAGTCATAAAGTCTTTTATGCTTAGGCATACATAGAACATGAATGATTAGATTCTCCATGTACTGTCCCCTGGCTCTTGCATCTGCAAAAGGCGAGGGAGTAAAAATGTTCAAGTTCCCATATGGATAAATGTTACTAACAGCAAGAATCAAAGCTGTAACCCTTCTTGAGATGACACAGTAGTAGTTGGCATAATGATCTCGAAGTGGCTTGTGCCACTTATGATACATATCATGTTGCAGTCATCTTTAGCAATACAGGCCAGCACTTCACCTTTATACCATGCCTAGAGGCCTCCCCAGATTCCTTCTTTTGCTTCTCTTTTAGAAATATTTAATGTCACTGTGTCTTGTAGCCTTGTGTTTGCAGTGTCTTGATTGAGATACGCTGTATTAGACCTCTTATTCCTTCCCTAGTATTCTGATCTGCATTTTACTTGAAATTTAAGCAGAAGTAGTTCTCCTTTGTGCATTTCTGTAATTGCTAGTTATACTGTGATAGTGCAGCTTTTCAAATCTGGGCATGAGTAATAAAAGTTAGGAAGGAGATAATCAGCACATGTTAGCAAATATGTGTCTAATACACTGAAGGGGTATTGAGACATTGCAAGCTGCCTGTGCTTGCAGCTTTGGAGTGAATAAGACCATGACTGTCCTAAGTTCTGTAAAATGAATATCTTTATTCTTTGAAGCCACTGCTACACACCCTTGCAATATCAGAAAAAACATATGAATTAGGCTTATGAGGGTAGATCACGACTACAGTTATGATGGTGATGTAAAATCTGAGCTCCTGTACCTTGAGACCTTGCAGAATGTCTCAAGTGTGGGTGTGAAGCTTATACACTTTGCTGTTGGTCCCAGCAGTATGGTTTGTTGATTGTGCTGTGTTGTTAGGAGATACTATACAGTGGATTCAGTGCTACTGGAGGACACTCTGTTCCTAAACATTTTTTCCTTTTAAATATTTCCATCATTCACTTTAATGACTGCTTTTTCACTTGACTATTTTTCATTCCATCATGTGACTGTGAGCTGACCTTTGATCATCTGCCTATTACAATCACTTGCATGGCTGGTATGAAAGCTCTTTTACACAGTGACTCTTCCTCACTTGCAGTCAGATGCTTCTGTATCTAGTTTTTTCAAAAGGACATGCATTTTTTTCTTACTTTAAAATGTGGCTTGCCAGCTGCTGATGCATCATGGACGTTGCTTTAAACCTTGTCCGGGCTCACTATGGGAACTTAAATTTAGCCTTGACAACAGCAGGAGTTTCTGTGTGCTGTTAGTGGAAGGTTTTTATTTGGCTCCAGTCCCACGTGTTACTTTAAAGGAGCAGCTGAAATATTTCTGCTACTTTTTTTTGACAGAGAAATCAGATCATGCAGGCTTTTTTGTGTCTCCCAGCAGCTATAGCCTTATTAAGGATTTTTTTTTAATTAATAATCTTTGATAGTAATCAACACTCATAATGCAAGATAGTAAAGGTTAAGCACATTGGCTTTTAGTGTGCACAGCTCACACAGAGGAATTGTCAGAGAGAAGCACCAGCTACCCTCAGTCCAGAAATTGAGGAAGAAAAGGCATTTCTGATAGCACTGCTGGAAGATGGTATGACAGTGATACGACTCAAGAGCAGCGTTTTGTTTCATTAATGTATAGAGGATTAAAATTTCAACAAGATAAAGAAAGAAAACAAACTCTCTCTTCCTCCAATGACCCAGTTTGCTGAGCCATGCAGTGTGATTTGACTGCTGAGGATTTCCAGGAGGACAGAATTAATTGCAGAGCTTTTCTACTACCACATACCGCCCCCTCAGCCCAGTACTTAGCAGATGCAGCAGCTCTATGGCTTAATGAGCATTCTGCATCCTCAGAGCTCCCCTGAATCCCTGTGGCTCCTGCAGCTGAATCCTGGCTTCTCCACTGGGTATGCCCCTCTGGGCTTCCCCAGGGAGGGAGGGATGGCCCTACTCTTTGTAGGTCAGGATATTTCCCTCTCTGCTATTCTCAGTACTGTAGGTGTTAATAGTTATTTAATCACTCCCTCTGAATTTGCATGCTAGGATGATTTGATGGTTGTTTATTACTGGGAACCAAGATCTAGCTTCTGTATTCAGTCTCAGTCTTGTCTGACCAAGAATAAAATTAGACCCAAAGAGAATTTACACCATTTACTCGAGAGTTTAGCAGTGTCTGGATAGTGCATATAACTGAGCATTCAGCTAACAGAAATGTTTCCTCAGATTCTGGAATGCAGAAGAAGGATTGTTGGTTTACTTGTATATAGTAGGACTGTAAGAGGTCAGATGTCTACTAGACAACTAGAATAGGAGCATGAGAATTAGTTGTTTCAAGTTTTAAAGCAGGTGAGAGATTCTTGTGGACCTTCTGTCTTTCAGGCATTAGACTGGCAGTATCACACCAGTTTTTACCTGCAGGACAGACCTCATAGTCTATTTCTAATGTGGATTCAGATTTTATGCATTAAATAGTGTCCTTATCTCCCTAGGATGTATCAGGACCCTGCCTGTTCTAGAAAAGGAAGTGAAGACTGAAGTTCCTCATAGCTGAAGGAAATAGGAAAATTTAAAGCTGTATGCAGTAAGACCAGTTTTTAAGATTTAGGAAGTAGGCATTAGAAGCTGAGGTGTCCAAGGCTGGTTCTCTAAATCTGTTATGGTTCTGTCTAGCTAAGCAGCTAAATGAGGAGCTAAATGTGTAAATCCTCATTGAGTTGCCTGTATTTAATACTTGAAAGTATGAACTGTGGACATCTAAGTCTATACTGAAGAATCTATCTATCAAGATCAAATCCTAAAGGGGGTTGAGGAAGTGCTTAACGATTGAAAATCCTATTAGCTTCATGATTAATATCCCAAGATTTGATTTTTAAGTAGCCAATCTTTGGACAAAGATTGTGGCTACTTATTCTGATGCTGCAACAAACCATCTCAGAGCTTCTATCTGAAAATCAGACCCTCCTTGCATTTCCTGTAATTACTTCATTTGTGATTTGACATAGTTTTCTCTGTAAGAAAAGTTAAATATTCAGATTTTCAGAGTTTACATCAGTGCTACACTTAAGGGTAAAGGTGGCTATCAAAATAGGGATGCCTAAGTTAAAGCAGATGTTTTTTTTGGGATCACTGCCCCTTCCCCTCCTAGTATAGGACATTGTGAAATACAACTGCAATACTCAACAGTGGCATTCTTTTGCTGGTTGGGAAGCCATAATTTTGTTTGGATTTCCTGGGTGTTCCAAGGAGGGGACTGTATAGAAAAGTGATTAATGTAGACAGATACTTTCGGGTAGTCTTATTAACCTAAGATTATGAAGTGGTAACTGTTAATGTGATGTGGGTCTCCAAAATTAAGTTATACTTGCTCTAATTATTAGAAACTCCAAATTGAGATGTTACAGTTCTTATTCAGAAGGGCATTGCAACGGTAAATGATGATTCCAAAAGAAAAAAAAAAAAAAAAAAAGGTGCCAATCAAGATGAAATTTTGAGTGCAGTGAGCAAATGTGAGAAAATCTGAGATCTGGTGGGTTTGGCAAGGTCCTAGACTTGTGTAAATTGGAGCAGACACTTAGGAGAGCTTCAGCTGAAGATGGCTAGCTGCCCTGTTCCCTTTTTTAATACAGGAGCCAGAGAACATTGAGAATCCCTCACAAGTGTGATCAGGAGGGGGAAGGGACATCAAAACTCCAGAACAAAGCAAATCTCTTTCTGCATCCTGAATGCTTCACCCAAGGAGTGCTGTGGAAATTTGCCTGGTGCTGCTCTTATCTTCTGTTAGCTCTGCTACCTTATGGACCTGAGCTTTTGTAATTTCATTTTGTGGCCATGATGGGTACCAATTCTGGCCCTTGGAGCTTCTCTTTCAGGTTGGGCTGAGGAGATATTTGGGTAAAAACTTAGGTTTGTGAGTGCAGACTTAATGTGATAATGGCAATTTATGAGCAAAGGAAGGGAGAAGCCAGCATGTGTGTGTGTGTGTGTGTGTATTCTGAGGCATGCTTTCAGCCTCTGACAGGTCCTCAGGCAACCTGCAGATGACAGGTGGAAGGGGAAATTATCTCACCCCTTGTTCCTGGGGCATGCTCTGCTCCAAAAAAACCCAAACCAACAAACCAACAAATAAACCTGGCATTGTATGCCAGGGGCTTGGGACTGGATTCCTAACCAGGGAACTTGGGGAGAGTTTTCTGAAGCCCATAATATTTCCTGCAGAAAAAGTGAGAAGTTCAGCTGCTGTTTCTTTCTCCTGAAGCACCTTAAAGGGCTATGAGACTCTCTAAAAATCCCCGTACTACTTCCCGGTCCTTGCTGCTCTCTTGGCTTCTCCTGGGGAAGCAGTGCTTGTGTTTTCCAGCAATGCCTTAACCTGTGGTCTTACTGGCTCAAAGCAGAGAGGAGTGCAGACTTTGCCCTGGAATACTTGGTCTCCACAACTCCCTCTCCTGCTGTCCTGCCTTGTCTTCCCATACCAATCTTGGAGAACCACATACCTGCATATTGACCTGGATGGGCTGTCTCTCTCCACTCTTGGTATGGGGCACTCCTTCTGTGTCATAGATCCCCATGTAAGAGACCATCTGTGCATCCCTTGATATCTCTTCCAGTGGGACACTGACGCCCCCGATGCCCATTGTCCTGCAAAGAGACAGGATCCAGCCTTTCAGAAGCTCCTCAAATCTTCTTCCTTAGGAATATGGAGCTGGCCTGTGGGCTGCAGCCTCTGCGTTGTGGGGGAATGCTTCAGGGATTTTTAGCAGACCTGCAGGTGCTGCTGACTCACTGGGGCTCCTGGAAAATGCCAGGGCTCTGCAGTCACCCAGGGAAGGTGTAAAAAGGAAAGGATATGACCTGGAGTGGGTGGAGAGAGGTTAGTCAAATCCCTTCTCTAGGGCTGTCTCTCCACCCAGAGCCGGGTCCCCATCTGCATCCTCCTTGCTATCTCAGTCTCTGTCATGCTGCAGCGAGGCTGGGGCACGTTGCAGCATTGACAGACAGGGTCCGAGGGGTTCTCTTCCCTCTGCCTCCAGGACAAGCCACAGGGAAGGAGGGAGAAAAGGAGCTGAGTTTGAAAGAGCTCCGGGAAAAGGGGAGTAGGAAGAGGGATGGAAGCTTCTCCCTGTCGTGGCCCTCTCTCCCAAGCCAGCCGGGAAAAGCAGTGTGAACAGCTGGCCCAGGGACCTAGAAACGGAGTCACCAAAGCAAAAGAGAGGGCAGGGAGAAATCGCTGAAACCCTGTGCTGTCACACTGCCAGGAAAAAATATTAAACCTCTAAAAATAAAGCAGCGGGGAAGGGAGGGCCGGGGGAGCCACCCTGAGCAGGGAGAAAGAGGAGGCTGCACTTACGTGGCTTGGACGGTGCCGGGCCGAAGGGCCACCTCGATCTTGTACTTCGCTCCTGTCAGCAGCTTTATGGTGCGGTTCTGGCCGAAGCGGTTCCCGTCCACCTTGAAATACACCGCCCCGTCGTTGGGCTGGATTTTGAGGGAGACGCTGATTTTCACGAGGGTGGGGATGTCGCCCATCGCTTGTCGCCGGGGAGGGGGGGCTGCGGGCTCTGCGCTCGTCTCTCCCCCTCCGCGGAAGGCGGCTGGTCGGGAGAGGAGAGCGAGGCTGTGAGGCAGAGGAAGAGGAGGAGGGAGAAGGAAGAGGAGGGGCTGCCCGGATACCAACCAGCCCAGCCCTTCCCAAAAGCAGCGGATGATATATTTGTTTTTCCCACCCTCTAATCGCGGCGCAGCATCTGGGCGGCGGATGCTCGCCCCCTCCCCCTTCCATCTCCCGGGATGGGGGACATTTTGCTCAGATTGCACCCGGTTTCCAGGGAGTTAATCCGGCCTCGATTACCGGAGCCTTAATCCCGCCGTTCGTCCCGAAGAGAGCACGGGGTCCGGGACTGGGCCGGGCGGGCGGCGCCGCCGCAGTTCAGCACCACAGTCGTGGACAGCGGCGCAGGCAGGGGCGGCCCCGCTGGGCTCCTCCGCCGTGGGCAGCGCTCGGCGGAGCTGCTGGGGGGGACCCCTCTGATACCACCCTGTTGACCCCGTCTTCGCCAGTAGCTCCCACTCCCCCAGCCACCCTGCTGACCATCCCCTCCACAAGGAGTCCGTTGTGAACCTCCCTGATGTCCTCCCACCCTCTCCGCGGGGCACCCTCCCAAACCACCCTCCTGAACTCCCTTCGCGGGGAACCCTCCCCTGCTGACCCCCACATCGCGGGGAACGTCTCCCGAGAGCTGATCGAGCCCTCTGGGGTGGGCTGGAGGCATCTGCGTGGCTGCAGGCAGGAACCAGAGCTGCCTGAAAGGCCAGGCAGGACAGAAAGCAAACGCGAGGTTTTGTGGCTCTTCTCTCTCCCTGTACAGCCGAAGGTTTTTGTGAGCCACAGTGCCTAGATTCAGGGTCGGTTTCTTGCTCCCTAAAGTCGACAGTCAGCGCCAATATTTGGTTCAGGGTTTCTGTCTGGATTATTTTAATCGCTTTGTTGCAATCTTCTTAATAGAAAAAAAAATCCTGTCGTAATTGCAGCATCAGATCAGACTCATTAAGTCTAATTCTACTCTTCCTACGGCTGGTACCATTTCTTCAAGGACTTTGACTGGAAGATGTAACACAGATTTCATTCCCATCTAACAGTTAGAGATTGCTTCTAGCTCAGGAACAAGTTTGTGCTGCCTTTCCATTCTTTTGCATTTGTTCTTGTTTCCTGTTAAAACTGCAGCATTCTCATGGCTGACACAAGACTTGACCCCAAATACATTTTTTTTGTTTGATTGAACATTATGGCAGAATGAATGATTTTGGTAAGAGAATTTCATGCTACACAGTGCACTGGATCTGACATTTTCATTGGTTTTTTTTTTTGAAGCTGGGATCTAAACATGGTGGTAAAATGTAGCATTCCCAAGGCAAATGGGAAATACAGTATTACCCAGCTGAATTTCTTTGTGCATGCAAATTAATTAGTGATTGAATTTTATTGTGACCATTCAGCATAAGAATACATTCTGCTGAAAACTTAACCAATGAAAAAAATAATTATCTGTATTTGCCTTGATAAGGTATCTAGATAAGTATAAGACTCATAATGTGTAGAGCCAGCCAGGTTTCTACAAAGGTAAGGGCGGGGCATGATCCCTGCATTCCAAAACTGTGAATGTGATGAGTTTAAGTACCATCCTACCTCAAATAGCAGTCACTGGTAGCAGAGACTCTCCTGTAGGGTAACTGTTACACAATGCAGTCATTTTTTCTCCCCCTGAACAATAAAGAGGGAAACAAATGCTGTTTTAAAAGTCCCAACATTTCCTTATAAATGGTGCTAAGTGGAGGTAGTGGCGCTATCAACATCAATGCATAAGGGGAATCTTTTGGGTTTGGAAAGCCACCTAGGACTCTTGTGTGGTCAAAGATCTGTGCTGTTTGAATGCTCAAAAGCATTCCACGAAAAGTAAAGTAAAATTAATTTTTCCAACCTCTGTTGAAGTCAACAATGCATGGTACTGAAAACACCTTGGAAGTTATCATTCAAGTGGTATGTGCAGGTTTTCAGATGAGGAAGCAGCTACTATATACAGACACTTGTAACAGTATGGTTCTACAAAAGACCATATGCATTTCTCCCTATCTTTTTTGCCTATTCCAAGAGCATTCTCATTTTTTGTTATATTCTGCTGAAAATCCTGCACTGTGTGGCTTTTTGAAAGTTCGGCCTGCAGCAATCCCCACTTCTGTAATTTTAAATGTAATGCAGAATGAAATCACAGAGGCCTTACACTTGGGAATCCGACAGTATCACTAAGTGGTGTGTAAAGAGTAATGGCCATTTCCAGGGATCCATTTTACTCACCTCATGGGCCAGACATATCATGTTGTAGTAAATTGTGTGTAACTGAAGACATTGATTGTAATTAGTTTCCGAAGTACATACGAGGTCAGATCTATGATGAGGTTTTTTTCCCCTTATTATTTCTGCCTGAATGATCATCTTTCTCTGGACACAGCTCAGGCTATGACATTATTCCAGACCACTATGGCAAAAATGGCAGCTATGAGGGAGAACTATAAAAGCACTGTGTTATGGATTAGGTATGCATAGGCTGAGTAACTGTTTTACCATGTGAAAGTAAAGAGAATAGAACATTTATGAAGAAGGAACTTTAAATATAGGCATTGCCTTTCTTTTTATCGATCTGACAAATTTGCATGCTTAGTGGATTTATTTATTTGATCCTACCAGATGCTTTTTATCAGTGTAGATCAAGGGGAGAGGTTGCCTTTGCTAAGTCTTTCTGGGAGGTTAGTTTTGTTGCTGCCCACCTTAATGGCCCTGAATACCCTCACTTGGGGCTTCCACCCACACCTCTGCCTGTGGGTTCTATATCAACTCAGCCCTGGGCTTTCAGTCCCCTCTTGACTTACATTTAGGAGCACTGGTCTGCAGCTCTGGACCTATCCAGCCATGGATGTATTGATCTTGACCTGGAGGCTGACTACCTGGCTTGGCCTCAGCCCATCCCCACAGAGGTGCCTGATGCTGTGAGCTCTGCACTCACTGAGGATGGCAGTATGGGCCCTGGCTAGAGAAACCCATAGCATTCTAGTCCCCATGGGGATTTTCTATGGGGCGCAGCCAACAAGGCTGCTGCATGTTTACTTGATATTGATAGCTTAATTTTTCTGTAGGTAGCAAACTGCCTGCAATAAGAAGGGTTCAGCGTGGTTTTGCCAGGAGCACAGAGCAAATGTGTGTTGCTGTTTTCAAGATTCAAAGCTAAATAGAACATTGTAGACTTAAGACAATGTTCCTTTTCTCTTAAGCCACAGTAGTAATATACTTTGAGGAACAAAGTGATAAATTTCTGTGTATTTCTCCATTTTCTACACCTACATTTGAGATTTGAGCGGTGAAGGTTGGGATCTTTGAGGTCTTTGTAAAGTTCAAAGCGGCTTTTTTTTGGGGGTTTTTGTTTTTTTTTTTTTTTTTTTTTATTTGTGGTTTGTTTTGGGGTTTGTTTTTTTTTGTTTTGTTTTGTTTTTTTGTTTTGTTTTGTTTTTCCCAGTCCTTCAAATCTGCTTTTTCTTCCCCTGGCACTGGAGGATTCCCAGCCTGTTGTCTGGAGTTAGCAAGGTACATTAAGTTAATTTACTTCCCTTGGGGCAGAAACATGGCAGCCTTCCCTTGTATCCTGGTGAACCTCTTAGTACTTTTGAAGGGAGTGGTGAGCTCCCTCAAGTGACCTGCAGTCAGCATATTCAGCTGTTCTCATCTATCTTCCTTCCCAGAGCTAGGGAATTATCTCATACTGCAATTTCATCATCCAAGACCTGACTTGTGCTCAGGCCTTCCCTGCTGCAGCTACTTCACCTGCATGTTTTACTGATGGAGAGCTTCTGTAGGGGAGAGGTGACTATGATATAGGTGAGCTTTTCAATGAAAAGCCAAAGCTAATAGGCAGATAAGCCATGGCCTGTGCTTTGTGCTAATGCAATTCATCTAGAAGACATTTTGAAAAAATCCACTTGATCTCTCAGCTGCATCCACTCAGTGTGATCTTTATATACAAGATAATCTGTCAACTCTAAGCTTTTCAGTATTACCTTTATGCAGGCCTTCTGACTTCTAATGCACTAATCCTGCTGCATAGCTGAACAATTGTTGAGTATGGAATCATGGAATCATCCGGGCTGGAAAGAACCTCTGAGATCAAGTCTAACCTTTGATCCACTGTCGCTATGGTTACCAGACCATGGCACAGAAAATCCACCACCTCCCTGGGCAGCCCATTCCAATGCCTGATCACCCTCTCTGTAAAGAATTTCTTCCTAATATCCAACCTAAACCTTCCCTGGCAGAGCTTAAGTCCATGCCCTCTTGCCTTACTGAGAGCTGCCTGGGAGAAGAGACCAACCCCCACCTGGCTACACCCTCCTTTCAGGGAGTTGTGGAGAGTGATGAGGTCTCCCCTGAGCCTCCTCTTCTCTAGGCTGAACAGCCCCAGATCCCTCAGCCCCTGCTCACAGGACTTGTGCTGGATCCCTTCACAGCCTCCTTGCTCTTCTCTGGACCTGCTCCAGCACCTCTATCTCCTTCCTGAACTGAGGGGCCCAGAACTGGACACAGTACTCGAGGTGTGGCCTCACCAGCACTGAGTACAGGGGAAGAATCCCTTCCCTGGACCTGTTGGCCACACTGTTCCTGATACAGGCCAGGATGCCATTGATCTTCTGGGCCACCTGGGCACACTGCTGGCTCATGTTCAGCTTCCTGTCAATCCAGACTCCCAGGTCCCTTTCTGCCTGGCTGCTCTCAGCCACTCTGTGCCCAGCCTGGAGCTCCCCATGGGGTTGTTGTGGCCAAAGTGCAGGACCCGGCACTTGGCCTTGTTGAACCTCATCCTGTTGGAATCAGCCCAACTCTCCAGTCTGTCCAGGTCCCTCTGCAGAGCCCTCCTGCCTTCCAGCTGATCCACACTCCCCCCCAACTTAGTGTTGTCTGCAAATTTGCTAATGGTGGACTCAATCCCCTCATCTAAATTATCAATAAAGATATTAAAAAGAACTGGGCCCAGCATTCATCCCTGGGGGACATCACTGGTGAGCGGCTGCCAATTGGATCAGCACCGTTCAGCACCACTCTCTGGTGGCCTCCAGCAGTTCCTAACCCAGCAGAGTGCTCCTGTCTGAGCACTGGGCTGACAGCTTTTTCAGGAGAATGCTATAGGAGAAGGTGTCAAAGGCCTTGCTGAAGTCCAGGTAGACCACATCCGCAGCCTTCCCCTCATCCACCAGGTGGGTCACTCAATCATAAAAGGAGGTCAGGTTTGTCAGACAGGACCTGCCCTTCCTAAACTCATGATGATCCCTGATCCCCTGTCCATCCTGTGGGTGCTGTGTGATTGCCCCCAGGATGATCTGCTCCGTAACCCTGCCAGGCACTGAGGTCAGGCTGACAGGCCTGGAGTTCCCTGGGTTCTCCTTCCAGCCCTTTTTGTAGATTGGTGTGACATTCACCAACTTCCAATCACCTGGGACTTCCCTAGTGAGCCAGGACTGTTGGTAAATGATGGAGAGCAGCTTGGTGAGCTCTTCTGCTAGCTCTCTCATCACCCTTGGGTGGATCCCCTCTGGTCCCAGAGACTTGTGAGGATCCAGGTGTCTCAGAAGATCACTAACTGTTCCCTCCAGGATTACAGGGGGGCTGTTCAACTTCTTATTTCTCTCTAAAAGCCCCAGAGGCCAGCTGTCCTCAGGACAACCTGTCTTACTGGTGTTAAATACCTCAGCCTTTTCCTCATCTTTGGTAGCTGTGTCCCCCCATGTCCCCCATGGAATTCTCCCTGCCCATCCTTTTGCCGTTGATGTATCTGTAGAAGGACTTTTTGTTATCCTTAACAGAAGTGTCAAGATTAAGCTCAAATTGTGCCTTCATTTATCTAATTTTCTTTTTACATGACCTGACTATATTCCTAAGCTCTTCCTGAGTAGCCAGTCCGATTTTCCATAGTTTGTAAGCTCTCTTGTTTACCCTAATTTTGTGCAGTATCACCCCATTCAGCCAGACAGATCATCTTCCCCTCCGGCTTTCCTTTCAGCACACAGGGACAATCTGCTCCTGTGCATT
Source organism: Heliangelus exortis (assembly GCF_036169615.1). NCBI lineage: Eukaryota > Metazoa > Chordata > Aves > Apodiformes > Trochilidae > Heliangelus > Heliangelus exortis. Next base: position 37,259,380 of record NC_092424.1, read on the forward strand.
CAAGATTTTTTTCTTGAAGTATGCACATCCCTCCTGGACCCCTTTGTTTTCAAGGGCTGTTTCCCAGGGTACAATCTGAATCAGTCTTCTGAATAGGCTGAAATCTGCCCTCTGGAAGTCCAGTGCAGAGGTTTTATCAGTGGCCCTCCTTGCATCCCTGAGTATTGAAAACTCTGTTACTTCATGATCACTGTGCCCCAGATGGCCTCTGGCCACTGCATCTCCCACCAGCTCCTCTCTGTGAACAGAAGGTCAAGTAGGGCCCCATCCCTGGTAGGCTCATTTACCAGCTGGAGCAGGAAATTATCCTCTATATGCTCTAGGAATCTCCTAGACTGCCTCTTCTCTGCTATGTGTAGGTCCCAGCAGGTTTTAGTCATCCACGACAACAAGGGCTGGTGATTTTGAGACATCTGCCAGCTGCGTGTAGAATAGTTCATCACTCCCATCATCCTGGTTGGGTGGTCTGTAACAGACTCCCACCAGGATATCAGCTTTGTGTCAGAACAAGGTGTTTCATTTATGACAGCCAGGCCACAGCATTTAGATTCCAAGGTGATGTGGACAGTACCTGCAATGCTCTTTTCGTGCTTTCCCCTCTTTGGTTCCTTTCTTAACACAGCACTAAATTTGGAAATGTTCCAGTTTTGGGCTTCTTTCTGAGAAGTGGATGCAAAGCCACAATCTCTCATTTCTTAAAAATAACTACATGTGTGATTCTGTACAGAGTGAATTGTGCAGAAACTTGCACCTACCGTCTCTCAACTTAATACTGTAGTTTAATTCATTTAAGAGACCTCTGCCTCCGTGCAGAAATGAGAAAGGGTTTCAGTGAACTATATGCTGGACTGAGTCTTTATCACATTTGCAAACCACTTGTGTATATTATTTTCCCTGTGTAGACAATTATTTTGAACATGCAGTATTTGGTTTAATTTCCCCTGGAAATGCAGCTTGATTTGCTGGAGAGATGTACATTTGTAGACAACCCACGTGCTCTGTAACAGATGGAGTGGGCTTGTGGCATTTACAGTTCAGCAGACATGTTTGAAGAACAGCCTTGCAAGGCCTAGTAGAGAGAGTAGTGAAGCTGATGTAACAAGCTGAGAAATTGTCTGTCTTTCTTGGAGCTGTTGCATTTATTTGCAAAAACATGGTTATGATTTTTGGTATAAACGCATATCAGTCTCTCAGCTAGATTCCTTGCTCAGATAAATGTGATTGCCCAACATTTTTTTTTCCTTCTTTTACTGCTCGTAAGAATGTAGCAGAAGTAGCTGAACCCCTCCAGAATTTTCTGAGGAAATACAGGAGCAAGATCTCCCATACGAGAACAGTTTGCTCACCAAGAAACTAAGCTAAGATATTCAGCTCTGTTGCAGATTGTGCTGCTGTGACAAATGTTGCTAGTCCACTTAGGACAGAAATTGGGAGAACATGGTAAGTTATATCAGGTTTCCATAATGCAGGTTAGTCTCTGACAGACAAAGCCCTATCCTCTCTGTGGAGAGCTAAAATACAGCTCTTCTGCTCTCTTGTGCCCAACGCTGCTCTTTAGGATGGGCTGCACAAAGCTGGCATGCATCAGGAGTTAAGGCTGTCCCTCACACTTGCCATGGCCACTGTATGGTTAAGGACCATTTTGTTTCACATGAATGATTTAGCTGATCAGCACATTTCTGCCTAAGGGAAGACGAAGTGCTGATTCCCCCGTGGTGATGTGTGATAAATGAAACCAAGCCTCAGTGTTAAAAGAAGATGATTGTTCCAGGCAGATAAGGCAGAAGGGCAAAAGAATAGCTGAGCTTTGAAAGTGGTACAGAAGCAACACAGAGAAAAGCAGTGCTATAAAAGTAGTTGCTTCCAGCTAATACTAGATAGAAGTAATTTTATGCTTTGACACTGAGTTGCTTAAATAGCTGATGGTAAATTCTGTAGTTATTGGCTTGGTGCCACCATGTCTAGAATTGCATTTTGTACCTCCAAGGGCTTTTCATGCTCAGAGGAAACCGAGCTTTTGTGAAATTATGGGGTTGGCATCCTTTTCTGTTCACATTAAACCACTTCTTAGTATCAGGTCATAGAGATGTCCTCCTGAAAAGAATTGGTCCCTGGACATTTCACGTCATCAATTTATCGTGCAAGGCCTTGTCATCCTGAGTCAGCACAAACAATGAAACAGCAGGGGCAAGCAAGCAGGAAAACCTCTGGAAAGGGTGCCTGCAGGGAGGAAGATGCTGGCAGTTTCTTTTATCTTTGTTCCCCATAAGCCCTTCCAGCTAGGTAAGGGGTTTCCTGAGGGTGTAATTATAAACTTTGTTCACTAGGTGACTCCCAAAGCCGTCCAAAACTACCAACACTTTCTCATGCAGCGCTATGCCCAGGGTAATAAAAGCTGGCTTAAGTCTAAACCAGCCCATAGGAATGCACAAAAACACCAAAGCACATAAGAAAACAATAACCTGAACCCCACCCACAGAAGTGATAAACCATGTAATACCACTAATGATGGTGATAAGGTGATATCACTAATGATAATAATGTGTGACACCATCTCCTACAGCTCCAAACACAGCACTTTAAAGAAATAGTCAAGAACTCTGCCTGACAGCAATTTCAGCAGGTAGTAACAAATCTGATCTTTAATACTTCAACCCATCGAGACTCTCAGATTAAGGATCCCCGGTTATACCGCATAAGCTCTTGGATATAAGTGCCAAAACCACACTGGGCACCAAATAACTGTCTCAGTTTAGACAGTTGCTTAATCACCTAACAGTAGACACATAGAGTGAAATGAAAATAGATTTAATAGAATAATAATAATAATGAACTAATATTAACCTTGATACTATGTAAGATACAAAGTTATACTCCATTCCAGATAGTGGTGAGCTGTGTGCTTCTAGCAGCGAAGGCTGAATGCCCAGTGCTGTGAGCACAGTGTCTCCAGAAGGAATGTGATGCTCACAGCAAGCAGAGGTCCTCAGGTGTGAGATGACTGATGTGATGGATATGGATATGTCTCAGGAACTCATAAGACAGTCATTATAGAAGAAAATGCCAATCCCCACAAAATTTCATATATATAGTGAGAGTGATGTATATGATATGGAATTACTCCATTGGCCAGCTTGGGTCCACTGCCCTGGAGTTTGCCCCTCCTTGCACACTGCACCTTCTTGGTTCAAAACTATCCTTGACCTTGGTACAAAGTACAGAAACCTGTATAGCAGAGCTGAGCATAAATAAAAACAGTGCATCTTATCTCTCCTTTTCTCACAAAACTGGACCCTCCAGCCTCTCAAAATTACAGGTTCTCTGAACAGAAGGGTGATTTTATAATTCTGTCCCAGTCAAACCAGGACAATCAACTTTTGGAAGATTATGGCTGTGCCTTATCTTTTACCATAAATAGCTAAATGATCGCTGCAGCAAGTAAAAGAACCTTGTAGAAAATTATATTCTGCAGTGCTTTATGTGATGTGCTGGTCTAATCCATATGTGCCTGGTTTTTTTGACAGCTAGCCTCTTTGGAAAGCCTCAGCATCAAACTCCAAAACCTGATCAAGTCTGATAACCGAATTTCTTGTGTCAGCAGAGGGCGCATCGTCATTAACCAAGTGAGGGACGTCCAGCTCACTGCTAGACCCCCGTGGGGAGACAGGCTTCAAAGAGATGATGAAGAAGATAGAACTGGTGAGTTGGAAACTTGTCTCTGAGATCCTTCTGGCATGCACCAATCAGCAACACCACCCTGTTTGTGGTTTTGCTAGAGTTTATGTGTTTGTAGAGCGGGCACGACATCTTAGGATTGGGCACTAAAATGCTTATTTAATTTCCTGGGACTCTGTCATCAAGGCTGGCCATAATTCATACAGCTGAGCATTTTGTCAGGCTGTTGACTGTTGTGTCAGAGGTGAACTATAAATACACATGTGCTTCTGCATTTCCCTATCTCTTATTCTGTAAGAGGAAATGGGCCTAGTTTTCATGTGATTAGCAGGCAGAGGAACTTGTGAAAGTGACACAGCTGAGCTGTAAAAACCCCAGCCCTTGGACTTAGCTGCCAGAGGAACTGAACTGCCACTGCTGATAGACCTGAGAGCAGGATCGCCTGAGACATGGAGCGAGAGCCGATGCGCATAAGGGAGGGCTACTTGGTTAAGAAGGTCAGTGGGCAGTTTGGGAGTGAGTGGGGGAGAAAGCTGATTCTGAGCAGGCTGGGGAGGCATAGGGAAATGTACTTTGGTTTCACTTATTAAAAAAAAATGATAATTTTTTTTTTTTCCAAAAAGAAAAGGCAAATGACCATAGTTCCCTGAACAGTAAAAAAATGTGATGTTAGCAATTATAGAAGTACTGGCTGGCAGTTATATCTCATCAGAATGCTACATAAAGCATTTTGCACATAACTCAGATGTACTCAATAAAAATGCAAATAACTTGATGCCATTAATGAAAGCTTGGCAAAACTGGTGACAGCTTGAAATGGCCATGGAGTACATGATTGCACGTAATTGCTCAGTTAAACATCAAAGAAGCTCAGTGAGAAAAAAGAGTTCAGATCACCTTAGCCTAGAGGCAGTATGTAGGGCCACAGACACTTGCTTCTTTGGGAAGGCAGTTGTTGCTCCATAGCAGCCTCTGCTGTGGAGTCTTTTGTGGTACAGACCATAGGGTAAGGCCTTGGCTTTCATTTAAATTCATAGTGAGATCAGTCTGGCTGAAAGCAGCCTAACTCAAATGTCCTCTCCTGTGTCTGCTCATTAAAACAAGAATTTCACTCATTAGAACAGCTGGCTGGAAGGGTCTTTGATTTGGGACCAGTGTTGTGAAGAGGCCAACCCTCAGTCTTATTTCCACTGACATTGGAGGGAAGTAAATACATAAAGTAATTGCAAGGCTGCAGTGATGCTGTCATGAGGAAGGAGGGAGCCAAATTCAAGCTGTGCAAGTTGCAGATCTCTAGTTCCCATGGCCTGATATACAGAGCAAGTGGCTCACAATTCCTCCATGACAGGGGAATGGCTGGAAACTTAACACTGGAACAATCCCAGACTGTGTGCTTGGCTGGGCATAGAATCATAGAATGGCTAGGGTTGGAAGGGACCTTAGATATCATATGGTTCCATGGTTCCAACCCCCCTGCATAGGCAGGGACACCTTCCACTAGACCATGTTGCTCAAGGCCCTATCCAACCTTGCCTTGAATACTTCCAGGGAGGAAACAGCCACAGCTTTTCTGGGAAACCCGTTCCAGTGTCTCACCACCCTTACAGGAAAGATTTTCTTCCTAGTGTCTAAACTAAATCTCCCTTGTTCAATTTTTAAATCAGGGAAAAGACATGTACAGATATGCTTGTGTCAGTTCCTCACATTTCCTTGGGTACTGGGTCCCACAAAAATCTCTCTGTGCAGAGACTACTTATGTTGCTGCTGGCTGCTGTTGTAGTGTCAACAGGGAAGTGGAAGTTGCACCTGTTTTCCAGAACAGCCTCCTAGGTGGGACTGTCAATATAGAAGTGAGTGGATGCTGGTGGTGAGGAGTAGCAGTGTATTAGAAGAACGGTTGGAGGGCAAAAAGAGCAAACAGGTACCAGCTGTTTGATACATCAGTGAGGTTGCTGTGAATTCCACAACAAGAGCTTCCAGCAAGGACAAGTATGCTCCTCATTAACCTTAGCTGCTGATTATGTGCTCCTGTCCTTCATGCCTGCAAAGTTAAACCAAGGATTTGACCTTCCAAAGGAGTCATTCATAAAGCCACAGCTCTCTCTGCAGGGTGAAGGCCATTTGTCACTGACTTTCTCCTCTTGATATTTACATCAGGCTGGGGAACCGTGCTGTGCTTGTGGGTCGGTGCTTTTGCTTGTACAATGTGAACTCCAGTCAATGTGGGTTCAGACTTCAGTGTTGATTTAGATCAGCTTAGACCTCTGTATACTTTGGGGACCTTTTGTCATCTTCTGAGCATAAGAAAAGGCTAATTTTCTTAAAAGTCATTCTACCAAAGGGAAGTTGTGTGTGTATTTAAAGTGCTAAGGATTTCAGAGAGCAGTTCACAGAGCACCTGTCTATATCTGTTGTCTTCACAGTAGGTGTCATGACTTGATTTTTAGTCCAAGAAAAACAAATTCAGAGTCCTGCTTACTTCTTTGTTGTGAGATGTTATAGATGTGAACAATGAGAACATCTTCGGGTTTGGTGATGGTGTGGATCTGAGACTGCCAGTATAACACTGCTCCAGGGTGGCTTTCATTGGCAGACCCTGTCAGACTCTGGTCTTCAGGGAGTACTGAACTTGTCTATTTAAGAGCAGATGTATTGCAAGCTATGATAAAACCACAAAAAAGAAGGAAATTGCAACTATTCCTGTCTTGGCTCATCACCTGAGTTTATTTCGTAGCAGAACCAGTGGATAAATGTGGGCTCTCAAAAATGGTAAGTTCTTACCATTAAGAACTTATTTAAAAAAAGAAAAAAGTAAATCAAAAGCAAACAGCTGTCAACCCATGTGTGGTGCCCAGATGTGACTCTTTTTGTAGTTCCCTGTTCAGATGCATTGCCAGGGCAGTGACTTTCCTTTGGAAGGTAGCATTCAATTGTGGGGTGCCTTCTGCTTCCAGTGAGGGCTGCAGAAGCTAGGCCTTCAGCACACAGAAACAGGCTGTTCCTACTTGAGTCTCTGAGAGTTTTGCTCTGTGTTTCACTATATCTAGGATCCGGCCCTGTCTTTATCCCTCTCTTTCATGTGCTTCAGTAATAGTAAGTAAAAGCTTTAAAAGATGAAATGAAGCATCTCAGTTCCTCACCACAGCAGCTGGAGATCTGCAGACTCGGGGCCCTTAAGGTATTCATAGTTCTTAGAGTTTGTTCTTGTATGTCTAAAAATCCTCTGAGATGTGTGCATTCTTATCAGATAGCCAATCCTCAAGTTCTATATATAGACAGGATGCCCAGATTAATAAGACTAACGTGACAGTCCACATCCAAAAATTTTGAGGATTATTCATAATATTGGCACTGCGTTATCTTGAAGACAATGGTTGGGACTAACTGAAAAGAAACACCTGCTGAGGCAGGCAGTGCAGTTTTGAAAAAACTCCTGGCTGGGCTGAATACTAGGGAAAATTAATGTTGGCCAGAAGAAAAACGTTTTTAACTGCCTAGTAACAAGGGGCATACACCGTAACCACACTCTGAGAAAGGTTGTATCTTCAGTGGATATCATGTGAAGAATGGTTTATTGAACATAATATACACAGTGATTCATTGATGCAGGGCAGCATGTTTAATACCTGGAAGCCGATGTGGGTTGTGCTCTTAGAAGATGGAATAGAATACTACAAGCGGAAAGCTGACAACAGCCCCAAAGGGATGGTCCCACTAAAAGGAAGCTCTATTAACAGCCCATGCCAAGATTTTGGCAAAAGGATGGTAAGTATTTTTTTTATAACAATGATTGACATTATACTTATACTCCTTGAGGCTTGAAGGGTCAAAAGGCTTGCAGTTACAAAAATTCTTTGTGCCAGCTCACACTTTTCTTAGAAGGTCACAAGCAGACTTGGACTTGTCTGGTGTTTGAAAGTTGTGACTGCTCAGGAAAAAGTCAGAATACTTAAAGAGGAGCAATTCAGAAATATTTTTTTTTTTTTTAAATCTGAGTCGGTCAGAGAGCAGAGCTAAATTGTATTGTGAGGACACATAGCAGCTGCATAGCATAACTCCTGTATTAAATATGAATCCAGCTTCCACAGAAAAAAGGTGTGGGAAACAATTTCATGAGCAGTTGAAGCATTTACTTATTGTTAAAGAACAAAACTGGCTTGCTCAGAAAAGGAGGTAAATGCTGTGACACAAATGCCCAAGTAAAGCTGTAATTCCAAACCTTTTTATTACTATTTGGTAACTGCTTGTTCCCACAGTTCACAGTCATGGAATCAGTAGTAATCTGCATTGTTATTTGTAGGGCTTTTGCAAATAACTAAGAGTTGAATCTACACTCAGAAATAGAAAGCAAGCTGTTTTAGGGAAAGTAGTCAGAATATTTCCTACACATCTGGGACCTTGAAGGTTGACAGTAGGAAGTGCACAGACAGACCTCCCAGTTCCCAATGAAACTCACAGATCACTTTATTCACAAATTCAGAGTCTTATTTGACAGAAAATAAGATACAGGAAGATAAATTTACAAGCTTACATATTTTTTTGTAGGGTTCCTGAAACACAGTTGTTGGTAAAACAGGATTTTCAGGATAAGCAAAGAGTCTTACCTTTAGTCAGTCATTTTGTTATTTCAGCAGCTCGGTTTCATTTAATAGGCATCTTACACACAAGAATTCTTCTGATAAAAGGGTTCCCCTACTGCAAGGAAGTCTACTAAGAGGACAAAAAAAATAGAGAGTGCATGAGAGAGGAAGCTCCACTTTCTCATACAAGTAAAGTGAGGAAAATCATACCTGTCCATAGGTTTTGTGGTAAGTGGAGTCAGGGTCTCTGCTGTCAGATTGGAATCTGCTGGCTTTCATTTTTCCTTTTCTTCTTTGTGCAGATCCCATATTTATATGAAAAAAAAAAAAAGATTAATGTGGAGTCTTTTTGGACTAATAGCTGTAAAGAAAAAAGACTTGTTAACTTTAAAATTCTGTTTGAGATAGTGCAATAAAAGGATGGAGCAGGGAATGAAGATTGCTGTTAATCCAGTGCTGAATCAACAAAATTAGAGATGGCTGCTGCTCTTGGGAACAAAAGTTTTTAGAGGTCTAGTACCTCAGAAACCCCATTGAGAGCAGAGTCATCAAGAGCTTCCTGCTTTTCCTAACTCTTCCTAGGTATTGGAAGTTGTCTGAAGAAGGAGTCTATATTATCATACCTGGAAGGAGAACGGCACGATCCTGTATTCCTCACCCCATGCCCATCACAGTTTTTTTTATCCCTGAGCTGGCAAGGAAAATTGCTCAACTGTCTTCAGTTGACTGCTAGTCAAGCCTATTTATTCTTCCTTATTGTTAAGAGCTCCTGCCTGAGTCACCCTTGGGCATGGCAGAGAAAACCTTACTATTTAACCCCTGCAGCTTCAGATCCAACCTTCTGCATCAGCCAGTATGGCTATATGTCAGTGCACTGAGAATGCTGATTCTTCCTTTGGTAAAAGCTTGCTTTAATGCTTTGATATTTCATTCTGTTAATCTGGTGTGTTAGTATGTCTCTCAGGTATTGGGATTTGGAGAGATCTGTTTGCTTTTAACTTGCACCACATTGATTTTCAGGATGTAGCTCTTTACTGCATAACAGTAAAGCTGGATGTTGATAGAAATATAAAGTGTCAGATAAGAAATTATTACTTTTCTGTCTGTAATGGATTTTTGAGGACCCAATGCTTTGTGCTTTTGAAATCTGTCTTTCATGAAGGTCAGTGGGACTTCTGTACAATTTCAGGGTGCCAGAATTTTTCCCACTGGAATCACTCTGGAATTTGCATACTAAGGATAGACAGAAATGTGCCATTTACAAATGTGGGTTTCTGTAGACTCATTCAAGTCTTTTGATTTCATTGCTGTATATTCACTGTCATTTGCTCTTTGATGATGCTCTTTTATAAATTACTTGCCTTCATAAAGCTGCTTGCTTGCTGATTAGCCTGTCATCTTTAGATGCCAACTGAGTCAGAACCTGTTGTATTTATTTTAATACAACCATGGAATAAATTACTGCTCCACTTATGGGGAACTGTATTTTAGAGGAAGTGGAAACCCTCTTGACCAAGTAACCAGATCCAGATTTTCCAACCAAAAAGATCACTGGAAGAAAACAAGGTCAAACTGCGTGAACTTTGTGGGGTTTTTTAGGTCGGTGGTTTGTTTTTTTTTTTTCCTGCTTAGAAGTACCTTTAAAAGATTTTTTTCTCATTTTTGGGAAATACAGGTCTTTCCACTGTTCTTAGTGTGTTTGTATAGTAATCATAAAGTGTAGCAAAGGGTTGGATGTATCATCTCCCCACCAAGCCCCCCAAAGGTTTGCTAAACTGCAGAGGCATTTAGCTACTCTCCCATGTGACTGTGGCATTTTCTCCTCTTGTAAATCAGTATCTGAGCAACATGATGTGGGGTTTTTTCCTCCTTTAGACTGACCATGTCTCTATAAATATTAAGACGAATTTAGTTCCTCTGTAAGCCAGGAGCTGGGCTCTTCTGACTTTCAGCTGTGTTGAACCTCACAGCAGAAGTTAAAATCAGCAGCTGTATCAGTGCCACTCACCTTATTAATGTCAGGGTTGCTCCCAGGGAAACAAAATAAGGAGTCAGTTACCCGCACTGCCTGCTCATGTTTGAATTAAGAGTTTTGGGCTTTTTTTTTTTTTTTTTTCAGTTTAACTGTGGCTCCCAGACACTTTCTGTAGTCCTTTAGCAAGTATGTCATGATGGTACTAGGTTAATCATGCCCAACTGTCTACACCAAAGTGATACTTTTAATAACTTTGTTTATCATTCCAGTTTGTTTTCAAGCTCACTGCAGCCAAGCAGCAGGACCACTTCTTTCAAGCTGCCTACCTGGAGGAGAGAGATGCCTGGGTACGGGATATCAAGAAAGCTATTAGTTGCATAGATGGAGGCCAAAGGTTTGCCAGAAAATCCACGAGAAAGTCTATCAGACTGCCTGAAACAATCAACCTTAGGTTCGTTCTCATAGTCCTGCTCCTTCATTTATTTCTGTCCATAGGCAGTGTGCCAGATATGTAATCTCAGTCTGGAAGAGCTATGAGCATGTCTGTCCATGCTACCTCTCTGGTTACACTCGGAGTCCTTTCTGCATGACTAATGGTTTCAGATCCTACAATATGGCAGAAATGAGCTAGCAAACAGAACTGGGAAGGTCACGTTAAATACATGATCCTTTTCCAAAGCATACTTATTTATCAAATAATTCTGCTGTTAAGGAGGTTTCTGAGCACACTGCAGTGCAAAAGCAGACCCCAGCTACAATCTGATTATTCCAGGAGAAGTATTTTTATGCAAGATATAATTTATGGCAAAAATATTGTAAGCCTTTTTGCACTCCAGAGAAGTGTTGATGTCAGACTAGTTTTTGGGTGGTAAGGGGAGAGTGACGCTTGTCAGGGAACTTGGAACTTGCAAAGGGAGAAGAGATAAAGGACACACACAGGAAGCTATCTGCTTGTCAGTACTTAAAAAAATTAAGAACAACTTATTTTTTTCCTCTGAGCAGTAAATACCAAGTTTCAAATCAACCTGCAGTGATCTTTATAAGACACTAAAACTGCACAGGGCCAAGATCCAGCTAAATCTGACTTCGCAGGCTTCAGCAGGGGATCACCCTGACTAACAGGCCAAATGGCTTAGCCTGTGATATTTAATATCCATCCTTCTTGTCATTCCAGAGCTCCAAGGAGTAATACATCTGTGCAAGTGAGAAGTGGGTGGGAGGAAGGAAATCACCCCAGGGTTCACTGAGGTTACTTAAGGCCTCTGAAAATGTGCAGACTCTGGAATTGTCACAGTGACACGTTTTGTGCTCAGCCAAAGACCTCTTAGGGGAACATAGTGTAAAGAAGTGAGCTCCTCTATTGGCACTGGGGCTATGGGATCTTGTGAAGGTGCCTCAGCAGAGGGTGTTCCTCTGTTCTCACTACAGTCACCACAAGTTGTTCCATTCTCAAAATACGAGGGTGCAGTGAGCCATTCATGCACTCCCCCCTCTGCTGCTATAGCTGTGACAGTGATGTAGTGAGGCCTCCTTGCTTTGTAATGTAAATTTTTCAGGAGATTATACTAAGCCATGCTGTAGTTCTGTGGAGAACAATATGAGAGCAAACATGAAGACACTGTGAATGACAAGGATGTTATTGTTAAAACTGGCTAAATCTTTTTACTTGCTAACTGTTTCTGTGGTTCTTTTTATGCACAGTGCTTTGTACCTCTCAATGAAAGATCCCGAAAAGGGAATAAAGGAGCTGAGGCTGGAAAAAAATAAAAAAGTGTTCAATCACTGCTTTACAGGTAAGGAGCTTATGTTCCTCTTTTCCATACAATAAAGGGAGCATGGGGCCAAGAGGATAAAGATAGATAAAGAGTGCAGAAAGTTTCAGAAGAAAATCTGGCAGATGTTTTCTTGACCAACACAGGAGATGTTCAAAGGATGAAGCTTGAAAAATTGTTCAGTTATGGTTGTGGTAAGCAAGAGAGGAAGAAATTTAACCAATGCAAGATTGAAGTAGATCTTTGTAAAAAGCTGCATGAAACACTTAACTCCAGAATTTAACTCCTTTCTGAATTTTTCATCAACTGTGTCACCTCATAATTCCTGTTCTGCTCCAAGTCAGATCTGTGGGTGCAAGAGTTGAAAGTCACTGTGTTTTTATAGCACTGTCAGTAACATAGCAGCATGGAAGACTGCCTTCTCCAGGCTTGGCTGTCCTTCATACTTAACCAATCCCTGCTCCTGAGGCTTCCCAGTTCACCCCTGCATCCCTTCCCAGCTCTTTTCTCCCTCAGGTACAGTGTCAAAGAGTTGTACTGGCCCCTGCCATCAGTAGAATCAGCTGTACCTCACTGGATGACCAAGGCTTCTTTCCACATTATCTCTCTGCATTGTCACTAAGAATATCTTTCAGGAGATGGATGAATAGATGGAATAGGCTAAGAATAGATGGAATAAGCCTAATATTTTAGGTTTATTTATGTCTGTTCTGGTTTGTGGCTGATAGTGTTTGTTACAGGCACCTCTGTGATTGACTGGCTGGTGTCTAGCAACTCCATCCGGAATCGCAAGGAGGGTCTTATGCTTGCCTCTTCCCTCTTGAGTGAGGGCTATCTACAGCCTGCAGGGGATACAGCCAAGGCTGCTGCTGAGGGACTGTCAGACACACCCTTCTTAGATCTCAGTGATGCTTACTATTACTTTGTGAGTATATTGTTTTAATCAGAGTTGCTGATGCTTTTTTTTCCTTGGGCTGCTTCTTAAGCCCTGGAGGAAAGATTGTACAGAAATAGAGAGATCCATGTTCATTGTCTCTCCACATGATATTCAGAATGGACTGGCTTACTTCAGTATTTGTACGCAGGATTTTTTTTTTTTTTTTCTGACACCCTTCTAAGTATGTACTGAGGTCATTCTGGATCCTCTTTAACTTAGATTTGGTTCCTGGTAATTTCACCAGTGACAAGAATTTAGCCATCAGTTCCTCCTGATGATTCAGTGGAAGCAAAGAAATCCTGAGACTTCTTAGAGTGCCACAAGCTACAAACCCATTTTTGTGCAGAGGCATCAAATCTGGCTCAGTGCATACACACAAACAGAACTTGCCCGTGAGCAGAGAAAAAAAAGTTTTTAATATCCCCTAGTAATATCTGTCCGGTAGCTTTTCCAACCTTTTCAATTTATTGCTTCATATTCTGTAGATTGATTTGAAGAACTTGTAATATCACAATCATAGTGAAATACTGTTTGAAAGATGTTTGGCTCATGAACTTACGCTAACAAAAAAATACTGTCAGTATGCCTCTGTCAAGTAAAATGCTTAAATAAAACAGTTCTGTTTATATTTACCACATAGAATCACTCAACTTCAGTAATATGAATCTTCCATTAATAAATTTGTTTTCCTCTAATGTGACCCTAATAAGGAGCCTTTACCTGTGCAGCACTGGAAGCAGAGATACTGCTGGTGAAGACCACTGCTTGTGGCCATCAGAGTTCTGGCTATCTGGGACATTTCTAGCAGCCCACATGTTCTCTGCTTGCTTTCAGCTGGTTTCTAGTTTGGTACAATATCTATGTGATGTGAGGAGGCCACAGCAGGTCATACAAGTAGGCAGCACAGACATTTACCCTAAGCCATATGAGTAGGTAGCAACATTCACATCATTTGAACAGTACAAGGTTTCAGTAGGTATCCTCACAATTTATCTGGTGTGGAATGGATGTGATGCATGGATCCTGAGACATCCTGTGCTCATTGCACACATCACACCATCACAGCTAATAGAGAATTGCAAATTTCATGAACTAGGGGTAGTTTTTGTTTTAGAAGACTTTCTAGATGGAACATTTCTTCCCAAATTCTAGATGGTCGATGGATGAAGAAAGAGGAAAGGTCTGTTGGGTACAGAGATGGTTAACCTATAGTGGATAGGCTGTGCTGGCATAGCTTCATATGAATTGCTGTTTGTGCATTCAAAAACCTGTGACATTATGGGATTGAGGCAGCTTGTCCATCATGGAGGAAATGTGACACCAAGGATCACAGAGAGTGGAGACACATACACACGGAATTCTCCAACTCCCTTCAGATGCCCTTAAACCCATTGGTGTAGTCCTACTGCACACTCCATGGCAACTTGGAGAGCTCCTCAATTTCATTGGGAGATTTCTCCAGTTTAAAGGGCTCGTTTTTGGAGGGCCACAAGAGAGGGTGGAGGGAAGCCAGAGAGAAGTCAGATCTGCCTGTACATAAGCATGCAGCAGCTGTGTAACTTGTGAATTTTCTCTTGTGGTCATGCAGCCAGACAGTGGTTTTTTCTGCGAGGGAAATTCTAGTGATGATGATGTGGTCCTGAAAGAAGAATTCAGAGGCATAATAGTTAAACAAGGATGTTTGCTGAAACAGGTCAGTATTACATGTCTTCCATCCTGTCACAGAGATGATGTTGGATGAATACAAGATTACTCTTTTACACCTAAAAGCTTTAAAGAAGAGAGAAACTAGCCTATGCCATCTCCACCCTTGACAGGTTGCATCTCTTTCTTGCCTTTGAACAAAGAGCTCTTGCTGTAGCATAACAACAGGGCTGTTCTTATGCTGATTTTATTGCTCTTACTGCCACGTAAGACAGTTTATAGTTTTAATTAGGAAAGAGTGCTACAGCAGGAGATGTAACAAGTAATAGATACAATGCAGAACTGAACTCGAGGTATAGGCTGCCAGTCCAGTGTCTCCCTGGATGCACAAGCCAGCTTTCACAGGCTTTTTCACCGTACCTAAGCAAAGGAATGTTTCAGTCACTAACATTTGATCCTGTCCCTTCTGTAATATGGAAGATAACTGTGTAATTTCCATTCCAGCAAAACTTTAGGCAATACAGTGACATCATGGTAAGGTCATTTATTTCTGCGGCCATTGCAAGCGGGTATTAGTGAACCTAACCTGGTCAAGACCAGGTCAGTTGGAAGGGACCTACAATGATCATACAACTGCCTGACCACTTCAGGGCTGACAAAAGGTTAAAGCATGTTATTAAGAGCATTGTCCAAATTCCTTTTAAACACTGACAGGCATGGAGCAGTGACCACCTCTCTAGGAAGCCTGTTTTGGTGTTTGACCACCTTCTCTGTAAAGAAATGTTTCCTAATACCAAGCACGAACCACCACAGTTAAATTGTGTTGAAGAACTTTTTGGTGGTGCTCACTTGTAATTCTCTTGCTCAATCAGATTACTCAGAATCAGTGGAAGAAATTAGATTCACATCTTTCCGCTTTTATCCTGTCACGTTCACATCTGCCTGGTTAGTAAGAGCTTCCTTGCAAACAGCATAGCTAATTGAGAAACAAGTATTTTGAAATGCTGAGAGGAAGTGATTCGTGACAGTCTCCCACCATTGCTAGTCTGGATGTGGTCACCCTCAATGAGTTGTGGATCATTGCTTGGAAGTGACACTGCTTCAGCTGAGAGGGCTCTAAGCAGATCTAGATTTTCCCCACTCATCGTTTCAATCTTGAAACCAGGTAATAAGGCATCCATGTCCATATAGAATGGTGATGGAATGTTAGTTGTGCTTGAGTTTCTCAAACAGGAACTCTCTCCAGGGTGCTTAAGTCAGATATGCCTTTGTTGTTGTTGTTCTTAACTGCTGTTGTCTTTGCAGAGAGGGAAAGACCTTCAGCTCATTCTTGCCAATAGTTCAGGTACCTTCCTGCAAGACATTTTGTAGCCATGTTTTCTGGCAAGCATTTAAACCCAGTTCTCACAGATGTCGTGTGAATGTCATAACTACCAAACTAATTTATAGGGACTATTTAGGGGAATCTCCTGTGTTGAAACTGTTCTGCTTTGTACAAAAGACAAAAAGAGAAACAGGTGTAATAGCCCAATTAATGTGCAAAACAGTAGGATGCAGAAAGGCCAGGTTCAAGTCCTACTCCAGTCATTTTCTATCAAAAATATTGAGCTTTTTTCCTTTTGTATTTGCCTGGTTTTTTTCATGTGTGGTTAAGCTGGTTGTAAGCATTTACAGGCAAAGCACTTCACAACATTCTGGTCTTGAATTTTCCTAGGGACATCTGCGGAAGAACTGGAAAGTGAGAAAGTTTGTTTTAAGAGAGGACCCTGCATATCTTCACTACTATGATCCCGCTGGGGTAAGAGACATTTGGTTTATTTCCCTGTTTGTTTTAAAGCCAATGCCTTGTAGGAAGCTGTGAATAGACTATTTGCATGGGAATGTGTGACAGGGAAGACCAAACAGGACAGCAGGGCCATTTGTACTCACATGGCCTAACCATCCTCTGGAAAGCAGAGTGCAACATGGTTTCTGAGGGTGGTAAGTGCCATCCAGACCTTGGAGCAGGTAACACTGAACTGTGCTCTTGGCTCTTACCTGTGATTAGTTAGCATTAATGTCTACTCTCACCTGATGAACTAGGTGATAAGTGCAAATGGACACAATATAGTAATTCTGCAGTTTATAATTGAAGTATTTTCTGTGTCAGGCTGAGACACTGCATTCCATTTCTTGCGTAATCCTAACAGGCCAAACCCTACCCTAAGGAAGGAGCATTGCCATGGGCAAAACCTGCCCACAAAAGCTGGCATTCAGGTAGATCCAGCCCACAGGTGTTCTTTCATCCTGCATTGCTGCAGGAGCAGTACCATTGGAGGCTACAGGTGCTGTGTCTGTCTCCCTTGGCAGAGGTAGCCTAGACACACTGGAGAATCAACACTGAATTTCTGACCTCCCTGTTCCCAGCTTGCCTTTCCCACTCCTGGCATCCCCTTCCAGAGGGCTGCAGCGTGTCACCTTCTTTGAAACTTATGGCCACAAAAAGGCATCTTCACTTGTTCCTCAACTATCACAGTCCTGAAGTGCATGAGAGGCCAAACTGTAAATAATGGCATAGCTGCTCTCACTGTTTTGTAAGAAGATCTACTTTTTGCAGAAGATCTACTTTTTTTCAGGCTAATCTGGTTTTATATTCACTGTGACATCAAAAGAAAAATTCTAGTTGGCACCAGGCTTATATTCTTCTTCTGTGCAGATCTTGAATTCCAAATCCCAAAAGAGATTTTCTGTTTATTTTTGGGTCTTCTCCCTACCACCTTCCCCACCCTCCATGTCACACACAGACTGAAGATCCCCTGGTTTCCCAAGTGACATATCAAGTCAGCAAATATTCTTTTTTTCCATTCTGGAGTTGTATCCAGGTATTAACATGTGAACCATTTCAGAAGTATTTCATTTCATTTTGATTTCCTATCCTCACCAGGGAGAAGAACCACTAGGAGCAATTCGCTTGAGAGGCAGTGTGGTGTCAGCAGTGGAAGATATGCCAGACTGTAAGGAATCATATTGAAATGAGCTTTGTAATAAGTTTTTGGTATATTCTTTTAATCTGAAATCATAAGTGGGTTTTTCACTCAAAAGCAATCTATGTGCAGTGATTCAGTAATTCTTCTAATAACTTGTCTCTCTATTGCTGTCTTAATTACTGGAGAAGAATACTGCAGTAAAGGTAGCCACAGGGATCTGGTGTTTTGGTAGTTGATTAGAGAAGTCTTGTCAAAATGATAACACCATCCCTGTGTTAGCATAACTGGCCTTAGACAAAGAAAGCAGTTTGCTTTTTAGTTAAACAGTTTGGGATGGAACATCTATGGTAGAAATGGTTATGCCAACAGATTAGTACTGTTCACATCCTGTTCACTCCCTAAACCAGAAGCTGTGGGAACAGCAATGGCTGCTGCAATGAACAAGTAACGCTCATTCCATGCATTCTCCTCTCCACAGGGGAGGCAGACAATCATATCCAGCAAGAAAGTCTGCTGGCTTCTCAGTGCCTGTGTGGGCTGTTCTGGCAGACATGAAAAGAACACTAGATTCTGAACATGGCATTACACATCCTGGGTTTGTAGCTGTCAAGGCATAAGAGGGTTTGGGGAATTTAAGCTGTGTGCAGGATTGCATTGGGATCATGATTAGAGATCAATTCACCAGAGTTCTGAGGGTGAAATGTGCAGAATTCATGGGTTGTTTCTCCAAAAGAGATACCGTGGACCCAATCTTGTGAAGGCCTGATCAGGCACAGCTGTAGAAAGGAAAGAAATCCCTTTACCATGTGTAAGGAAGAAACATTGTAAATACAAGACTTCATTCTCTTATAGCTGACTTCTGCATTTCTTCTCTCTAGCCAAGAAGTGTGATATGGCCAACATCCTCTTTGAAATCATCACAGCAAATGAAATCCACTATTACTTGCAAGCAGCCTCACCTGCAGAGCGTACAGAGTGGATCAAAGCAATTCAGGCAGTCACTAGGGCTGGAAAATGAAGATGATCTGCCAGCAAGAAGACAGACAACTGAAATTAATTACTCAAAATAATAATTTTGGCATTTCACTGAGAGGAAGCAATATCATTCAGAAAGGAGATGTAAGGGTTGAGGGTAAGGGCAGGCAGTAAGTTTCCACTCTGTAGTGGGCACTAACAAACTAACATTTTTCCACTTCTGTTATGGTAAAATTTTACTAAATTATAGCCTAGAACATGCCATATTAGTGTATGCTCTTTAGAGTAATCAGTCTACATTGAGAAGGGTGCAGCTTATACCTTTCCCTGTTGCCACAGCTGATTTCTGAGAAAGAAATTCATCATTAACAGGGGACAGAATCATGTAATTGATTGTGAGCAGCTCAACTAGTCACCTACAATTCAGCCCATGTCGTGTTTCAGTATCTTCAGATGTTTTTAAGTCTTCCCAAGACAAAATTTACACTTTCTCATTTACCAGATCTTTTTACTTCTTGTTCACTTATCTTACTAATGCCATAGATGTAATGAAAGAAATCAGCTCACTTGGAAACTTGAACCACTCCTTTATAATCAATCCTTCAGTCTTAAGGAATAATGCAGACAACGATGGGAACACTGTGTAGAAAGCAAGTATGACTCAGTGGCAGCAATATGAGGAAAAATCTCTTCCCACAATATTTCAAACATTGCACAGTCTCAGTTTAACTTCTTTATCACCTTATTTTTACATTTGTTAAATTTCTTCATAGTAATCTGCTCTGGGACCATTGTTTCCCTTCATTTAGATCTCCAAAGAAGTTGCTAGGGTGTAATGAAGTGCTCATATGACCTGTATTTGAAATAGGAACCTTATAGGAGAAGGGAAAGAATCCATGGGTTACTCACTTGAACTACTTATAGAAGTGTTTTTGTTTAGGTTTTTCTTTTTCCTTTTTAACCTCCAACTAAATACTCAGTCCTTGGTTCTGTGCCTTAGTAATATAAGAGAAACCTTACACTTGTTGTAACTGAAACAAACATTATTATTATTATTGACAGTTTTCCTGTCAATCCTTTTATTTTTTTCTCATTGTATGTATCAAACTTAAAGGTCTTAAATTGCAGCAGGAGGTGAAAGTTAGTAAGAGATTCTGCATGTAGACTGTTCCTGCTACAAACTGATGTTTCTGTGTGGAAATAAATTTAAACACTTCTAAAATTCTGTTTGTAGATCTAATAAAGTGGCTCATCCTTAAGAATTCTTATTCAGATCTCTTCAGTCCAAAAATAAACACGGAGCTAAAGCTTCTCTTCAAATCTGCTTAATTATACCTGTATCTGAGCTAATGAGCCTGAAGGTCTTTTGCCTTAGTGTTGTTTATCCCAAAGAAAATAAAGCCTTGCAGTGGCATCAGGCTGGCAGACATCAAATTGTCACATCCATTTAAGACATCCAGGGGCAATCAGCTTCTAGCAGGCATTTCCTGTACTGCACACAAGCTGTCAGGATGGCTGTAGCCTGGTCTATCATTCTGAGGAAGGAAGACTCATGACAAAAAGATACACTGTTTGCTCAGCCTGCTTTCCTGATAATTGCGTTGTGGTTCCTGCTTGTTTTTGCTTTCAAAGCTCCCTAACCCAAAAATACCCAATGGCACAGGAAAATAGAAAAAAACCCACACAACCAAACAACAGAAACTTGCCAGCATAGGAAAGGAGAGATGCAACTGCCAGTTTTAATAAAACTAAAAAGTTTCACCAGCCTTTGGCCTTGTAATTTTTCCCTGTGCCCCATCAAGGTGACACCTATGAGTGGTATTTTCTGTGGTGGACGATGCTAGTCAGTGTATTTGTGCAAGACCTCTGATGTTTGCACTGGACTGCATCAATAGGGTCTCTAACCTCATAAGTAGTTCTTTTGAAGGTAGATCACAAGGGTTTGTAGAGGTCTCTTCTTCTTGGAGGAAAGGGAAAGATTGGAAGTGTATGTCTGATGCCACCCTACTTACATTTTCTCCTATAAATGCTTTCTTTTGCCTGAGGCTGGTACTGGGAGTGATTCCAAATTGTTCTTCCTTTTAGTCAGATTCTCAAACATTTCTTGACACCAACAATTAGCTCTACATTCCAGGGTGAATCCAGGTGCTCTGATCCATTTTCAGATGAGGCGTGACAAGGAAAACAACACAAGGAATGAATCTGTGGACAGGGTTAATATTTGGCCTGTTTTCAAAGACATTTGGTTTCCCAATTCATTGCAATGCTTTTTGAAATCAAAGTAGGTACCTGAATGCCACCAGCAGTCTGACCTTAGGAACTGCTCATGAGATGATGACAATTGCCACAACCCTTGTACTAAGTCAGGAAAGTTGCTGAGGGAAAAGCTACTGACTCTACTACACACTCAGCAGTTACTATGTCCACATCAGTTCCTTTTTCACTATTAACATGAATTGGTCTTTTTTCACAGACTAAAGGACAGCAGTTAAGGCCTATATTTATAATCTTCAATTACTGTATGACTTGTATGATGTAATCTACTATAAAGATCCTCTTAGGTTCATGTTTGGCTAGCCACATCTTAATCTGAGCAGGAATATTATTAACCTTGCATGCATAAAACCACCCACATAGACACTGATTGCCTTATTTCATGGTTTAAAAGAAAACAGGACAAAGTAAAATTACACACATGCATTGAAAAAATAATATCCACGCAGGCTGCAACAGCTTAAGAAGCTTCCAGCCACAGGTGTAACTTTTTCTCTTAACCCAATACATTTGCAGATGGAGGTAGTTCTCTCTTAATGTGTTTCTTGCAATAGTTTCCAAAAGGCATTTAGTTTCCCTAGACTGCAGCTGTCTTTTGGAGAGTGTAGTATTATTTTGTTGCTAAATATAGTTACTTCAGTGCTGCTGTTGTCAATGTGTTGTCTTTGCTTTTTATTTTAAAGAGTAGGCAACATAAAGTACTAAAGGTTACTGAATCTGTGCTTATAGTAAAAGAACAGTTTATTGAGGAATGTTTAAACAAATTACAATATGTTGAGGAATGTTAAGCCAAAGATTTATCATAAAGGGGAAAAAACAGTTCAGGTCTCTGAGGTATGATCTAGCATGTACTTACTGTATGTACCCTCTTTTAGACAGTTTTTATTTGCATTTGTTCTTGCAATATTGCAGATAATTCTTCAATGAAGTAATACTATTTCTGCCTTTGTCTTAGATTTTACATTATTACATATGTTAAACCCCAATTA